>NC_135750.1:12449000-13089500 GCF_041903045.1 Epinephelus lanceolatus | reverse complement strand
TTTCAGACTTTTAAGAACATAAAGAAAACAGTAAGGAGTGGAATATAAATGTTGCTTTCTTTATTGAGGCCTATAGCAGTAAATTCTGTGTAGTACCAACAACTGTGATCAGTATCTGTTTGAAGAAGTAGGTTTACTGAGTTATCTGTAAAGTAAAACTCAAAGAAAGCCAGTTTTATCAGTCAGTATCATCAGTATCATTTACATCACTCTGTGTTTCAGGTATGACGGAGTTTCAGGTTTGACTCAGCTGCATAAAAAGAGAGTGAGGTGGCTAAGTGCACAACCAGTATCTGTTAAGGTGACACTCACAGATAAGTGCTTTCAACAGTGGTGTAGTGGTATTTGATGTTGTGGGCACACTATAGGTAGATGGGTAGGGGTAGGTTACTCTCCTATATAATCTGATGGCTTTCTGGCTGATAGGTGGGTATACTGTAAACAGCCAGAAAAAGCGGTGTGTATTCCCCGTATACCACCGGTTCTCAAAAAGCACTGATGTATTATAGATGGATGCTCCAACATGGAGGACGGAGCTGCTTTAGTGAAGTCAGGGCTGAAATAAAATCTGCGGATCTTAAGTTGTACCACTTGAACATATTTGTGTTCTCCCTCGAGCTTTGGAGAGTTTGGACTTGAGAAAAAGTCACCAACGCCTTGGAGGGAGAAAAAAAAACTGCGTTGTCATGGTAATCACTTCCTTATGTTCTCACACAGCATCCACACACGTACACGATCAGATTAACCCATTAGAAGGCAGATTGAGCCATGGCTGACCCTCTGTTCCTTTCATACCAAATAAGCAAATAGATATAATGATTAAATGTGTTATTCTATATTCTAATTAAAGGTGGACTGGTATATATCACACAGAAGATAGTATTGACCAGTTTTGGCTTATCGCAGATAATCTTAAATGGCTGTTTTAGGCAAAATAAAGGCTTCTCCACAACACATGACAATATTTAACAGTCATCATAGTAAAATATACAGTATACATTTAGGTCCATTTCTTTAATTAATTTCTTGCATTTAAGTTGTATAGTGGTACAAATTTAATTTCTAGTTAATTAAGATTTATATAAATGTTGGGATTCACAGGACCACACATGGTTTATCATTTGGTAAAGTCATCACTGGACAGTTTAAATGCTTTTTCCTCTACATGCTCTTTGTCTTCAAACAAAGAGGGCTATGCGACACCCATCTCCACAGGAGGTCTCACCTCACACCTCAGTGAGACTCAAGTCCCAAAACTTGATTGGACAAGACCTTTTACAGTGACGTGACTCTGTGATGTCACAGGCATCTGTACAAGATCTGCTCCCTTCCACAGAACTTTCTCTTCTTGCCCTGGAGCTTCAGCACCTCCCACATCTTTCCAGCTGGGCCTGGAACAGCAGAGGCCCAAACCCCTGCTCCATAGCCCAAATCACTAAAGGGAGGGCAACTGATCACAGACTCTCTGGCAAACACAAGGTTTTGCAACTAGCTTTCCAGCAACAAGGAACTAAGTGAGTTAGCACCCAGCGTCTAACTCTGCAAGGACCCCGAGCGACTGGCTTCCTCGGATCAGAACCTTTGGAACACAAAGGACTCTTGGACACAACAAGGACTGCAGCTGAAACCACACCTTCCCAGCCTTCTTCTGCCGGCTAACAAAGCAGTACACCACCAAGTGACTCTTTCCTCCATCCATTCAAGGATTGGTAACGTAACAACTGGGCATAGCTTATCACAGCTTTACAGGCTAAGCAAGACTGGTTAATTTGTTGTATGTGATTTGATGCTGTTCATTGGGTTATTGTTGTGATAGATTGCAGTTAGGTCATTGATGGCTTTGCCAAAGCTAAGTGTTTAGTTTGCTAATACTGTTCACAAACAGATTCTTGCACACAACTAAACAATCTCTGCACTAATCCAGACTGTTTGCAACACATATCACATTCACACAGACTCATTAACAAATAGGCTTTCAACAGAGCTACACTGAAACAGGCATCTCAAAGTTCCTGCTTCTTTCCCTTTGTCTTTGTCCTGAGCACACGGTCAGACAAACACCTCCCCCGAAACTGAAGCAGCCTTGATTCGGCCATTTTGGTAGTTCTCTGTTGTCGCCTTTGTCTTTCTCTTTTCTCTCTCTCACACACACAACACACATATACACACCAAGCTAGTATATAGTTAGTTAGAATGTGTGTCTTTTGGTTTGCTTTGCTAATTTATGAATAAATATAATTCTTCGGAATCATGCCTGCTGTCTGTTTAATGTTGCACAAGGGTGAATGAATAGTCAACCTCTGCTGCGTCAAGAACTCCGAAATCCTTCAGGCGTTACTGTTAATTCTGGTTGTTGTCATTAATTTAATTATTAATCAAACTCCAAATTAATAGTTTAGCGTATTTTATGAGACTGATATCTTTAACTGGCTATCATTTTTCCCTTTACGGGAATGGTGCCCCACGAGGTGATTTAATGTTAATTAAGTCACATTATTTAACATAATTATTAATTATTACTAATAATTATTAATTATTAATAATAATTATTAATTATTTCCGATAGCCAATTAAATCCCTACATATTTGGTGCCTCCGTGTGAAGCCAAATATGTTGACCCCAACACATATGGTGCCGCCGTGTGAGGTAAATATATGTTGACCCCAACATAAATGTTATATTTGCTGTTAGTATTATGTTTTTTTCCACGGTATCGATGGCTGTGGCCGTTCGTCCATCCATCCCATTCTCATGAGCGCTATACCTCAAGAATGCCTTGAGGGAATTTCTTCAAATTTGGCACAAACATCCACATAGCTTAACGATGAACTGATTAGAGTTTGGTGGTTAAAGGTCAGACATCAAGGTCACTTTGACTTCGTATGCCCATCCTTGTGAATGTGGTATCTCTAGAAGATCTTAAGGGAATTTTCCCAAATTTCAACCCGCTCTTTCTCCGAAGTTGTTGAAATTTGGCGCTTGGGCAGTGACTTACAGCGTCAGACACTGACAGACAAAGCCGCCCTTTAACGTTAACATGATACGCGGCCAGACGCCGTTGGTGGCGTCAGGGGGAAACGTGTTGGGACAAGAACGAAAGGTAAGGCGGCAAAAGCCTGAGTAGTGTGGGTGGGAGTTGTGGTGGATGGGTCCAACAAACACTGACTTTCACCTGGGAGAGTGGTGTTTGTGTCCTGTAAGATTATAAAGCCAAGCCAAGTTCTTTTTTCCTAAACCCAACCACATGTATTAGTTGTTAGAGGTAAAAAAAAACCAAAACATCAATTCACATTTTGACGTAGGGTACCAGACCAGGGTACCTTGCATGTTGTATCTGGATGTGGAAGGTCCATGACCAAACGCTGATATGTGAGGAGGTCTGAGTGAGAATGTGTTGCAAATTTGGCACAAACGTCCACTTGGACTCAAGAATAAACTAATTAGAATCTGGTGGTCAAAGGTTAAAAGTCAGTGTGACCTCACGAAACACGTTTTTGGCCATAACTTAAGGCTTTACAAGCAAATTATGACAAAGTAATTATGTCTAATTTTCAAAAGCTCAAGGTCAACTGACCTGTGACATCATAATGTATTGCACACATTTCTGACCATTGTTTAACGTCATATCTCAGGAACAGAAGGGTAGACATTTGGTCAGATACTGAATTAGTGACTCTGATCTTGGGTGTCAACCTTCAGAGTGCTGATTGTATAGATCTGTGCTGTCGAGGGGAAGATCTATGTGAAGCATCCATGTTAACACAGACATGGATGTGAACCATAACTGTAACTTGACTGGTTCATGGAGACATACAACTGCAAGGCTGTAATTCTAGTTTAGTATTATGTTTTTATTATGTCTCTATTGGTGCATAGCTTGATAAAAACTCTTGAATAACTAAATTTTAGGGATTCTTATCAAAAGGAATGTTATTTTTAACCCCTTAAATAATGTTATCAGCATTTACTGGGCTCAAAATCTGTCATGAAGTGAAATATTATTGGTTTTTAAATCACAATTATATACACAGGGTCAAGATGTCATAATAATGCAGATATATTTCCCAGGCTGGTAATATTTTGGTAGATGTATTGTTGTAATGGTGCATATTTCCACATTTAATGGCAAAAGAATCAACTACAACGAAGACGTTTGTACACAGGAATGTTACAGATATTTCAGTTTATTATGTAGTTGTACTCAAACACATGATGCAAACATGTGTGTGTGTGTGTGTGTCTGCCAGTCATATTATTAGCTAATAATATATATAGCCAGTGTGGGAGACACTGTCATCGTCATCATGTGGGTTTCTGTGTTTGTCTGTGTGTGTGTGTGTGTGTGTGTGTGTGTGTGCGTGTGTGTGTGTGTGTGTGTGTGTGTGGGTGTGTTTTCACCATCATCATCATCACAAATGAAAAATGTAGATGTCCTCCTCTGTGTTACACACCGCATGACTGTCCTTGACTCACAGAAACAACTTTTTTTGTCACCACAAAAATAACTTTTAGAGTTTCTCTGCTTTGCCTTCCCTAAATTAAAGACCACATTTCCCATCACCCACATGACTGATGTCTTTCCTACATCTATGCAATTTAGGTTAAATGTGGGGATACTGAAGAACATTTCAGACAGTCTCTGCTGGAAGACATTCATAGTGTTGCACTCAGTTGTTCACATGGAAAGTGACAGAAATAGTTGTGTAACGAATAAGAAAAGAGAGCTGAGAGAGAAGTCCAAACCCCAGCTCCTTTCTCACCTCCACACTGCTGACTAACCACGGCATAAAGTGAGTGTAAATGTTGGATAGTTGGATTTAGAAACTTTGGTGGCTGTGGCTCTGAAGGTAGAGTGGGTTGTCCACTAATCTTAAGACTGTGGGTAAGATCCCCGGCTCCTCCAGTCCGCATGTCGAGGTATTTTTGGGCAAGATACTGAACCTCAGATTGCTCTTGATGGCTGTTCAATCGGTGTGTGAATGGTTATTGAGTGGCAGGTGGCACCTCGTATGGTAGTCTCAGCCACCAGTGTGTGAATGGGTGAATGTCCATTTACCATTTATCATTTAATGGTGGCACGGGATGAAAAATTAAGGGATCACAGAAGTGGCCTTCCCTAAATTAAAACATTTCACTCATGGTGGTGCTACACAAAAAGTCAGGGGATCACCAAAGTTAATAGGAGTCATCTTCTGAGGAACACGAATGTCTGTACAAAATGTTGCCTAATCAATACAGTAACTGACCCTTTGCTAAGTCCCACCCCCAGATGCAGACTGGCCAATCATACCCTAGCATCAGGCCGGCTCAGACCAGGTCCAACAACAACACAGCTGTGCTCCATTGACTCTAATGTTTCAGATTTCCTTCATTTTCAGGCTGGTTTTGTGGATTTGGAGCTAAATGTTGTGTCTGGGGCACGTCGTGTATTAATGATACTCGTTACCTGGAGAGGTTGGAAAGAGATATACGTTTCTTCCCTGTTCCAAAACCCAAATCAAACCCTGAAAAGTATAGGGTTAGCTAGCTAGCTACTGAAGATATAGCCTACTGAATGTATACACATGCTGCTTTTGCTTTTTAATGATTATAACAGTGAAACAAAGACCGACCCTGCTGTACAGGAACCAGTGAAGGGAAGCAGGGAAACTTTACTGATATTAAACCAGCTGTGTGTCATCGCAGTGTGTGCAGAGATAAGGAGATCCCTGCCCGTCCGGGTGCTAGCCAAACACCATTCATCTGCACACACAGCTGGTTGAATATCAGCAAAGTTTCCCTTTATATTCATTGTCTTGTGTGGCGATCAGCAGTGATGTGGTGGTTCACTTTTAAACTGTGATCTGTAGCCTATAGTTGGGCTTTAGCTTCTAACTATCTTTGTCTTTTTAACCTGTTGTTGCTGCTGAGTCAGTTTGACATCCTGGATATATCCTTCAAACACAGACTGTAGACCCCTCTGTCTGCTTCACTCTGGAATCACTCTTTCATTTGTCCAAAAATATGATAATATTTCTTCAGGGAGTGCAGTTTGTTACAGTGTGGGCTCCATGCTTACTGCGACAGCTTGTTGGACAAAGGGACTTTAGCGAAAGGTCAGTTGACAAAATATTTCAGTCACATGCCCTAAAATTTTTAACATATTCCATTAGTTTACTCAAACTAAGTGCCATACTTTAAATACTTTGGATTCCTTCTGGAACACTTCAAACTCATCCTTGCTGAGCTCATTTGTCTGGGTCTTATATTTTCAAGCCAAAAACACTCCACAGTGTCCTGGCTGTGCATCTCCTCTGACATTGTTGTGTAGCAGCTGCACTGCACACATTTTTGAAAAATCTGTTGATAGGAAATGCCTCATACGAATTTTACACCGTGTCCTAACAACAAGCGAGCATCAGTCTGTGTTCACACTGAATCTGTTAAATCTGCAATTCAGTTACGTCATGGAAACAAACGACATAAATATCAGCTGTGCGCTTGACTGGAGACATAACCACATAAAAAATAGGCGAGTACTTTTGATCTTCCTATAATTGGACTTTTTAAACAGAAAACACATGTTTTATATTGTGATAATTACTGGAAATAACATACAATATTGCCAACAGTAAGTAGGCTGTTATTAGCGATGGTCAGTTACCAGAAACTTTCAGTTCCCTGGAGATCTCGCTCCCACCAGCTGCGGCCTTATTTAGGTTTTTGTAGTTAAATGAAAAAAGTGTTTAGATAAGTCCTCATTTCAACTTCATGATTCAGCTGTTCCTCGTCCACTGCAGAGATTTCAAAGCGAGCGACAGGAATAAATAAAAACAGGGTGTCCAACTAAAGTTCAGCTCAAAATGGCAGCGCTGCGTCACTCATGGACAGTTGGAACATTCTAACAGAAAACATTGCAATCCAATGAATGCTTGCTCGAGATGCATTAAGTCAGGACACAGTGTTAGAGCAAATAAAACTTAACAAGTAATCTCTTTTCGTACTCTATTTTTAAAGACAGTACCCATATGTTGAATACCACCACTTTAAACTGCAAATTTATCGCAATACAGTTACTCATGTTTTGTACATGTATTCTGTTACTCCCCAACCCTGGTGGTGGACTGACGGACCAACCAACAGCCCAATGTTGCCCTTCGTCAAGCCACACTGCTAACATGGATAGAAATTGTGGATTTGCTTTAGGAAGTGTTCAACATAATGTCAAGTATCTACAACAAATGCAGTCTCAGAATCCATCGGCTATCGCTCTGGTAACGATAAACCTCTGGGGACAATGACCAGTACTTAAGGAGATCCAGTGTATCTGGGCCAAGATGTCCTCCTCCATGTGCCAGTCATTTCAGCTAATCCCTACAAACAGATATTTGTATATAAATGTAGATTAATTTTAAAAAAAATAAGATCTAATCATGTGTAGGATTAGAAAATACAGATTCAGTTACATTGAGGGAAAGTGACCAATGGCCCAATTGGACTCTTGTTCCTGTGTGAGGAGAGAGTGACACCAAGTGGCCATTGTGAGTACTACAATAAAAAAGCAATTCAAATACCAGTCTAAGTTACAGTAAATGGTATTTCAGTATTTTTATAACTCAGGGGAGCCTTGTAAAATGTTTACCAGTTTCTTTGATGAGCTAAGTTTAATTAAATTTTAAAATTACACTTCAAAACAACACAAGATGTAAAGAAGGGAATACTAATAGCAAATTACACTCTCTCTCTCTGACAGTGGTGGAGGAAGTATTCAGATCCTTTACTTAAGTAAAAGTACTAATGCCACACGGTAAACATATTCTGTCCTGCAATGAAAATGTGACTTAAGTACAAGTGAGTAAAATCAGGAATGTGTATTTTAAGTATTAAAAATACCCATCCATCTATCCACTTTCAACCGTTTATCCAAAGCCAGGTCGCAGGGGCAGCAGGCTGAGTAGAGAATTCCAGACGCCCTCTCCCCAGCAACACTTTCCAGCTCTTCCTGGGGGACCCCAAGGTGTTCCCAGGCCAGATGAGATATGTAATCCTTCCAGTGTATTCTGGGTCTGCCGCGGGGCCCCCTACCAGTGGGACGTGCCTGGAATACCTCAAAAGGGAGGCACCCCAGGAAGCATCCTGATCAGATGCCTGAACCACTTTAACGGACCCCTTTCGATGCGAAGGAGCAGCAGCTCTACTCCGAGCTTCCTCCAGTTGTCCGAGCTCCTCACCCTATCTCTAAGGCTGAGCCCAGCCACCCCACAGAGGAAACTCATTTCGGCTGCTTGTATCTGCGACCTCATTCTTGCAGTCATTACCCAGAGCTCATGACCATAGGTGAAGGTTGACACATAGATGGACCAGTAAATCGAAAGCTTTGCCTTCTGGCTCAGCTCTCTCTTCACCATGACAGTCCGGCACAGTGTCCGCATCACAGCAGATAATGCACCAAATCACTGATCCATCTAAAAGTACTTAATCCAGAAAAAAATCTAAAAGAAAAAAAAAAAAAAAAAAAACCCAAACAAAATCACCCAAAAACCTCAAAATAATTCTGAAAAATTCACTTAAATATCTAAGAAAAATGGTTGCCAATTACTGTTCTGTCAACCGGCTAACTGATTAATCAACTAATTGTTCCAGCTGTGCTTGTATAAACTGTTGGGTAGTTCAATGTATGACATAACATCACAGTAACTTTGCAATAAAATCCACAGCACGTGAATAAACACAACATACAGTTATAATCTTGGTGTCATGTTCTTTAATCTTCAATGGTTATCACACAGACCGACAAGTTTCAACATAAAAAGTATTCCAGTTCTTCACAGTATTGCATTTTGCACAGTGTTATACAGACAACAGAGTTTCTCAGTGAAGGCACAAAACTAGAGATTACTTCTGCAAACGAAATCCCTACAGACAAACATGATGAACTCAAGGATATCAAACTTGGCGCGGAAACAGTTTTTACACAACATAAAACTAACTTTAATCTCTACCGACTCACGGCAAGAAAGGTAGTAGTGTCATAATCAAACTAACAATAACTGCAGTTATAATACTTGTTGGGTTATGTTTTCACCTGCTTCTCAAGCTTCTTTCTTTCTCTCCCCGTTCCAGAGCACATTTTCCTCAAAACATTTCAAAACACAGAAGTAATAAAATTTATATTCCAGACTTTTCCAAACCTGATTGTCCAGTTTACAACACTCCCTTCGTATGAAATCAGCTCCAAGCTAAGTGCTCTTGGTCGGTTTAGTGCAACTCTCCTTCAAATACTGTACCATTAAAATAGACCTCGCTCTGCTACAAAAGTACACATAGTAGTACAAGATAACAGTATAAGATAAGTACTTTGCTTTTTTTGGTACATATGAAGCATGCTTTCACAGTAACACAATAGCTACATATGTAGTTGTTGTAGTAGTAGTAGTAGTAGTGGTGGTAGTAGTAGTAGTAATAGTAGGGCTGCCTCATGCATCTTCCACCACCTTTGCAATGACTGAGCACCATAAACACACAACAGGAAGCAGTACAAACCTGAAGCACTGCACACACTCCTACACACACACGTCTGTCAAGAGTAATGCTGCTGTTTGCATAAAAACCCAAAATCCAGTTTCAGTGATTGTACAAGGTTTTATCAGAGATGCTGTGATCAGCGGATGAAGTGACAGACTGACGATGGACCTCACAGAGTAGAAGTACATGCACCTCAGTCACAAGTTACAGTCGCTGTTCTCTTACAGTACATGTCGTGTAAACCAGAACCCTGGTGGGTCCGAGATTAGTTTCACAGGAAGATTTCTCCTGGAGAACACAAGGGTTGGGTATTTTTTTTTAAATTGCAATACCAGTACCAACACTAGTACCAGTAAAGAGATACCAATACCTATAATGTGAATGGAGTGGCGTAATGTAAAGCCATACTTTTAAATGTTTTGGGGTATACGTGGTATACCCACTTCTTTTTCTATCCAGTTACAGTATACCCACCTATCAGCTAAACAGCCATTGTAATATAGAGGAGAGTATGCCCACTTCCTCATCGGTAACCTACCTATCTAAAGGGTATCTCCAGTTCTACAGGGAGACCCATGGTGTGTTTGAAGGTCTCTCTAGAGAGTGCGATCCATGATGCCGTCACCTAACTACACCGAGAACACTAAGACAAACACTGTGACTGTCATGGACGTGGCATATGCTCTGAAAAAGCAGGGACTCACTCTGCGTGGCTTCAGTGGTTAAATAGATCCATCCACAATTAAATCTGGTTAACATAATGTAAGTTTATACTAAAGTTGTCTTGGCAACACATCTTACAGGTCACACAATATCTGGCTATGTATTCATTTATTTGGCAAATTTCCCACCAGACGTTTTGGCTGTTGATACTTTAATTTGTCAGACAGCTACATGTGGTACTGGCGAAAGGCTGGCATATACCGGCCAACGTAAACCCTGCCTTAAAGGTATCAAGTACTGATACCCAGCCCTAGAGAACACTGATTTCTCCATCATGTGTACAGTTAACTGGGTTTCTAAACTGGCTTTTCACATGTACACGTGGTGCATGACAAAAGTAACAGCAGAGCAGGTAGATGAAAGAAGAGATCATCACACAGAGCGATGCTTTCACTCTGTGAGCAAACAAAAAAACCTCTTTCACATGAAACTGGGTTTTTAATCAACAGCAGCAGTCATACTCAGTGCCTAAATTCATAAAGTGCTAAAGGACTCAGAAGTCTGATCAGATGATGGACCTCTGGAATACTCAGTGGACAATTTGTCCAAATGTCTCAGAATCAGCTTTTTATGTGGTAAAGAAGCAGTGGAGAGTAAACCTGACAAAACTCAAGTTTACCCTCAGTGTTTTAGGGCCCATGAAGCCATTAAAAAACTGATGGCTAATGCTTTTTAGCCCGTTCAACAGTAACATTCAGGATATAGTATTAGATATTACTGAAACTGTAGTGTATCAGTCTGACTTGGTTTGTTGGACAGATGAAAAAAATTACAGTACACTATTTGGCTTGAAAAAATGGAAACTTGCAATAAATTTGGAATAAATAATAACTGACACAACTTCTAGTCAGGTGTACAAAAAGGGTGCATGCAAACTATATCTACTAAAATCCACTAAGAGAACTTTTCATGACCTTATTGACCGACATTTGCCGAAATGTAAATAACATTAAAAAAAAGAAGAAGACAGAAACAAGAAGAAGCGAACTCTTGAAGGTCTTAAATTCACATAACAGATAAGACTTGGAAAAAAAAGAAAGACATGATTTGTTTGTGATCCACATAAATGTTCTGCCAAGTTAAAGTACTGTAGGACTACTACTTCCACTTGACGACACATAATAGCTTTGTATACAAAATATCTATTAACACTGTCAACAAAACCTAAACCAACGACAGCAAAGATACATTTTACACCGAATACCGTCTTTTACATTTACATTCTTATCATTGGATGAGTGCAAAAGATGACGTGTAAACAGATCGTCGAGAATGATGCAGAGAAAGGAATGATTCTATCAAACAAGAGTTTTGTTTACTGCAAGTGTACTGTATGCATTCACGGCACTGTAAGTCACTTTGGATGAAAGCATTCATTTGTGATCGGAGAATCTCCACCCGTTTCTGTGTGAATGAGTGCGAGTTTAAGCCTGAACGGCGAGACAAAAGTCAGGTCTTAAAACACGGCATCTCTTCAGTGTGAGCTATACGTTAACTCAAGAGTACATTCGTTATATGTGTGGCGTCCTCCAGACCTGGGACAAACTGTACCTGCATGTATACGGCTCGTTTTATCCGGTGAGTTCCTCAAAGACTGAAACTGACTAGCTCCACCAAAAGTGACATTTATTTACAGGCTCTACTTTGTTTAGGAAAAGAATAATGTTATTGTTCTGTATCTTTTTATTGTCAACAAATCCCATAAAAAGACCAAAACCAACAATGAGTCCAAGAAAAATTTCCCTACAGGGACAATAAAGTATATTGTATCGTATTGTATCATATCATACCGCATCGTATTATATCGTACCGTATCGTATCATATTGTATCCTTGAAAGGTCAGCGTTGTGATATTTGCACATGTCCAAAATCCTGTTGATATCCGAGTCTTTCCTACTCTTTACATCTAGGCATGTTTCTTTTTCTGATGAGAAATGTGGGCTTTTCTTTTGGGCATGCATCTCCACCTCAGCCTTGCAAACTAATGGCGAGTTGGTTTGTGCACAACATAACCATGACAACACACAGAGCTGACCGTAAACAGACAAGAAGCCGCCTGTCGCAAACTGAGACACATATTCCGAATGTGCTGTATACAAGTCTTACGAATACTCCTAAAATCCGAATAATACCGGCATATTCTGAATGTCTTACTTGGAAAATGCTCCATTCGGAAAAAGGCCTGATTCAGAATATCAAACAGACTATGCTGTTAACATGACTCATAGAAAAATCTGAATATTATATTATATATTCTGCATGTAAATGTACCCAGTGTGGCTAACTGATGTGTTTTCAACAGTTTTTGCAAAAGGATGGAGCTCTGTGTTTACAGAGGAAGAAGATATATCAGGTTTTGATGGGATTAACAATAAGATTTGTTGACAATAAGAAAACCTGATGTTGATCAGATAGCTTTGCGGTTATTTGCACCTTTGATGGAGCAAGGCTAGCAGTTTCTCCCTGCTGTCCAGCCTTTGTGCTAAGCTAGGCTAACACATAGTGAACACACAGAGATGAAACTAATAACCAACCACTCATCTGACTCTGGCGAATGGAAAACCTTCCCGAGCAGGTTTCCTTTAAACAAAGGTGGAACATTTTACAGAACAAGATAACAGATTGGTGGTGATCGGCTACATGGGACCACGACTGTCAGAAAAAAATAAATATCACATTAAAGTATTTCCAAGTCAACATATCTACGTTTTCTCTCTATGTACAATATTAGACAGGTTAGACTGTATTGGTCCTAATGTAGTGAATCCGATCAATCTGCCATCTGAAGCCTCTTCAAAACAAAAGCCAAAAATATGCAGAGTTCATTTGACCCAGGTCTGGTGTCATCAGACTCCTGTCTGTGCTTCGCAAACCAAAGCAGAGCTGCGAGGAAGTTACAAAATGATGCTCCTGTGAAGTTTAGATTATTAGTTACCAGTATATATACAGCTAACGGGTTTTTAAAATCCACCAAAGATGAATAGGTACAGCTTTGTTGTGCGCATCAATTATAACCAAACTTATTTTTAAACTGTCTCATTTACCAGATAATGAATTTCAGATGTGAACAGAAGCACCAGAACACAGCCATGGCCTCCCCCTTGAATCAAAATAAGATATATTGCTGCATTTGAGTTACAATAAGTCTCCAGAGAGATTCTAGAGGCTACAGTAGCGTCTGCCTGACCCTCTCAGAGGACGCTGTTGGTGGAGGAAGACTGAAAAAGTTCCAAATCATACAATATTTCAATCAACCGACTATTATACAGATTTTAAAGTGTTGCTAATAAAGTGTAGGTTTAATTTTGGCACACTGACTCCATCTAAGAATCCCTTTATTTCTCTGACTCCAGAGGGAGTCTTGATGCTGGTGGTGCAGATGGTTCAGCTTCAGTGTCGCTATCAAGCTTTTCAGTTCTGGCACAGTTTACAGTGATTAAAAAGAAGAGATTTACCATTCAATAATTCTATTAATTTTTGAATCAATGGGTCCTTAATTTCAGACAGAGGCAGACAAAAGCAGGCTCTTCTTTTAGAACCAATGACGGGTGAATTTGCCGACTTAAATGAAAGCTTTTGCTGGCAGATTTGATCAGACATAGCTTCCATGCTAATTATGCTAACATTTGCTACATGAGCTGGTTGAAAATACCGGCACATAGACGTTCTGGCAGAAATCTGTTCAATTTAACCCAAAACCACTCTTTTGTTCCTAACCTCTATCAAGAAATCCCTTGTTAACAGAGAAAACCCTCGAGGCAAACTTCTCCCAACAGCAAAACACTTAACCCCAGCTAACTTTTTAATGTTTTGAACTGACTTATTTTAAAATGAGAATCTTGTAAAAGGATTCTTAAATATGCAATTCATGGCTGAACAAGTAATTATATCATGCCAACAGACTGATGCTAAAGCTAACAGGCCCCAGATAGAAAGTCATTATCCCCAACAGTTAAAAGAAGCAGAAATAAAAGAATAAGGATCCATCTTGTAGCAACATAGAGCTGGTTAGTCCTAGTATTGTAGGTACGATTGAAAACAGTAAGTTCGTACTGATTTCTTAGCTTACATACTTGGGATGTAACTACCCCAAAATTCAACGTTAGCTTAAACTCTAATAGCATCCAGGGCCAGCTCCCAACAGTGGAGAAACACTACACAATGGATGTTTTTAAATGTAACCTGTAACAACACAAACCAAATTAGCTGAAATGCTCGTTGGCCTTGGAAGTAAATGGAGGTTATCACCATCACCATTAAATACACTTTCTGACAAATTTAATTAATATCTCCTCGCAAATCGTATAATAATCACACAGTTGATATAATTTGGTTTAGCAGCATGTTTAAAGTGATCATTTTAGGACATTTCATACAAGTGAAACTATGATAATATATTATCTGCTGTTCAGTGGGGGGGTTTAGTTTAAACTACGTAAACTACCGAGATGATCACAGGCATTCGTCGCTGCCGTTTGGCCTCAAAAGCACAGACAGAGATAAGATAACTGGACTGATGGGCAGTTTTTTAGGGGGGGGGACCAGGCCAAGATGTAAAGGTTCAACCAGAGGAGAGGACGTATCATCGACGTCACTGGGAACTATTCATCCTCAATCCACCTTCCTCAAAATTCATGTTTCCACGATCAACTGTAACTAAATCTGAAATCAGTCAATGAATACAAAAGCACATTTCCACCTGAATTTTCTCTAAAACACAGAAGAGGATTCAGAACGTATCACTAAAAGACTGAGATTAATCATACTGTAGTAAATATTGTGATTTGTGCTGACAGATGAGACAAAAGACGAAAAGCTGTTCATTTATATGTTTGAATACTGAAAGTTTACCCACACTTACATCCCGCTGAAAAAGCACCCAGTGTAACACCTCACCGTCGTCTATTTCAGTATAGTAATCTATGGAAAAGTAGAAAATATGCAACAACACGGTGCTGGCAATAGAAAATATTCACAATATGCACTTGAAAACAGTGTGATGCCGATGTGGTCATGCAGTAATATCTATTATTGCATTATGTTTTTTAAACCCTGTAACGCAGCGTAGTAACTGTGATGTGTGTGTTGTGTTTATCTCTCATTAGTGATCAGACCATCTGAAGCCAAGTGACATTTACAAAAGAGTTCTTGATTTATAATTTAGTGTAATCTTTTCTCTAATTTTAAATTGGTGTCTTAGTTTGATTTATATATTAAAAAAACTGAATTAAAATTGCACTTTTCAGGAGGAGGAGCAATTGAATTCAACCATGCTATACAAAAATGTAATATATGCAAACATTTTTTGCATAATACTAAAATAAAGTGTCCATCAGATGACATTTGGAGGGAATAATACATATTACACTCCCATTTTGACTTAAAATGAGTCAATTATTTCAATTCTTTTACCAATAACTGATAACGTTTCCCTATTTTTGAACATCCTGTACAATATATGCAGTAAAGTTATTCAAATTTTGTCTAAATTTGCATTTCTATGTCAAAATAAGATTTCAAAAACTGAAGTTTATTAAGCATAATGGACCATCTGCACCCTTTTAGCTGAATAAGAGCATCAGTCCACATGTACAGAAGTATATTGTTTTAAATGAAGAGTTATAGTGGAGGAGTCACCTCAGATTAACTGCTCCAGAGAAGTTTAATGTAAGTTTGACCATACTGTACTTTTCCATAGGTTAACACACTGGAATAAAGTTAAATAGAGTTCTCCCCTCTGACACCCCCTCTCCCCCGGTGTTTCTCTACAGTTCTATGCTTCGTACCCAGCGGACCGGCGGCGCTGGTGGTTCCAGATGTCGTCTCTGTGTTCGGGTCGGCAGAAGAGCCTGGACGACTGGGCCAGCCGCTCCCGGTGCTCCCGCTCCCGGTCTCGTTCCCCACCGCCCTGTTTGGAGAACAGAGGACGGCCGCCGAACTGCGAGGAGGAATGGGATCTGTTGTCATGGAGACCAGACGAGGACAGCTGACCTCCTGCTGACCTGGAGATGTCACATGAATAGGAATAAATGAACACAGGGGTTGGGAAGGAGGTTGGAGTGAATGTAAATGTCTGTCCAGCAGCTGAGGTTGGGGCACTAGCCAAACACGGTTCATCTGCACACACTGTGATGCCACACAGCTGGTTGAATATCAGCAAAGTTTTCCATTATATTCATTGCCTCAAGCAACAGAAAATCAAGTGGAAAAGGTGATACTTATCTTGTATTTAAACTCATCCCTCCATTCAGAACTATTTTTGTCTCTAAATAAAATCCAAAGTTCAGTTTCAAGATGAAGAAGTTTGGGAGCTGAAACAAAATCAGGGACTGTGTCTTTAAATCCTGCAATGAGCGAAAGTGCCACTTAGATCTAATGGAAGTCAAAGAAAAGGCAGATGTCCATGATGCACAGGTGACTTATGTCAACTCACAAACACTCTCATTCCACACACAGACAGACAGGTAAAGTGTCACATGTTTCGCAGTGACTAAAAAAACACAAAAATCTGACAGACGACACAAGAGTCCTCATGAATGATTCAGCAGCCACTCTGTCACCATTTGGCTTTGATTCAAGAGGAGCAGCAGTTTACCTGCACTGTTAGAGGAAGACTCCTGCTGAGCAAAAAGAGTTACTACAGCTCTGTGTGACAGCTACTTAGTTTGCTTGTCATTCAGCAGGTCACCTTAAAAACTGGAGTTAAGAATAAAAATCCAGGAGAGAAAGGTCTTGTCTGAAGGACCTAACAGTGAAAGACAAATCTAAAACCAACCAGCTAAAGAACACAAATAGGTTTCAAACCCTAAATTTTTTGTACACAGTTGGACAATATTATGTGGAGGTACTCACCTGCTTTTAGTGATTCTGTGAGGCCCATTATCAGTTTGCTGCTGGTACTGACGAGGACACAGAGAAGGTCAAAGGTCACCCACCACAAACCAAACACAAGAAAACAATAGCTCTTAAATTCAGGATCAATTCAGAGTTCTCAGGTCAGTGTGTGTTTGTGTTCATGACAAAAGAACTCATTTTAATGTTGTAACCTGTTGAGGTAGAGCCATTTCTCACTGCTTATTATACTGTTTGGTAGTCAATAAAAATGAGTCACATTTTACGAAGTAATCATATATTTTGTATGGAAAATCATGAAGCCCTTGCACACAAAAGTGTTTTCATTTATGTTGCTTTATTAAATCTCTTCTCAGGGCCGTGTGGGCAAAAGCAAACTGCACTTGAGTGACATGTTCCTCATCTTTCTGCTGGTTTTGTTGGACCTATTAGGACGGGATAACTCAACCTGTTCCCAGCAGAGCTCAACCAAGCTTATGCCTGACTAGAGGTGTAATCAGGTGGGGTCACTGAAAACACCAGCGTGGGTGTACTTTGCAAAGCAAGTACAGCTGCCAAATGTAGAAGGTTAAAGGTGCTTTATCTCCCTCTGAAAAGTAGAAAGATAAAGCACCACTGAAATACTTATTTGCAGTACTTCCACCACTGTGTATATGTGTGTTGTTGTACCTTGTTGTGGTTGCACTGTTGCGGGCTGCCGTTGACCTGGTAATACTCCACCAGTCTCTCAGCCAGAGCGATGCGTCTCAGCAGATTCTCAATGAAGCGCTGGATTCGAACTTTACCACATGTCTCCTGTCGAGCTGCCGCTTCCAGAAACTTCTGGATGGTTATCACCTCCCTGGAAAACAGCAATTATGTTAAAGTATAGCACTTCAAAAAATGTGTATGTTTCATGACCAGATCTACCATCAGGATGCCTGCATTAGCCACAATGCAACTCAACTGCCTACAGTTCATCTACAGTGATGTGTTAGCAGCTGCTAAAGTAGTCCAGATGATCTGCAGGCTACAGAGGTCTGATAAGCTTCTCTTTAACTCAGCACCTCCAGATTTTTTTTTGGTTCATTTTCATACTTGTAGTCATCGACCAACACTGACTCACATCACTTGAGGACATTTATCAGACTTCACACAGCTCCCTCTCGTGACACTAAACGCCTTCTACTACTTTTAAAACATATGGAGTGGAACTCCCCAACACCTGTTGAATGTTACCTCTCTCGCCGCTCCAGCTCGTTCTCTGAGGCGTTGAGCTGCTCCCTCAGCGCGGCGATCACCATGACAGCCACATCCACCTGCCGGCTCAGCGACCTCTCCCTGTCTGCAACTTCCTGCCTCTCCTGGGCCAAGTGCTGGGAGTGAGCGCGCTCACACAGGAGCTCCGTGTCGGTCTGGGCAAGCTCCGTGCTCACCTTGGCCAGCCGGCGCTGCATGGTGCTGTCAGCCGCCCGCAGGATGCTGGCCAGTCGTCGACGCACGGCGGCCGAGGCTGCTGCAGTCTCCAACCCAGAGTACGAGTTCTGCTCTGGTGGTGACAGTAAAGGAAACAAGTTACTGTGGCTGGAAATATGACTGTAGAATTTGATATTGTAATCATAATTTTAAAAATTAGTTCAAAGCTGCTCCAAAAAGTAAATAAACCCGAACGCACCTATGAGGTCCAGGTCCAGGTCCAGGTCCGGGTCTAGTGGAGGACCAAGAGGCGCTGGAGGAGGGAATGGGAGATGACGGTGGTTGAGTTGATGGTGGCATACATCTGACTTTTTGATGCACATTTTTATATCCTCCTCGTTTCTACCCCCATCTCTCTCTTCACCTTCGTCATCGTCCTCATCCTCATCTCCTCCATCTTCATCCTCTGTCCCAAATTCCTCGTCGTCATCCTCCTCCTCCTCCTCAGCCTGCGTCCCCACACCAACACTCTGCGTGCGTCTCCTCACAGAGCTGTAGGAGTGGAGGTACCCGCTGTCTCTGCTGTCACTAAGGGAGCGGGCGTGAGGTGGCCGCCCCGTGCTCTGCTGCCCCCTGCGGGTCGGGAGGCTCATGTCGTGCCAGGGGATCGCCGCCGTCAACGGGTCGGGGAGTTTGCCAGTGATGCTGAAGCCGCCGGCAGTAACATCTGGTGAGCGGTACGAGTGGCGGTACTCCAGGTGAGCGCGGAGCGAGGCCAGGCTGCGGAAGCGCTCCTGTTCACCACAGCGGGGGCAGCGGAAGGGGAGGTCGCAGGAGGTGACGGTGACGGCACCGCAGGCCTGGCCGTTCCTCTCCAAGAGGAAAGAACCAGAACCTCTGGAACACAACTTCTGCTGCATCACTCTACACCTGGAACAGAGAAGAAACAACTACTAATAAGTCAAAAAAAATAAATAGTTTGGGAATTGATTATTCCTTTAAGTCCTTTACAAGCAAAAACATTTCTCTAAATATATATTTATATCATTAACTAAATATCTGTGTTTTGGATTGTCGGTCAAACAAAAAAGAAATTTGAACATGTCTTGTTCTGCTCTGGGAACTGACATTTTTCTGAAATGTTATGGACTAAACTTAATTGGTAAAGGATGGGTTTGTCGATTAATGAATATTTTGATGATCGAGTAATTCTTTAAGTCATTTATAATGCAAAAATGCTACATATTCTCTCGTCTCAACATACATTTAGATATAGAACAATTCCCTGAACAAATAAACATCAAATTACAGCTGTTATAAATATTAATGGTATAATAATTATGATCCATTAATTAATTCAATCATTCATTTTCTGTAACCACTTATCCTGTTGGGGGTCACGGGGGGGTTGGATCCTATTCCAGCTGAAACTGGGCGAGAGGCGGGGTACACCCTGGACAGGTCACCACACTATCACAGGGCTGACACATAGAGACAGACAACCATTCACACTCACATTCACACCTACGGACAATTTAGAGTCACCAATTAACCTGCATGTCTTTGGACTGTGGGAGGAAGCTGGAGTACCCGGAGGAAACCCACACTGGTACAGAGGGGCTTCCCGACCCCGGGGTTCGAACCGGGAACCCTCTTGCTGTGAGGTGTTAACAGTGATAACCATATGCCATCGACATTCATCACCAAACCAAACTAAAAATAATCAAAATGAGTAAAACCATGCAGAATAAAAATGAGGTACAAAACAAATCAAAACAGTGAAGTTGAAATTTGGAGGGACTCCCTCAGCTGACTTGACAATAAAATAGTTATAGCATGGATTCATCTCTGCTGCTTTTATTTCCAGTCCAAATGAATTTCAATTTTTCCAGTTAAGATGGATAAAAAGTCTCTCTGGTAAAACATTTACAAGCAACAGTGCAAAGTGAGACAAGTCTTTAGTCATTTAAACACTGTCTGTTGAATACACTACCATCAAATAGTTTGTAATCTGCCACAAAGCTTGTTTCAGTCAGGTCTGAGAGGACTGCTCCATTTATCTGAGTGGTATGTCATGTTTTTAGGGTTTTAGAAAGTCCTCTTTACAAGTAGATGTCGTTTTATATGAAGGGTTTGTTTCGTATATGGACAATACAATGGTTCAACCACACTGACACCTGAAAGAGACAAAGATCTCTCTGAGCAACAGCTGCAAAAGAACATAAGAAATCTCCCTTCATGGTTAAAAGAAAGTGGAAGCTTAGCATCAAAATATGCGCAGATTTAAACAACAAAAATATTTAGAGCCCAATTGCACTGTTGTGGTTTCATAATAATTGAGTCACTTGTGCTTTTCTGGACTGGAAAATAAATAGTATTCTCCCCTGTCATGCAACACTGTGGGGACTTTTACTAAATAGAAGTTTGAATAATTGAATTTTTCTCTTTTTAGGTTAAAAAAAAAACGTAAAGAATACATTTGGTGTCTAAATTACATCGTTTGTATCTCTGTTATAATTGCTGCTAAGGAGAAAATGTACCATCATGTAGCAGCACATTGATGTGAAATGTGTAATTTCCCAGTGAGCCAACATGAGTCAAAGCCAAGAGGACAGTGTGGCTGACAGCAGGTTACCTGAGCAGGTGTTCTCTACACACCAACACATTTAACATGTCACACTTTCCCTTCAGTGGCCATTTAATAGCCGCGTAACAGGTCAATCCCTCACAGCATCTTTAGCATCATTAGCCGTTAGCTCTACCTGGCTGCTGGCTCTGAGCAGCACAGGCTAACGTTAGCTAGCTAGCTAGCACAAAACAATCGCTGAATCATTTTCAAAGGAGAAGCCGTTAGCGTGCCGCTCTTACCGGTTTAACGGCGGATTTTAAATAAACGTCTAACCGTAGTGTCTGAGGGTGTCATGTCGCAGATGGAGACCGACAGCAGCCCGCATGATGTCATTCATTCACAGACACACGGAGGACCACGGCTAAGTTAGCAACAGACGATAATAACACGACATCCGGTTAGCCCTTTCAGAATAAAACATAAGCCGTAAGTGGGACTGCTACTTCCGGTATGTATTTAAAAATATATATATGATTTGAAGATTTTCTTTTTCATTGTACTATAATCAAGCAAAAGTAGGTTTAACGTTACTACATTTAACAAATAGCCTCTTTTGTTTAAGTGAAAGTCTTGCATTCATATTTTTTAAATTTATTTTTATTTATTTATTTTTTACAAAAGTATCAGCATCAAAATATACTTAAAGTGTCCTTTTTCAGAATAATGTGTAATATGTTATTAAATTGTAATTATTAATGTATCGATATGCAGCTGGTAAAAGTGGGGTCTTATTTATACTGCTGGGTAGTTTGTGAATTTCACTGCGGGATGAATTAAGTCTTATTTTTGTCTGTAATCATAAATAATAAATCAGAATGTATTTGTTGATTATGTTTTATATTACTAATCTGGATCTGTAAATTAAACAAGTGAAATAAATATATAGTGAAGTAAAAGGTACAATATTTGAACCTGAAAGATATAGAAATAAAAGTAAAAGTACAGAAAAAGATATTAGATTTACAATTTATTTTTTTATTTAGATATTACAATTTACCATGTTATAATATATTATGTTAATATGTTACTGATTTTTGCATTATGTCCTGTATTGCATCATACAATATTACATCTCTATGTATATAGTAATATAAAGATGTAATATAAATATAATACAGAACACAATAAAAAACAATCATCATATCTTAGTTTAAAAAACTTAAACAAAATGTTTTACTGCATTGTATCATTATTGTGACTGTTCTTGTACAAACAGATCTTGTCTTGTGGTTTCACTACAGCAGCTCAGTGTGCTAACTGATTTAAGTTTCTGAGCTTTTTTTTTTTTTTACCATACTGAAACATTTATCACATTAAAACAAAATTGCTAGAAGTAAAACACCTAAATATAAACTGAATAAGGAGATTAAGAAAACAGAATATTCTACATACACAAGTCCCATGCAGCTTTTTTGACTGATAGGAGGCCCTTCCGAGTGCTGAGCAGCAAAGATAAAGTAATTTGAGATCAAATAAGTGATGTGAAGAAGAGTTTTATTTTTCTTCATGATCATGTACAGTGATGCATTCTATGTAATATACACACAGCACAAACAGTGATTATGCATGTTTATGATAGCCCATAATAATCTCATAACAGTATTGTTTCAAAGCCACAGTTTCAGAACCAGAGTGAAATCTGTGAACATGAGTTCTGATAGCTGCCAGTTTAAAGAGAATTCAAGTGCTTCGTAGTCAAATTAGGTGTTAAACATTGGTAAAGAAATCAATCTGGGACTTAACATTCATGTGTTTGTGAGAAAAATCTGACATCTGAGACTTTAGCTGCTAAACAATGCTGCGTTCAGGTGATATTTTGGGAGGAAAAAAATACCTATAACGTAAACAACTGAATCTGATAAACTCTGGTGTGGTTAAATACAAACCTGTACATGCCCAGAGCAAATAGCAACCAACTTGGCTGAATGTTAAAACCAGTTTGAGGGGCAGTAAGTAGAAAACACTGAGTCATCTGCAAACATAGAACACAAATCAGTTTTTCTCTGAACAAATTGTCTTTAATCAGGTTTGCTTCTACCACGTGTGTCTTCATGACAATTTTAGTTATTGAAAAATGGTTTACATTTATGATTTTAAGTACAATTACCTTGATTTTTTACTTAAGTACAGTACTTGAGTAAATGTACTTAGTTGGATTCCACCATTGCCATAAAGACTGGCAAAGGGGGGTGAACAGCTCACCTGGCTCTCTCCAGCACCTCTCATGATCACTTATTAACATTTTATATCTAATTTGTTTGATTTGCAAAAAAAAGTACAACAACTATTTCTTCACTTGGAGCTGCAGACACATATCAGATCTCCCAAATGTAAAACTATTCCTTTAAAGTTTTCTGTTGTAGAATTCGTACAGCAGCAAAAGTTCACAGGTTGGAGTAAATAACACAATAACCCATAATGCACTTGTTCCCTCCTGGTTCCCTCTCTTTCCTCAGTTTCTCCCTTCTTCTTGAGCCTGTGACAAAGAAACTTTTGACACCTCCTCTACCAAGCAGGTGCAGATGAATCTGTGCAGTGCTTCCCTCTCCTCCTCTCTTACTGACAGTACAGTTGGTAGTTGAGTTTGGCTCCCAGCCTGGTTCCCGCCAGGTGTTTGTTGAAGGCATCGTCCATCTCTTGGCTCTGTTCTGGTGTGAAGTGGTTCTTCCAGTCCCCGACCTCGCCTGCAGGGACAAAAATATGGCACAGTTAAACCCTGAAGATTGATATCAATCTCATGTCTTAAGCTATAATTCTGGCAGTTCAGGATAAAACTACCAGGGACTCTTCTTTCATGTACTCATGAATAAGATCTGACACTAGGTGTTATTTTAGCAGAAAATTACACCCAGAAGGCAAACAAACGAATCTGATACTCCCACTGAAACCTCACACTGTAGGTATTATATTTCTGTTTGAGTAACGATTAAACAAATATGACACAAAGCATGATTTATTGAGCTTTATAGGTGTTAGCCTTAGCAAGTCCCGACTCCAGCTTTGTACCCAACACATGAGATCGATATTCATCTTCACATCTCACTCTGAAAAAGAACAAATAAACAAATTTCCCAAAAGGCCAAACTGCATCTTTAAGGTCCCCTTTCTTGAATGATATTATTTAGTTTTCTATGACACAGACAAACCAGTGCAGACCAGGTAACCCTCCTCATGACAACAGCACTCCTCAGTAGCAGTGGCCCCCCAACAGGACAATACCCCGTGCCACACCACAAAAACGGCTCAGAGCATTGATCTGGCCTCCAAATTGCCCAGATCCCCATCTGATCAAACATTTGTAAGACATGCTGGTATCCCACCTCACAACCCACAGGACCTATAAGATCTGCGGCCAACGAACTGGTGCCAGACAACACAGGACAACCTCCAGAGGTCCTGTGTCCATGCCTTGACAGGTCAGAGCCAAATCAGTCCAAGGAGCACCCACCGTGCATCGGGGGTATCTCTCGGGTACCAGCACATCCCTCAAATGTTTGATCAGATTGGGATCTGGGGTATTTGGGAGCACAGTCGATACCTTGAGCTCCTTGTTCCATTCCTCGGGTAATTCCTGAGCAGTTTTTTTGGAGTGGGGGGGGGGTATTTGGTCTGCAACAGTGTTTGGGTGAGAGGAGCGTGTCAAGTAGCATCCACATGAATGCCAGGACAAAAGGTTTCCCAGGAGAAATATATATATATATATTTTCAATATATTGATTATTTAGTATTCTACTTTAATGTATGTAGCCTACAGCGTACCTAATTTTGAACTGAAATGACTGAATGTAATTCCTTTTTTTTCTTCTTTATTTTCTTTTTTTCTGTTTAACTTTCATATAAACATAAGCTTTGTATTTTATAATGTAAATTGATGAAATTGTGTGTTTTATATGTAATGTAGTGTAATATATTGTATGTAAGGTGTGGACCCCAGGAAGACTAGCTGATTGCCAAGGCATTCAGCTAATGGGGATCCTTAAAATAAACATAATAAACATAATAATAAACAATGGACTGTAACAAGATGATCAATGTTATTTACCTCACCCAGTCAATAGGAGCAGGAACCTTGGTTAAGAGCTGGAGATCCATAATAGGCAGGGTTGTATTCCAAGGAGACAGGTTTCATTTAAACACTGACGGGCTTACACGTGAAATGGGGGTTTTCCACCAGAAAGCCTGTCTCTGACATCCCCCGTTATATGGGACTTGGCCTTCAGTTTGCAGATGGTACTAGGGCTCATTCCAAATAATGCCGCAACTTGGTTTTACAGAATACCAGTTTGAAGTTGCCCTATCGCACAGGCCCTATCCAGATCATTGGAATGTGGCATGCCGATTCTTGGAGCAAACACCAACTGACCACTGCAGCAAGGCCCATGCTCACAGGTGCTGACAATCAGGTGCCTGACTGGGGGTACCAGAAGCTCAAAACAAGAGTCAATAGCAACAGCAAAAAAAAAAGCTGTTTGGCATTGGCGGAGAAGATTTGGCAAATTTTTCATGGGCGCAACCCACATACTCAGCTCTGCTGCTCATCCCACAAATGCATGTTCCTTACAAATGTGGCACCATTTAAAAGGGAAATAAACAGGCTTTCCAACCAGATGGGATTTATTACCAAGAGGCATTGTTACAACAAAGAAATAATCTACCAAACACAAATTTCCTTACTTTTTGTGCTTGTTTACATAAGGAGCATGTCCTCATTTGGAGATCACCATTATGCACCGCCATGTTTCTACAGTGGCCCAGAATGGCCTTTCATGTTTTTTCTTTGGCTGCATAGTTCGCAACCCTTCCACGACAAGCAGCATTGGAAAAATATTGATACTGATATTTATACTGGTTTAAATTACCCAGTTGGTTTGTTTTGGAGAGGAAGAGACCTCTGCAGATAATTCGGCTCTTGCTAAGCCTCCTGAATGTCGAGATCTTGAGTTATCAGAGAAAGAAGGTAAGCACAGATTAGCAGGTGCTGTGCTGGCGGCTCTTCTCAGAGCATCAGCCAAACACTAATTGTTTAACGTGAAACAGCTTTATTCAGTGTTTTCACCAGTTTAAATCACCTGGTCCATTTGTTTTGAAGAGGAAGAGACCTTTGATGAATTATTTTTAACAAAGAACACTGAAGGAATTCTAACCATGAGAAGTTTCAGCTGGTTGCAATCTGCAATCCTCACCACTAGATGCCTAGTCTGGAAATCCAGACCCAAATCTAGAAAGATTTAGGGTCTGGCCATGAGAAATGAAAATGGCCCAACTCGAGGGGCGGCACCAAGCATGCATTTGTAAATATCACTGCATGCAATTGGATAACACTACGGCCAATCAGAACAATACACAGGGTGATGTATAGGCCTACGCTTAGCTACCAGCGGATACTTGCCGTATCCGGTCGGCAAAACAGCAAAAAGGTCCTTCTTGCAAAGGAAAGATTCGAGCGCCGTCTTCTGTTCCTCTTTTAGAGAAAAAGCCAAGTCTAACTCGTTCACTGTAGCAGCCAAAGCCGTTTCAAACAACTGGTGTTCATCCGTAGCCATCTTGCAATGTTTACTGACTGATTCCGGTCACCGCAGCGCTGTCGTCATCTGTTTAGCTTGCCTCTGGCCCGCCTATATCAGATATACCGATGTGATTGGTGCAGCTCGGTTCCAAGGGCGTGGGTAATGAGCATCATTACTGATTGCCAGAGTGACTCGCTGAGCAAATTCAAATTGTGCTTTCGCGAGAACTCTGGATTTCCAGGGTACTAGATGCAACTAAATGCCCCTAAATCTTACACATTGGAAGTAAAAACAACACTCCTTAAAGATGTTTTCCTGTGGTGACAAAATGGTTTAAAGCACCTTTTCTGTAGATGACGTCTCCCATTTTACCAAGGGATTTGCCGGAGGTCTCCTTCATGGCACTGAAGGTGCTACCTTCTGAGATCTGCTGCACCTGAGCCTCCGTCAGGCTGAAGCCAAAGAAGGTGGAGATCTGACGGACGCCCTCAGTCAGGTTCTTAGGGACAGGGAACAGAATCAGAGCCATCAGACACTTCCACTAAACACTGACTGTGAGTGATTGTCTCTCTGCAACAAGTTTCATGTCTCCACAGGATGATTTTACATATAAACTGTTGGAACAAGTGATTTTTGAAAATATCATATACCAATTATTAACAGTAATGATCTTGCACATTTTTAAAGCCACCACCTTCTGTCAGATGCAATGTAACAAGCACTGTGTGATCCACCTGTTTTAAGTCTTCATAGGTGACAATCATGACGTTGGGGTCGTCCATCTTCTTCTCCCAGGCCACAGCGTGATCGAAGTAAGACCCCCAGGGAACTACACACACACGCACACACACACACACAAATGACAACAAACTGATCATCCTCACTGATTTTGTGATTACATGTAACTTTTCGCAGAAACGTGGTTCATGCTGTGAAAACTGTTGCGGTTAGGTTTAGGCGTCAAAACTACTTTAGATTTAGAAAAAACATAATGTTTCAGGTTAAAATAAGTAAGTAACGTCAGTGTGCGACAATCGTGCGTTAATTGTTTAATGTTACATTAAAACAACGTTTACTTACATAACATCTGTAATTGAGTATTTTTGCACTACACTGTGATACTTTTACATCATAAATAGACTTGAAATACTTGCAAACATCATGCTATCGGCCTACGTACTGATAGATTGCCCTCCTTTGCCCCGAGAAGGCGTGAGAAGCATCTTAACACACATTGTATGAGTGTCATGATGTAGTGCCCAGTGTCTCTTTACCCCACTTGGATTCAAATGCATCCAACATTTCCACAGTGACTCTGCTGAGTCGGCTGAACACACTGTTTATTAGTCCATAAACAAAGGATCATAAAGTCAGGCTGTGAGAGTATGTGCAATACAACACTCAATCTATAACCTGCATGAACCACATCACCTGAGGTTGGTAAAGCTGTTTGAGGGTTTAGACTGTGTTTTTTTTAAGTTGGAAAGTGAGGCCAAAATCAAATCTTCACTTCTCTGGTGTAAAACTGGTTGTGGCAAATATATAAATGCTGTTGCGCGCGCGCACACACACACACACACACACACACACACACACAGACATCTTGCTCTTTGAATTACCTTTCCTGAGATTTGTTTTCTTGTCCCTGATGTTGTTCTAAGGTTCTTGAGAAGTTGTTCTTTGTGTTCCTGGAGAGCTTGGGTTGTGCACCCGTTGCTAAACTGGAACACCTTTAGCTACACATTTTTTTCTTTAAAAAAATAAATAAATAAAATAAATAACATCATGTTCTTTGGTCAGTTGTTGTTGCCCTATAGTCGCTTAATACTAAATGCTTTGATAAATAAATCAGAGGACAAGGGCTGATAAGTTCTCATTTTCAACCTATAGCCAAAATTTTATTATCATTATGGGTAGGATATATATTTTTATTTTATTAAAATTATTTTTATTTTATTATTATTATTATCACAATTTTCATTATCGTCTTTCTTTGAAATCTAGGGTCAATACTAAAACTCTCACAAAGTGGCGCAAACGATAGGTGGAATTTTTTTTGCATAAGTTTGAGTAAAAAGTTACATAACAAGTTGCACAGGTTCTTTGAATGTATTCAAACTTTTGAATAATTTGAAATATAGAAAATATAAGCCGGTCCAACTTTTATAGTAAGGTTGGCTTTACTGATGTTGGTCAAAATGTTGTTTAATGTCTGGAGTTTCATGTTGCTGTAAGTCAAAGAAAATAATTAAATTAAAAAAATGAGCATTTTTTTCAGCCACATGTTACAGGATAACTATGAGTTTACAGAGGCGTTTTAAGGTAAAGTTTAATGAGTGTCGCAGCACGTTTTAACCACAGCAGCAATTCAGAATTTTATGCATGAGACTACTTAAAAAACACACAATGAAGAGATAAAGGGGAACAAAAGCAATTACAATGAAATAAAATAGTCAAAATGATGACTTGAGCCCTGCAGGCCTCTTTGGTAACCCATCATCAACAGTGGAGTCATGATGACATTGTGCTAACCTGGAAGTGGGCAGTGTGTGTGTGTGTGTGTGTGTGTGTGTGTGTTCTCTCACTGTCTCCACTCATGAAGCTGGAGAAGAAGGACTCCCAGGACACGGCTGGGAGGACCTGGTTGTTGTTGCAGAAATGATAGTAGGAGACCAAAGTGTCTTTGGGGTTCCTGAAGATCACCAGCATCTGAACAACACATAACACGATAAATTAAATCATAACACCATAATACAGAAAATAATTTAAAATCATGAGAATTAAAACAGAAGAAATTAGTTTTTATGTCTCATAAACTGCACTGTAAATGTCATTACACAATCCAAATATATTCAGAATTTATTTTATCACAAGCATGGATGGATTTCTGAACGAGCCTACCAGGCACAGGCCCTAGGGGCCCAAAGTGTCAGAGGGCCCCCTATCGTTCCAGCCCATTCTCATGCAAAAGTTGTCAAATACTGCTGCTTTGCCAAGGGTTTTGGTGTCGGACACCTGATGCCAAAAGCCACCATTTGCGTCAGTATGTAACACAGCTGGACGTAACCTTTCCTGTTGTTATGATACGCCACCAGTCGGCCGGACAGCACCTGTCGCGGCAGTATGATACACCACTGGACAGCATTAGGTTTCAGTGCTGCCAGTAGTAGCAAGTCGTAGTGCAAAGTCCCTATAGGGTGGGTGGGAGAGGAGAGGTGATGTATGGATCCAACAAAGCCTGGACTTTCACTCAGGAGCCCAGAGTTTGCTTCCCGAATGCTACACCAAGATGTTTTTTTCGAAACCTAACCACGTGCTTTTGTTGCTAAAACATAACTTGCCTTTGTTGATGTCCCAGGGTTGGCGACCTGGGATGAGAATGTGTTCAGCCATCATCTACAAAATGTCACTCAAATTGATACGAACCAACCATGAAGAGACTGAAGATGACCACAAAAACACAAAGACACACAAAATAATGACAAAAAAGACACTAATTTAATTCAAGGGACTCGAAATAACACGAAGAGATGCAAAACTACCACAAGGAGACAGAAAAATATGCATAATGACTAGAAAAGCCATGCTAAACAAAAGAAAATGCAAAACCACCACCATGTCTGTGTGTCTGGCTTGTATGTAGGAAAAGTGGTGAGGCTTTTTGCATGTCTGTGCCCAGGGGCCCATTGTCTCATAATCCAGCCATACTCATGAGGATAACACGAGGAAGAGTTACATTTTAAAGGCCACCTACAGTCAGGTCCATAATTATTTGGACAATGATACAGTTGTCATCATTTTGGCTCTGTACACCACCACAATGGGTTTTAAATGAAACAATGAATACCTGCTTAAAATGCAGACTCTCAGCTTTCATTTAAGGCTTTTTTTCAAAAATGTAGCATGAACCGTGTAGGAATTACAACCATTTCTTCACACAGTCCCCCGACTTTAAGGGCTCATAAGTATTTGGACAAACTAACATAATCATCAATTAAACAGTCAGTTTTAATACTTGGTTGCAAATCCTTTACAGTCAATGACTGCCTGAAGTGTTGGACACATAGGCATCATCAGATGCTGGGTTTCTTCCCTGGTGATGCTCTGCCAGCCCTTTACTGCAGCCGTCTGCACTTCCTGCTTGTGTTTTGGGTGTTTTGCCCTCAGTTTTGGCTTCAGCAAGAGAAACGCATGCTCAATTGGATTCAGGTCAGATGATATGACTTGGCCATTGCAGAACATTCCACTTCTTTGCCTTAAAAATGTCTTTGGTTGCTTTTGCAGTATGCTTCAGGTCAATGTCCATCTGCACTGTGAAGCATCATCCAATGAGTTTTGAAGCATTTGGTTGAATCTGAGCCGATAATGTAGCCCCAAACACTTCAGCTTTCATCCTGCTGCTCTTGTCAGCAGTCACATCATCAATAAATACAAGAGAACCAGTTCCACTGGCAGCCATACATGGCCATGACATAACAGTACCTCCACCATGCTTCACTGATGAGGTGGTGTGCTTTGGATCATGAGCAGTTCCTTCCTTTCTTCCTTCTCTTGTCTTCCCATCATTCTGGTAGTTGATCTTTGTTTTATCTGTCTATAGTATGCTGTTCCACAACTGTACAGGCTTTTTAGATGGTTTTTGACAAACTCTAATCTGGCCTTCCATTTTTAAGGCTAACCAATGGTTTGCATCTTGTGATAAACCCTCTGTATTTATTCTAGTGAAGTCTTGTCTTGCTTACAAGAGCAGCAGGATGAAAGCTGAAGTGTTTGGGGCTACATTATCTGCTCAGATTCAACTAAATGCATCAAAACTCATTGGACGATGCTTCACAGTGCAGATGGACATTGACCTGAAGCATATTGCAAAAGCAACCAAAGACATTTTTAAGGCAAAGAAGTGGAATGTTCTGCAATGGCCAAGTCATATCATCTGACCTGAATCCAATTGAGCATGCGTTTCTCTTGCTGAAGCCAAAACTGAGGGCAAAACACCCAAAACACAAGCAGGAAGTGCAGACGGCTGCAGTAAAGGGCTGGCAGAGCATCACCAGGGAAGAAACCCAGCATCTGATGATGCCTATGTGTCCAACACTTCAGGCAGTCATTGACTGTAAAGGATTTGCAACCAAGTATTAAAACTGACTGTTTAATTGATGATTATGTTAGTTTGTCCAAATACTTATGAGCCCTTAAAGTCGGGGGACTGTGTGAAGAAATGGTTGTAATTCCTACACGGTTCATACTACATTTTTGAAAAAAGCCTTAAATGAAAGCTGAGAGTCTGCACTTTAAGCAGGTATTCATTGTTTCATTTAAAACCCATTGTGGTGGTGTACAGAGCCAAAATGACGACAACTGTATCATTGTCCAAATAATTATGGACCTGACTGTATGTTGTCCATCTCGTCTTTATTTTTATTCAGATTCAAACTAGCTTTGTTTCCCATTTGAGGACTTAAGAGACACATTTCCTTTCCTGTTGTCTACTGAAACAGATATGATCTATTTGTTCTCTGAGTTGGAGATGTTGTTGCAGACGTTTTGAAACTTACTTTAGTTTTCTTTGCGTAGAAGGAAGCGGGTATGTTGTCAGGAGGCATGTGAGTCCCCAGAAACCTCGGAGAAGGAGTCTCTTCCAGGATCTGAGGGGAGAGCAGGAGAGGGGAGATATGCTTTTATGTGAAGTTATTCAGCATTAGACACTACAGTATACCACCAGAATGAGATTTGTATCATATGTTAGTTCCCTCCAGAAACTGACTCTCCAGACTGGTTTCTGATCTATGGTAAAGGTTTGGTTAAGTCTAGGGAACTAAAACTACTTTGTTAAAGAAGTATTTCACAGCGGGAAAGACGGATTTTTAATAAAAGTACTGTGTCTATGCTGTAGAAAGATGCAAATACTTTTGAAATTGGCGCTACAGAACCAGAGAAAACAGAGAAGAGGAAGGAGAAGACCTACGACTACCAGAATGCACTACGCTGAATCAGACCAATAAATAAAGGGTTGCAGTGGTATACTGCTTTCAAGGTATACCATGATATGAAAACTGACAATTATCACACTGTGTACATTTGTTTATCTATAATAATGAAAGAAAAAACTGGACGAAAATTTTCACCTTTTTTTTATTTTATTCACCATTGTTTTCAAAAGGGAGACTTTTTATACATACCTTCATTAAAAAATGGTTTCAACTCAAGTTTGTTTGCCCCCTAAGTGCAGTTCATTTGAGCAGGTGTGAACACAGCAATCACACTCAGGTGTGCACCAAAACAACCAGACTGAGACCTTCTTGAAGAGGTGGTCTCGGTCCGGTTACAAATGAACTCTGGTGCAGTTTGTTTGTGGTGAGAACGTGTTCCGACCTGGATCTGAACCAACTGCAGTCACATGACACATTGTTTGGGTTAAACATGAGCATGTTACAGTCCTGGAGGATTATTAATGTGCACCTCCTCCTGTACTGCCTTAATATGCACATTCAGCACATCCAATGCATCAAAACATTGTTTTCTAGTTGGAGCCGCGCCTCGTTTTCAAACTGTATGGTTTGACTAAAATGAACAATGACAGCAATATAGTCCACGATGAGCAGCGCTAAAATCAACCTGTGTAGTTGTCCCTCCATTGTGACATTAGAAAGTGTCACATTTATCTTGCAAGTGTACCCTTCTTTAACGTTTGGTTTACTTCCTGGATTTTTCCCACATGGAAATTCTGACCAATCAAGAGCAGCTTTCTCACACAAGGCATTTGATCTGGTCTGCTTGTAAATGCTGCCGTGAGAACACGAACCAACTCTAGGTCTGACAGAGCAAGAATAATTCTGTACTACCATGATACCATGAATCCGCAGTATTTTCTGAGACTAGTGGGAATGATCTTCTCACTGAACTCTCACTATAAAGAGAATATACGTACTTTCCAAGATATTCCTTTACTGTCTCCCTGCCCTGTTCTTTCTCAGGATTTTAACACTGCAGAGTTCTACACATGATTAATTAGACAACAGCAAACTATTCACACACACATAATTACACACACCAAACCATGTGTTCCGGATTAAACAGTTGAAACAAACCCATCAATGAGACTTCCAAGAATCCCTTTAAACACAAAGAACATCTGCATTTCTGTTTAATGCCTTTATTTAGAGGATGTAAGAATGTGTTTTCTGATCACAGATCAGCCATCTGCCGCCGATTAACGTCATCATCCTGTCTTTTAGGCTAAAATGTCCCGACAAGCTCAGATTGCAGTGACAAACCGCAGAACTCTGTTTGACTTTTGAGCTCCAACAGAACGACTCCCTAAAACATCAGTTTACTTGATGAGGTTTGGTTTCTGGTCAAGTTTATAAGGATGGATTGCAACATTCAACCAACGCACTATGAGTATGAATGACGAACGCAGGAACACACAAGAACAAAACTGCTGTTTCACATGAGGAGCTTTGAGTTGTAGTTTTTGAATAGCTGTGAGCCCCCCTAACAAAATCCATTCATCACCATTGTGATTGAATGAAGGCAGAGGACATCTACAAATAAGTTAACAGAGGCTGAAAAGGGCTGCAGAGTTTGTGATAATTCTCTTTGGGTTCATCATAACTATCGACAACTCCTTCCGGTTAACACATCATCACTATATCAAACTAGTAAAGCTTTAACCTGCTGTTGCAGTTATCACTGACAGTCCTGTGTTACACAACAGCTGCTGATAGTGACTCGACAAAAACCATTGACACACATAAACACAGGCTTTATCTTCATCTGTCTGTCTGCATGGTAACCTAAACAGGATCTGCCTGCACACACACATACATACACAACACACACACACACACATCAGGGGAGTAGCCTACCTTCACAACATCCGGTCCAAAAAACTCGATCAACGGTGGCATCTTGGATTGTATTTGAGGCGTGCCTGCGACCGCTGCCATGATTTTCCTCACCACCCCCACCATCCAGTTAAAACCTGCACACACACACACACGTAATGTTGTAGTCAAGTATTGTTTAATCACACTCCATTTTAACCTCTGGTCAAGACAGCAACACCCAAACATAATCACTGTATAAGAGAACTTGTTTCAGGTTTCAATATTTCACAACAGTTGACAGTGAAGCAAGCAGATATAAAATATACTGAACATGTGATCCTGTCATACACTGTAAAAAGATTTTAATTTTGTACCTACTTGAGAAAAATTTAAATAAGCAATACTTTTATCATCGTAAAGCAACTAATTTCAAAGTTGTTGAATACCAGCGCTTGGGCAGTGGCTTCCATGTGGGACACTGACGGAAAAAGCTGTCCTTACATGTCAGCATGACAAGCTGCCGAGGTGCCATCAGTGCGCACCGGCACCTGATGGTGTCAGGGAGAAACACGGCGGAAATCAACATAAGTTAAGGGGGTGAAAAGTCAGAGTAGGAGAGTAGGAGAGTCCAGTCACCAAATTTCACCCAGGAGGCCGGTGTTCGCTTCCTGTATGAATGTAAAGCCAAACACTGTTGTATTCTTCTCAACCTAACCACTTGCTTTTGGTGCTTAATTAAACCTACCCATGTGCATGTATTGGCAAGTTCAAATGATGTTTATTTGAATAGAGTCTCATGGGTTTGACGGTAGCAATTATGGGTACGTTTCTGGTTCAACAAAAGGATCTACCCTTCAACGAAAAGGTCTGCCTCTGTCAGGGTCCTTTCCATAATGTTGTCATTTTTAATATCAGTTTTTGAGCCTGACAGTGTCAAAAACAAAAACATTCAGAGTGGCTAAATTGCAACCTGGCCGCTGCTCTCATTTATTCCTGGACAAAGTTCAAAATTGTTGGTCCCATTAGTCACTTAGACATAAAACCATGGGCTCAGCCAAAGTTACCCCTGAAGAGGCACTTTGCTGTTCTTTTCACTTTGGGTGCGTTCCGAAATCCAAACTGACGCTGTACACTACGATGACTGAGTCATACATAGCACGTTTTATTTTTATGAGTTAATGGTTAACTGAAAATGGATGAAAGAAAAACTTTCCTTCGCCAGCTTCACAATACGAACACTCCCTTGTTCCTAACTCACATGTGACTAAACTAACCAATCAGAAGTGAGGAGGGCTCAGTTAGATGTCATTTGATTTCTCTTTATCGTCAGAAAACCATTTGATATTTGTCTTGCGACCCAGGACGTCAACTGTTTTACAGAAAAACCCATTGATACAAGGCAAACCAAACAACAAAATCATGCACTCATTGGTTCCTCTCGGTCGTCAAAGCACCGTTGCAGGATGTTTGTTTGTTGTCTGTCTGTAACTTATGTTGCTGCCTGTCTTGGCCAGGACACTCTTGAAAATTAGATTTTTAATCGAAGAAGGTTTTTCTGGTTAAATAAAGGTTAACAAACAACACATAAAAACTTCAGTTTTTGACCCAGGCCACTTAGAAGCCACACTCTGAGTTGTTAGGTTGACAGACTGAGGAACAAATGAGTTCCTTAACCTGTTCAGTCGAGCCTGTTGGACTTTATATCTTCTGTTTGATGGCAACAGCTGATACTCTCCAAATAACCTGTGAGAGGGTCAGACAAAACATAGAAGCAGTCTAGCAGGTCTACTTACCATCGTAATTCTCAGCTCTTTGTCTGTCAGTCAGATTTAATTGTCTCTTTCATATTGACTGAGGTAAATGTGAGGAAAACCACGGATTCAGCAGATTATTGTAACTGTTTTAAAGTCACTGAAGGAAGTATTTAAGCGTGCAAACTGTGCAACCATTCATGTGTAAGATAACTCACCATTAACCTAACTTCTGAATCTTACTGTAACACCTGTACACACACCTGTACACTTACACGTATATCACGGACTCTGCAGCTGCTGCATGTCGTGTCTTTCATCTGTTTCACTTCCTCTTCTACTCTTTCTTTTTGGCAGCGAGCCGGTGTGTTACTCTCCACTATGAGGATAAACCTGTTCCCCTGATGGATCCTATTTTTACATAATAGCTCTGCAGCACGCGAGGGTTTATGGGCTGCTTATTACCTGTCACGTAAAAGTGTTTTATCATGTGATGACTAAAAGCATTTCCTCTGAGATTTGCAGCAGCTCCATGCAGTGTATTTATGTGTAATTCTCACATCATCATTTATAGTCGGAAGGCCTCTCACTTTTAGCTTTTACTGCCCAGGGTTTTTTGTTTTTGCACGGCCAATTTTTATTTATATGTATTTATTTTTATTTTTATTTTTTCATTTATTAAATAATTAATTTATTTACTTATTTATTTATTGTGGTGCCAAATTAAATGTGTTGTTCTGGTGTACACTGTGGAAAATGTTTCAACAGTCTAAACGAGTAGAGTAAAAGACATCTGATGCGACTTGTGGCTCCATGTCAGGTCTCTTAAAATGCAACCAGGGTTCTGATTACAAAATTCTCACTCCCATTCATTCTTTTTTTTTGGTCCAGGTTTAATTCAGTCTCTGAGATTGCTGGGTATAGGACACTTTGAAGATAGTCAAGCTAAAGAAGTTTAAAGAAAAAGAAGTGGTGCTATTATTTTCTGTGTAATTGGATCTCCCTTGAAAATGACACCTGGCTACTAATGTGGAGAGAAGGGAAACAGAAAAACAATTTGGGAGCCATGTCGTGCAACACAGACAGAAACCAGTGAAAACACAGACTGTAAATATGAGAGAGTGGAGGTGAAGGTTAGGTTAATCCTCCTCTATCTTCCTCCATACATCACCGAGATGTCAGGAAGTCATTATCTGTGTCAGTCAAATGCTGGTTTAACAGCCCGCAACATCAAAAGGTCTCATTCAGCTCTTAAAACTGAGGCTCCCGGGGCGTTGGCGGCTTAGTGGTAGAGCAGGCGCCCCATGTACAAGGCTGTTGCCGCAGCGGCCCAGATTCGACTCCAGCCTGTGGCCCTTTGCTGCATGTCATCCCCCCTCTCTCTCTCTCTCCCTTTCACACTTGTCTGTCCTATCGATTAAAGGTCAAAACACCCCAAAAAATATCTTTAAAAAAATAAATAAACAAATAACTGAGGCTCCCATTGGCTATACTGATGGAGGTACAGTCACACACATGCTGATCAATAGCTCTGTTATCCTCATGCGGGCCCTGGGCCAAGTGAGGGCCCTACACACGGAGATGTGCGTGTGTGATCTAACATTCCTCTGAAGGCGATAAACTCGTCTGTCGTCCTATCGTTGCTCCACCAGCGATCTGGCGTGCAAAGAGCTTTTCAAAAGTAAACTCAAACCCCAAAAGGACATGTCACATTCCTCAAACGCACGGCAGCAACAGCGGGAGTGTCACGCTTTTCTTGTTCTGAAGAAACAGCACTGAGCGCTTTTAAAGCTGCTGTGACATGGTGTGATTAAATAATAAACAATATTCACTCAGGTACTGGGGCAAATCTTTGCAATGCACTACCCAGAATTCCTGGAAAATGATGGAAATGAAGTGGTCATCGAAAGGTTAAAGGGCTCATATGATGCTGTGAAGGAGGCATTTTTGAATTCAGTGTTAAATGAATAAAAACTTTTCATTACTTATTGTATGTTTGAAGATTTCCCAACTCCAGCACCAACATTTAACTCCAGAAAAATGAGAATTAAAGACATTTTACTTGTTTTAATTCTCACCTGCTTTGATGTTTTTAACTAGTCACCGCTCAAGAATATTGATACTTCTTTATCTGGCAAAATCTCGAATTATATTCAGTGATAACATTTCATTTTGAAACTATTATATGGTTAAAGAAACAGTTTGACATTCTGGGAAATTCACTTGTTTGCTCTCTCTGTTGCTGAGAATTACGATGGCAAATACGAAGCAACAGCCAGCAGCCAGTTAGCTTAGCTTAGCATAAAGACTGAAACAGCTAGTCTGGCTCTGATAATACGATCCTGTAACTCAGCAATCAAACACATGATATGTGGAAATGTGGCGGGCTGTTTCTTGGCAGTGATTTTACAGAGAACTTCAGTGCGAGTAAGATTAGTCTCTCTGTAATTCTGTACAGAAAGGACTCTCTGCTGCGGGGGCTGGCATCAGTCATGAGGTTTGGATTCGGCCATTGTGAACATATTTACAGGGCTGGCGTTTGCCAACCTTTTTTTTGCTGTGTCATTCTGTATCTCTAAGCCTACTTGCAACTCTTTATCTGCAGCCGACTCCTTGTTTTATTATTTTAGTGTGTGTTGAACTCCCTTGATGGGCCAGTTATAAAAAAATAAATAAAATGAAAGTGAGGAAAGCCTGAAAAACACATTTTTTTTTTTAATTTAACCCATATTTAACTGGGTAAGTCACAAAAAATACACAATACAATGTAGAAATATAAGAACACCTTTGCACAATGACAAGACCCAACTGACTTTAAAATCAGACAGAGAGACCAGTTCATATTGATTCAAACGTTTTGAAGGTTATTCCAAGTGAGAGGAGCAGAGCACATCAAAGCTTTCTTCCCCTGCTCAGTCCGTGCACTGGGAACAGTCAACAACACTAAGTCTTGAGATCTCAGACTGAAGCTATGGTCAGATCTCTGGTCAATTAAAGTACAAATGTACAAATGGAGTTAACCCAGTATGGCTTTATAAATGAACAAATACCAGTGACTGAGCCTACGGAAGGTCAAAGATGGCTGTAGCTATAAAAAAAAAAAAAATTCAAAGTAAAAAGCAACTTAGTGTAACTTTCCTTCCCAACCATCTATCAAGCCGTTAGTCTGAACGTGTGACATCTTGTCAGGGTCCAAACCTGTTAGGCTGGTAACCAAGTGTCCAGATTTATGACACTTGTTTTGGCTTTTAACTGATAGACAGATAGTAGGGGGGGGGGGGCGCACACTCTACCAGGTGAGCTACCACGGTGCCTTCACTGCATTGTTGCATGTGAATAGAGTATTTTCCAGCTGCTGAATCTCTTAGGTGTCTGTAGGCCCGTTTCCACTGAAGAAGTTCCTGGTACTATTTGGGGGGCAGGAACTACTACAGGAACGTCCTCTCGCTCGGCCCTCTCAACTGCCGTGTCTCCACTGAGAGAGCGGAGTAGGAGGAAGGTTCCTGTAAAGTTACGGGCTCTGGATGTGACGTAATCGTTGCGTGACCATTTACCGGGGTGACATAGGGATGCCGTTAGCTGATAGCCCTTAGCGGTGTCTGTAATAACTCACTAAATGGCCCGTGAAAAAAAAAAATTCCAGCGGATGTCTTAGTTACAACATGATTGAGCTAACTGGAGTAGTTTCATGTTGTATCCGACAACGGGAGGCTTTTAACAGATGACGTCCTGATGTTAGCTTTGCTGCTGCTGTTAGCTGTCCCTGTCAGCTGCAGCCACTACTGATGCTTTCTAGACATTGTGATTTCCCAAAACTGAATAAATACCACACATAGCAACACCAAACTGCTTTGCTAGCTCAATCATGTTGTAACTAAGATATCCGCTGGAAAAAATATTTTTTTCACGGGCCATTTAGTGAGTTTTTTTTACATGGCGGAGGAAGCTATATGACCGAGCTAATCCTCGTCTGCTGAGTTTTAAAAATGCCGGCTATTTTGTTGCTTTCTGTTGACATCACATCCCTCCTTGAGTATATCCAATCAGCACCAAGTAATCCCCAAGCCCCAGCCGGGAGTCTTTCGGGGCCGTTCTGAGTACCTACTCCGAGGCAGGGACTTGTTTAGCCCCCGTAAAAGTTCCAGAACTCTGTCCTTCGGGGGTGGTTCCTGCGGTGGAGACATGCACCAACGGCCCCGGCCCCGTAAAATTACCCCGAAGTTCCTGTGGTGGAAACGGGCCTTGTGTGTCCTTGAATGCACCAACATCCAAGAGTTTCCAAAAACATTTCCTGTTGTGCACTTTCTCCGGTTCTTTAGCTCTCATGGTGGTCACTTGTTTGTTGATTAATACGGTTCATTGCTGATTAATTATTTATTTGTAAGATTAATTGCAAACCTCAGTTAAAAGTTTCCATTAACAGACTTGTTGTAGGGTTACACGTTACTGAGGGTTTCCTGAACAGTCTGCCACAAAACAAAAATGTAACTTTGAAATACAAAGTCAGTTTTTAAGTTGATTTTTACAGAAATGAACCAAAGCAAACGGCTGCCTGGAGGGAAGGAAATCAGTCTAAACACTTAGCTCACAGTCAGTGAGTTTACATGGACATGAATTACCCAATTATAGGTGTTTGGAGAAGTAGAGTAGTTTATGTGGTTAAGCACTCCGAAAGAAACTAGGATGTATATGGGGAACATGAATAACCTGCTGTCTCTGTGCTCATGTGAACACCATATCCCGAATATGATCAGAACCAGAATGAGCCTCACAAATGGGTTATTCATGTCCATGTAATCACATTCTGCTTTGTTTCCTGCATCTTACAACCTCCCTTTTTTTCCTTTTTCTACTCTTTCTTGTGCAGATGTTTGAGGGCAGCGATGATTGCGGTATGTGCAACAGCTCAACAGGAAATCAGAAACAAACAGAAAGACTTCTCCCTCCTAATCACTGCAGTCTATGCAGTGGAACACAAGATGCCTCCTTCTGCACATCACAATACTTCATGGTTAATTTTCTTGATGGAAAAAAAAATGATATCTATATCTTATCTCTGCATTTACAGTTATATATCACTCCTGTTTTGATTCTGTTGTGGCAACCTCACTCTGCCATGCGACTCCCACTAAAACAACAAAGTGACGCTCTTACATTTCTGCTTGTGCACAGATTAAACAAACATAACATGATATAACATGCTCATCAGTGAGCTTTAGAGGTGTTACGGCGTGTGCTTTCAAACTCTGGACAGAGCCCAAAATGATCTAGTCTTTTAAAGGCTCGTTTATGAAGAATCAGTCATAAGGAAACAACTGTTTTTCAGCTCTCATGGTGGTCACCTGTGTGTGTGTTAATTTCTATGATTAATTGCAAACCTCAGTTAAATATTTAAATCAGCAGACTTGTTGCGTAGTTACATATTACTGATTAAGGGGGTTGAACAACTTTGATTTTGATACCAAACTTTTTCATGTGAATCCCAATCATATACCATGTGGGAAAGACTGCAGAGAGAAAAAATAACATTAAAATTTGGATTCTTGTTTTACAGTAAGCAGGCACATTTGCAGAACTAGGAGATTTATCAATATGTCAGAATTTTACCCAGAACAGTCACTTTTTAATGTTAAATATACTATATATAAGACTTTATTGGATTGATTGGTGATTTACTTCAGTTTAATTCTGCATTCTAATCTTAAGATTTACACTTACATTTCAAGCATTTGTTCATAATACCTTTGCACTACATGTCAGATGGAAATATTCTTACTGCACTACATTTATTAAATAGCTTCAATTACCTTGCAAACTGAGATTGGTAATGACTGATGATGTGATTTATTATTATGGTTTAAGATATTATAAGACTTTATTGATGTGGAAAGCAGTAGTAAAGTAATTAAAATGAGCTCCACGTTTACCAGCTGCAACATTTAACATTAAAGTGATGAACACATTTGTGAATGGGCCAACTGGACAAGGGCCCAAAGTGCCAGAAGGGAGCTCTTTGGCCTTCTCCTGCAAAATGTCACTCAAATTAACACAGACTCACCAGGAAGAGACACAAAAAGACAACAAAGAGATGCAAAGGAACTGCAAAGAGACACAAAATGACCAAAAAAAGAGACAAAATTATCTAAAAAAAAAAGACTACAAAGAAACCATAAAGACAGACAAACCAAAACAAACAAACAAACAACAACAACAAAAGCAGATAGGGCAAAATAGCACAAAGTCTTTGTCTTGCTCCTGTTTGGGAGGCATATCAGTGCCTGTGGGCTCACTGTCTCATCATCCAGCCATGAGTACTTCTACTTTTGGTACCTTAAACATATTCTAATGCTGCTGTACTTTGACTTAAAGAAGATTTTGAATGCAGGACTTTGACTTGAAAGAAAGTGTTTCTACACTGTGTTATTACTACTTTTATTTCAGTGAAATATCTGACTGCTTCTTTCACCACTGCTAAGAAAAAGCTTTACTGTCACCAATGTTAAAATCATTGACATTTCAAGCAATCAGTGGAGGGGCGGTCAAAGGTCAGAGGTCACAACAGATTAAAGGTCCCTTTAATGACCCTTTAAAAACTTTATTAGTCACTTAAACAAATGTAATATGTGACCTGAAGGCTGTTGTAACTGAGTCACAATCACTCACCACATTTGGGATAAGCCACCAGCATGATGTCATCCTCCCTGGCGGTGATGTCCTTCAGAGTCTTTAAATTATCCTCATGGCACATGAGGCGCGGGTACAGCACCCCGTTGTATCTGTACAGCTTCTCCTCCTCCTTCATCTCCTTTGCCCTCTGCATCCTGTCCTGCACATAGGTCTGGAAGGTTTTGGGGTCCATTTCCTACAGCGTGGCTACACAGATCAGAAGCTCCTAGAAAAATAATTATAAAGTATACAGCACACAAAAGTGTAGGGGTAAAAGAGAATCTGCTGTCTGTGCAGCTGAGCGTCCACTGCTGCCCTGATAGCGAACGAGTGAGCACTGAGAAAGAGAAAAACACAGACGGGGTGTGTGCATGTGTAGTAAAAGGGGGAGGCTCCAGGCACCTCCTCCTTTTACGACACATGCACACACACACATAGGAAAATATGTGTGTTTGTGGCAGTGTGACTGTGGGAGATGCCTGGACAGTGTTCGCCAGATGGGAGGTGCATGCTGACAGACTGTCTGCAGACCCCTGGTCTCACTCTCTCCTACATACACACACACAGAATTATGTTCACTAAAGACCAGTTCTAACCAGTTTTTCACTTTCTACTTGTGTTGCCAATCAGCCCCCCAGAATCTCTTAAGCAGTCAAGGAAAACCCCTACCGCAAAAAAAGTTCAGATATGACTTAAGACAGGAAAGTTCTTGAGGGGAACTTTTTACTTCCTCAGACAATTTGGGAGTGTCTTCGAAACAAAAAAATAAACTGAAAAATGATTTTTGTTACTCAGTTTCTGCAAGTCTTCCTGTTGTGTAAGTGTGTGCTTTTGTAGTATTTAAAGAACAAAAAAAAGTTCAAATTACATTTTTTACCTACTGTACACCTCACATCTTTTAACGGGTGCTTGAATGATTTACCTGCACTATCTATAAATTTGGGAAACTTTCAGGAAAGAGGACAAAAAATGGTCAAACCTGAAGCAACAGACACCAAGGTATCCTGGATTAGGGTTTCTTTGTATCAGTTTGAGTTGTTGTGTATATAGTTTTCCCCCTGTGTGTTAAAGTTGGTCTGATCAGCCAGTACATGTTGCCCCAGTGTCTGGTTCTGTTAGGTGACTTCATGTCTAGTTTTTATCAGCCTTATTTTTCAATAGAGTTATATTTTGTCGACCTCTTTTAAGGACCCTAAAATTCTGATTTCATTACCTTGAGTTATTTGTTTTGTAAAATCTTTTTTGTGCTTTGACTGCTTGGTCCACAACAGCTGGAAAAACAAGTGGACACCCAAACATTAAAGGCACATTTTGGGAACATGGTAATTACAAGTGCTTTACATCAAACATCGGAAGCATCAAGACAAAGTGCAAAAGAAACCCATTATTAAATGACATTTAAACACAATTTAAAATGTCACTAATGAGTTAGAGGATAGAAAGTAAACACAAGATTAAGACAGGTATAAAATACGAGAATAAAAGTTACAGTGCAGTATAAAAAAATAATAAATATTTGATTTAATAAAAGGCAGCAGCACTCTTTTTTTATTTTAAAAAAAAAAAAAAAATTTTTTTACATCTTGTAGCCAGTCACAATAGGATGGGCCCTGATTCCAACTTTATCTTCTGCAGCTGCCTGTTCCTTTAAAGGTTCTATGTGTATTTAGGTATCTGTATATGTGTACACTTGTGCATATGTATACTATTTTTTCTTTGTCTTTTGTAATGCTGTATAGCTGTTTACATGTTATTAAAAAACAATAGAATATGTTAAAGAAATAAATAAAAGGCGGTGGCAAAGACAAAAGTCTTCAGCCTTGATTCAAAAGATCTTCCTCACGCCAGGATAGTCCGTGGGACGGGGAATGCTGAAAAATTTCACACCTTCATTTGGTTCACTTTCACACTACACTTTTTAAAGCGGACCAAACCGCCTGGACAATGTCACGCAGTTACAATAGCTGCTCGTTTGGGGGCGGTACTGCCCATAATGACCACTGACCAGGAAGAAAAAGGAGCATGAGGAAGAAGAAAACCCGGCTCATCGATTGGCCAGGACCGAAAACGGAAATCAATTGTGGGTAGCCATAAGCAGCTGAGATATATAGTCCTCTGACCATATATCAATAAGCACCTGCATTTCCTCACTACTCCAGGTCTGCCCATATTGCACTGCGTTCTACATCACTTCCCCTCTTTGGTTCACTTCCTCTCTTTGGTTCGCTGGATAGTCTGTTTGCATTTCCCACTGTAAGTGAACCGCACCAGGGTTCACTTGCAAGTGAACCGAGATCCCCAGTTTTCAAGTGGATCAGGGTTCCCTCATTTGGTCTTCACCAAAGTTCGAATGAGCGTTCACACCACTCCAAACGAACCGAACTATCCGTGGAAGCGGACCAGGGTTCGCTTCCACGGATAGTTCGGTTCGTGGAAGCGAACCAGGGTTCGTTTAAAGCAGACCAAATAGCGCCAGTGTGAATGCGTCCTAAGAGTTGCAGCAGACCTGCAGTTTTCTGGGAGTTTGTTCCAGATACAGTACAGGCCAAAAGTTTGGACACACCTTCTCAGTCAATGCCTTTTCTTTATTTTCATGACTATTTACATTGTAGATTCTCACTGAAGGCATCAAAACTATGAATGAACACATGTGGAGTTATGTACTTAACAAAAAAAGGTGAAATAACTGAAAACATGTTTTATATTCTAGTTTCTTCAAAATAGCCACCCTTTGCTCTGATTACTGCTTTGCACACTCTTGGCATTCTCTCCATGAGCTTCAAGAGGTAGTCACCTGAAATGGTTTTCCAACAGTCTTGAAGGAGTTCCCAGAGGTGTTTAGCACTTGTTGGCCCCTTTGCCTTCACTCTGCGGTCCAGCTCACCCCAAACCATCTCGATTGGGTTCAGGTCCGGTGACTGTGGAGGCCAGGTCATCTGCCGCAGCACTCCATCACTCTCCTTCTTGGTCAAATAGCCCTTACACAGCCTGGAGGTGTGTTTGGGGTCATTGTCCTGTTGAAAAATAAATGATCGTCCAACTAAACGCAAACCGGATGGGATGGCATGTCGCTGCAGGATGCTGTGGTAGCCATGCTGGTTCAGTGTGCCTTCAATTTTGAATAAATCCCCAACAGTGTCACCAGGAAAACACCCCCACACCATCACACCTCCTCCATGCTTCACAGTGGGAACCAGGCATGTGGAATCCATCCGTTCACCTTTTCTGCGTCTCACAAAGACACGGCGGTTGGAACCAAAGATCTCAAATTTGGACTCATCAGACCAAAGCACAGATTTCCACTGGTCTAATGTCCATTCCTTGTGTTTCTTGGCCCAAACAAATCTCTTCTGCTTGTTGCCTCTCCTTAGCAGTGGTTTCCTAGCAGCTATTTGACCATGAAGGCCTGATTGGCGCAGTCTCCTCTTAACAGTTGTTCTAGAGATGGGTCTGCTGCTAGAACTCTGTGTGGCATTCATCTGGTCTCTGATCTGAGCTGCTGTTAACTTGCGATTTCTGAGGCTGGTGACTCAGATGAACTTATCCTCAGAAGCAGAGGTGACTCTTGGTCTTCCTTTCCTGGGTCGGTCCTCGTGTGTGCCAGTTTCGTTGTAGCGCTTGATGGTTTTTGTGACTCCACTTGGGGACACATTTAAAGTTTTTGCAATTTTCCGGACTGACTGACCTTCATTTCTTAAAGTAATGATGGCCACTGGTTTTTCTTTAGTTAGCTGATTGGTTCTTGCCATAATATGAATTTTAACAGTTGTCCAATAGGGCTGTCGGCTGTGTATTAACCTGACTTCTGCACAACACAACTGATGGTCCCAACCCCATTGATAAAGCAAGAAATTCCACTAATTAACCCTGATAAGGCACACCTGTGAAGTGGAAACCATTTCAGGTGACTACCTCTTGAAGCTCATCGAGAGAATGCCAAGAGTGTGCAAAGCAGTAATCAGAGCAAAGGGTGGCTATTTTGAAGAAAGTAGAATATAAAACATGTTTTCAGTTATTTCACCTTTTTTTGTTAAGTACATAACTCCACATGTGTTCATTCATAGTTTTGATGCCTTCAGTGAGAATCTACAATGTAAATAGTCATGAAAATAAAGAAAACGCATTGAATGAGAAGGTGTGTCCAAACTTTTGGCCTGTACTGTATGTTACATAAAAACTAAATGCTGCTTCCCCATGTTTAGTCTTGACTCTGGGGACACAAAGACCTGTTGTACAGGACCTGAGAGGTCGTCTCTCATGACTGGAGAGAATATATTTGCTGTTAGACTGCAGTCTGCACCACCACAGAACAAAAACAGGTTTTGCTCTTGTTCTTTTATAGATTCCAATTTCATAATTTGTGTCTCTTTTCCCTCTTTGCCTCTTTCAATCACTCCTTTCTCTCTTCCTCACACTCTCTCATTCATCCTCTCTCTTTCTTTCTACACATTTTAGTGTTGGCCATTCGGGGGCCCCACTCAGCTCGGGGGCGTCTCTCACTGTTACACACAAAAATCTCCATTCAATGCCGCACAAATGAGCAACTACATATTCTGCACACATACTCAACTTTGACCGAAATTTGCACACAGAGTTCTTTGAGGCCTCAGACATAAACTGATACACACATTTCCAGGCTCAGTCTGTCACACTTTCTTTTCTGTCTTGTACTTTACATGAATACTTTTTGAAACAAAGCTCTCTGAACAGTTGCACACATTTAGCAATCCCTCCAGGATGTTGCCATGGCAATAATTAACACAAATTCAGCAAGTTCCCGTTAGTTGCGCACGACCTTGCAATTTTGTCCAATTACTGCAACTTTACTGCAAATTTGACTATTTAAACAAGTAAAATCTCTTTTCATTGTAGAGCAGCATGCAGCATATTGATTTGCTCAGCACCTCTTTCTTTCTTTTCTCAAAAACACTTAGATAGCAACATGCATTGCAATTTTTCAGAAAGGCTGCCATGAAATCAGACATTTCATACTGCAACAAGGCAAGGCAAGGCAAGGCAAGGCAAGGCAAGGCAAGGCAAGGCAAGGCAAGGCAATTTTAATTATATAGCACCATTCATACACAAGGCAATTCAATGTGCTTTACAAGAGAAATACGTTAAGATAAAACATTAAAGGAACAATAGATCATTAAAAACAAAAGCTAAAAGCAAGAAAAACAGTACAGAAAATGCATTTAAAAAGCAAACATAAAGCAAAAGCAACAGCAGACAAATATAAAAACAATAGCTACAGATTATCCTAACAATAAGTTACATATCTAGTTCACTGGTAAGCTGCAGTAAATAGTAATGTTTTAAGCCCTGATTTAAATGAGTTGACAGTTTCAGCCGACCTCAGATATTCTGGAAGTTTGTTCCACAGGCAGGGAGCATAGAAACTAAAGGCTGCTTCACCTTGTTTGGTTTTGATCCTGGGAACACTGAGTAAACTTGTTCCAGATGATCTGAGGGGTCTGGATGCTTCATAACGTACAAGTATATCAGAGATGTATTTAGGCCCGAGACCATTTAGTGCTTTATAGACAAGTAACAAGATTTTAAAGTCTATCCTTTGACACACAGGAAGCCAGTGCAGTGATTTAAGCACTGGTGTAATGTGCTCCACTCTCTTGGTGTTGGTGAGGACTCTGGCAGCAGCGTTCTCGATGAGCTGCAGTTGTCTGATTGATTTTTTACTCAGGCCTGTTAAGACACCGTTACAATAGTCCAGCCTGCTGAAAATGAAAGCATGAACAAGTTTTTCTGTATCTTGTTTAGACAGAAATTCTTTTATTCTTGCTATGTTTTTAAAGTGGTAGTAGGCTGATTTAGTAATTGTCTTAATGTGACTATTGAAATTTAGGTCTGAGTCCAGAACTACACCAAGATTTCTGGCTTGATTTGTAGGTTTTAGTGTCATGGCGTCAAGGTGAGCACTGACTATTGATCTTTGTTCTTTGGGGCCAAAAACACCTATCTCAGTTTTTTCTGTGTTTAGTTGTAGAAAATTCTGGCACATCCACGTATTGATTTCGTCAAGGCACTTATTTAGTAGATACAGGGGACTGTAGTCATCTGCTGACACTGTTATATAAAGTTGTGTGTCATCTGCATAAGTATGGTAGGAGATATTATAATATTCCATAATCTGAGCAAGAGGAAGCATTTTAATGTTGAACAGAAGAGGCCCAAGAATGGACCCTTGAGGAACTCCACATGTAATCTTTGTTCGCACAGATTCATAATTGCCAAGTGACACAAAGAAATCCCTGTCTTGTAAATAAGATTTAAACCAATTTAGCACAGTGCCAGAAAGTCCCACAAACTTTTCTAGTCTGTCGAGCAGTATCTTATGGTCAACTGTGTCGAATGCAGCACTGAGGTCCAGTAATACCAGAACCGAAATCTTTGATGCATCACTGCTCAGATGAATGTCATTTAAAACTTTTACAAGTGCAGTCTCAGTGATGTGCTCGAAATCCAGACTGAAAGGCATCAAAGGAATTATTTTGCTCCAAGAAGGTGTTAAGTTACTGAAAAACAACCTTTTCAATGATCTTTCCTAAAAATGGTAGGTTTGATATGGGCCTGTAGTTATTTATTACTGAGGCATCCAGATTAGGCTTTTTTAAGAGAGGTTTAATGACTGCAGTTTTCAGGGCCGTTGGAAAAAGGCCTGACTGAAGAGAACAGTTGACTATCTGTAGTATATCTGATGCTATGCAGTTAAAAACATCTTTAAAAAAGCTTGTAGGCAGAGTGTCAAGGCAGCAGGTAGTGGACCTAAGGTTTCTAACTATGTCTGTCAAAGAAGCATAATTTAATGGGTGAAAAAGTGCCAGATTAACTGGAGTAGTCTTATGAGGCACAGGTGAAATAGCCACTGTGTTGGAGTTACAGACTGTCTGTCTTATCTTTAAAATCTTGTCTGTGAAAAAAGAAGCAAAGTCATTGCATGCCTTGGTGGATAGCAGTTCAGGAGGGACTGACGCTGATGGGTTTGTCAGTCTGTCAACAACAGTAAATAAAGTCTGTGTATTGTTGTTATTTTTGTTGATAATCTCAGAGAAAAAGGACTGCTGCGCCCTCTTTAGCTCCAAGCTATAGATGTGCAGACTTTCCTTATAGATGTCATAATGAACCTGGAGTTTGGTTTTTCGCCACCTGCGTTCTGCTCTTCTGCATTCTCTTTTTTGAGCTTTTACCTGTGTGGCGTTCCTCCATGGTGGTTTTTTCTTACCAGAGACAACTTTGACCTTCATGGGGGCAATATTGTCCATAATATTCATAGCTTTAGAGCTGAAACTATGAACCAGATCATTGACCGAGACTGAGGGCACAGCTGGTGTGGGCATGAAATCCTTGGTGAATAGTGTACAGGTGTTTTCGTTGATATAGCGTTTTCTGATTACCTCTGTTGTACTTTTACTGGTGTCAGTGGAGATGGCCATTTTAAAGAAAACACAGTAATGATCAGAAAAGGCAACATCAGTCACCACAACCTCAGAAATGTTGAGCCCTTTGGAGATAATTAGATCTAAAATATGTCCCTTATTGTGTGTTGGCTCTGTTACATGCTGGGAAAGTTCAAAGTTGTCCAGGATGTAGAAAAGTTCTTTCGCACTGCCATCTTTGGGATTGTCAATATGAATATTAAAATCACCCACTATAACAACACAGTCAAAATCAATACAGACAACAGATCATAGTTTAGAAAAGTCATCAACAAAGTGTGCACTATATTTTGGAGGCCTGTAAATGGTTACTAATACTGCTTGACAGGAGGATCTCAACTGCAGTGCAACATATTCAAAAGACTCAAACTTACCATATGACAACTGTTTGCACTGGTAAACATCCTTAAATAAAGTGGCTACTCCACCTCCTTTCCTAAGTTCTCTAACTGAGCTGATAATATGGAAGTTTGGGGGGGCTGATTCAATAAGTACTGCTGCATTGTTGTTTTCATTTAACCAAGTTTCAGTTAAAAACATACAATCAAGGTTTCTCTTGATAATAAAATCATTAATTAATAGTGACTTGCCAGCCAGAGATCTGATATTTAATAAAACTAAGTTTAATGTACTAACATTGTCTGACACAGTCTGTGGCTGACGCATAACTGGAGTCAGATTAGATAGAGTAGCTGTGCGCTTCGAGTGCACATTGTTTTTCCTGATGCTAGACCTTGGAGATGACTCTGGCTGACGCTTTTCAATTTCAAGATGTGTTTGACCATGCCACTGGCTATTTAAGATTGCCGGTATGTTTAAGGAAGCGGCATGGGGTCTGACTCATCAACAATCCCCAAAACAGCCCACGTTATCCTTGGGGGACTGGATTAAACATTTGCTTACTTGCATATTGCCTGAGCTGTGAAATAGTTCAATTTAAATTCTTTTTAGTGTTGCACTGGCCTGTGTTTGGGACAGTAGGCTGTCAGTCGATATGAACATGAACCCATCCTGCACCTGACTGGATGAACGCTGCACTTGTGGGCTATCGTTGATGTTTGCTTGATCCAGGAGGAGAGCTTCAACTAATGAGCATTTCCATTATTGACTTATCTGCATTTATTTTCCTAATTAAAGTGCAACATGTCCATGACAATTTCCCAACAGCCAAAGCTGACGTCTTACTATAATGACCAGGAAAACAAGCAAAAATGTTCATGTTTAAGAAGCTAGAACCAATCACTTATCAAAATTGTTGCAGATCCATTTTGGGTTGATGGACCTCAACTTTACAAACACATTCAAATTGTTGAAAGGAAAAGCAACACTATATTTGTGAAGCTGGAACTATGAAATGTGTTTTTTTTGCATTAAAAACCCACAGATCTACTGTATATCACAAGATGTAGGTCTTGGAGGACAAAAGTAGCAATGACGTTTCTACACCGGTAGGTGGCAGCAAAGCAAACAGTGCCTGGTCTGCCGGAAGAAAGACGAAGAAGAAATACAGGAAGTCAGAAATGGCGATGGACGGAATGATGTCCACGTCTTCGGGTCTGTCTTACCACAATGCCGGGGACTTTTACCCCAGAAAGTTCGGCCCGAAGCCGGACGTAGTGCCGTCCGGGGTCACCGAGAGGAAAGTGGGGCCGCTGGATAAACCTGACATGGTGTCGGTGGATGTCATTAACATCAACGACTCAGGTTTGTTATGCTAGCAGGCTAACGGCTAACAACACGTAGTCAAACGTAGTCTAACTTAAGTTAACAGCTGATTCTGGGTAAAGCTGTGACCGTTAGTGAGGTTTTAACGTGTATTCCGTTGTTAGCCGGCTATAACGACAGGTCACACATTAACAGTGTCTTTTACAACCCTGGTAAGACGGTTTAATGATCCGTTGGGGCCCCTGTGTCTTGTCTGTTGACGTTGACGTTTGTGTGCCGCTAATCCAGCTAGCAGTGAAGATGTGTTACTGTCAGACAGCCCTTATATTCAGCTTTAATAGACACGAAAATTTAAAAGGCAGTTAAAACTCAGTGCTGAAAGAAGCACTCTTAGTTTTTACTTCAATAAATGTAGCAGTGCTTCAGTGTAACATAAAGTCTTGTGGTCAAACCTTGCTTCAATGAAAGTATAAAAGTATTTACGTCAAAATATACTTAAAGTACCACAAGTATTCATTATGCACGACGGTCTTTTCGGGATAATGTTATATTATTGTATTGTATGACTGAAAATTAATTGGCAACTATTTGGTAATGTTTAATTTCATTTTGAGGCAAAAATAAATGAATAAATAAATTAGCTGATGTCATGCTTTTAGATGTAAGATTTTGTTGCCATGATATTAAACTGAACAGCTTTTGGATTTTTGGATTAAACGTAACATTTGGTGACATCACCTTGGGCTCTGGAGAATATATAGAGCATTTTATTTTCAGTTTTAAAACATCATATTGATAAAGTGATAAATTTCTTAATTGAGAAAATAATCAACAATGGCAGTAATCATAAGTTGCAGCCCCACTTTAGGGATGCACAGTAGTGCCAGCATGTCATCGGTATCAGCCATTATAAGCTTTAAAATGAATCAGATTCAGCCAACATGCTTTTAATTATTTTGCACAATAAATGAATATTAGATACATGGAAAGCAGTTATCTATTGTATTCTATCATGTCTCCATCTGCTGGTAGGCCATCATGATAAGAGTATGCATGCATAATATGATGTTAATTCCACTACAGAAGAGATGTGATGAGCACTAAACTGAGGTGGGGGGAAAAGTGGATATATCAGTATTGGCTATCCGTCAAATGAGTCGATACACATCAGCATATCGGATATCGGCAAAAAATCCAATATCGTTCATCCCTTACTTTATTTTAGATCTGCAACAATTCGTCAATTAGTTGATCGACAGAAAATGAAGTCGCTGTTTAGTAATTGAATAATCATAGTGGTAATTTTTTAATTGAAAAAAAAAATTGCCATGCTTTTTGATGTGAGAATTTGATGCCATGATATTAACTTGAGTAGCTTTGGGAAGTTTTAGGTGCTGCTGGGTAAGTAAAGTTCACCCCAAAATCAAAGTACATATTTTTGCTTTTACCTGTTGTGCTATTTATCAATCTTTTTGATGTGAGTTGCTGTGTGTCACAGATATTGGATGTAGAGATATCTGTCTTGTCTCATACAAAATGAAACTAGATGGCTTGTGGTGCTGAAAACACCAAAAAATTAATGTGAAAAAACTCAACAGCAATGTCTGTCTCCAGAAATCACAACCTGGTTACTCAATATAATCCACAGGTGTTGTTGTTAACAGTTTCAACTAGGAACTATTTTCTTTCCATCGAACCACACCTGCCAACCTCATGGCAACACAGAAGAAAGCATGCATCTACCACTAGCTCACCTAGCACCACTGAGCTAGCTAATGTTACAGCTCAGTGAGAAGGACACCATAAATGTTTACATCTCACATTGTCATGAGCACAAGCCACTCGTAGCAGTAGATCATAGTCACACAATCAAACTACCTGATTGAGACAGCGGTAAACCGGCAGCCCCCGTGTTCAGTGAGGGAAAATGACCGTTTTTGTCAATGGAGCCTGATGGCTTTGACAAGCACATAAATGAGGAACTGAAGCAGCTTCTTCATCAGGAAGGACTGTCTGTGGCAGGGAAGCGATGATAATGCACTAAATATAGCGTACACTTAAAATGTGGGACCTTTTTTTTTTAAGAGGCTAAAATATGTTTCACTGCTGCCCAGTCCACAGCAGTGCATTGGCAGCACACCTGCCTGCTTCTCTAAACTTGGACGTGCCAACCACAATTTACTGTAAATAATGACCTCATACAGCCCCGCTTTAAAAGATCCAAAAAGGGTTACAGTAGAGCTGAGAAGTTAGTTTTCTCTGTTTACTCAGATAATTAATAATGTATGTGATCATAGTGTTATTATAAAAATGATGCACAAAGCGGCAAAAATAAGACCAGAGTTGTAAGTTGTTTGTTGTTGTCATATGTTGACAGTGGTGTCTGTATTCTTCCACAGATGTCCACTTGCACAGGAAGAAGCATGAGCACGACACGTATGTCTTGGTGAGTTTCTCTGGGTTTTTTTATTTTTATTTTCATGGCGTTGAGTGGCTATCGGTTTGATGGGTTTCTGGCATTATGATTATCTTCTTTTTTCCTCACTTATTTAGTAGTACACAAACATATTCATAGCAAACAAAGTCAGAAGCCATACAGTTTGCAGCGGCTGTGATTTGAGCAGAGAGAAGCTGTCTATGTAGAGGTAGTATGAATGACGAAAGGAGTTTTACTTATTAGACTGGAGCTTCCTTTATTTTTTGCAAGACTAATGAAGGGAGGTTCAGCATAGCTTTAGTTGAGGAAGACAGTGTCTTTTAATCCTTCTGGTTTTGTTACAGATTTTGGTCTAATTGTTGAAATGTTCCTTTTAAGAGTTGAGTCTTCTACTTGGGCACACAAGGATTGTGGGAAGAAGTCTTTAAATCCAAACATTTGATTTAATCCTAACATTAGTGCCAATACCTTGCACACAATGTTACTGTGATTATCTCACCTTCAACATCATCATCATCATCAGAATCACAGCTCTGATCTCATATCACTGCCTAAGAATAGAATAGAATAGTCTTTATTGTAATTGTGTGTACAACGAAATTAAAATGCTTGCTTGGCATTTTTGTTGTTTCTTGTCTTCACAGTTTGAGCCGCATAAGCTAAACTGTATTTTTTGCCTTTGATTATTAATTAGCAATTTACAAGTCAGGAAAGAGCAAACTCAGACACAACTCACTGCTTACTACTGAGGGGGTTTACAACAGGTTAGTCGACTCTGTGTTTACAGCGACTATAGTCTTTAATCTTTCTTTAAAGACTTTCTAGGTCAATATGTATAAAACTTTTAAGAACAGGTTATAAGAAACGCGTGAGTCATAAGTTTAGTTCTGCAAAAAATGTGACTTTCTGGAATTGTGAAAGTTTAGTTTAAAGAACTTGAAATCACTTTTGATGCAGTCATAGCATGACACAATAAAACAATTTACAGGGCTTGTAAAAAATGATAAACATAAAATGTCTGGAATTTTACATTTGTTTTTGACATTGCCAGTTTTTCCACTTGTATTTAAAGCTATGTTTGGTCTTAAGGGGGTTTAAAAAAGATGGATTACTTTAGTTCCTGCCTGTACTTTAATCAGCCATCAAATGCTGCAAAGTTGAAGTCAACTTTCTTGCTGTTTTAGATGCTTGTACATCTTTAAAAAATATGTTTGTCTCATGTAAAGAGACTGTGTGGTTTTTGAATCCCTCAAAAATAAAAATCCTCTGCAAAGCTCTTAGAGAGTTATTTATGTTTCTTTTCAAGTCATCTACAAAAAAATTCTCTTTTGGTTGCTCTGTTGCTACAGTTGCTCTGTAGGATTTAATTTAGCTGAAGTCTTTGTCATACACTGACACACCACTTGGTGGCAGTGTAGGTTACGCTTTGTCTCCTCCTCTGCTCTCCTATCACCCACTTAATGAACCTGTTTGTACTTAAATTAATCCAAATATCATTCCTGACAACTTTACAGAATTATTTCTGACTGCATATTTTAGCCTGGAGCAGATTAATGTAATCTTATGTTAAAAGTTTCTTAACTATTATTAATTTTATTTTATTTGCAGGGCACCATTCATCCATTCAGGAAGACACACAGATCCATCTTTGGAAAATTCCAGCAAGAATTCAGACTGGTCACCTCAGATAGACGGGTAAGTGTTTGTGTGTGTGTGTGTGTGTGTGTGTGTGTGTGTGTGTGTGTGTGTGTGTGTGTGTGTGTGTGCGCGTGTGTGTGTATGTGTGATGAAATCAAGTCTGATCTTTGTGTCGTCTCTGGTATTTTTTTGGCTTCATTTGTTTTGATCATCAGACCACTAAATCCGCCTGGTTATCATCATCCTCCTTGGTTTCACTTAGTAGTTAGTGTCTGGAGAATCCTCACTTTGTAATCCCATTGTGCTGTAAGCTGGTTAGATTCTGTGTCTCATACACAGAGTCAGACCCAAACACCTCCAGTAATCCTGTTTCCCTATCGGGTCACCGTGTTCCCGTGAAAGCAGCAGGGATGAAGCCCTCAGAGTAAAATACCATCAGCAACGAGCTGACTGCTGGTCCACTGTGCCTGATACTGTAGCTTCATTTGTCATTTGGGACATTTTTCATCTGTTGTATTTTATTTTGCTGCTTTTAATCATGAGCTGGAACTTAAACTCAACTAGGAAGAATAAAATACATGAACCCTTTAATGCAATTATCCACCCAAATTCATACTTTGAGTATCAAACATGTGCCGTGATCATCTTGGATTCATGTCAGTTACAATATATTTCAATAACAACTAGAAAAGTGCACTCAGTAGAGTGCAGATCTCCACCAGGCAGCCGCCCGAACAGATCACCACCTCTCTAGACTGTTCTTGTAATTCCAGCTGACACGTCACAGCAGGTCCCGGAAGCATCCTAGAAACTAGTAAAAATACACACCTTGTCTATTTTTGACGGAGCCATGGCGTGTTTCACAGAACAGATTGAGGTTTCCTGCTAACAGACAGTGTATGTGAAATATAGATACAATACAATTATAAGGATGAAAGTATTTTTGATAAATAAAACACTGCTTCAAATCTTTGACTCATGTTGTTCATAACTGGAGTTTTAACCATATTAACTTTGTAGGTTTATGCACAACAAAGTAAGAAATAACAACAACAAACACAAAGAAAACATTTAACTGCCTGTTGACTTATTGTAGAAGCACAAATGTCAAGGACAAATGACCAAGTCTACAAAATCTGGCAGGTAAAATGCTCCTTGTATGGTATGACCATGGTACGACGCAGTGTGAAGGACAAATTAAAATGTGGTTGCAGCCATGGCAGCCGGTATGCAGCGAGCTACAGCCAGGGGAATCGCCCTAGCTCTCTAATAGACAAGATGGCGACAAAGATAAGAAACATAAAAGACTTATTCATTGTGCTTAACTTCAGTGGATCATAACATGTCAGGAATAGAATTAATCTGCAGATGCTCTGGGTCAAAATGAGACAAAACTTCAGTATGGATGTCAGTGTTGAGACGACCAAGGCCAAAATGTGGCCTGTAACAGACGGCAAGGCTTGTTGTTTTACTGTGGCTGATTTCTGGAACACTTGCAGCCTCTATCTGCCGTTTAAGAGGAGTAAGAGGTCAGCAGTCAGTGATGGTATATAACAGGTTTTTCAATGATTGTGAATCACAGCAACCACGAGAGATCCGTGAGCATACAGTCATCAATGTGCACACTAAATATGAGACTGATTGGTCCAGTAGTTTGAGAGATTAGCTGTGGACAGACAGATAAACACACATACGGCCAGTGTCGGCCATACATGACCAAATGCATGATCTGCTCCAGGCTTATGCGTGATACAGATAATAATTGCTGTTGTAAAATGGCACAAAACCTGCAAAGAAGTTCCACCAAACGTCAGGGCCATTGGATTGTTTATTTTTGCACCAAGATTCCTCAATTTATTTACATCATTCTTGCATTTTAGGATCAGTATTTATTTAGAGTGCAGTGGAAATAAGATCTTAATGTGAAATTTGAGAGCTTATTCATGATTTGATTGTTGTTTTTGGTGCAAACTAGGGCTGCAGCTAACGATTATTTTCATTGTCGACTAACCTGTCGATTATTTCTTTGATTAGTCGACTAATCATTTTATCGAAAAATTTGTTAAAATGTTGAAAAATGTTGGTCTGTCTCTCCCAAACCCCAAAATTATGTCATCTAATGTCTTGTTTCGTACTCACGCCAAAAGGTTTTATTTCACCGTCATGGGAGAGTGTGTGAAGCTGCCAAGATTTGAACATAAGAAGCTGCAATAGGAGTATTTTAGGGTACTTTTATAGTACTTTTCTATGAAAAATGACTCAAACGGATTAGTCGAGTACTAAAATAGTCAGCAATTATTTTGATAGTTGATTAGTCATCAATTGGTCGACTAATCGTGGCAGCCCTAGTGCAAACTGACCAACTGCTCAACAAGTGCTAGAAAAGCTTGAATCAGTGAGGCAGGAAATATTTGCTTCCTGTGCAAATGCAACACAAAACTCTCATTTTGGGGTGAATTCCTAAATATTACAAGGTCTCCTGGTAAAGCATAACAAAGATTATACATGTCTCTCACTTATGACCTTTATCAGCAATAAAGCAGCATATTGTACTTATTCATTCTGCACTTAAGAGCCACTCAGGCCCTGTTTGCCTGTATGTTGCTCTCTGTTTGGACACTATATTTTCCCTTAAAATCACCCAGAGCGTGCTCATGTTGCCTTTTTGAGCATGTTGACCACTTGCGCTTGGCTGGCTGGCAGCTCTAATGCAGTGTTTAATGAGGATTTAAAAGCTAGGAAAGGTACTTGTGTTACTGCAGGCTCTCATCTTTGTTATAAACATACATTAAATATTCCACCTCAGCAACAACACATACTCACTGTTATGAAATTGGGGAACAACAATAGAGTTTGTCCTAATTTCCCACTCAGAAAACATCTTCAGTTCTAATGCTTGGAGTGATTGTGTTCCTCTAAAATTAGAGTACATGAAAAAAAGTAGTAGTGTGTCACAACAAAACAGAGACAGGTGTAGAGTCTAAGCTAAAAATGCTTTGGAACAACACAGGGATGTAGAAATTACAGATTGTTTTGTGTGTGTGTGGATGTGTGTGTGTCAGCGTTATTGTAGTATAATCCACTTTGACCACATACTGGCAGGGGGTCTTGCTTCCCCATAGAGCCTTGGATCGGATTACATGGTGTCGTACACGGCTTAGGGACCAAACATAGTTCAAACCGGCGAAAGTTGAGATGTGCTTCCTCAGCGCCTCAGCGCCCTCGTCGCATGTCTACTGTTACCTTTGGTGTTGTGATATAAAAACAAAGGTCTCTTGTCGACATCTGTTTTCAGGCACAGTTTGACCGATACAGGAGTTTTTACAGGCTGATACAGAGTTTAACAGATAGATGATATCTTAAAATCTGCACATATCTATGCCAAATATATTAGATGTGTTCAGGGTTTTATCTTGGATTGAAAAGCCTCTGAAGCAGCATTTAAAGCATTATGAGACACCAAGGGCTTCAGTTTGGCTTTAAGCACAGTGAATTGAGCCTTAGAAACACCCTCCTCACAAACCTTTCCAACATCCGAATCCCAAATGGATAATTTAACGTCTACTTCTGTGTCCACTCTTTGAACACTGACGTTTTTGCAGGCCATGAACGCAGCACATTCAGAAAGAACTCTGTATGACCTTCTCAGCTGTTTGTGGAGTTTGAGTTGTTGGGGTGGGTAATTGATCAGTTGATCTGATCAAAGCTGATCAGATCGATGGGTGAGAGGAGCAGCTGCTACAGTAGCGAGTCAAAGTAAACCTTAAGACCTAGCGCAATGAACGGTTAAGCTTCAGTCTCACTGCGCCTGGTGTTCTGTCTTTGCCCAGAGTAGGTGCTGCACTCTTCAACTGTGGTGCAGTGAATAACTAAACAGTATACATATTCCAACAGCTCTCCTATTAACGGGTCCAGCTCCAATAGAAAATCATATGTGGCGGCAGATTGTGATATCGTGACGGGCCGACACAAAAAAGAATATTTGGGAGATCATGGATGTACTGTAAGCAGCCAGTTGGTAAAGCAATGTCACTTTTGCTCCGACGAGTCAAAATCTTTGATACTTCTAACGTTGCATTTATGCCCAGGAGAGCCTGTACCTCGCTTCCAGTCTATTTGTCCAAGTTTTCTTCCATTTTTTAAGTTACGAGCTGTTGTTTTTCTTTTGTGTTTTCTGTTGTTCACACGGCTAATGACCACCCCTGGTTCCTCATGTGCTGAAAAAGTGCTCTGAAATAGGAGCTATAAAAAGTCCCTCACAACGGCGTTCTGAAAACTGGTGTCTTTCCTAGTTCTTGTGGTTCGTATGTAACGAAAAGGGGGGTTCATAGAAATATGAAAAAGTTTCTCCGGTCTGAAAATGCTAAATAATGGCAGGCTGTTCACCAGCAAGTGTGGTATATTTAATAGTTATAGACTTTAGCCTTTGTGAACATGGTCCGACGACACGCATTTAATGACCTAGTTTGTTTTAAGCACACTGAATCCTTAAAACATCCACTGATTTTATGATTACAGTGTTGAAATGCAAAGTGACCCCCCTCCAAACTGATATAGACCAAGTCATAACCCTAACCCTGCTTTTTAAGAATAAATTCAGAGCAAATAATGAAAGCTTAGTGTCACTTATCCTTCATCAATCATGATAAAACTGGGCAGAGGTTGTCTGTGTAGCTCACACCCAAGATTTCACTGTCGAAACTGAAGTAGCAGCAGCAGACATATCGTTCCTAGTATAGCTCAAGCTCCAAAAGCACCAAGCCTACATTTCCCATGATGCAACTCAGCTGTATCTCTTCATCAGAAACTGCTTAAGTTGATAGACTTCTGTTCGGACTTCTTAGAGCTTGGAAAACCCGCTTGTTATGTGTAGAATCGTCCTTTAATTTCCTGCAGTTTTTTTTCTACATGGAGTTTCATACAGGATATAAAGATAACGTAAAGCAGAAGTGAGTTACTGAGACAAGTTTTTATCAGATGAATTCATTCTGTTGCACTCTATTCATCACGTCTGTTGTACAGTGCATGATTATAGTGCTGGACATTGGTGCTTGAGCTCATCAGTCACTGTTGCAGTTACAAAATGTCCTGATAAAACTAGAACAGGGACATCAGGCCGTCAGCAGAGGAAAGACATGACTGGAGGGCAGGAGAGTGAGAGGACCAGGCGTCATCTCGTTTCTGCTGTGGCAACCCAGTTGGAAAACTCCTCTGTCCACGTTAACAGGCCGCCACTGCTGCCGCCGATTCATTATGTAAGTAGGTTTATTTTGAGAGGAGAACATGGCCACCCTGGAGACACAGAGCCCCGACGGCTCCAATTTGAGGAGGATGTTGATGTGCCACTGCAAGCGAGCCGTGGCGGGTTGTGATGGCGGTGTGCTGCGGGTTTCACTTTGCCCAACAAGTCCCACAAATCCTCTTGCACATACTCCCAGCCCCTTATGATAAAACTGCCCTCTCCTCCTTGCTCTACGTTTCTTCTTCAGAGGCTAATATGAGTCACGCCTCTGCTCACCATGATGACACACATTTCCCCAGCGCTGCCTGATGATGCGGCAGCATGGCACGGCGCTCAACAATGATGTAATCAGGCCTGGCGTCAGCAGAGGCTCCTTTATTTAATACAGTACCTGGTGACTGAGGCTCTGTACAGGCGCTGCAGCTCTGTCACTCCAGTGTCACATGTAATATCAATACATTGGCATGCCGTTATGCCACCGGACAGCCAGGCGACACCGCTGACAGACAGATGGGGGCAGCAGAGTGTCAGGATTGAACTTTGGTGCACTCTCCTCCAGGCGCTCAGTGTATGTGTACGTGAAGGGGGGTTGGGAATGTTTTGGGCCAAGTGCTGTCTCTCTGTTTGCACACACGGACACATGCATGCATGCATGCACTCACACACGCACGCACACACACACACACACACACACACACACACACACACACACACACTGTGGGTCTCCCATGCCTGTCGCTGGCTAGTGCTGTCACCAGACGCCCCAGTGCTGTCATAACACAGCACACCACAGTAATTGTAGATTTCACAGCACTCGGCGCTCCCCACCACGGCATATGACTCCAACACGAAGTGACAGGCCAGGACACACACACACACACACACACACACACACACACACGTTCCCTTGTTCCATTTCTTGTTTCTCTTTCCTCTGACACACACAGACGCACTCTCTCTTTCTGCTCAGAGGGCGATTTTAGACTCAAGGTTTTTTTTTATTTTTTATTTTGTTCATTGAAAATTCTGCTGAATTTACATCCAGGCAGACGGAGTAACACCAGTGTTAAATGGGCACTGATACAGACTGTATGGAGCAAGCTTAACTGGTCTCTCTGGTCTCCTTTCATTGGTCATTTGTCCAAACTTGAACAACCTATATTTATGTCTTCTTGACAAATGATTTGTGGTCGTTGTGTGTGTGTAATTACTGCTGTCTCTCAAAGGCAAAGGAGGAAGCAAGGTGGCCTTGATGGCTCATAGGAAGGCGTTTGTGGTGGACAAAGACCACAGTTTACATCCTGTCCCTGACCAATGTTGGGTTCTTTTAGCCATGGCCACAGTCTTCTCCAAACCTTTGCCAAGTGGTTGAAGTTGCCTGACTTTGAGTAAACGTTTACAAGCGAAACAGCAGCACGTCGACATTATGTTCAAACCAGTTCCTTTACTCTAGACAAGCAGTTTGAGTTCAACAGATTTGATTTGATTGCAATTTTTTAGAAACGCTGCCATGAAATCCTACATTTCAGGTCGCATCTATTACAAAAACAGCCCTGGAAATCCTGAAGGGACTGACTTAGCATGCTCAGCAGATGGTGCATTAATTCAGTAACTAATTAAGATAGCTACCATTTTTTTAAAACTATGTATAAGTTATATGGGTCACTTTGGATGGCGCTGGCAAATGATGTACTGTAAGTCAGAGGACTTGTTAAATATATAAAGGGTTTACATGTATTTCTAGAACCCAGGTATTGAAATGTAAAACATCTCTAGTCTTTCTTAAAATAGATTAAAATAGATTTATCGCTTGTATAAAGCTTTATAATGTGTTATAATCAAACCAACAGATGTTACAGACGAGCAGAGCTACTCTTTCTCAGTACTAAGGCTGTTTTCCGCTCTCTCGTCCTCTGACAGTGACCTTGCCCTCAGCTGGTATTTCTGTGATGAACTGATTCAGACTGTAGTGACTCGTTCAGTCAGACAATTCACCCAAATCCCCCGGCCGACACAGCAGGTCGACCGCAGGGCAGGAAACTCACCCTGCATCCAGCAGCCAAAACCCAGCAGCTCCCAGTCGGTTTGTAGGTTTGGATTTAGATTAGATGGCGGCTGGTCACCTGCCAGAGTGTCTGCTGCGGGATGCTGACTGACAGCTGGGGAAACCCTGTTCAGGAGAAAACAGTTGTATAATATCTTCTGTGGCTCTGGAGCAGCTTTATGTCATCACGGCCATCTATGATTGGGCTTGTGGACAAATTCAACAGAAAAACTGTTACAAACTGTAGTTACGAAAGATGCTATTGAGGTGCATCATGGGAGGTTTAGGATCCAGTGCTTTACCAGGGACTGAAAGCCAGCCAGGGTATCTTAACCTCTGCTGCTTTGATTTTGACTTTGACTTTTTTCTCATTTGTCTTGCAAGTTTCTGTAAGACTTTTTCCTACTGGACACGATGTGAACTGGCACAGATCAGATTGTCTGAGTGGTTCCCAGTAAAGAGGTCCTAATTTGATTTGTGTGTCAGCGAACAGACAAAGTGACATTTCGCTTGCCTAAAAAAACACTCGCCCTGGCTGTATTTTTGCGAAACTTCACGCACCTTCAGCCTATTTTCATTGCAACAGCAAGCTGTTCTTTAGGCTCGCTCAGGGCTCCATAGGCTCCCTGAAAATTGTTGCTTGCAGTATATTTGGACAATTTGTCACGCTCCTTCTGCCAGAGTTCATTCCTCCGCTGTATGTTAGGAAGACATGTAAAGGTCTCACTAAATTACTTAATTTAAATTGTTTGAAAGTGAAAATATAAAGCTGTCTGTGTCTGTGCTGCAGGTCTTTTTTTCTTGTAGTGCACACAGCTTACTGGGCGTGTTTTTCCCACACAAATATTACATGCTAACGTAATTAGCACAAGCCTATGGTGTTTTACATTGTATAAATTAGCCTAGCGGCCAACTTTTCCTCTTCTCACATGAAGCCAGGGTCAACAGCAACATTTAACAAAGGTAACGTTACAAAATTCGACTCTATTACAGCTCACAAGGTTCACCAACAAAACAACTGTCTTATACTTAACACGTTTTCCAAAGAAATACAACATGCTAATGTTATTAGCACAAGCCTATGGCATTTTACATTGTATAAATTAGCCTAGTGACAAGCGGAGATTTCCTCTGCTCATATGAAGCCAGGACAAGATTTAAAATGCTATTTTAGTGGAGACTTTATTGTTTTCACAATTTATTGTTTCTTATCTGTGAAATAAAAGTTCAGCTGTCAGGAAGTGAGTATGACATGGTTTTGTTGATATGTTACGTACAAAAAAACTGTATCTCCCATCAGCCCATGTGCATAATAAATGACACCAATGGGACATCGAACCAAACGTTGAGCGTCTCTGCTCCTGTTCTTATTATTCTTAAACAGTTTTTGTGTTTTCTTGTTGTTGTTTTCAGTCGTGGAGGATCCTGCTGTTTGGCGCGCTCAACCTGCTATGTACCGGCTGTCTGCTGATGTGGTGCAGCTCTACCAACAGCATGGGTGAGCACACACACCAGAACACACTCATACACACACACAAACACACATATAAAACAAACACAGTGACAGATAGACACATGCAAACTGACACATAGACACACAGAAAAACACACACTTTGAGACTCGGACACAGACATTAACAGGCGGAGATACCTGTCTACACACAGTAAACACAGATTGACAGCTAGACACTTAAACACACGCACACAGAAGGCACGAGTGTGTGTGTGTGTGTGTGTGTGTGTGTGTCCTGCAGCTTCAAGCACGCACTGAACAAGTCTTTAGGAAGTGTGTTAGCAGTGTCGTCTCACCACAGGGGTTCAGACTGATCCTGTTACTACCGCTGCTGGTGTATGTGTGTATGTGTTGGAGGGTAGGGGGGTCACCTCAGTCAAAATATGGCACTTTAAAAGGCATGTTGAAGAAACAGAGTCCTTCACAGCATCTGTATTTACCCTCTGGTGCTACAATACAGGGAACATGTGTCATATTGACAAGAACGGTTTTTGGCTTTTGTCTCTCCTCAGATACACACAGCCACAGCAGAGCAGGAGAATAACAAATTAGAGATGGTGTATAAAGGATATTTCTAGTTTGCTAGTGTGTGTTGCTCATCATTTCTATGAATAAGAATAATCCTGTCCTCACCAAAGCCTGGCAGGTCAAACCATTGTTAGAGTTCACAGACATACTGTCTGCATCAGTTTTGATCTGCTGTACTTAATGTAGCTGTGACACAATGTTGGTCTCTCTAGACGCTCATCACGTGAATCATTCAAACGTTCGATTGTGCTTGTCAGTTTAAAGGAGCCGCAAAGCGAACTACTGGCTTGAAAGCAGCATAGTTGCTGCTTGCTGTTTTCCAGTCAAAAAACTCATAGTTGGCCTACAGAAAGTTACGTTTGGTCAGTGAAGACAGAAAAAAGAAACCAAGCAAGGAAGACTTGCATGCCTTGTGCGACATTAGCCTGCAGTTCTCTCCTCTATTACTAACATTACACACTTTAAAACTCACCAGACCAACCAACTACCTCCGCTACATGGTCCCAAGCCTCATTCTTGTTATTTTGGTCTCTGTAACCGAACAGCGACACATTGTGGGCGCCAACGCAAGTAATAAACTTCTTGATATCCATTGTCGGTGCAAGTGTGCTGTAGGAACCAGAGTTACATGGCTTGTTCTCTGGGACCCGCTTCATCGAAGCATGTCAGCATTCTGATTGGTTGTCGCTGAACTGCGTCAGAGCTCATTACCATAAAGTAAAACGAGCTTTAACTCCCCTCCGGACCCACTCTGGTTGCTTTAGTCGCCCAAGACGCGTGGCTGACGACCAGGTCGCCCAAGTCGCCAGGCTGTCATTGAAAATGAATTACTTCCGCCGTTTTGGAAGCTCTGGTCACTGTTGGTTTGAACGTACAGTAAGGATTCTCAAGAATCTGTTCTGTGATCCTGTCTTTTGATGCTGTTGCAGAAAATTCAGTTCTGCTCTGGAAACATTAAGTTACTAAGGGTTTGGGGCTTTGAAAGTTTTGAATATATGCATGCAATATTGTTTGTCAGTAGCTCCCATAACAGTGAAATATCAGTGTTGGTCTCAACTTGTGTTTGGGTTGTCTGGCGGGCTGTGTGAGCAGAACAGCAGCACTTAAAACCATTTCTCTGCCTCAGCTGAGCTGTCCACTGGCTGCACTCTGGACGATGTGACAAGCTTATATTTAGGACGCGAAGACACACACACACTCAGACGCACACATCCAAATTTAACCTTACATACAGTGAGCAGTGATTGCAGATATTCATGACTGTAGGAGATCTGTGCAGATTTAAAGGATGGAGAGGAAGTAAGCTCAGAGGAGGAGTGGAAATTATTTAAATCCATTAATGTTGTCGGCCTCATCAGATACAAGGTGCATTTTAGAGTCAGTAGTTAATGGTGGGTCAGGTGTTGTTTGGCATGTGTGTGGAGGCCAGGGGTTAAAGGGCAAACAGAAGTCAGTTAAGCATGTTTTTGTGTTTGTTTGTGTACATCATCACTAAATTTGACTGTAAACGTGCACATATTTCAGTGCTACCTGTCTCAACGCCTGTTTGTGGAGGTGGTGAAAGTCAGCATACAGCTGAGCAGTGAGACAGCTGTGCAGTGAGACGCTGTGTTTATGGTCAGCGAGGCTCGTGTCAGCCACCAACATTAAATCCTCTCAGGGATTCCATCACTCAGGAAAATGCTGCCACGAAAAGATCAACATGCAACCTTATCCGCGCTCACCCGCTCTGCCTGCAAATACTGCAGCATAAGCCACACACACACACACACACACACACACACACAGCAGTGGCGTCAGGTGTCGTACAGGCAGGAAGCGGAGGACAGAGGTATCGAACAAACGGGGGGGGGAAGGCGACACCACCGTCGATACTCGGCCCCCGATGAGAACAACAGGAGCAGACAGCGGCCTGGTCTCAATACTGTTGGTTTCCTCCTCGTGTATAAAGTCTCCACTCACATGATGAGCACACTAGCATTCACACATTCATCATTCACCCGTCTGCTACTTTGAGTATTTTTGGTGTCTTTTCATTCACGTCATTGATCTGACAGCTGGAGTTACTGTACAGCTTCAGATTTTGTGATGCTGAGTTAAAACTTTTTGCAGTATAGGAGAAACCCAAGTGTTACATGAACACATAAATAAGTAAACACACTGAAAGGAGCTGCTCTTTTTGAGTGTTTACCTTTGATTTACAGGTGCACTTAACTGGTAATATTTGTTTGTTACACAATTTTATTATAGTGCCTGATGGTGCCCTCATATCCCCTTATTTCCTCCCAGATCATTGTTGATGTTTGATGTGAACCTAGTGAGGCATTGTTGTGCACTTGACACTGAAACAGTTCCACATTTTGATGCTAAGCTTCCAGCTTCTTCTACCAATGATTGCTGATTTTGTCTGTTCTTATTGGACATGCTCAGAAGTAGAAAGATCTCTTTATATTTTGGTACTTTTGGTGTATTTTGTGTGAACATAAATCAGGATTTTTCAAGTATTTCTATCAGTGTTGGGCTTTAGATTTAGATGAAAAAAAAATATTTTTTGATATATTTGGACCCCAATTCCCAGTTGTGGTTCACTAATGGTCGAGGGGCACTTTCAAACAAATTCATAATCCAAGTTCTAACATTAATCTCCCCTCGCATGCAACAGTAACTACGTTTAGATGCACAAAATATTCTGGTTTTTGCCCTGATTCCTGTAAAAGACGATATTGCTACTAAACAGGAACACAGGAAACAAGGGAAGGCAATACAGGCACTCCAAGGAAGTTTTAAAAAGCTTTTATTGTAGTGGCTAAATCATTTAAAGAGCCAAACATGTTTTGACTACTGCAGGTCTTTGTCAGGGCTTTAAAAAAAAAAAACATGCAACAAAGGTGTGGCCCGACCTATGTAGTGGCAGAAACCAAAAGGAGGCCATCACATGACCCAGATAATGACATGACAGGTGAAACAAATAGACAATAATGAAAATGAGATGAGATAACCCTAATCCCATATACACACACATCTTTACACATAGGCTGTGATAAAAATGGTGAAGCCTGTAGAGAACAGAGATGAATCACATAAAACATGTGAAGTCTATATCCTTATTAAGACCAGGATACTTTAAAGCATCCAGCTGATGGGTCCAAAAGTTTCTGAAATATGGATAGGAAGAACGTCTGGACCCTGTTGTGTCATTTTGCTTCTTTGCGTCAAAGTAGGATTTCTTAAGTGGAGGTTTTCCACTCATGGTGTACTTGTTTGACTGTATAAACACAGCCTCCCCCTTTCAATCCTTCAGCCACCTTCTTGAAAAGGTCAGGGTTAGATACACAAAAACCTGATGATATCCAAGTCTTTCATATTGTGCAAAAGTGGGTGTGTTTCTCTTTTTAACCAGAAATTTGGGCTTCGCTTTTAGGCATGCATCTTTGCCTCACAGTCTTGCAAACTGTTGGTGAGATGGTTTGTGTACAACACACTGAGTTGACCATAAACAGGCAAGAGGCCATGTGTTGCAAATTCCCTTCAAGTCCAATTGAGTTGCATGTTCTGAATGTGCTGTATACATGTCAAAAGAATGCTCCAAAAACCCGAATAATACCGGCATGTCTTGCTACATTCAGAAAATCGCCTTATTCAGAATATCCAGACAAAATATGCTGCTTACATGACCCGTGTCAAATTCAGAATATCGTCATGTTGTGGAATAATAGAGGAATATCGGCGTGCATGTAAACATAGTCACTGTGGGGACATTAACTAAATGGAAATTCAAATCATTTCATTTCTGAATTATGCAGCTTTTATCTCCATTAAATTGGAAGCAGTGATGGAAAGTTTATGTTTATTTATTTTATTTACATTGAATTTCCCCTCAGGGAGATAAGTAAAGTAAATAAACTTAACTTAAAGGAAAGAAATAAAGCGTAAATATAACGGCTGATTCCAAACTTTTCAACGTGCTGCATGTCTACAGGCTGAAGGACCTGTCTGCTCTGCTGGCGTATAAACAAACAGAACAGAGATTCACTCTCATTATTCTCATTCACTCTGAGCCGTCAGTCCCACACAGTGACAGTCTGAACACAGTCTGTGTCTTTCCACTGAGCTTATGTGTTTTAATGTGCCTCTGTGTACTGTATGTATGTGTTGGACAGTATGTACGTCCAACGCCTCAAGTGCATTTCTGCCTTTACTTCAAATGAAGCATAACCTACATAGAAGTCGCCCCCCCCCCCACACACACACACACACACACACACACGTCCCTGTTGACCCCCCTTTGCAAGTCTGATACCATGTTCCAGAGCCTCATATGTACATACTGTACATGCTTGCACTCTGCTGCAGGAACACATGCATGGAAACACACACACACAGCTCTGGCCCCATTAGCTCATGACTAACGGCTTAACAGACGTCTAAATACACACTATACCATACGCACACACGCGGCGGTATAGGCTCCATGCATGCCCTGCTGATGCACTGAGGCTGTTAACCCTTAGTCGACCTGTGAAGCTGCAGAAAGAGATAGTCAGAGGGCAGCTTATCCAGACCCAGTGTTCCTGATCTCATTTCCTGTGCATGTATTTGTGTGTACGTGTGTGTGTGTGTGTGTGTGTGTGTGTGTGTGTGTGTGTGTGTGTGTGTGTACGTTAGTTAAGAGAACATGGGACCAGATTGCAGTCTGTGTGTATTTTATGCATTTAGCTCTTCCAGCTCACTGACTGTGGAGGGAACATGGTGCAGACTATATCTGCACGTGTGTTCTAAGATTCACAAATGTGTTTGTGGTGAAAAAAGATGTTCGTGTTCACAAACCAACAGTTTTGCGTCTTAACGAGTAAAATGCATATGAGTGACTGACTTTACAGTGCCCTACTTTGAAAGGGAGGCGGGGCACGTTTAAGCTTTTAATAGCCTATTGAAGCACAGTGCACTTATCCTGAGACTGTTTGCTGTAAGTTGGTGCTGGAGATGTTGGAGCCCACTCCGTCTGACATGGATGCAGAAGTTTATTATTACAGCATTAATTATTTTGCCACTCTGGGGCAGCAGAGCATGCTCAAAAAAAAACCCCATTACATATTAAAACCTTATAGGGCAATATGGCTATGGTATGGTCTCTACCAACTCTCCTCAGCTGTAAAATGTTCCACTTTCTTCACCAGCTTCTCTCTAACTGTCTGTAACCAAACAGTAGATGTGCTGGTCAATAAAAACTAAGCGCTGAATGAGGCTAAAACTCAGTGAAGCTGTAGCCTTGGTGATAGCTCACAGATTGTTCATCACAGAAAGCAACACCTTTCATAACAGGACCCTGACACACCAAGCACAGACAGTGTTGGTCAATGTGGAGCTGTTAGTGAGGGTTGGTTGCCCTAGTTTCTGCGGTGTGTCCCGCACTGTTGGTTCTCATTGGCCCTTGTTGGCTGATTCAGCATGTTGAAGCAGCGTAGGAGATGACCGAGCTCGACATTGAAATCACTCTGATTGGCAGTACAGTTCAGTGCACAAAAAGAGAAGCAGAAGTAAGCAGAGTGCACGAGCGGCTAAAGAAAAGAGGGTGTGAGATGTTCAGGTTTCCCTTTCTGAATGACAAATATAGACTACCACTGCCTGCTGGTATGGGGAGTAATTTCCTCTGACGTTTGCTGTAGCCTTTGTGGCATGGTTAAGAGAAACTTTTTGGCCAAGACACAGGCGATGTGAGGCGACGCAACTGTCGGCCTTTGTCGACAGTAGTTATTTGATGTCAGTTTGGTGTGTCTGGGCCTTTACAGCCATTTGATCAGTTTTAATCAGTGTGATCTTTAGTCAACAAATGAGGAAAAATCTTTTATTTAATGATGATCCATATCTGGTACCAAAGGTCTATATTATGTCTCATATGGCCCATTTTCCACCTCTTCTTGTAAACATTTGGCCCTTGTGGAGCAAGCAGTAATGCTGTGTTCAAGTCATAGTGTACAGGCTGTAATCATGAAGGTGTAAGTGGGGGAAAAAGTCTGAAGCTGTTCTTTATGAATAGTCAGAAAGACACTGTATTTGCAAAGTGCTGCCTTGAGAGCAGAGACTTTATGGCTCCTTTGGTAGAAACACTGATGAAGTTCAAGGGTCTTCTTCTCTTCATAGACTGTAAAATTACGGTTCTTTCTTCACTGTCTTTTCTCTCAAATCACGTAAGGCTTACTGTGTTCAATCTAATCTACTACATGTTAATTGACTCAGTGATGACTGTCCTCTGTTTCACTCTACTCTGGTTGAGTCAACCGAACACATCAGGCTACAACCAGCTACTGCCTGTGTTTGCGCACATACAGGTTGGGTGGTGTGTCTAAGCGCTGCTTAAGCAGAGTCGTTGTTGCACTGTCACTGAAACATAAGCTGATGATGATTCTACAGAATTGTGTGTGTGTGTGTGTGTGTGTGTGTGTGTGTGTGTGTGTGTGTGTGTTTGTGCAGTCAGGCTGGTCTTCACGTATCAAATTGTGCAGTGGACAACTGGATCAGCTTTCAGCCTTTTACAAAGCAAAGACATCAGCTTTTTGTCTCATTGGACCAAACACACACACACACTGTAGCAGTTTAAGCATCAGTGTGTTCATCTGTCAGTCTGTTTCCTTTTTTTTTCTCACTCCAACACACACACACAACCAACCCCCTTGTGTCACCTAAACTCCTCTCTTTCTAACACACACACCTCTGTCATTCACCTTAACTCACCTCACTCTCCCTCTCTCCTGTCTCTTACCTCTGTCTGTCTCCCATCACCTGACCACACCCTCCTGTCACGTCCTCTCCTTCCAGCTGATGGATGGATGGATGAGCTGTCCTCTACCTTAATCTTTTTGTTTTAGAGTGTCTGTACTCTATTCACATACGCACTGTGGCTTTGACTGATCTGGACGCAGTTTGAATATAGGGGAAGCATATTATCTGGACCTTGCATATGTGAAAATACAACCTCCCTGTCTATGAAAAGATCCAGCTTTGCCGCTGTCATCACAAACTGACGTCACTTCAGATTATGGTTCATGGAAAAAGCAGCTCATTTCTCTAAAAACTCATTTGCTTGATCACATCCTTCTACACGTCTTCAGTGGGGCTGAGATGCAAGAAAATGATGCAAGTGAGGGAAATTTGGATGTAATTAAGGGAATGGGCATGTACCTAGTGTTTACTTCATCTCGTCCCTCATCACAGGTTATGAAGTTGAGTTGTGAGCAATTAAACCAAACCACTTTCCCAATAGGCCCAAAGAGGTGAAAGTGAAAAGTGAAAGGCAAAAATTAAAGACACATCAGCAGAAATATAAAATATAGGCCTCTATAATATTGAATTATTGGGCAGCTGTAATGTATTGTATTATTCTGTTTATTTGGCTGTCTGTGTGTACAGTTGCGTATCCATTCCCCCCTCTGTGTGTGTGTGTGGGTTTGTCTCCAGCTGTTTTTCGGCCCAGAGCATCACAGAGAAACCAGGTCAAGTGTCTGTTCCGCAGACGAATAAACACACCTCCTCCTCTTCCTCCTCACTGTTCTCCTACACAACATCGTTAGAGATTTAGGCTGAACCAGTGTCAAGAGAAACTTTGAGTGTGTGTGTTTTTATTTAACGGTAGAGGACACACACATAAATAATCGACATGCAGAAGTGATTTTTTTCACTCCGATACAACACATTGTATTGCATTATACAGAGAGGTGTTTAAATGTAGTCGACAAAAGAAATTAATAATAAAATCTGAGCATTAAATCTGAGTTGAACAACACTGATAATTATGATAAAAAATGTAAATGTTTTCTCATTTCTGTCTGTGTTGTTGTTTTGCGTCTGCGCAGTGTTTGTGTGCATATCCATTAGTTTGTTTGTTTGTTTCTCATCCAGAGATGGTTGAATGTGCATATGTGATCTGAACTGTGTGTGTGTGATCTGAGATGTGTGTGCGTGTGTTGTCCCCAGGCCCTCGGTGTTCCTGTGTGTCAGAACACAGCTGGTGAAGCAGTCCGTCCCACGGGGCCTTCAGTACAGCCAACACACACTCACAGTAACCCTGTGTGTGTGTGTGTGTGTGTGTGTGTGTGTGTGTAAATGTGTGTGTGTGTGTGTGTGTGTTTCTCTGTGTGATCAGCTCCTCTTATTCTCCACACAGCCACCACATCTGCTTTTGCTCTCAGTATGTCTCGATCACCTAAACACTGATGTCTGTGAAGCTGCTCCCATGAGATTCCACCTTACAAAGGGACAATCCTCTGCAAATCATTTTGCTGTGCACGTAACAACCATTTTTATTTCTAGTGAAACAAAAGGCATGTTCTAATGTCTCAGTTTGTCCAACCAACAGTCAAAAACACAGATATGATTGATTTTAAAAATTACATAAATCCGAGAAAAACGGCAAATCATCACATTTGAGACTGGAAGAAGCGAATGAAGATGAAGAACTGATCATCAAAACTGTTGTCAGCTCTCATTGTTGAGGCCTGTAATGAAACCATGTAAAACTGCTTTTTTTAACCACAACTTGACGCTGAATACACTTAATTATCTGGGTTACTTTAACAGCGATCAGAGTTTAATTTTTGATTGCCAGTATTGTTGGTTTTGACGCACAAAATGTATTACTGTTATTATGGTATTGCCGGTCTGCTCCGGTCAGGTGTACGAGCTTAAACCGATTTGGTTTTATGCAAACTGCCCAAACTGGCATTTGTCATTATAACATGTTCTGGCAAATTACAAAGTGGCCTAAATTGGCAACCTGCACTGATGGTGGTACAGCGCCACATCAATCATGCATTGCATGGTCCAAACACTGTATGTCATTTTCAGTAAATACCAAAATATAAAATGTGTTTTTTGTTACAAACGTAGATGATGGCAAGTACATTACTCACCCATCTTCTAAGTTGTTATGGCTCCAGTCTGATCTCGAGCAAACAGCTGATATTTGTGTGGTTTGTTTACATCATGTAGCAGAAGTACATATTTGATGGATTCAGTGTGGACAGTGAGCTCCGATTTTATGTGATGCGACACCTTACTCTGCCGCTCGTTTGCTTTTGGGATACTGTGTCATTATGTTTCACTCAGGAGCATGACACCTGGCTTGGCTTAATATCAAACCGGTTCTGTTGAGCTTTTATCAAGGTTTTTGAAAGAAGCTTTGAATGTCTGTCGTCATATTTTATGATGTCATCACCCTAAAACAATTTTTTAAATCCTCTAACAAGATCTTTCATTGGATTAAAGTAATTCATTGTGTTAAACAAGTTATTATTTTTTTTGTCATTATTATCTTAAATCAACTTTCTTAAATGAATAGATGTAATTTATGGTGCTGTTAGATTGCTGCTAGATTAATACGGGTGTTTGCCTCTCTTTGTGTGCAGCAAGCAAGAGAGAAAAACATTGTTTTTTTCTTTCTTTTTTTTTGGCGCATGAAAATATTATTTCAGTAGATGAAACCATGTTTTTAATTTTGGAAATTATTATATCAGTCTTTTTTTTTTTTTCAATTAATTTAGCCTTTTGGATTTTACATAGCTCTGGCATTATTAAAATTATAAGTACAGTGATACTAATAATATGAGTTTAGCCCAATCTTTATTTGCAACTGTGCAGAAATACTAAATACTAATAAATACTAAAAAACAGAATAAATGCACATGCAAAAAAAAAAGATGTCCGTGTGATGAATGAAGCTTTGAACTTTTCAAATCAGCCCTATGAGGCTGGAAAGCAGTGTTTCACTCCACTCTCTGACCTCTGACAAAGGTTGGGTGATATGGCTAAATTAAATTAAATTAAGTTAAAATGTCTTAAAAGTTTGAAAACAATTCACATCGAAGACTGAAGACCAAACTGCTAGCTCACTAGTATTGCCTACCTGTCTACACACACACAACAAAGTAGTAGAAGATTATCTCTTGTCAGCAAACAGAGCTCAGGTCAGTGTTAGAGTCTTTTTCTCCTCTCTCCTCTCATTGATTTGATAGTGTGTAAATGTGGTCAGAGCACATACAATTATTCAGGTTACATTTTACAGGGAGCATCATGACGCAAGCCATCTGTCAGGTGCATCACTTTTTGATTTAAAGGTTCTGCACAAAACAACAATAACAACACTGGGAGAGATAGGAGTCATTTCTCAGGATAAGTTGATAAAATGCTTTTATTCCTAAACTTAGGACCAAGTTTGCGTAAAAATCTGAGAATATTTAACCAGTAAGGACTGATCTCCTACTCTGACATGCTTGATAAATAAAGGGAGAACCCTGAACATACCAGCATTTAGTTTTCCTAATAGCAGTTTTGTCTTAACAGATGATGTTACATTGATTATCATCAGTGTGGGGGTTTGCAGGGTGCAGGGTCAGGGCACAGGGGGCAGAAGGACGGGGTGGGTACATCAGAGTGTTTGGTTTAACATATCACTGCCAGCTGCTCCTCAAATCCCACATGGAGATACGAGAATCCATTTTACTCTGGTTTCATATCGACAGCAGTTGCTTGTCATATGTAAGGATGACAGGCTGTCTGTGTGGGCCACGGTCACCAGGGAGAGTGTATGCATGTGTGTGTGTGTTAACCATTTGTAGACGTGCTTGTTTTTGTGCATGCTTTATGTATGTGTCCAGTGTTTATAAGGATGTTTTAGATTTAGGGCTTGGCACTCGTTTGGTTTCTGAAGATCCCAGTTAGTGTTGATGGAAAATACCCTTAATACAAATGAGTAACTACACTAAAAACTGAAAATGATTCTATAAAAACAGTAATTACAAATTGTTCGTTATGTAGCCTATAAAGCAAGCTGGTCTTGTTGATGGAAAGCAGCTAGTGTAGAGCCTTATGTGAGGCAGAATTTATCTAAAAGTCAAAGATCTCTAAAAGTTTAATGGCCTCCCTGATAAGTAAAAGCTTTGTTTATCATGTGATTTAGGTGAAATTGAAGACCATTACATGTTTAATAGCGCATCATGATGATTTAAGGACTACCTCTTTTAGTTCAACTCCCTTTCTCTTTGATGAGTCATCCTGAGCGGATAATAATGAAATGAAAAAGTGTTTTAGAAGTTTTATCTGTCGACCTTTGAACGGGTGACAAAGATCTTCGTGTTTTGATGTTCTATGTGAAAAGTTCTGTTCTTTTGTGTCACGATTGCAATAGTATTTTCAGAATTATACAAGTCTATCTGCACTGTGCACTTTTATGTGCATGTCACAATGAATAATACAATTAACTAAACCAATTTAGGGGCTCAATGTACTTGTGCAGCGTACCCTCATACAATGGTTCATATGGTATCCTATGAATTAGAGCCCCATAAATGATGTCACGTACTTTAGGTAAAGTTAACGAGATAATGTTGTGAAGTTTAGTTAAGGAGGTTTGGTTTGGGCAAGTAAAGTAACAGAAAGTAGGTTTTAGGGTTCCAACAGTATGAGATTTTCACAGTCAAGTAACTGTCTCAGAATATATCACGGTTTCATGGTATCACGATATTACGCACAGTGCAGTGGTTAGCAGGGGGAGCCCTTCTGTGTGGAGTTTGCATGTTCTTTCCGTGTCAGCGTGGGTTTTCTCTGGGTACCCCAGCTTCCTCCCACAGTCCAAAGACATGCAGGTTAATTGGTGACTCTAAATTGTCCGTAGGTGTGAATGTGAGTGTGAATGGTTGTCTGTCTCTATGTGTCAGCCCTGTGATAGTCTAGTGACCTGTCCAGGGTGTACCCTGCCTTTCGCCCAATGTCAGCTGAGATAGGCTCCAGCCTCCCCGTGACCCCGAACAGGATAAGCGGTTACGGAAAGTGAATCTTATTATCAGTTAGAATGACCCTTAAAGGAATGAAAATGAAAGGATTATTGTTGGTTGAACAAGTGTTTTATTACTATAATTGAATCCTGAAACCATTTTGTTAATGGAAGTTTGCGTAAAAAGTCTCCCCTTGGAAAATAACTAAAATTAAAGAGAGATTCAGCGTCCAGTTACATTTTTTTCAATATCATAGATAAGCAAATATACACAGTATGATAATCATCAATTTTTATATCACAGTATACCTTGAAAATGATATATATCGCTGCAACCCTAGCAGGGTTGGGAAAAGAAACATGGTGACGACGTACCTTAAAGTGACTGAAAGTTCACCAGTGTTTGGTGTCCCATCTACCACCCCTAACCTCCATCCTAACAAAGCCACATCCTTCTTTACTCCCATCTGCGCATTGGTCACGTGATCACAGCCCTCCCAAAAAGGTATAATATGAATTACTGGCTCGTGATTATGTAGGATATGTACGAATTTGCATGATCCTTGAATTCAGTCATTGAGTCAATCAGTCAAGCAATCAATCAATAACTGTATTTGTTCCCAGTGGGGCACTTTGTTGTGCAGCAGTGGGATATATACACTTAGCATCAGACTGCTGCACAGCTAATTGCCCCTCTGTTACCCCAAAAGTTATTTAATTCAGTTGATTTCCACCACAGTGTTCACATGACTGTGTTTAAAGTGTAGTGTAGTGTATTAGGTTGGTATCACTTGTGTGTTTGCATGTTAATATTAATAAACAGTGTTGTGATCACTTGTTTTGTGTAACTGTGTGTGTGTCTGTGATGTCTTAGTGTGTGTGTGTGTGTGTGTGTGTGTGTGTGTGTGTGTGTGTAACCCTCAGGTCCAGTCTCATGTTTCTCCCTCAGTGGTCAGCAGTGTCAGCGTTGGGCAATGTTCCCAGCCTCCTCCTCCTTCTCCTTATATCATTCCATCCTTCATCCTTCTTTTGCTGGTTCATCTGTTCCTCCTCTTCTTTCTCTCTTCTCTCCCTCCTCCCCTCACTCTCCTGTCCCTGTCCTCCTCCTCCCCTTCCTCCTCCTCCTCCTCCTCCTCCTCCTTGGGGAGCCTCCCCACCGCAGCAGTTGAGACGTTCGATAGAAGCTTTTAGTTTACATCTGCAGCACACAAGAGCTGACCTGACACCACGACCGTGTGTGTGTGTGTGTGTGTGTGTGTGTGTGTGTGTGTGTGTGTGTGTGTGTCTGTTCTGGGTCTCACTTTACTGTTTACCGGAACCAGTGACACTAAGCTGCTATTTGCTGTGGTTAGCACATTCAGCTCCTCGCTCTGATGTGTGTCTTCTATGTGTGACTGTTTCTCTGTGTGTGTGTCCTGGTTCTGTGTAACTGCCCTTAGTGACTATGTGTGTGTGTCTTGCAGGTGTGTATGCATGTGTGTTTGCATGTAGCGTTGAAGCAGTGACAGAGAGAGAGAGTTTGGATCCTTTAAATAACTTCGGTAAAAGTACTAATACCACACTGTGAGTGTACTCTGTTAAAAGAAAATGTTCTGAAATTGGTACTTCATTAAAAATATTAAAAATGTAAAAATGTCCCCTGTGACTGTGAAAGTATTTTATATGATATAATCAGATTATTATTACTGTTAATTTTTTGTCAATCAACAAAATGACCAATTGTTTCTGTTCAACAAGTCTGTTTCCATGGTGCTTTTGACCTTTGCCAAGAAGAGATTAGTTGACTACTAGTTAGTTAGTTAAACTTGTTTTAAGATACCCAGAGCTAAAAACGAAAGCAGTTTGGATCAGCATGCAAGACTACTTCTCAGCTTTGATAATCAGCGTCTCTTCCTCTATGTCTCCTTCCTTCACACACACCCACGTACGCTCTGCTCTCAGTTGATGGATCTGTGTGTGTGTCCCTGCGACCGGTACAGCAATCTGCGGACGTTTGGCGACGAAAGTATCTCCGAGCCTCACTTTCTCATGCTAGCTGGATGTCTTCTTGCTAGGCTGAAGAACAGTTGCCTTTGGGCACATTGGAGATCCTGGAAAGTCTTGACGTGTGTGTGTGTGTGTGTGTGTGTGTGTGTATGCATGCACATGTAGAATAATGTGCAGTGTTCATGATACATACGTTAATGTTGCGAGATAGGGCGTTTAGCCTTGGTGGAGGTCTAGGCTCTCTGAGCGCTCTGCTAATTTGTGCTCGCTTTTATTGACACACCATTTTTTCCACTTCAGCCAAGCATAAAAAACTTTTTTTCTCCAAATTTTGACACTTTTTCATGTGCAAATTGAAAATGGATGGAAACACACCTTATGAGCACACTGCAAATTTGTACCCTCTTTTTTTTGATTCTGGTAGATTTTATTCTTATTTTGCTGCTCTGAACCATTTGCTTTTCATCACATGGTTTAACGCAGTCTTTTTATTCATTGATGCTGTTGAGGGAGAAGTTAGGTACGCTTGATTTGATGTGATAGACTTCCCTGCTGAACAGAAGTTGCAGAGTCATAGTCATAAGAGAAACTGTTAACAGTAAAGTTTGAGTCAGTCTACACAAAATTATTGTCCTTTTTTTAGAATATATACGTTCTGTTACTCTGATACTTCACTCAGATGATTAACAGTGATAAATGAAGTGCTCACATTATGAATAGCTAATACATACTTGTATCTCATGGGTGTATGTTTACTGTGAATGTGCTTTTACTTAGAGCACTGTGTGTGTGTGTGTGTGTGTGTTTTGGCTGCTCCTCTGCAGACAGCATTAAATATTCATCCTACTGCTCGTATTTCTCCTCTCTCATCTGTCTATCCACCCCTCGCTTCCTTCCTTCCCTTCCCCTTTCACCTCCTTCCTTGTTTAAATCCTTCCTTCCTTCTGGTCGCTCTCCATCTTTCCTCTTATTATTTGCAGTTTCAAAGGACATCAAAAGTGGAAGAAATGTAGTGAAAGGCAAAGAAAATCACATAGAATAATATAAAATGAAGCTAAAGAAATTGCAAATTGTTAAAAAAAAAGAGGTTTGAGTAACTTCCTCTCCTCTATCGATCATCTCTGAAATCAAACAGGGATTTAAATTCGTCATTCTGCTCTGGGTATTGAGTTCAGCTCCTGTGGGGCAGCTGTGTGTGTCTTTATGTCTGTACATGGGTTGAGATGTGTACATGTGTGTCTTTAGTTTGTGTAAACTTGTGTTTCTCTGTTCTGTACATCATATTCTCTGATCATACTGATGTGTGTGTGAGTGTGTGTGCGGTAGATAAGAATAATGTCCCGTCTGCTCTGTTTGTTGCTCTGGTATCACATCCACACGTCCTCTGGGTGTCAGTGTTTGTAAGCAGGAGACTTAGAAAGGAATTGAACCGGGTTCTGTGTGGGTGTATGTGTGTGTTGTGGTGTATATGTAAACCTATCTGAGCACAGCGATGGAGAAATTTCAGCCCAGGTATTGATCTGGTCCAGCCTGTTCCAGGGTCACTGTGATGTCAGCGTTTGTATTATTATTGCTTTTATTGTCTGCTGCTTTTAACTCAACACAACAAGATGACATCAAACCTCATTGATCCCTGCGGGTAGACGAGCTGCTGCATATCAAAATAACAACAGCATATTATACAGCAAAAAGGGCTTTGCACAGTATACAGATTTTTAGGGATTAAACAGTGAAACTGATAATTATACGATAGAAAGTTCACTAAAGTTACTCTACACTTTTTCCTCTACTGCAACTCAGAGGGTTGTTAAGGATATTGTTCTCCACTGCATGTATCTAAATGCTGCTCTTCAGACTGATTTAAATATTATACTCAGCGAGAAATATTTTTAAACAAGATTAAGAGACCACAGCTCTGTCAGACTGTGCTTAATTTAGCCTGTTATCAATGGTGTAAAGCTCCAGTTTCATCACAATACAATATTATGTTGATACTTTAGACAACAGTATGGTATTTGTTGATATCTCAAAGTCTGCCATGATATAAATTTGGTTCATTTAAGCATTCTGCAATTGAAATGAGTCGATATCGCGTGCCCATTTAGGACAGTCGTAGAAAAAGCTGTCACCTCTTTCTTTTTTGCATTTGTAAAGACATAAGTGCAGTTAAGTTTATTTTAAACTGACTCCGCACATGAAGTTAGTTCTGCCAGAAAGTCCTTTCTGGAAGAAAAAATTTCATTTTAATTTTTTCCCTGAAACTTAAGGGCTTTCTGGTTTAAAGCTCTGAAAGCAAGCTTCTTGCAACAGCGATAAAACATGGATTAACAATAAGACCATTTAACAAATCGGTAAATTTCAGCTCAGCAGTAACTGTCAAGGTTCATAGACAAAACACTTGCTTTTGTTGTCACCCATTATTAGCTCAAAAATTTCTACATTGCATAAATTAGCCTTACAGCTAGTGGACATTTTTTAACTCATGGTTTAACAAATTCTACATATTATTTATTCTTTTTCATACTCAGTGTTGGTTTAAGTCACTGCATCTCCCGACAGAACAACACCGCTGAATTTCAGCCCAACATCGTTAAAATAGAGCAGCTAATGTTGCTGTAGTGAGAAGTTAGCTGAGTGAGATGCCCGGCCAGACTCAGTTTCCTATATATTATCTCAAAATGGTGCCACTGACATGTGCCTTGCATGTTGACCTGTATTTCCTCCACAATCACTGATTTATACCAAAGTAAATACTTTTATCTGTTTTTTTTTTTCTTTTTGTTTTTCTTTTTTGTCTGCTCGCCCTCTGCCTGCCGCAGTTTGACAGTGACACTTAATTTCAAAATAAAAGCGTATCCTAAAGATGATGCTATGGATCAGTGTTTTCACTTTGCATCAATGATATTTGATTGTTGATCACTGAATCGCTACATCGATCAAGACTGATGGATGGTTACACACCTACTTGTTAGCATGCTAATATTTCCTAATTAGCATTAAACACAAAGTACAGCTGAGGCTTTAGTTTTACAGACATATATTTGATCAGAAACCAAAGTATGTTGGACACATTAAAATGTTGACCTGATGATGGCACCAGAGGAAAAGTCAGCGCATCACCAAAGTTATTACAACTCATCCACATTTCATTATGATCCATCCAATTTTTTCAAGGCTAATGCCAATACTGCGTATACTTTTACTCAAGTAAAAGGCTGTGTCAAAATCCCTTCCTGATGATACATAAGACATTTATCCTATATTTAAACAACAGAATCGATCCAACTTTTTCCTGAAAATCCTTCAATGCAGTTATTCTCCTTTTGATACATGCAACTTTATGCATGTCTGTGATGGGGTAAAGTGATGATGATTCATTAAACTGTCCAAAATCTAAATTTACTGCTCACTGGTACTTCCACAATGTGACTTATTTTACTTTAGAAAATGATGTGACAACTTTCTCAAAACACAACATCCATATGTGTATTTTCTTATACATATATAGTTATATCTAACCGTGGTCAAATAACCAAGAGTCTGAGGTCTTTAATGTCTGGTGTTTGTGTGGAGTTTCAGGCTGTCTTAGATATTTTCCTCCGCACTATCTGTAACTCTTGTGTGTTAAGGATTGTCTCTCACTCATCCACTTTCTCTGTGTCTGCCTGTCTGTGTACATGTCCATCACCCTGTCTATCTGTCTTCTAAACTCTCTCTCTCTGCCCGTCTATCTGCCTCCATCCCTCAGTCCGTCCCTCTGCCTGTCGATGTGTCTCTCAGCGTCAGTCCTGCCACCTGTCTGTCTCTCCCCCTCTGCTCGTCTGTCTCTCCGGGTCTTTGCCGCGAGGCCTCTCTGTCAGGATTACATGGCGTCAGGTTGGCCAACATGGACGCCGGTGGTGGGGAAACAAAATGTTCCTCTCAGCACAAAGCCGCTCTAATCCGCTCTCCTCATCCCCCACAGCAGAACCTGATTACAGAAAGCTGGTTGGCAGGCATTAAGACAGACAGGCAGACGGGCAGACAGACAGACAGACAGACAGACAGACAGAACGACACTGAATCTCTCTGTAGCTGGCTGGTTAACTGACTTATTAGTTTATTGGCTTGCTGGCTGACTGACTAATTAGCCCACTGATTTAGCTAACTGACCCTTCAGCTTACCTGGTGGCTGATTGGCTGCTGGCCAGGTTTCTGTCCAGGTGATGGACTCAGTGAAAGCCTGGCTGACTATCTGCCGGCTTGACTTAATGACTCGCTAACTTAATGACCAGTTCAATGGCTAGCACACGAGCTTGTTGGCCAGCTATGTAGTGAAATAACTGCTGGCTGTCTAACCTGACATGCTCAGATTGTGTCTACTACTTTTGAATTCAGATTAACTTTATGTGCAGTATCGCCAACGCAGGCTGCAGAAGGTTTACAGTTAGACTACAGTAACTCAGACTGAAAGAGAATAAAAGACCCACATGGTTTACAAGAGGGGGTTTCAAAGCCTGAAACTGTGGTCCCTCCCTCAGATAAAAATCGAGTAAACTGCACCATACCATCATCGCCTCCTTGAGCTTTTTTACTAGCCTGTATTTGTTGAGATTTTGGCAAATAGTTACCAATAAAGCCCCTGTTTGCAGTGTACCAATGGATGTACCAACAGCTACAGCTGGATTACTTTGATACTGAAAAATCATGATGATTCTCAGGCAGGTTCTGCAGTTATAAAAGAAGGTCTTTCTCCTCAGATGTGACCGAGTTATTCTGAAATCTGTGGTATACATGTTGCTACACACACACACACTATACTACACTATGGGCCTGCTCGATTACTTAAGATTCATAATCCTGATTATTTTGGTCAATATTGAGATCAAGGTTATTTAATGTGATGAGTCTCTAACTTTGAAAACATACATTTATTGAACTTAAAAAAATGTCTTTTAACTGTATATTTTCTTGAACTTTAAATACAATTCAACTAAAAAAAGAGGAGACCTTGTTAATAGAAGAGCTGTGGACTGATTACTCTGAGCAGTACGCACTGGAATGATTTACAATAAAACAAATATGAACACATTTCTTCCTTTTTATCTGATGGTCTAAAAAAGACGTTAAATTGGTCACTACTAGCTTTTTAGAAATGAAGTCACCAAGAGCGTCTTCGAAAGTTGAAACGTAGATACCAGTGGACTGAAGGAACCTTTTGGTTTCTCGAAAAGTGGTTCCTGGGACTAACTGTCCCGTGATCTTTTGGTGGGAACACAGCTTGAATCTACCAAGAAAGCAGCCAGGTTGGCGACCCTGAGCGCTCCGCTGTAAAGTAACAGGGTGTGCTGGATTTATAACATAAGACAAAACGAGAGCATCATTGTGAAACAGACTGTGGCATAATGATAGTTCTCAATTATTTTGTTTTCATAGTCGTTGGAAGCCAAACTCTTAATTAAAAATATAAAGATTGATTAACTGCCCAGCCGTATTACACCATACAGCTACATTGCGTATCTCATATAATATTATCATAAAAGATCAAATTATTTAGTCGAGAATCTGCAGATAAAATAATGTCCTTTTAAATGATGTTGATTGAAGTCATGTTACACCTTTAAAATTATGAATTTACTGATCGAATATCTAACTCACAATGTTTTAAATCGCCTTGTATTTGATTGTGATGATTTTTGTTTATCTGTTTTGTCATTCCAGCCTTAACTGCCTACACATACCTCACCATCTTCGACCTGTTCAGGTGAGTGTGTTCTGCGTCATCTGTGACATTAGTGTGTTCTCTCTCATCAGCTTTGGTTCCAGTTTGTACATATCAATTTCTTGAACACAGAGATTAAAAAACAGAATTTAGTAATTGATCAAAAATGCTTTTAAATGTGAAAATTTCCTGCATTATTTTATTTTATGTTGTAATAATATAATAATAATAGTAAATAGAATTATTTGAAATTTATGTTTTATGTCTTGTTTTATTTTGATCAAGAGCATTTAAAGGCCTCATATGAGGCTTTGGCAAATGATTTATTATTTATTTCTATATCTTTATTTTCTAATATTTTTATAGACCAAACTATTGATTAATCGTCTGTTTGGCAGTTTAATCAATAATGAAATTAGTTGTTACATGTGTGTAGTTAATTTTAAGTGTGAAATATACAGAAACACGATGATATAACACTCGGTCTGCTCAGCTGTCCTGTGGGGCTGTTTTGATGGAGAATTTCTGCTCATGAAAATTTAATTCTGAGATTATAATGAATAAAAGATAAATTAAGGAAGTGAACTTTAGCTGACCTCTGTTTTCTCTGATTTCATTGCCGCTTCTGTTCTCTGTCTACCCTCTGTGTCTTTTAACTATAATTCTCTGTACCTGCTCTCACCTTTCCTTCTCCTTCTCCTCCCTGTGCAGTCTGATCACCTGTCTCATCAGTTCCTGGGTGACCATGAAGAAACCAAGTCAGGTCTACTCATTTGGGTGAGTTCACCATAATAACCTGATCGACACAGTTAGGGTGCGTATCTGTACTTGATACCTTGAAGGTATCGAATGAAATAATCCAGTACCAAGTAGTATTGAAACCTCTCCAATCAAACGATAAATGCATTTGATCCTTTTTCTACCCAGATCTAGAGGAAATGACTGATGGTCTCTGACAAAGATACTTTAGCTGTACTTAAGTTTCTCCTTTGATTATTATTGAAACTATTGGCCTCTTTCTCTGTTGTCAAGACAAGCTGATGAACAAAACTGTGTAGTGTTAGTATGTGTCTTTACGAATAAAATTTAAAAAGGTACAATCTTGTGGTTTTTAAGTTATGGAGGTGGGATTATTGTGACCCTTTGTTTAAATAGTGAGTGTATAATACATTCTGTACTGATGTATGTATCTGTATCGGAAGCTTTTCAATCAAAGCTCCATCTGTGTTTGTTTGTTTACGTGCTCCCATTCACTGTTGTCGAATAACCGCACACACACACACACACACACACACACACACATACACACTGTAAACACAGATGGAGCATCAACAGAAAAGCTTCAGTTACTGTTCTGGATCAGTCAAACGGCTCACGAACACGCATCTTGTTTGATGTGTGTATGTGTGCCTGTGTGTGTGCCTGTGTGTGTGCCCGTGTGTGTGTGTGTGTGTGTGTGTGTGTGTGTGTGTGTGCGCGCGCAAGTGAGTGAACTGGCCAAAGAGTGTATTTGCAGCTGACAGGTGACCTCTGACCGTGAGGTGTGGAAGAGTGGTGATCGAGTGGAAATCTGCTTTTCAGCTTCGCTTGGCTCCCATAATACCTCTGTGTGTGTGTGTGTGTGTGTGTGTGTGTGTGTCGTCTTGTGCTTGAGTTTACATCTGTGTATGCCTGTGTGTTCATTTGAGCGTATTGTAGGCTTGTGTGTGTGTGTGTGTGTGTGTGTGTGTGTGTGTGTGTGTGTAAATGGATTGCCAGTAACTGAACAATGGCTCAGCAGCAGATTGCCCAGTTTAACCAGCAGCAGACTCCTGTAAACCCTGCAGAGCCAGGCCTTCCAGGAGTTAGTCTGATCCACGTCACCCCAACTCTTTAGCTGTTTTGTAGTTCCCACAGGTGCAAGGCTTTAAGAGTGATAAAACAATATCAATAGGGGATCCTGATCACGTCATTAAGGATGATCACTGTGTTCACATTACAGGGCTCAATTGAGATTATTTCTTTCTGCCGACTGTTCACATTTCAAAGTGACCCATATCTGACACTAGTGTGAACAGATCTCTGCCCTGTAACGCCTCACATGCGACCAATAATGTCACACACAAGGAAAACAACAAAAAACATCAAAGTTGTGTGACAGGCATTTGGAAAAAAATGAATGCCATAGCGATGCAAGCTTCATCTCCCGAATTTACACCATAGAAGAAGGTCTGATGATGTCATTCAGCATAATATTTAGCCATGTGCTTCTGTTTGAGAGAGTGTAAAGTGTCTTTTCGGAGCAATGAGTGTTTGTTTTTGGGATAATGGATTACTGGTAGTAATGTGGAGCAAGAGGTGTGGGTGCGGACAGCAGAGTCAGGAATGGTGGGCTACGATGTGGAGGGTTTCATGGAGGAACAGATGCTTCAAACTTCAGGATGTCCAGGGCTACATTTCAGTAGCTCTTTCAGCGCCTCATGACAACACTGTCACAGTATGTAGGTGAACTGTCCCCGTCAGAAAGTGTCAATGACAGTTGGACTCTATTGGCTGGCGATTGGGGCAGTGATAAGGCTACGGCAGCCCTCTGTAATTTTAATGGACCAATGTGAAACTGTATGGTGAGTGATTTGTGCCTGTGAAGTGAAGTGAAGTATGACGTTGACCGACCATGGATGTATGGGAATAATAAGCACCGATTTCGACATGACTGTTCTTTTGGTGGCGGTCGCATGGCCAGTGATCGGATATACAGTACAGGCCAAAAGTTTGGACACACCTTCTCATTCAATGCGTTTTCTTTATTTTGATGACTATTTACATTGTAGATTCTCACTGAAGGCATCAAAACTATGAATGAACACATGTGGAGTTATGTACTTAACAAAAAAAGGTGAAATAACTGAAAACATGTTTTATATTCTAGTTTCTTCAAAATAGCCACCCTTTGCTCTGATTACTGCTTTGCACACTCTTGGCATTCTCTCCATGAGCTTCAAGAGGTAGTCACCTGAAATGGTTTCCACTTCACAGGTGTGCCTTATCAGGGTTAATTAGTGGAATTTCTTGCTTTATCAATGGGGTTGGGACCATCAGTTGTGTTGTGCAGAAGTCAGGTTAATACACAGCCGACAGCCCTATTGGACAACTGTTAAAATTCATATTATGGCAAGAACCAATCAGCTAACTAAAGAAAAACGAGTGGCCATCATTACTTTAAGAAATGAAGGTCAGTCAGTCCGGAAAATTGCAAAAACTTTAAATGTGTCCCCAAGTGGAGTCGCAAAAACCACCAAACGCTACAACGAAACTGGCACACATGAGGTCCGACCCAGGAAAGGAAGACCAAGAGTCACCTCTGCTTCTGAGGATAAGTTCATCCGAGTCACCAGCCTCAGAAATGGCAAGTTAACAGCAGCTCAGATCAGAGACCAGATGAATGCCACACAGAGTTCTAGCAGCAGACCCATCTCTAGAACAACTGTTAAGAGGAGACTGCGCCAATCAGGCCTTCATGGTCAAATAGCTGCTAGGAAACCACTGCTAAGGAGAGGCAACAAGCAGAAGAGATTTGTTTGGGCCAAGAAACACAAGGAATGGACATTAGACCAGTGGAAATCTGTGCTTTGGTCTGATGAGTCCAAATTTGAGGTCTTTGGTTCCAACCGCCGTGTCTTTGTGAGACGCAGAAAAGGTGAACGGATGGATTCCACATGCCTGGTTCCCACTGTGAAGCATGGAGGAGGAGGTGTGATGGTGTGGGGGTGTTTTGCTGGTGACACTGTTGGGGATTTATTCAAAATTGAAGGCACACTGAACCAGCATGGCTACCACAGCATCCTGCAGCGACATGCCATCCCATCCGGTTTGCGTTTAGTTGGACGATCATTTATTTTTCAACAGGACAATGACCCCAAACACACCTCCAGGCTGTGTAAGGGCTATTTGACCAAGAAGGAGAGTGATGGAGTGCTGTGGCAGATGACCTGGCCTCCACAGTCACCGGACCTGAACCCAATCGAGATGGTTTGGGGTGAGCTGGACCGCAGAGTGAAGGCAAAGGGGCCAACAAGTGCTATACACCTCTGGGAACTCCTTCAAGACTGTTGGAAAACCATTTCAGGTGACTACCTCTTGAAGCTCATCGAGGGAATGCTAAGAGTGTGCAAAGCAGTAATCAGAGCAAAGGGTGGCTATTTTGAAGAAAGTAGAATATAAAACATGTTTTCAGTTATTTCACCTTTTTTTGTTAAGTACATAACTCCACATGTGTTCATTCATAGTTTTGATGCCTTCAGTGAGAATCTACAATGTAAATAGTCATGAAAATAAAGAAAACGCATTGAATGAGAAGGTGTGTCCAAACTTTTGGCCTGTACTGTATATCGAATTTATGACCACATATGGAGACCCAGATCTGATTGGAAAACAAAGGATCTATGTCACATTGGAACAAAGACAAAAAAAAGATTTTGGCCACTTTCCCTTGTGATGTAAACGTAGCGTCAGTGCCCAGCAGACGGCTGGTTTTCTACATGGCGCCCTTATAGATTAAACACAGGCTGGTGGCAGGGCAGAGCATGACCTTTGACCCAACAGCATGGAGGCAATCAGGCCTAACACAGTGTTCGAAGGAAGAGGGAGTATGTATGGTGTGTGTGTGTGTGTGTGTGTGTGTGTGTGTGTGTGTGTGTGTGTGTGTGTGTGTGTGTGTGTGTGTGTGAACCTATTAACCTGTAGGTGTCTGTTCATATGCTCATTGGTTGAACAAATGGTCACTCTCAGTCTTACACTTAGTTTTTCCTAAATATAGAAGCATTATTTATGTTTGTTGTGTTTCGACCTGTGACTGGCACGTCACAAGTGTAATGCTGAATTAGTCATGCATTGTTGTGTTTATTGTTATTTAATTATTTGGTATTTTAATGTGTCAACATGCAGAATGCATTAAAGGCAGGAACCTACGGAATGGGGGTTAAGAGTTAAGGGACTTAACATTTGCAAAACATTTGCTGGTACAGCTTCGTAAATGTGAGTACTCTGCTTTATCTCTGTTTCATATCGTTGTTAATAAAACATCTTTGGATTTTGGAGACAGTTGGTAAAAAGTAGCAGCTTGAAGATTTAGGTTTTTGGAAATTGTGATGGCTGTTCTCTCAAATTTCAGACACAACGGTGATGTGATTATTTAAGAAAACAATGAGCAGATACTGTAAATCAATATTGAACAAAATGTTTTAGTTGCAGTTTTTGACTGGGGTGACAAAAATGACTCAACGTGAAAAAAAATAAGAAAAAGCTTGATTCAGTGCATTTACTGTATTTCTATTTACAGATTGGGGGTGCCATATAAATGACAAAACATTAAAAACTTAAGCAGAGAAACTAGTCAGAATTGAACATTTGGAACAGCCTAGTTTCTTATGAGGGAAGCATTTTATTTTTGTAAACAGCAACGTAACATTTAAGTTGTATGAAGGAAAACATGCAATATAGTCAACAGCAAGTACCCTAGATTGTTATTAGCGATGGTCATTTAGATTACCAGAAACTTTCAGCTCTCTGGCGATCTCCCTCCAAGCAGCTGTGACTTATTTAGGTTTTTGTTGTGAAATAAATAGTATTGTGTAGATAATTCCATGTATGCTTCATGAAACAGCCTTTTCTTGTCCATTGGGGTGCTTTCAAATCGAGCAAAAAGAATATATAATAACAGGGCATCCGATGAAAGTTTAGCCTCAAACAGCACTTGCAGCCAGTCAGGACACCTCTTTCACGGGCTTCAAATCCAAAATGTCGCTATATTGGTGCAGTTTTAGCTTTCTTGAAAGACTAACTTTGCCATTTCTTCTCTCCTAACCCTAAAAACGTCAAACTTGAGTAAACAAACAGCATGTGCCATTCTGCCCCCTCCCACCTCTACTGTAATTTAATCTCCTTTATGTTGCCGACAACGGCCTGAGCTCGGCAGTAAATTGCACAAAGCCTGACAGACACTTGTGACTACATTACTCCATATATACACTTAACCTTAAATTAATCACATGGTCATATTGCTCATTACTAGTGTAATATGAGTTGAATTTAGCACTGTGACACCATCAGTACAGGCTGCTGATGTAGGCTACTTTTTAATTTGCCGTGTCATAATATCAAATGCTGGTCCAGCTGGTTTGCATAAAATTAATTTGGTTTAAGCTCTGGCAAAACAGTAAATTGACCCAACTCTACTGAACTCAATTAGTGGATCTACTGTTACACCTTCTCATTCAATGCAAATGTGTTTGCAGGCCCAGCTTTAAAGGGGAACTATTTTAGGTGTCAAAATCAAATGGAGCAAAATGGTTAATAAACTTAACTTAAACCTAGAAAATGCCGGAAACTCAAATTGCAGCCTTTTTTAGAAATTTTTATACCGTCAGTCCTCACCTTCTTCGCCCTCTGCATGTACGTTGTCACATCTCTTTTGCATGAATCCATAATGCACTTTACGTGGCTCGGACCGAAGCTCTTACTTTAGTGGCATTATGCTGCTGAAGAGAGGCAGACCATCAGATCACTGACAGTCAGCGTCAGGTTTAGCCCCTTTAAGCCCCGCGGACCACTCACTGAGACAAAGCTGCTCATCCTGGACAGACTGTGACAGGATCGACCCTGTGACCTCATGATGAGGTCAGGAGGTCGGCAACAGTTACAACTGTATCGGCCCCACACACTGGCAGTGTGTTGGTGTTTTCTACTTCTGTTAAGTCTCATATAAGTTTCTAAATTATATAAATAAATGCTGATTTATGAACAAGATATTTTTTTAGAAATATTGAATAATGAGAGGGTAAATGTATTCTGTGTAATTTTTCTCTGCAAATTTTAGCTGAACTTTGATTACTGGTTAAACTAAATTTGATGCAGTCACAGTACCTCCTCTTAATTCATTTATTTACCATAGATTTTAGCTTGAAGGTTCATTCTTGACAATAGTAGTTCAGGAATATATCGTAACTTAAGGTAATGATAGTTTTACCTTTATTGATGAGGAAAATGCAGTTGTGGGATTCCTTTGTTGCTCGTGCAGCCATCTTGCCGATGATTTCACATACTCTCGGTTTGAAGTGTGCCTCTAAAAAACCTTCATTTGGAGGGCCATTCAGTGCTTACACTTCGGCCTGCCCCTCTATCCCAGCAGGAGTCAGGACAGCCTACCTCTTGACGTGAATGTGCAAAAGTGCGGGGGGCAAGGGGTGCATTGGGATTGGGCCTTGGTGTCCTGGTGATCTTGGACCGAGGAGGTCTCTGAAAGAGGTCTTTGAGTGAATGAACTGGTGTGTGGGGGAATGTTTGCCGATGTTTGTCCCAGTATGGATGACAATGTCTCCTTGTCTCTACAGGTTTGAACGACTGGAGGTTTTGGCAGTTTTTGCCTCCACTGTTCTCGTCCAGCTGGGAGCCTTGTTCATCCTGAAGGAGAGGTGCGTATGTCTAACAAACAAACATACAAACACATTCAGTCACACAGTGCAGTACACACTTGAATGAGTGATGCCGACCTTAAAAAAAATGAGCGATTAAAACCAGTATTTAGAGCCAGATTAAGATCCCACATCTCTATCTTTGGTTTTTGTCTCAATCTCTTTCTTTGTCTCACTCACTCTGTCTCCCTCTATTAAAATTTCAATTATTTCCTTAGCGTGACTCGGCGCAACAACAGAATTGATATTTCCAAAGCAATACACAAAATATTTCCAATTGTTTCCCCCTTTTGTCTTTGTTTTCCCCCCTCTCATTATTAATGTCTCCAGACTGCTTTGCTCCTCTCAGGGTGCATGTTTTCCTCCAGTCTCGGCTCCACTTTGTCATCAAACCATTAAAAAAATGCAATAAAAACAACCCTGTGTTGGAGGACAGTGTCATCGTACCCAAATGATAAAGTAGTAAAACAGTGATATGATACGCTATACTTATTAAATTATATAAAAGATAACAGTAAAAGTGGGTGCTCCCAGTTTTCAAACATTTAAACACTTTAACAGTTGTCAGACGGCAGATTTTAACCTGTTCAGACACAGTAACTTACTGTTCAAAGATGTTAAGATCTCGCTTCATAACACACACGATAACTGCACACTTTCTGGTTTGATGTAGTGTGTGTATGTGTGTGTGTGATAAAATCTGTTGAGTCTCACCATCTGAAAACACATTAATGCTTTAAAGGGGTGGTCACGGATTTACTCTTAAAGGGGAGGAGTGTGTGCGTGTGCGTTTGTGTGTGTGAACTACTGAATTTTTCAGGGCTGTGGGAATGTCACTGCCTGGCTGTGTCGATTTTGACACACACACACACACACACACACACACACACACACACACCTCCAGGCACCCTGTGTGGGGTTGTCTTGCGGTCAGTTCTCAGTGAAGGGAGGGGTAAACTGGAAACAAAACACACACACGCACACACTCACACACACACACACACACACACACACACACACACAAATGCAGGTCAAGCAGTTGGCACGCTGTCTGCAACATGTTCATGTGCAGACACACGTGTGTTCATGTTTGGCTGCTAATCTGAAATTTAGCACTTTACTGAAACTTACTATTTATGTTACTCTATAAAATGGCAAAAAAAGAATATAATTGTGTGTAATTGGATGTCAGGCCACCATTCGCGTCATCAAACAGTTCAGATCAACAGTTTAACCATTGTTTTAACTGTAGGTAACCACAGCAACAGTGCTCATGGTGCAGACACTCTTAGCAGTTAACTGGCAGGTGAAAATGACCTAACCACGGGTTAAAACTGACGATAAAGAACAGCTCTAAACATGGAGGAGGATTTAGGTACAGTTTACCTTTGTGTCTTTGGTCTGTGGAGACTATGGAGTTGACATCGTTCATTGTTGTTCAGTTATGGATCAATTATATTAAAACATTTACAAAAGAGAACTGTTAGCCAATGTAAAATTTTTAAAAAGTTTTTAAAGCAGTCATGTTAATCTGACTTGTAAATTTGATTTTAAAAACATTATTTCTGTGGCTGTTAACGATTCTTGTTTTCAGTGTAGGAGTCATTGTAAAGTGTTTCTTGAAAGCACTAACAATAATGTAATACATATATTAGGGATATACTGATTGTGAAATATGGGCAGATATCAACGTTTAAAATAACACTTTGGCCGATAGCAGTTACCAACCAAAATCTTTCCATGTTGTTTATTTCATTTTTTGTCGTTATTTATTCCCCCTTATGTGCCAGGGAAACAAAGAAATCTACACTATAAAAAATATTGAAGTGTTTGAAAGTAATGAAACCCTTCATACTATTTTATAACACTACATCTTATTGTTTTTACCAAATGTTAAAGGTAGAGAAAAAGGAATACAAAACAGAATACACACAAACAGAAATAAGTATACAAATAAATAAAAGGGTCCAGATTGCCCTGTCTCTCAAAAGCTCAGTTACTCAGTTTCTCATCTTGTCATTGACATGCAAACATTGTCCATTCCTCCCATGGCTCCTCTTGAGTCCTCATCCTGTGGGTTAACAGTTCCATATCATATATTTTGTTCACAATTTTCAGCCATTCATCTTGTGTTGGTGGTTCTGCCTTACACCATCTCTTCGTGATGGCCTTTTTACAGGCTGCCAACAAGACTTCCAGTAGATATCTGTAGGTAACACACCATTATTCTAACTTTGAATGAGCACAAATTCAATCATACAAACATACGAAACCATCTTTATTATCACCTTTTACACAAAATCAAGTTTTAACTGCTTTAAAAGTCTTTTCACCATATATGATATATCATAATTCCCTCTGTGATGTTTATTTGATTTTGCTGTGCAAACATCAACAAATTTCTCCTTCAAACAACTTCTTTTATTCAAGTTTCTCACCAAAACTAAATTTTACAGGATTGCACTGGAACATGATAATACGATACAATATGAGAAAGTTAAAATTAACCTTCCCCTAATACTCATTTTTACTGAACAGTACTTGAACATATCATAATGTAACTCAGTGCAGCCTCCGTAAGCTGTTAGTCCCAGCATCCGGCTGCTAACAGCTAACGTTAGCTAGCTCTCCTCTGCTGATTTCAACATGGATTTGTTGCTCACAATGTAGCACTAACAGGGAAATAATAGAGTGAGTCCCCTGATGCCTTGATAGTGAATTTACACTGTCCTTTCATCCCAAAGGTGTGCCCGGGAAGATCTCTGTTCATCCTAAACGTTTTATATTGTTCCTGGGATGATGGGGCACCATTAGTCTCAAACCTTAGTCTTTTAAGCCTGCAGAAAATAGATATGGCACAACAGAAACACATCGAACACTGCCATTGTGATGTCATCTAACAAATATAAATTAAATAATGTAGTCAATTATTTATCATTTCTGCAGGTTTTCATTCATGCTTTTCATGCTTTGGCTGCTATGACAATTAAGATTGTATTGAATTATATTCAATGTGGTATTAAAAGGTTTTAAAAGTCTTAACTTTAGTCTGTGAACCCTGCAGAGACCCTGAAGACGGAGTGTAACAGTGAACATTTGTTGCCAGCCGGTGCAGTACAGTGCATGTCATGAATGGCACAGTAGGGCAGCAGCACACAGGGAGCAGACAGACAGGACTGTGTATGTGTGTGTGCGTGTGTGTGTCTGTGTTGGTGTGTGCACCATTTTGCTTTTTGGCATGTGTATGTGTGGCATCGGGAGTGCGTGTGTTCATGTGTTTGTGTGTGTTAATGTATTTCCTGTTTTCTCTCTCTGTTTGTTCACCCCTTGTCTCCTTTCATTCATTTCAATTGTCTCAATCGCTCTCTCTCTACCTCACTCACTCTCTCACACACAAACACACACACACACACACACAGAGTCAGCGTAGTCCCACCTGGCCAGTGTTGTTGACTGTGTTTGTTTTCTGTTTTGTCAGTGTGGAGCGCTTCATGGAGCAGCCTGAGGTCCATACGTAAGTATTTTTCCTCCACACACACACACACCAACAAAACACACAAACTCCCCTATCACACTCAATAAACAGACACAACATGATATACTCCTGTGTGTCTCCCTCTGTAAACACACACACACACACACACACACACACAGACACAGACACAGACACAGTGCCAGCTGTTGTCGGAACAGAACATCCCAAATATTTGGGTCAGACAGGCAGACAGAATTATAGTCAGAGACTCGGTAAGTCAAAGAGTCAGACTGACTGACAGCGACATGTTCATTGTTAGTTTCACACTCTGACACAGTGTATATGCATCCACACAAGCAGAGTTAATTAAACACATGCAGACTGTGTTGAACACTCGCCTCAGGGTGACATCAGCTCTGTCAGAGACCACGCAACAACATTTTTTAAAAAGCTTATACAATGAAGAAAATGAAAAGCAAAATCTATTTTGTTATGTTTCTTTTATTTTACACTCCTCAAACCCACACAATATTCTGTGCATCTGATAGTGTGACACCCCTCAAAGACATCTTGTTAAAATGTACAAGTAGACTTCCATTTTTCCCTGTTAGGGCCCTGACACACTAAGGCGATGGTTGGCTGTTGGAAAGTGTTGGGCCGTTGATGAGCATATGTCGCCCCAGTTTTGACGGTGTGTCCTGCACCATTGGCACCAGTCGGCCTTTGATGGCTTTTGTTTTTTGCAGATTCAGCATGTTGAATCAGTATCAGTGATAGCAGAGCCAGTTTGTTAGAAAAATCCCTCTGATTGGCAGTTCAGCTCAGTGCATGAGAAGGGAAACGGAAGTGAGGAAAGCAAGCAAATGGCTGATGTTAAGAGGGCGTGAGATCAAAACAAACATCATATGATGTTAGATTTTTATTTTATCATTTGCTCTTTCAACATCGGGTTGTGTTGTTAATGTGCTAACTGGCTAACTAGTGTTTTGAATCCGTCCTGTCAATCTTTAGGTTTTCCTTTTTTGAGTGGCGAATACGGACTACTGCCACCTGCTGGTATGGAGAGTTATTCCCTCTCACACAGGTGCAGAACGTTCGTGCTGGCTGGCTGTTGGCTGTAGTCTTTGCGGTGTGATTAGTGCAAGTTTTTGGCCGAGACATAGGTGAAGTGATATGACGCAACAGTCGGCCTTCGCCATCACTAGTTCTTTGATGTTGGTATGGTGTGTCTGGCTCTTGGGGGAGGTTTTTTCTAGTCCAGATTGAGGGTCTAAGGACAGAGGGTGTTGTCTGCTGTACAGGTTGCGAAGCCCCTTGACGCAGAGGTGATTGGTGATACTGGGATATATAAATAAGACTTGAGTGGAGACCTAGTTTCAAGAATAAACACACTGCATCCTGTTTGTGTGACCTGTAAACTCATAGGTGTTAAAATGTGTTCAGGTGTAAAAACTAACTTGTAGAATTAAAACACTGGTGAAAAGCATCAGGTGGAGACATCAGTTTATGAAGATGTTTGTGTATCAAATAACCTAAATGTGTTGGTATCATTTTTATTTTTATCAGTATGCTCAGTCAGAGAACTTGTCTAATAAATTGATACTGAGTTGGATTTATTAGATTGTTGGTCAATCCACTAACTTGTCAGGTGGTCAGAAAAACAGTTTGTTAGTTAAGCTTTGACTCAGTCTCTCTTTGTTTTTGTTCTTTTACCCCTCTCGTCTGGCGGATCACCTGCTCTTGTCTTCTCCTCTGTTGTTTCCTCCTTCCATTTCTTCCTGGCTCTCTCTGTCTCCATCATCCCTCCATAATAAAACAGATTAGTGGCGGCTTTTATAACCTAAAACACAGCGAGACTTAAACCTGTCTCCTGTGACGAGATTACCCCCCTCGTTTCTCTCCCCTCACCCCTCCTCCTCCTCTCCGCCGTTCTCGCTCTCTTCTTCTCTGAGTGGATGTGATTGGACGGCATGAGAGACGGCCGCTAACCGGAGGGACAGGTGTCTGCCGGGTGGAGAGACAGACACACACATTCTCCCTCTCTTTAATCTGTTCTTAGAGGGAGGTGGGGTGGGGGTCGGGGGGGTTTATCATCCAGTTATTGTGGCTCACCGGCGGGTAGCCCTTTGCCTCCCGCTGATTGTTTGGACCAATTTTTAGGCTCTTAAATGGATTGTCCCATGTGATTAGTGTAATGAAGAGTACAGTTGTGTGTGTTTGCTTTTGTGCCTGAGAGCAGGGTTTAGAGATCTGTATTATATTACGTTTATTTAAAAGGTACGGTTGATAAGATACATAAAAATGACAAATAAGACAAATTTTTTGTCTCCTAAAACTATTTTATCAACCTGTTCTCATTCCCAGGTCATCAAATACTGACGCTTTGTTAACAGGCTTGGGCGTCTCATAGCAATGCACAGGGCACCTTTTAGCATCCCTGATGCACACCAGTGATGTTGCTCGGTATACATCCTGCGTCCCTGACTCATTCAGATCTGAAAGGATAAGGTTAACTCACTATTAATGCGTCCAGTCTGGGGGACACACTGTTATTTTTTTGTGATAATGCTATATTATGAACAACAAATCTGTGCACAGTGGCATTGCATGACTTTTTATCAAAGTGTTTCTCATGTCACAAAAACTACTGAGAGTAAAACCTGTGTTTTGGATGTTATTTTCATAATGTTGGGGAATTTGTTTTGATGCACGGCACAGATCTGACATCTGGGCGACCTCATCATGGGCTCTTTGAGGCTCTGTGCACCACCGTCACCTGGCATACACAGCAGTGTCTGTGGCGACTGATTTGCAATTTGATTTCTTGGAGGCTCACATTTTTTTTCACCAGTTGCTAAAGAATCCTAAAACTCTTTGGATAAAGTATTAAAAACCTTTTTGTCTAACCAGAAACAGCCCCGAAATCAGCACTGCCAAGCCCACCACACATATATACAATAATTTTAGTAGGTATAGAGCCAGCATATTTTCACGTCTAACTGGGTGAATTAAGAGTTCATGTCAAACAAACCAGAGTTGGTGATTGTTAAAATTGTGGAAAGGCAAAAAAAGAAGGTTTCTGTTTCTGTTGTATGGTTTACGTTGATACAATTAGTGTTTATTTAAATGGGGTCTGGTGGGTTTGACGAATGCGATTTCGGGAAAGGTCTGTCCTTTCAAAAAGGGGATCCTTATTGAAAGGTTAGACCTTCCTTTCGATATCTTCTCAGACACTTGCAATAACAATCTGAACATGTCAGTGGCAAAAACAAGCACTTGAAGTGGATGTAAATTGATGGTGTGAACATCCCTGGAGTGTTTACATAGCAGCCTGGCTGCTGCTCTTGCTAAATACTGGTACAATTTCAAAAAATGTTGTTCACATTTGTCACTTAGAAACACATGGGAAAATAGGGTCCAGGTTAAAAATATACTCGTTTAACTCTAGAATTGTAAAGTTTATTTTAAGTGCAGAAAGACAGCATGGTAGCAAATGCTTTGTCTTCCCCCTTGGTATAAAAGGATGTGCTGTTTTCTGGACGTTCACATAAATACAGACTGAATCAATTAGGTTTGATCCACATGTTAATCAGCTAATTGTCATTGTCACAGTATGTTAGATGTTTCATGATTAAATATGTTTTATTCTGACAGTCCCATTTTCTGTCTGTCTCTTTGCAGTGGTCGCCTGTTGGTTGGGACGTTCGTCGCTCTGTTCTTCAACCTGTTGACTCTGCTGTCGGTCAAGAACAAACCCTTCACCTACGTCTCAGAAGGTACAGTCAACCCCAGTTCATCCAGTTCATCCCATTATGTGTCCTTACTTGAGTGAGCTTCACTTCAGACAGTGTTTGTAAAGAGGGTGGATTTAGTGATTTTTTGTGTATTTTGGGTTTCTCCTCTGGACGGTTGAGGTTTGGTAATCCCCACCCTCACTGGGGAACGGGGACAATTTGGCTTTTGTTTTATTTTGGGGGATTACTGGAGTAAAATGAAATGCTGGCTCACTGTTTTGTCGGTAGACAAATCATAAATGGCAGCAGTGGGATCAGAGGTTAGTCCCTTCCTAATTGCAGAAATCAGAAAAAAACCAAACACAGTTGTGTGGTCTTAAAATATGACAATATGAGTTCTTCGAATTATTCTGAAAAGATTATTTTTGGGGTGTTTTTGCAGCACAGAGGAACAGGGAACTAGACGTGTGAGTTGATAAACTGGATTTAAACCAAACATGTTAAATGGCAGCACATGCACTACAGTGTGTTGGTTCTTCTTAGGACTGAAACTAAAGATTGATTGCATTATTGATTAAACTTCTGGCTGTTTTTGATTCATTGTTTAGGCTGTAAAGTGTTTCAGCTTCCCAGAGCTCAAGGTGACATGTCCTAATATCATGAATAATCCAGAGATATTCAGTTTACAATGATATAAAACAGAGAAAAGCAGCAAATCCTCACACTGGACAGGCTAGAAACAAAATGTTTGCATGAATTAAATGATTAATCATGTATGAAAACTGTTGTTGATGAATCTTTTCATAATAAAGTCAATGTTTATGTGATCGGCCTAATAAAAAATCAATAGCTTAGACTGAAAACTAAAATATAAACACAAAAGATGTAAAATAAAATAAAATAAGACACTGTCAACGGCACCTCGGGTTAAAGGAACCTTAGGACTCCATACAAGGATACACAGGTTAAATAACACAACTGTGGGTGAGATTAAAATATTTATTGCTTAAAATAACCAATAAAAGACAACTGTAAGGATAATTAAAATATCTTAAAATGTCTGTTAAAAGAAGTTCACTAAAACTCCCTACCCCAGAGTCAATTACTGTCCTTAGTTGGGTGAAACTGCACCTATTCTCCTTCCTTTGCGCCCAGCTGTTGGCCGCCCTGTTGTCGCAGTGCCCCCCTGTTTGCCACACACACACACACCACACTGAACAGTCCTGTAGAGGCTGGGATACACCCTGCTGTTTTCTGACAGTATTTACACTCAGCTCTGTTTTATCTTGAATTGTGCCACCACGACCGACATGGCATCTTAATGCATACCAGCTTTTTCTCATCTGCATTCCTCCAGGATTTAAGTCATTATGTTTCTGCGATTGCAATTGTAAGACCCTGCAAAATAGTGGGACAAATGTCTTTGGGATGTTTGTGACCAACTTCTCAACCCTGTTTCGCAAAGTTTACAAAAACAAGAGCAAGAAGACATCACTGGTGCTGCAGTGGAGCCTGTTGCTGAGGGATTCACATGCTGCTCCATGGAAGAGTAAACGTAATGCCCCATTATCTCATCTAGGAAAGACATTAACCAAACCTCTGACCATAATGAGCAGTTGAGCTTCCTGTTGACTCATTTGGTGTCAGCAAACCCACGTGCATGACTTACTTTTTCATGTCAAACACACAAGTTCATGCACGTAAACCAAGATTACATTTTTGCAGTTAACTCTGTGGTCTGTATGGGAAGACCTCAACCACAGTTTGGTAAACAGATATTATGAAGTGAAATTGTTTATAGATGTATCGCACGGATGTTTTGGGCAGATGTTGTTCCTCAACGTGCAAACTGGCATCAGACCATGTGCATAGAAACATCAGATAAAGTTATGATCAATGGAACATTAAACTGGATGTAGTCCAAAATTAATATAAACTCACCTGCATGAACACATCAGGGAACTTAGAACCAGTCTGAGACTCACACTTACCTCAACATTATTTGTAACCCCCAAAAACACACAATATACAACACACAAGTTAAAGGTCACACACAGGCACACACAGATGCAGGAGGGGAGGGCAGGCCAGGCCAGTGTTGACCCCGGGACATATTAACCTCACTGAGACTCGGTCTACTGCTAATACAGACAGACTGCAACACACACAGACACACACACATGCAGGCTGCAGCCTCGTTCACACACACGTTAATTTGCAGAGAATCACATGCACTCATCTGGACCTGTTTGCACACTTAAAGCAGATTCAAAAACAAACACTCACTCACTTACACAAACAGAGATTCCCTTGGGACAGACAGAAATTTAGGAGAGAGGAAAAGGAGGGAAGAGAGGAGAGAATGAAGAAGGAGAGGAAAAGTCTGAGAGTGTTAGAAAAACAGAAGGCAGACTGTGTTTGCTTTTTCACCGACATCAGTTATAAAACATCCACATCCAGTAATACATCCTTTCCACTTTCATGCTCCCTTGACTTCAACATTTCCTTGTTTCCTTCCTTTTCTCTTTCCATCCCATAATTTCTTTCAAAAAAGGGAAACTAATGATCAGAATGAAAAGATGGAAGTAGCAAGGAGACAAAGAAGGAAGGAAGGAAGGAAGGAAGGAAGGAAATGAGAGGGACAGATGTGAAAGATCCTCTCCTCTCCTCTCCGCTCCTCTCCTCTCCTCTTGCACCTTTTAATCCTTTATTTTCCTCTCCCTTGTTTTGGTCTCTCCTCTTCTCTCCTCTCCCTTGTTTTCTCCTCTAGTCTCCTCTCATCTCTTCTCCTTGCCTCTCCTCTTCTGTCCCCTGTTTCTCCTCTCCCCCCTTGGACTCTCATTTCCACTCCACTCCACTCCTCTCCTCTCCGCTCCTCTCCTCTCCTCTCCGCTCCTCTCCTCTCCTCTTGCACCTTTTAATCCTTTATTTTCCTCTCCCTTGTTTTGGTCTCTCCTCTTCTCTCCCTTGTTTTCTCCTCTAGTCTCCTCTCATCTCTTCTCCTTGCCTCTCCTCTTCTGTCCCCTGTTTCTCCTCTCCCCCCTTGGACTCTCATTTCCTCTCCTCTCCTCTCCTCTCCTCTCCTCTCTTCTCCTCGTTTCCTTTTGTCCTCTCCGCTCCTCTCCTCTCCTCTTGCACCTTTTAATCCTTTATTTTCCTCTCCCTTGTTTTGGTCTCTCCTCTTCTCTCCTCTCCCTTGTTGGGGGTGTCCTGTGCTCTGTGACAGGGAATGGAGAGCTGGTATGTCATTTCTGAGCAGTTGTTTAACATTTACTGTGTCTGGCAGACTGTTTTATTCAGGAGCAGTTTTTCTCTGGTTTTGTTTCTTATTTTTCTTGATTTGAACTAAATGGTTTTCAGTCATTGTTGAAATGATTTAATAAAGGGACTTGAAAACCAAAAACCCTTGTTTTCTCCTCTAGTCTGCTCTCATCTCTTCTCCTTGCCTCTCCTCTTCTGTCCCCTGTTTCTCCTCTTCCCCCTTGCCTCTCATTTCCTCTCCTCTCCTCTCCTCTCCTCTCCTCTCCTCTCCTCTCCTCTCCTCGTTTCCTTTTGTCCTCTCCGCTCCTCTCCTCTCCTCTCCTCTCCTCTCCTCTCTTCTCCTCTCTTCTCCTCGTTTCCTTTTGTCCTCTCCTCTCCTCGTTTCCTTTTCTCCTCTCCTCTCCTCTCCACTCCTCTCCTCTCTTCTCCTCTCTTCTCCTCGTTTCCTTTTGTCCTCTCCTCTCCTCTCCTCTCCTCTCCTCGTTTCCTTTTCTCCTCTCCTCTCCTCTCCTCTCCTCTCCTCTCCTCAGCTGACTCACTATCTGTGTACAGTCTACTGATGAATGAGGTCAGTGTGTGTGTGTGTGTGTGTGTGTGTGTGTGTGTGTGTGTGTCAGCTGTCTGCTCTTGCGTTCGGAGCAGTCTCAACATCACTTAACATCTGACATTTTGGGATGGGAGGGGGATGAAACTACACACACACAAACACACACAGGCACTTTACTTTGCCAAAACACACAATATCTCTCACTCATTGCACACACACACACACACACACACTCTGACGGAGCGAGACTAAAAGTGCATTACGCAACCATGTTCCAGACAGTGGTAATGTAGTGTGCCAGAGGGCCAGGCGGGCAGAGAGACATGCCAACAGACACAGACGCACACACACACACACACACTCTCAGAAACATTGTACGCCCTCCTACACACAGATCATAAATAAGTCACTCCATTAAAATGTTTGTTTAGACTGACTCATCCTGCTAGCAAAACAAACAAACCCCCCTCCCCTCTACACACACAAACACACACACACACACACACACACATACACACTCAGGTCTGAGCAGGATGGGATGTGAAGGGCCTTTGACCCAACGTCAAGCCTTCGGGCCTCGTAGTGTCGTCAAACATTAAAGGTGGGACGACGCAGCGGAGCGAGAGCGCTTATCTTTTTTTAAAGACGAGTGGGTGATCCGCCCGCTCCCCTCCCAAAAGTATTTTTATCCCTCATCATGACGGGGAGGGTGAACACTCCCTGCTCGTCTCTGTTTAATCAGAGTTTGGGTCCAATAATAAGAGATCTGTAGAAGCACTACCTGCTCTTCTGTATGCAGAATTATCAGGAATTTTTTGAGATTGTTTGACGAAAAACCAGAAGAAGATGTTTGAGTCTAAAGGACAGAGATGATGGAGTCAGCTGTGAAATGAAACAGCTGTGTGTCTTAATATTTCATGCAGCATTGAACTAGAAAGATGTTTCTGTTCTCCATGTGAAACCGTCAAATGAGTCTTCAGTTCATGTCAGACTATCGAGACTTTATTCTCCAGAGAAGTTTGCTGCTTCTGAGACAACGTGAAAGAATTATTCTCCACAAACACATACATTTACTTTTGGATTAAATGTTACCTTAACTAAAGCCGAAACTATCAGTTTGATTTGTCCATCACAAGTAGGTTTGCACGCTCACGGTTTTGTCTCGGTGATTTGGTGCATAACAGTAAACATAGTGCAAAAGCCAAGAGATGTATAAAATAAAAAACTTTACAGAAGAAATTTTGAAAAAATATAAGAAATATGTAAAAAAAAAAATCCGTTCAATTCAGCTTTATTGTCATTTTGCTATGCATTTGTGTGCAGAGCCAGATGAGAGAGCGTTTCTCAAGCTGAATGATAGAAAAATAAATACCGTCATGAAAATCATCATTAAAAGAGATACTTTAAAAACATCCTTGCAATAAAATTACTACAAAAACAGACACTGGCAACAATAACAAACACTAAAAACAAAATGTTAAAAGGTGCCCAGTACAGGTGTAACAATAAAAAGTTCAAACTGATGTGTGCAAATTGTATACAGATGTGGGGGTGTAAAGGGCAAATAAAATCAAAGTCTGTTTGTAATATCGAAGAGCTGAGTAAAAATGTTTCATCTTTTATCAAGCAAAAATGCCAAGTATTTTCTGGACACTTTCCCGCAGTACCAAACCCACCTGACATTGGTTACACAACCGTCACTGTCAAATATGTAGGTCATTCTGAGGGAACCTAATCATTTTAACGTATAGAAAAAAGGACCCCAAGTATCGTTAAATTCATTGGATAAACCAATAGCTGAGAGCTGAATCTTTTCCAGAATGATAAAATATAGGATGTCCTTTATCCAGCGAGTATGAGAGAGGGGTCTTGTTGATTTCCAAGTGATCGATATTAGCCATCTGGCTAATAGGGTTGTAAAGGCTATAATAGCCTTTTGGGGCTTATGAAGGGAAGATGGTGAAGGAGAAATCCCAAATTAAGCACAAAGAGCGTTCGGTTCAATTTGCTCCCAGATAACTTCTGACAAGGGTGGCAAAGATATCTGTCCAATATTTGCAAAGCGAGGGACAGAGCCAGAAAGAGTGAATAAGCGATGTCACCTCGAGCTCTGGGAAGTTTTACAATTGTTTTTTTGTTTTTGTTTTTTTTACTGTTTTCTGACATTTTATAGCTTGGTTCTTGCAGATACCTTAAAAGTCTTAATTGGCATTGAATTAATGTCTCTAAAGTCTAAAGAATACTAGGACATGAGAAGTAGGATTTTATGTCTAATATTTCTGGTGTTGCATTATAAAATCTCAAATAAATTGGTAACATCTATTTTTTATTTGATTTGCCAAATGCCTCTCACATTAACATCATTATCTGGATAGTAGAAACCACAACACTCATATTTAGTTTCCACCCGGGGTGCTCAGAACAGAGGATCCACTGTCTGCTTGCTAGTTGTAACTGCTCACTGGATGACATGGGAAACTGCAGATTCAACAAAAATTGGCTATTTAACCAAGATTTCGTGGCATGGCTGAAACTGGTACAAGGCAATGGAATCCCACCTGCAAAATGAAAAAATCACCCAGAAAACCTGCCAACAAACAGACATATTTCCCAGTTATGTTTTACCTTCATCTTTGCCACAAGACAAAAAATTCATGATTTATATTACAGAAAACATTTAGGCAAAACTGTCCTGACCGTAAATGACTGATGTCAGCTCATGTGTTTTGTTTTGTTTTTTTTCTTTGAACTTTAGTTATTGTAAAATTGATCTTACTTGTCTGAAGCTGTAGGAACCCGATATTGACTTAACCATTACCCCTTTGATGCTCAAAGTAATTGATAGATGCAGCCCTAACCATAAAGCCTGATTTATGGTCCTGCGGTGTACCTACAACGTACCTACGTCGTTGCCGTGACACCGTCGTGAACCCTTCGAACTTCTCCGTCACTCCATTTCGTTGCAGTGCACTTCACCGCCAGAGCGGTAGGAGGCTGCATTCCTTTCCTGAATGGTCATCGTCGTCTCTAGTTGATTCTTTGTTTAGCTTCTGGCTTTTCCGGTCACAGAGAAATGAACGCGGAGCACGGACAGACGGCTCCGTCCGTATCCGTGTTGAACGTTGAACATAAATGGGCCTTAATACTGCAACATATGTGCAACATCTACATCGCCAACAGAAGATGTTTAAAGATGGCGGGGATGGCGCAATCTGGAAATACGGAACCAGAAATGCGTTGCTACCAAGCAAATCAATCACAGCCCTCTCGGTCTGCGCTGGGTCTGCGTCGCCTCGACGTGTAGTTACATTTTTGGGGAGGTGCACGTCAGGCTACGCCGGGGGCTATGGCGAGCCTTCTGCGTAGCCACGTACCCTACGACGTAGCAACTTCATTGATTTAACGCAGGACCATAAATCAGGCTTAACTGTTTGCTGTTTTCACTCTGAAGTCCTTCTAAAAAAGCAACAGCCAGAATTTAGTTCTGAACTTCATGCTTCAAACATTTAAAAAAATGCCAGTCTATACCCCCCCAAAATGTCAAAATGACAGGTTCTAAGAACAGTTTGTGTCCATGAATAAAAGATGCATGACTAAATAAATATTAATGTAAAAATGTGACCATGAGTGCAGAAATGTACTGATGGACTTGAAACTTAAGAAAATTCAAAATCTTAGGGATGCACTGATTTAACAGCCACACATCAGTATCAACTGATATTCACCTCATTAGCCCCTTTTCCACCGCAGGAACTTTTATCATTTGTCTGGGATTTTGAAAAACACGCCTACACGACACGGTAACTGGTGAACAGCTGAGCGGCTGCGATGGAAACGAAGTGAAGATAACTCAAAAATGACTCGAGTTGACGGCAGCTACACTTGTTACTGTCAGTAACATTAAACCTTAGCGAGTATGAAGCCAGTACGTTATCAATACATATGTTCAGCAAGCATCAACATGTAGATAACGATATTCAATATGCTCCGTCCACAGTCTCTCATCCACCACTAACATTATGTGTTAAACAAGGACAGCTCGCTAGTTCAGCTGATAGCGAATTGTTACTAATAAGCTCAAATGACAGCTGTCTATATGTAGACTAACTTAGTTTGACACTTATCTTAAAATACTTTGAAACTTAGCTGCTGGCTGAGACAACCAGCCCCAACTCTCTACACCAGCATGTAACCAGCCAAGCTGGCGGAGCCAAATACAGGGCGCACGCCGAATCATCTACATCATTAGCCTGATCTGAATAAATTTTCCGGAACTTTGAGGTGCGGTGGAAACACAAACCACACATATTACCAGGAATTCTTTTACCCAGGTAAATAAATTCATGGTAATAAAAGTTCATTGAAATGTTGGTGGAAAAGGGGCTTTTGTGCCTATCGGCAAATAAGATGACATTCACTGATGGCAGTGGCCACTGTATTTCCATTGTGTCACATCAGTTTGGTGCAGGCTAAAAAGCAGGGCTCAAGACTAATGGCGTCCAGTTGTCTCATGGACAATAGAAAATGTGTTTGGGACGAACAGAGATCTTCCTCTGGACGCTGATAGCTGCGCAAAGCCGACAGGAACCTTTATGCAACACCCTGATTGATTGCAAAGCGTGTAGTTTAAAGACTAGGGAGGATTTTTGTTGAACTTGTTTGTTTACTGTTGTTTTAAATTGTCAAATATTTTGTACATCTCAGGCATCTCTCTCTGTCTTTCTTTGTCTCCAGCCGCCAGCAGCAGTTGGCTTCAGGAACATGTGGCCGATTTGAGTCGAAGGTAAGAACATCTGCAGCATCCCTGTCTGTCTGTCTGTCATCCCTCCTCTCTCTGCCTCCCTTTGTTTTTCACCCTCTCTCTCCGCCCCTCTCTTTGTCCCTCATCAGCAGATTTCAGTCTCAGGTAGGAACAGGAAGGATCCACTTACACTGACTCAACACACACACGCACACACTCCTGACGGCAGTGAAAGTGCCCATCCTGTGTGTGTGTCACTGCTTACAGTGTGAATCTGTGTGTCCAGGTGTGTGTGTACAGATGGCCTTTCCTCTGAGGTCAGAGGTTACCCTCGGTCAGTGTGAGGTTTCAGGGTCAGGTGGGCAAACAGATTGGCTCATTGATTGAGCTTCTTAGAAACAGCTGTAAGATCAGTGTTATGATACAGTGACCTGAGAACACACACACACACACACACACATCTGCCCAGCTTCTCACTCGTGACCTGGGTTCAAGGGTCAAAGGCCACTGCAGCCCAGTTATCAGAAGGATCTATTGGTAAAACTACACTTTATCCATAGCTGACTGATCACCTGTCAAGTGTGTGTGTGTGTGTGTGTGTGTATGTGTTTGTATCCAGTTCAGTAACACTGCTGTTGGAACACGTTCTTACCACATACAAACCGCACCAGAGTTTGTTTGTAACCGGACTGAGACCTTCTTGAAGAGGTGGTCAGCCAGGTGCGATTGCTGTGTTCACACCTGCCCTAACGAACTGCACTGAGCGGGCAAACAAACTTGAGTTAGATTGAACCGAACCAATCAGGGCAGGTGTGAAAGCACCCTTAAAGCCTGGGCTTCTAGTCCTGAACATCTTTCTTTATGTTGTATGAGGAGAGACTCCAGAGATTCGATCCATAGTACGCTGGAGCAGACAGACTTGAAACAAACTTTTGGAAACTAAATTTTAACTGTGGCACCAATTTTTCGAAGTATTTGCGTCTTCATTTTGCATATACAGCCTAGTTTTGTGACAACACTATCTTTCCAGCTGTAAAAAAGTTCTTTAAGTCCTGATGGTTTAACAGTGTTGTGTTCAGTGATCCAAAAAGCTTCTCTACACAACTGCTTATCAATTATATCTTCACCTCGAGGGACTTGTGTAATTTTTCTGACCCCAAGAGTTTAGGGGAGGCTATTTAAGAGAATCTGTACTGTGGCAACTAGTGGGAAGGAAGGCCAACTATTCTGTAGCCTCCTGCCACCTGTGTCTCGGCCAAAATATTGCACTTGAACAAGTGGCAAAGACTACAGCCAATGTCCAAGTAGCACATATGTTCTGCATGTTCTGCATGAGAGTAACTCTCCATAATCCTCATTCTGAAAAGGAAACCAGAGGACCAACAGGACGGATTCAAGACCCTAGTTAGCCAGTTAGCATAATTAACAACACAATGTGATTTTGAATGATGACGAACTCTGCAGGCTCAGATGCTGATTCAACATGCTGAATCGTTTGAAAAACTGCCGAAAAAAGCAGACTAGTGCCACTGGTGCAAGACACTCCGCAAAAACTAGGGCAACAGACGATCAAAGATGGCCCGACGTTGACCGATGGTTGACCGTCGGCTTGGTGTGTCTGGGCCCCCGAGTCCTCAAATAAAGTTTGTTGCCTCAAGTCTGTGTGCTCCAAGGCACTTTGGACCAAGTCTCTGAAGGCTCTCCTTACACAAGATTCCCCTACTCTGAGAGCACAGAACAGGCCTGTTACTTCTTGTGAAGGGGTTGACGTGCGTATAACTTCTTCCTTCATCTTTCTTTATGTTGCCATAGTAACATATACACTGACTCCAAAGCAGACTGATGCTGTTGGAATGAACATTACATCCCAGTGTGTTTTCCCACATCTGACGTGGGTGAAGAATAAGATGTGTGCACGCACGCACGCGCGCACACACACACACACACACACACACACACACACACAGAGTCAGCAGCTCAGTTGGTGCAGGTTTCTCGGGGCGACAGCCTGGAGAGTTGTGCAGCAGCAGAACTGAGCTGTGATTGGCTGAAAGGGCAGAAATGAACAGGACGTCCCAGCCTAGTTTCCAGTCTTTGTGTGTGTGTGTGTGTGTGTGTGTGTGTGTTTGTGTGTGTGTGAGAGAGAGAGAGAGAGAGAGAGAGAGAGAGAGAGAGAGAGAGAGAGATGCTCTGTATGCCTTTATATGAGCACTTAGCGTGTGTGTGTGTTTGGATGTGATGTGTTTGCTTGACTGTGTGTATCTGTTTGTATGTGTGTGTGTTGCTGTCTGTGTTGTAATAGCCTGTCCCTACTTAACCCCAGCAGGGTCTGGGGGCCAACTGGGTTATATAAAGCCTGCTGCTCTGTCGGCCTCACCAGCCAGAAGCCTGAGTTGTGTGTGTGTGTGCGTGCGTGCGTGCGTGTGTGTGTGTGTGTGTGTGTGTGTGTGTGTCTGTGAAAGTTGCCAGCGGGGAGAAGGGAGACAGATATTTTGAGAAATTGTGTATGACAGAGAAAGAAAGAGAAATTTATCTGTTTGTGATTGTTATCAAACCCTGATCCTGATTTTTTGTTGCATCACTTTAAAAGGAAATCTAAACATCTGTCTACATAGTTTAGCCTCTATACTAAATTCTTTCTCGTAAAGGTATTTTGGGATTCTCTTTGTTTTAAAGATAAAATCACGCCCTACCGCCTCCACCTTTGTGTCTGGATATCTTGTCAGTGCTCTGATCTCAGCCAGATGTAAATAACATCTGTACATTTACACCTGGTCATGGAGAAAAAGTCCACGCAACAAGTTGAGAGGTTACCTAACTCTGCCTCTTTCTGCCATCCGTTCGTCTACGGACTACAAAGAATAATGTCAAATATCTTAAAGTGGCCATGTTTACATGCACACCAATATTTCACTATAACTCTGAATATGACAATATCCAAATTTTAAGTGGATCAGCAGATTCCGTTTGGATGTGCTGGATTAGAAGGTTTCGATTCACTGGTCCACCTATGTGCCAGCCCTCACCTACGGTCATGAACTCTGGGTAGTGACTGAAAGAATGACTGAAAGAATGAGATCGTGTATACAAGCGGCCAAAATGAGTTTCCTCTGTGAGGTGTCTGGGCTCAGCCTTAGAGATAGTTGAGGTGGTTCGGACATCTGATCAGGATGCGTCCTTGGCACCTCCTGTTAGAGGTGCTCCAGGCACGTCCCACTGATAGAAGGCCCCGGGGCAGACCCAGAACATACTGGAGAGATTACATATCTCATCAGGCCTGGGAACGCCTTGGGGTCCCCCAGGAGGAGCTGGAAAATGTTGCTGGGGAGAGGGACGTCGGGGGTGCTTTGCTTGGCCTGCTGCCACCAGGACTCGGTCCCGGATAAGCGGATGAAAATGGACGGATGTTCTGAATTAGGCCTTTTTTCAAATGTCGTTTCTTCGGTTCAAGACGTGTGTGATATGCTGGCAGTATCTGAGTTAAAGGTGCATTCTTTGGACATGTAGTGCATTCAGAATATGCGTCTCAACAGGGATGTTTACTGTAGCAACACACAGCCTCTTGCCTGTTTATTGTCATTGTCATGGATCAGTTGTACACGAACCAACTAGCCAGCCATTTGCCCATTTGCTTTGTGTAGAGGTGCATGCCCAAAAGAAAAGCCCACATTTCTGCTCAGAAAGAGAAACACAAATTTAAACACATTGATATGCACAAATCTTACAATGCAGATCTTTTTCAAGGAGGTGGTTAAAGAATTAAAAGAGGGAGGCTGTGTTCGCACGATCCAACAACTCTGTTAGCAGTGGAAAACTTTGAAAAAAATCCTATTTTGATGCAACAACGCAAAATGAGAAGCAGCTCCAGCTGTTCCTATTCCTGGAATATTCATTTTCATCTGCCATGTAACCAGCTTAGCAGGAGTATTGTCCTTTTCGGAGCAAGGGCAGAAACTGGAATATTTGGTGCATGTAAACATAGTCAACATCAACATGAATACTAAATATCATATCCTTTTATCAAAGGATTTTAAGAAATATCTTCTATCTATAGAAATGTTTTCAGACAGAAAACTCTTAAAATAAAATAATATTATGCCTCTTTTATATACAGTATGCTTTTTGGTAACTCCTTTTCATTGCTTTATTAATTGTGTTTCTCCTCTCAGCTCCTGAATGTGCAATTTCCCTTCATTTGATTGTAACTAATAGCATCTGGCTGTAAACATACAACATCAGTGTCACGTCAATACTTTAGAATTTCTGTACAGTAATGAAAACAAACATTTTGAGTTTTCTACATCATCTATTACCGTTTTCTGTTTATCATTCTGTCCCGTGTGGAGCCAACAGAGCAGAGTATCAAGTGTTTGTTTGTCTCTCTTCTCTAATCCCTCGCGCTCTGTCTGCAACGTGTCTGGATTAACACACACATACACACACAGGGTCACATGTCAAATTATATCAATGCATCACGAGGGATTATGGGATTGCTGGAATCGTCAGTCTCATCCCCAAATCTGTACTTTTCTTTTTCCTAGTATTTCTTACTTTCTTTCTTTGTATCTTTGGGACATGAGGTGCAGTATTCCGGACATTAACATTAGGGTACTGTTCACATTTTCTAAACACACAGAGCGTCTCTGCCTGTCTGTCTGCTTGCTTGTGTGTGTGTATATGTATGTATGTATGTATGTGTGTGTGTGTGTGTGTGTGTGTGTATGTATGTCTGCTTGTCTGACGAATGTTGAAGAAGTCAGCTACGTAATTTAACAGACACAATCACAGACAACAGTGATACCAGACTATTTCTAAAATGAAATTGAAAAGAAACTAGACCAGGCAAGACTATCGGTGCTGCAGCGATAGATTTGGCCCACCGGGAAGCCGTCTGTAGAACTCCATGACCGGCTTCCTGATTTGGGGCTGCTTTGCCGCGGAGACAACAGAAGTGCCGCAAGGTGCCTGGAAGCTGGGAAGCTGCCTGCGGAACTCCATGACCGGCTTCCCGGCTTCGGGGCACTTTGCAGCACTTCTGCCTCCTTTCTGAAGTTGGCAGCTCCACGGAGCTCTGTTTTGTCCGCCATAAAGGGTTTAGTCAAATTAGTTAAATAATTTCCATCTAAACAAATTTTGTTATATTAACATCTATTTTAACAAGATAAATCAAATCATTCGAGTGTTAAAGCCACATACAGTGAATGTAAGTGGAATTATACGCTATAGTTTATGGCTTCAGATGTCAGTTACTAAAAGATATTGCCAGATGTATGTGAGGAAGCTCAACTCAACATGAAGTCTTATTTTCTGCAAGAATCAAACTTTCTGTAGGGAACAAAAATAAGCATCTTAAATCTGTTGAGGGGAACCCAGTAGCTCAAATGTTGCGAGTCACTGCGCTGTTTTCGGACTCCATACCGACGCTCTGTGTTCCTGATACGATCACAGAGCATCCAGCAGTGAATCACAACCTGTGCTCATATATCTGCCGTCATACAGTCCCATTTACCATCTTCTCTCTGAGGACATTACCTCCGTTGTATGTCTCTGCTTTCCATTTTAACGAGACCCAGATTCACTCATTCAAACCGAGCTGGATGATGTCATAAGAATGTAAAAATCTTTCATAACCCACACACAAATATTCACACATATTTCCTCTCCTTTTTCCTCCGCTCCCCTTCTCCATCTTCAGTTTTCTGAAAGTCCTGCCTGTGGCAAACATGTGACTCTCTTGACATTAGTTACGTGTTGACATCCATGTCACCATTTTGTTTTGTTTTTTTCCAAACATTATTTAATGACAAACACCTTGCGGCGTCCAGCCCCTGTGCTCCTCTTCATGTTTGTGACAGCGCTCGATGCCATCGGGCCGCGGCGGCTTCAGAGCGCTGCCCTTTGACGTATTGGAAATTCAATCTGACACACAGCACCGGGCCGATCCGCCCGGAGACACGTTCATTGACCCGTTAATCGGTTCCAGGAACACCGGGCTGGGTGTGTTACCCAGAGAGCGTACAGGGTCGGCTCTGTTTAGGGTTTTGGGGAATAGGTTGAATGTTTGAGGCCAACTGCCGGGTCAAACAGGGCCAAAGAGTCGTTACTCACATTAGAAAGGGCAGTTCGAGAAAGCAGCAAGATCTTTTCTTTTACTTTTCGTTGAGTAACTGTCTCATGTTTTGAGTGATTGTTAAACTCGTACCTCAAACATCAATTAAGAGAAGTTGATGCCTGTTTCTCTGGTTGAAATCAATCAAAGCTTTGACAACTGGATTAAAAGAGGAGGTTGTTTTCCCCCTGCTTAACTGTGATACTTAAATAAGTAAAAACTGCTTTGTCTGAAAATATGTCCTAAATTTGGTTTAAAGGTGTCTTGAACAGGTCTTAAAAGTCATTAAATGTAACTGTCTGATACCTGTAGCCACCCTGTACATAATATTGAATTGTGATAATATTCATATAAAAGCTTAAAATTGATTCAGACTGAGGAGCACATGGCTGCGTGTGTCCTGCATGCACCACCTGTGTACAGAAACGGTAAAAATCTAATGATAAATTATATAAATATGCTTCGGCTTGTCAGTGTTTTAAAAAAAAATGATCAAGTCACTTTTACTCACCTTATTGACCGTGTCTGATTTCTTTGTTTAGTACAAGTGCATTAATCTAGATTAGAGAATGTTTTTACTAGCTGGTAAATGAACTTCTGTTCCAGCAGGACTTCAGCTTATTAATTAATGATGTTTACAGGCTCTGTTTTGTCTCTGTTGATGGAAGAGGAGTTATTGATATTGATGTTCGTCCTCAGTGACCTCGTTCAGTTAAACTAACAGCAGTCAAGTCCCACTGATTAAATCTGTAACTTATCCAGAGCATGCAGCTGTCGTTAACATGGCCCATGTCATAGTGTTTCTTTTCATGTGTTGCATCACGTCGTCTCATCAGATCACATTAAACCAAAAATAGATAGATCACTTCCTGCTGAAGTGCCTTTGAGCAAGTGAGGAGAAGAAATGATCTAACTTAGAAATGTTTGGTTCTTTGGTTGATCCATCACCTTCTGCAGACTGGGATTGAGCTGGGATAATTACTTGTTCAGTGTTTTTGCCCACATTAGCATTTTAAGATAAAATGTGAACATATCGATCCAAGTTTCCATAAAAAGCATTTCTATGGAAAACTTGTACGACAGTAGAATTGATTCAGGAGTGACTTCTCTGTCTGGACTGTGGAGCTTCCCTTACTGTTGTCGATGCAGGATGTTTGTAGAGGAGGTTTATGGAGCTTAGACTGCTGTCTTAGACCTTAGACATAATATAACATGAAACAAAACAAGAATGATCCCATCAACTCCACTTCAACCTCCCTAAAGTCCATTATGACGGTGTGATCGGGTTAAAGTCCTAATCCTAAAGACAAACATAAACACAGGGAGGCTGCAGCTTAGAGAGGAAGAGGAGGATGCACACTCAGTCCTCTACAGACAGGAACAAGAGCAGATACAGGAGCTTCTGTGTTTAGCTCAAATATGATCTGCCTTCTGGCAATGTTTTGTTTCTGGGATTGTTTTGACTCAAGACAGATAGTGTAAGTGTACCAGCTCTTCCTAATATACAGCAGGTGGAATGTGAAAAAGTGCCCACATATACTATGAACAACAGTAACATTCAGGAAGCCTGTCAAGACCTGAACAAGTCTAAACAATGAGTTGCTGTTGCTCTGACAATAGGTTGAAGGTGTGCAATGCTTCGCCAAAACAGAGCCAGGATGAGCAGTCTTTCAAACAAACGACACAGAAATCTTCATTGGCAAACACTGAAACAACTTGATGTTCACTTGTGTCACATCCAGTTCGGAAGAGGAACCATCACCAGATAAAGGAACATATGTAACAGAGCCTCCAGCACCTTGTTCCCATAATCTAACAAACAAAAACACAACTTCTAGCAGAAAACTTGTACTAGAGCTGCAAAGATTCATCGATTAATTGATTAATTGATTAAACAAAATTAAAACGCAACTATTTTGACAAGCAAAAATAAGCAAAGATGTCAAACATTGGCTGGTGTCACCCTCTCAGATGTGAGAACTTGCTGCTTGTTGTTGTCATTTATGATTGTAAATGAAGAGTTTTTGGACTGTTGTTTGGACAAAAGCAGCAAATTGAAGATGTCACTTTGGGTTCCTGGAAATTGTGATGAGCATTTTTTGGGGGCATTTTATAGACTAAAGGTTTACTCAGTGAGTCATGAAAATAATTGTCAGATTAGTCAATAACCAAAATAATGTTTTGGTACAGCCCTAACTGGTAGATATGCTCAGTTGCCAGTTTTATTAGGTAACCTATCTGATGCAGTTAAAGGCGCTGTATGTAAGAATGTGGCCAAAACAGTTACTGCACTCAAATTCAAAATACTGCCCTGAGTCGTGTCTGCCCCCCCTCCCCTACAGATTCGAGGTTGCTGGACAGCGGCACGCTGGAGACTGATTTGTTTGCCCACGGGCGATTGCCGTGGCAGGGCCGCGTCGCCGCGTCCTTGATCTGCGGTTTTCCAACGGACCATTCAAGCAAGTCTGGCTTCTCTGCTGTTAACGCTGCTGCCGGGATACAGCTGAGGAGGAGCCGGCTGCTAATGCTGTGTACCGGGACACTGCTAGTGCTGCTTGCTGTGCTGCTAACGTTTGTTTCTCAAAAAAATTAGTCAGGTCGATGACCCACCTGCACATGGGCTACAATATATGATCGGAAATGAATAACAGTTGAAAGTATTCGACATGTCCATCCCCGTCTAGCTGTGATGCTAGTTAGCCAACTTTGGCTAAAGCTTACTTGTCGAGGAGAAGAGTAGCCACTTCGACATCCGATTTCAAATTCTTCTCCGCTTTCAACCGTCTCCACCGTTCAAAAACATCTCCTATATAGACCCTCGCTTTGCCTCGAGTTTTGTCTTGGTGTTTTTGGGAATCATAATGAGGTCGTTTGGGTTTAGTCGCACCATCAGCCATTGAAGCTCAGTTGTAACTGTAACTGATGCTGAGACTCTACTGACTGCATGACTGGTAGACGGCGGTGGGTGGCGCAACAGGCCAAAACACAAATTCAAAACATAAACATGATTTGCGGACTGTAAATTTTTTTTTAAAAATGCGAATATTCCGGCTGTACTGTTGTTGTCAGTGAGATCAGTATGTTATATGAACATTATTCCTTAGTCTCTGTGACATATTAGGATGATTTTATGACTATTTGCTTTAGATTTCTTACATATAGCTCCTTTAAATCGAGCAGCACTGCAAACTTCAGCCTCCAAAATGATCATAAAGTTGATTCAACACCTCTGTAAATCAGTTTCAACAAAATCTCAATAGTAAAACCTTAATAAGGCAGGTTTATTTCAGGACTATATGACGGCATTACTTTGTCAGTTAAACAAGTGTATTAACGCTAAGAGTTACAAATGAACACATTGGAATATGTATGTTAGTTTCATAAAGTTAAATTTGAAAACATTGTCCTTAAAGTCCCTATGAAACAGTTAGAGGATCTTTAGTTTCTGCACTGTGACATATCATATCGTATTGCATCATATCTCATCGTATTGTATCAGGGGTTTAAATCACATCCACAATAAATGTGTCTTAAATTGATGGCCATTTAAAAAACTATTTTTGAAATTTACTTTGAGCAGACAGTATTTTTTGTATTTCCCTTGAACAAAGCTGAAGAAACTTTGGAGTTGCTGTAGTGGGGAAATCTGGAGGTGATCATGTGCACTAATCCTGTCTCTGTTGTTTGTTTTGGTTTGTTTGTGTGTGTGTGTGTGCAGTTTGTGTGGCATCGTTCCAGGTCTGAGCAGCGTGCTGCTGCCTCGTATGAACCCGTTTGTCCTGATCAACATGGCTGGAGCTCTTTCCCTCTGCATCACCTACATGCTCATAGAAATCAAGTAAGAACTCCTCTCTTTCTCTCTGTGGCTGGTAAACCCCTAAATTCACCACTGACACGTTGATCCAAGGGCTGATTTCTTGGGCTCAGTGACGTCATGTTTCCATCACTGCTGTTGGAAATTCCCTCTGGCTGCTTTCAACTGTCCTGATCTGTATCTTCTCTGAACCTTAAATGTGTCCTGATGTTAAAAACTCCAGTGGGGAAAGAACACGGAGACAGGACAAGAAATGAGACTTTAAATTAGTGGCAAAAGTGTCATGACTTGGATCATTAAGATGATGATGATGATGATGATAATAAAAAGGTTCTGTGAAATATTCACATGCTTCCACTAGCTCAGATTATGGAAAACAAAATATCTTGCCATAATTATGTGGATGACAGACAGATTAACATGAGGATACCGCTAAGGTCCCATACAGTCATTGAGAAAAATCTCACACACAAAGGTTTGTAAAACTTTAGCAAAAAAGTTAAATTTTGGTCATATCACATGATCTTCCTCTGCACAGAGAGTTTGCTCAGTTGTCATGTTTAAATTCAAATTTTTTATTCTGAGTATTTTAATTATTTGTTGTCTGTCTGGTCTCCTTTTGAGGCTCAGAGTTCATTCTTGACGTTAGAAACAGCAGCTGAGACACAATTCTGACCACAGCCTCCTTTTATTGGCTTTTCTAGAGCTTTTTGTCATATTGCATCATTTTAATCAGTTTTTTTAGCCAACTTGGACAAGAAATCTATGAACTGTGAACATCTGTAGTTCTAAGACAACTGAGCAAACTGCTGAAGAACATCATGTGATACCATTAAAGTTTTCAGAACCAAGACAGAAATGTTGTAGCTATGGACTAGGACTGCTATCACCTTAAAGATACAGTGGGAAGTGAAGGTCTTGCAGCATGTCTCTTCTGTTTTATACAATTTTAGCTGTATCTTTTTATTATTTTGAAATCCTATCCATGTGTCTTCTATAGTATCTTTCTTTTATATCTTGTCTTATAGCATTTAAATGTCTTAAATATCTAGTAGATATTGATGTCCTTTGCTCTGTGTGTTTGCTCAGTAACTACAATGCGGTGGACACGGCATCCGCAGTCGCCATCGCGCTCATGACCTTTGGCACCATGTATCCCATGAGCGTCTACAGCGGCAAAGTGCTGCTGCAGGTAAGACGAACGTGTCGTGCTGAGTTTAAAGTCCCACATTAGGACACTTTAGGAAGTGTGATTTTAATTTGTTGTGTCCTCTGTCATTCACAGACGACGCCGTCCCACATCATCGGCCAGCTGGACAAACTGCTCAGAGAGGTGAGAGTCAGCGCTAATATTCATTTTTAAAACAAAGCTCACATCTCAGGTTAATTTAATGTTTAATTCAAACTGTATGTCTGATTTATCTGTGTGTTCTTTTTGTTGTCTTTTTTTTATTTATGTTTTTTTTTTATTCACTGTTCTCTGTATTTTTAATCGACTGCTGTCTGTGAGCTAAATTACCCCTCAGAGACATTAAAGCTGTATTCACTCTTATTTAAATCTGATGTCAGTCCACAAGTAATAAAAAACCTAATCTGTGTTCATTCCAAATACAGACAATTGGTCCTAAACACACACTTCAGATGTAAATAAGTTTTATCATCTTTTACAAATAATGATAACAATTTTTTTTGCCTTTGTGTGAAGACTTCTGCTCATTTTCAGCTTATAATCAATTAAATAAAAGTCAGAAATGAATATAAAGCTGCCATTTACACTGTTGCGCAGTAACCACCCTGACAGCCGCCTACCCGCAAGAGCGCTCCCCAAAACAAAGCATCTTTCAAAGTGGCTGCTGCCGCTACAATCCAGGGCTGTGATGCAAGGCAGATGCTTCTGTGAGCATCATTGGCAGAAGTTCAAGCAAACATGGCGCTGTATAAATACCAATGGAAATCACTAAAATTACCAAAGATTTTTACATATTTACCAGTTATCTGAAGTTTGGTGAAGATGATATCCCAGGCCCAGTTCTTCTTCTGGTTGCCCTTATAGGTTGTGCTGTGTTGGACTCCAGGTATTCAGACACTAACATTATCAGCTCCTCCGTCTTGTCGTCTTTTTGCGTCTGCCTTGCCCATCCCAAGTTCAACACGGTGAACTCTACACAGCACAGCAAAATCTGTGCAGGTACACATGGGCAGCAACCCCTTCATAGCCCCACCATCGTGTTCAAAACTGCTTCTCCTCTGCTGCCTTCCCCCCATTGAAATGACCAGTGATGAGCGATGAGAAATATGAATTTGATCCTTTGTGAGACTTTGGATTCTGCACATTTACGCACAGAGCTGCAGAACTTCAGCAGGATTGGAAAACAAAAAGTTATTCAAATGAAACAAATATTTTGACTTTATTTTCATTTATAAACAACCAGCATGTGAAGTTTATGACACAATGATTCTTACTGGTTAACTGCTCCTCTTTGTGTCCAATCAGGTGTCGACTCTGGACGGCGTGCTGGAGGTTCGAAATGAGCACTTCTGGACTGTCGGCTTCGGATCTCTGGTACGTTTCTCAGCCAAACAATTAAAGACACAACAGAAAAATGGAAATGAAGCAATTTTTACGTGATACGTAGTTGTAACTGTTAGTTAACCTGTAAAACTCACCAACGGAGTGTCTATCTGCACCTGGGTGAGAAAGGTCACACTGCAGCTATGAGCTGTTTACACCCATGTCTATGCTGCATTATCATGGACCCACTGCCTGTTGTGATTAGCTAGTACTTCTTACACTGACACTCCTATGGCGGAGATGGTTAGGATCACGGCAAGGAGGTCATGGTCAAGGCTAGTATTAGACAATCAGGTATTCTCTGGTAAATCTGTGAGAAAAAAACTCACAAATATTTTGCTAGATGGTCATGTGACATAGTCTAAAGAGCAACACAGTCCATGGAGGAAGTAAGACGCAGTGGGTGAGTGGATCAAGTACAGGACTTTTCACCCAGAAGACTGGGGTCTGAGTCCTGTGTGAGTCAACTTTGGCTCATTATTTTTAGACTTAGTCAGTTTATTTTCAGTTTTTAGGATGTATAAAGCTGCTGAACACACACTGCACACCCGTTTGTTTTAACCTCATATTTCCACATTGCTATGACACCCAGGAATATACACAAGGTTGCAAATAGAACAAATTTGCAATTAATCCATTTCCATAAAACCCAGCGACACACAGTGCACCTGAGGCTTTGAGGTTTGGGGTCTTAGGTCATGTGTCCACTCTGCCTGATTGCCTCAGTACTGAGACGTTTGATTTACACCTGATCGCTCTCATATCCTGATTTACAGCTCCCTCCGTCTCTCAGCGTGCCTCCTCGTCTGTTTCCTTCCTGTTTTCTCTCCTCTCTCTCTCTCATTCCTTCCATCCTCCTGTTAGTTTGTTTTGTTCGTCTCAGTATTTGTTTCTAGATTTCTCCTCCCTCCTCCTCCTCCTCCCTCCTTCGTCTCGCTCATCCCTCTCTGTCATTCGTCGGTTCGGAGTGACGATCTGCAGGGATTTGTTCACCCAGACGAAAAGAAGGAACAAGTCATTCATGCGGAGATATTCTCTCCCTCTTCCTCCAGTTTTTGGAGGGAACACTGTTGTTGTTGTTGTTGTTGTTGCTGTAGTCTGTGTCGAGTTGTCGTCGTCTGTTTTGCACGTTGTTGTTGCGACGGCAAACAAGCCCAGCTGGCTTTCAGGGCCACTGAGGTCCTTGGAAACAAACACACACACACACACCCTGTGCAGACAGAACACACACGCCAACATCTGTCTGTTTTTTGCAGAAACACACTCTGCTCTCAGAACTGAATACAAATTATTAATTGCAGCTAATTTAAGTGAACTGTTGTTGACCCTGAAGGTTAATTCTGGATGGAAATAGCAGTTTGGTTTAGTTTGTGTGTGTGGCTGAGAGCTTCAAAGACATCAAGTAACGGGAGAATGTTTGGTTAATCTGTTCATGGTTAGGGTTTTTTTTTTTTTAGAATAGGAACAAAGAGTTCTGCCCTCATTGGATGGAAGGAGTAGAGATACAGACAGGAGATGAGGGGTGAGAGAGGGGTATGACATCTCATGTAAGGTCCCTCAGCCGGTAATCAAACTCTGTACACTACAAATGCGTGGTAACACCTTAACCACGAGGCTACCAGGTCTCAGTTTCTTACAGTCTGTCACAGAATGTACTGTACATGTATCACTCACAGCACCCCAAAGCCAGAGAACACAAGTTTTCATTAGCGATGCTAATTTTAAGCTGCTCTCACAATGAATTATCAGTGAATAATTTGTTTTAATCACATTTAAAATTGTAGAAAACAATGTCCTGTACACTGTGAGTCAAAAAGCCAAGATGTTTCTCACTGCACTTTCACAGCTTAGAAAGTAGAGAACACCTGTGCTTTGTCATGCAACTACATAATGGAAATACTGGACATGTTGTTCACAAATGTAGTTCCCCAGTTGCCTGACTGATGAGGATTTGTTTTATTCTCTTGGTTTATGTGAAAACTACATATATATACATATAGATATTAAGTAGGGATGCACCACTTCTGAAACTCTAGGCCAATACCTATGTTTAAAATAACAATTTGGCTGTTAGCTGATACTGGTATAGATATTTGTTGTCATTGTTGTTGTTTATTTTGTTTTTGTTGTTATTTATTCCCCGTTTTTGTGCCAGGGAAACAAAGAAATAATATATATAATTTAAAAAAAAATACAACGACTTTAAAGTAACATTTGAAAGTCATTTAACCCTTCATTACACTACCTTTGAATGAGCACAAACAACTTTTAATATACCCTTACACATGAAAAACATCTTTTGAAAAAAAAAAACTGTTTGAAAAGTATTTTTACTGCATATGTAATATATAAATATTCTCTCTCTATTGTCTGTTTTATATAGCTGTGAAACATCAACAAATTTCTCCTTCAAACAGCTGTTTTTATCCAAGTTTGTCACCTAAAACTACATTTTTTATATGATTACACTGAACACATCATGAGAGCGCTCAATACTCATTTTTACTGAATAGAGCTTGAATGCATCATGATGTAACTCAATGCAACCTCCATCAGCAGGTAGTTCTGGCCAGTGGCTGCTAACGGCTAACTGCTAACAGCTCATGTTATCTAGCTGTCGTCCTGCTGATGTCAACACAGATTTGTCATTAATAGCTTATAATTATAGTTGTTCATCTTACAAAACTGCACGTTACTCACTTCAGTTTTAGTATGTGAAATTGCGGCAGTAATAGTAAAACAGCTGCAACAAAAAGGTCGTCACTCAAACTGCTGCTTCCTGTGTGCCAGTTTTTTATTCAACACGTCATCTAAAAAATAAAAGGCTTTTTCTTCGTTATGATTAAATTCTCCCAGACCTCTGAGCTTCTCCAGAGCACACAGGTTCGCTGATCTTGAGGCAAAGACATTCTTGTTTAACCAAACCAGGCTTCACAGGTTGACATCCAAATGGAAAGGAAAGACTGATGCGTGTGTTTATGTAAGCCTGTCTGTGTTGTCATATCCAAATTTAGCACTCAGATGTTTTAGTGGATTTTAAAATCATGATTTTTGGTATTTTTTGTAAAGGAGTGTGTGGGTGGGGGTTTATCTCTTTATGAAATAATGATTTGGTAGAATGACGTGATGACTGTGTCGTGCTATGCAAATTAATCCCTCTGTCTCTTTTTAAAATCACTGGTGTTGGTGTTAGTCTGTGTGTGTGTGTGTGTGTGTGTGTGTGCGCTCCTCCTGCTGCCTGCAGGTGGAGCAGCGTCCTCTGTTTATGCTGACCCCGATGCTGCTGCGTTTATTGTTGTTTGTATTTATGTTATCGATGCTGCTGCTCCCATTGTTGTGACTGATGCTGCTGCAGTTACACAACTGTTGGTTGTTGGCCCACTGCTAACAGAGCAGCTGTCCAAACTGATTTGACCCTCTGACTGCACTTCTGCCCCACGGGGGACTCTGTGTGTGTATAAGTGTGTGTGCGCGTGTGTGTGTGTGTGTGCGCTCTGTCCTTTTGAGGTCTGAATACTCCCATGAAGACAGTAAAATTATCAAACGAGGACAGAATGAAGCACTCTGTCTGGTGTTTTAAGGTCAGACGTAGACGTTAGAGGCTGAATGTTGAGGTGAGACGTGTTGTGATGAGGTCACTGAGTCATTGTGATGTTTATTTAACCAGCTGTTACAGAAGAGGCACCGTGGCTGACGGATACAGGCGAGCGTCACTGAACAACTTTAAATTCAGTCTGAAGTGCTTCAAAAACAGAATTGTTATTATTGTTATTAATATTAGTTTGTGTTGAGCCCATCAGTAACTGATAAGTGTTAAAAACTGGTTAAAACCATTCATAAAACCTGATGATGTAATTGTTTTTATTCCTGTGCCCCAGCGAAATTGGGCAACGTTACAATTGCTCTTATACGATACTGTGATAATTGCTCTTTCAGTATTTAGCGTAGGGTGTGGGCCCGGGTGGAGCCGCTGTGGGTGCAGATCTTGGTGGTAGTAGCAAATATTATACCTCTTTCCCCTCTCTCCACCTCTGTGTTTCAGGCTGGCTCTGCCCACGTTCGTATCCGCCGTGATGCCAACGAGCAGCTGGTCCTGGCTCACGTCACCAACCGGCTGCTGCCGCTCGTCTCCACGCTGACCGTCCAGATCTTTAAAGATGACTGGACCAGACCCCTCCTCACCGGGGCGCTCTCCGCCTCTTCTGTTTCTCCTCTGGGTCCTGAAGGCTACGGCGCCCTCTCCTCCTCCTCTGTGCCTCCCCTGCTCATGTCCTCGGGAGCAGAGATGGACCCACTGACCTCCACGCCCGCCAAACCCAGCAGCCCTCCTCCAGAGTTCGCCTTCAACACACCGGGGAGGAACGTGCAGCCGATGGTCCTCCCTGCCCCGGGACACCACGCCCACAGGCCCTACGGAGGCCTGGGACTCACCTACGGAGCGTCTCCCTACACAGGGATGCTGAGTCAAGGTCTAGCGCGGCCCGGTGGTGGGCTGGGGCTCGGCTCGCAGGGTCTTGGAGCAGGGTTTGGACTGGGTGTGAGCGGGAGTGGGAGCGGGGTGCCTTCCTCTCAGAGCTACAGAACTGCCTTCGGAGGGTCGACGGCGCCGCTCCGGTTTGGAACCAGCAATCCTCTGGCTTCACAGTCGCAGTACAGACAATACAGACCCTGATTGTGCCGAGCTAGAACTCTGAGTGTTCATGATGAAGGTCAAGTTTCTCCACACCTCGGTTCAGATATGTGAAACTCTGATGAGATTTATTTCCTGTTCAGGCTGGACGGCCAACGCTACAACATTTACTCCCAGTGAGACAACAAGACGGTAACTTCAGATTAAACTCCTGTAGTGTGAGCCTCCCCTGGCTTTAGAAGAGAGACAAGTATGTTGTGGTATTTATTTTGCTGACAGAAGGACCAAGAGGTTGACTGTGGTTGGATGTGTTATATTTGAGTCTTTTTTAATTTTCAGGACCTTGGGAGACGACCTCACTGTGGGGTCTGACACTGACAGAAACAGTGTGTCTATACTTATTTTACGGTTATTTTGTAACAGGAACGGCTGTGAAGAAACATCGTCAAACAACATTCCTGGTGAGGGGAAATAAAGTGTTGAATGAAACTGAATTCCAGTGTTACATTTTAAATTTCAGGCATTTAAAAGACACTAGAGTCCAAAGTGTTTCATAGCAGAACAGGTTTCAGCTCCTCGATCAAAAACATTACAAGCAACCAGTAGTCAGAGGTCAGAGGTGGCAACGCACTGATGGTCATCTAGTTTCCTTTAAATTATGATAAAAGACAAAGAAAGATTTGAAATAAAGAGATGATGAAAAATAATTGCTCAACCAAATTAAGGGAGATTAGGAAACAGGCAGGTGATCAAGAAGACAAATTTATTGTGATTTAAAAATTCCAGAATCACGCTGGTTGTTTACAATAACTTCTAGGTAGAAAATCCATTTGTTATGTACTTAAAATGAAACGGTGCTGAACAAATGCTGCCTCTATCGGTTAGTTTTTAGCCACCTAAAAAGGCCCACCAACTAAAGCTGTTATCTCAAAGCAACCAGACTCCACTGACAAAAACATAAAGTTTACTCACAGAATACAGTAGTCGCTGGTCTACAGCTGCCTTGAACAATTATTGTGAAAGGTAAAGCAGTGGAAATATTCCAACAATAATGAACACTTAAACTAATATTAATGTTTTTTTTGTTGCTTAGCTTCTGTGCCAGTAGATTTAATTTATCAAAGATGCTAGTACATGAGAGAAGCACAGCGGAAACGTCAGATAGGTCAGACCACAGTGTTTAACTCTGTATCTCAACAGAGAAGCTTTCAGACTGCCTGTCTGCCTGGAAGTGTGGCTTTAAAGCAGTGGTTCCCAACTAATCCAGCCACGGGGTCCACATTTCTCCTCACTCATTAGTTCAAGGTCCACGCAGTTTAATATACCATAGCATCATACTTGCGTTAGGCCATGCTGTCAAGCTTGTTTGCTGTCTCTGTCAAGTAGCTGTCTGTTAGTCACTCACTTTACAGCAGGAAACAGCACTTCAAAATAAATGCTCTGTGCCAGAAATTCACTTTAATTCAAATTGAAGTGTGTTTTTTTACAAACTTGACACGTTCTCAAGTCACTTTTGGTCCATTCAGAATGGATCCGTGACCCACTAGTTGGGAATCACTGCCTTAAAGTGTCCTGAGTGTCTCACAGCCTCTCTACATGTCTTCATTTGTAATTTGTTTTTCTGCTCTTAATTTAAACCCTAAAGGTGTACGATGCAGGATTAAGATTGCAGACAAAAACAGAAGTAATCCCCCTCAGCCATCACTTGTGACCCACTACAAGTGTGTGGTGGTGTTCGGGACTTTCCTGGGCACTATAGAAAGGTTAGCGACCAGGTGCCAGAAAGACACAGCGCCAGAAAACATAAAAATATAGCCAGCGAGAGTGAATCTGGAGTTAGCTTTAATGTCACTTTTGCTGGCTATGCTGTTTGTGAACAGTCCTGCATAGTTTACCTTCAAAAACCTAAATTTCACCACTACGACTGCAGAACTGCTGCTGCAGACACAGATGCAGTGAATGAAACATAAACACAATCAAATACTGCATCCTTGTATCTTTTGATTTAACAATTGATCATATAGTTTGTGATGTATTATGACAATTTCCTAAAACTTAAGTTGATATATGACCAACGGTTCAAAACACAAGATTGTCAGGTTACTATCACATAAGAAAAAAAAGGTAAATCTTAACATTTGAGAGACTAGAAACCACACTTTTTTTCATTACTACTTGAAAAATTATCGAAATTGTTGCACATTGATTTTTCAAGCGAGTACCTGTCAGTCAGTTTTCCTGCATGTGGTCGGCAGCAGCTCTCACCTCTTACATCCACAGACTGGCCCATCCTCTTTTGTTTTGTATTATTCCTCCACACATTCAAATCTTTGTATCTCCATAAGTAAAATTGGGATGCTTGTAAAGAAAAGTCTGATGACAGTGAATCTGTTTTATCACGCCATTATGAAACATGGAGCCTTTTCATGAAGAGGACCATTTCATGTTCTCTACTGGGAGTGTTTATTTGACTGGGATGTTGATGACCTGTAAGGTTTCTTCTTATTTATGATTTTAACCTGAAATCGGGCTGGGTGTCATAAAACAGTAGTTCCTTGTTAGTCATTCCTGATAGGTCACAAGTTTCTGGTGCCTTTCTTAAAAAGCCTGTAAACACACACTTAGATATCAAATATACAGTACAGGCCAAAAGTTTGGACACACCTTCTCATTCAATGTGTTTTCTTTATTTTCATGACTATTTACATTGTAGATTCTCACTGAAGGCATCAGAACTATGAATGAACACATGTGGAGTTATGTACTTAACAAAAAAAGGTGAAATAACTGAAAACATGTTTTATATTCTATTTTCTACAAAATAGCTACCCTTTGCTCTGATTACTGCTTTGCACACTCTTGGCATTCTCTCCATGAGCTTCAAGAGGTAGTCACCTGAAATGGTTTCCACTTCACAGGTGTGCCTTATCAGGGTTAATTAGTGGAATTTCTTGCTTTATCAATGGGGTTGGGACCATCAGTTGTGTTGTGCAGAAGTCAGGTTAATACACAGCCAACAGCCCTATTGGACAACTGTTAAAATTCATATTATGGCAAGAACCAATCAGCTAACTAAAGAAAAACCAGTGGCCATCATTACTTTAAGAAATGAAGGTCAGTCAGTCCGGAAAATTGCAAAAACTTTAAATGTGTCCCCAAGTGGAGTCGCAAAAACCATCAAGCGCTACAACGAAACTGGCACACATGAGGACCGACCCAGGAAAGGAAGACCAAGAGTCACCTCTGCTTCTGAGGATAAGTTCATCCGAGTCACCAGCCTCAGAAATGGCAAGTTAACAGCAGCTCAGATCAGAGACCAGATGAATGCCACACAGAGTTCTAGCAGCAGACCCATCTCTAGAACAACTGTTAAGAGGAGACTGCGCCAATCAGGCCTTCATGGTCAAATAGCTGCTAGGAAACCACTGCTAAGGAGAGGCAACAAGCAGAAGAGATTTGTTTGGGCCAAGAAACACAAGGAATGGACATTAGACCAGTGGAAATCTGTGCTTTGGTCTGATGAGTCCAAATTTGAGATCTTTGGTTCCAACCGCTGTGTCTTTGTGAGACGCAGAAAAGGTGAACGGATGGATTCCACATGCCTGGTTCCCACTGTGAAGCATGGAGGAGGAGGTGTGATGGTGTGGGGGTGTTTTGCTGGTGACACTGTTGGGGATTTATTCAAAATTGAAGGCACACTGAACCAGCATGGCTACCACAGCATCCTGCAGCGACATGCCATCCCATCCGGTTTGCGTTTAGTTGGACGATCATTTATTTTTCAACAGGACAATGACCCCAAACACACCTCCAGGCTGTGTAAGGGCTATTTGACCAAGAAGGAGAGTGATGGAATGCTGCAGCAGATGACCTGGCCTCCACAGTCACCGGACCTGAACCCAATCGAGATGGTTTGGGGTGAGCTGGACCGCAGAGTGAAGGCAAAGGGGCCAACAAGTGCTAAACACCTCTGGGAACTCCTTCAAGACTGTTGGAAAACCATTTCAGGTGACTACCTCTTGAAGCTCATCGAGAGAATGCCAAGAGTGTGCAAAGCAGTAATCAGAGCAAAGGGTGGCTATTTTGAAGAAAGTAGAATATAAAACATGTTTTCAGTTATTTCACCTTTTTTTGTTAAGTACATAACTCCACATGTGTTCATTCATAGTTTTGATGCCTTCAGTGAGAATCTACAATGTAAATAGTCATGAAAATAAAGAAAACGCATTGAATGAGAAGGTGTGTCCAAACTTTTGGCCTGTACTGTATGTAAACAAAATAATGCTTTTCCAGAAGAGACAGATGCACAGTAACGAGTCAGAGAATTGTTCTTTAAATAAATTGAACAGTATTGGTAGAAACCTTTAATGACACTCAGCCCTAATGAAACATATTCCATGTAAGCTTTATTAAAAACAGCTCATGAAAGATTTTTTTCATCATTTGTTCCACTGATGAAAAGCAGATAGTCCAACCTGTGATGTGGCCTGAAGTATAAAAAAAGTTCTGGTTTTGTTATTTGGATTTTTGAAACTGGAAGTCAAAAGAAATGAAAATGCGTAATACCTGATCTTGGTGCTTTTTGTTGTCGAGGTGGGAAAAACACAAAGTGTAATTAAGATGATGTCACTGTGTTGCTTTTTCTGATTTTAAATGTTGACATTTCCATGTAGCATTGAATCAGGAACTGTTTTGCTTTTGTTTGTTTTTTTGTGCAGATGTTTATCTAAAGGGGCACTTTGATGATTTTTAGCCAGCTTTGTATCATAGCAGTGTGGTCTAGTATGTGTAAATGAACTGCAACTGTGACCACACCCAGCAGTGACATCACAGGGTGCTGGAGTACACCTGTACGTCACTAGCAAGGTGAGAACTACAAGACATCAGCAACTTCAAGCCTTCACAGTGTAGATCTCACACTGTGATAAATTGGGTCGTAATTAGAAACGCGGAGACAATTCAAGATGCTTCTTCCACATCCTGTACACACACCAGTGTGAATAATTTAATGTTTTCTGAGGAAAACCCCTCAGCTGCTTCTCTGTAATCCATTTGCTCCTCCAGGCATCACTGATCTCCATCAGTGTGTGATGAATCTTCCTCCTCCTGCAGCATCTCCTCAAGACATCATGGGAAACCTCTTCCTCTTCTCATCATATCCTGACGTGACCTTCTGTGACCTTCTGACCTCACAGCATCTGTTGTAAAGATGAGACTCCTGTCTCCATTTACAGAGCTGATAAGCAAAGCAAGTAAGTTCATCAACTCAGGGGCTGTAGAAAAGGGTTGAACACAGGGAACTGAGTGTGTGCTCCCTTACAAAACAAAGACACCTTCTCTGAATGTTAACGCGTCCACACAGTTGCCTCTGAAGAAAACAACGACGTGCCTCCATTATTACTTTATTTTCAACAACACATCAATGTCTAACAGTGTTGGTGGCCATCTGGGTTGTTTCAACAGGATAAAGAACGGTTTTGTGTCTGTGCTGTAATCCTCAGGTGCCATTCAAACCAGTGTTGTAAATGTTTCCCTCTCTCTAGATATAGATTATTCATAGACTGACACACATAAAAGCCCAGGCTATTAATTTCTATAGTATACTTGCCACTCCATTCACATTATGGGTATCGAATGAAGTACTCTGTTGGTATTGGTATCACTTTAAAGGTACTGCTATTGGTACTGGCACTTGGGGTCTCATTTATACACATTGCGTATGCATGAAACGAGGCCTAAAAGAGGCGTACGCCACTTCCTACGCACAAGTTTTGGTGTATAAAAACAGACTTGATGGGAGAAACCCTGACCCATGCTGACCAACAAATTGAAGAAAGGAAACTGGCAACACAGATGGTGAGCTGGAGGCCTGATTGTAGAGATCATCAAATATTTGTTGGCGCACACCATTTTTGGTGGATCCTATGCATTGGTTTATAAATGAGACCCTAGGTCCATTTGTTTTGGAGAAGAAGAGACCTCTGTAGATGATTTGGCTCCCAGAAAAAAAAACTCCTGAACATCTGGATCTTAAGTTCTCAGAAAAAAGGTGAGCACACTGTAGTAGGTGCTGGGCCACCTGCACTGAGCAGTGTCAGAAAAACACTGCTTTGTAACGTGACACTGCTTCATTCAGTGTTTTTACCAGTTTTAATCACCTGTTCCTTTTTCTATAGAGAGGAAGAGACCTCTGCGGATAATTTGGTTCCAAGTAAAAACCTCCTAAACAATGAACACCTAAATTATTCTAACCAGGAGTTCACACTTAGCACACTGGAAAAGTTGCAGTTGGTTGCATCTGCAATCCTCACTGCTAGATACCACTAAATTCTGCACACTGTTCCTTTAAATTAATTAGCATATTCTCTCTTTTAGCTCTGGTTTTGGTCTCTACCAGCTCCTGAGGGAAATATTCATCTGTTTAGCTGCTGAGCAAGTCGGTCTCACTCCAAAGTCGTAGAAACCCAGCGCTGGGGCAGTGATCGCTGCGTCAGAAACCAACGAAAAAAGGCGGCCTTTATCATCGGCATGAAACGCTGCCGGTTGCTGTTTTAGTTTAACGGCATCTGGCAGTGTCAGCGGGAAACATGGTGGGACAAGGACAAAAGTTATGGCGGCAAAAGTCCAACTGGGGAGGTTGGGTCCAACTAACATTGACTTTCAAGTGTATCTTGAACGAAGACAATGCATGTAACAGGCAGAACTTGTAAAACATAAACAGTGAGCCGAAACTCACTTTAAAGCTCCGTAAAGCCGAGGGGAGCCGAGTGTGACTTCTGTTAACAGAGAGAAAATCCAAACGCAGCTCCACTTAAGCATTAAATAAGACAGGAGCGTCAGATATCAGCCCGTTGAGCTCATCTGGACGCCTCTTTTGGCAAAGCACACAAACCCAACAATGTTCCTGTTCTCTCTCAGCCACACGCTGCCCTGCTTGCATAATAATGTATGACACACTTTAGCAACTTTGCAGCGTCTGGTCATTATTTTGTCCCCTGCAATCATGTTATTCTTTTGGCCTGCAGTTCGCCGCCCTCGCATCCTCATCAGCCCAGAAAATATTCAAATGAATGGGCGGCGCTGCAGGCCGCCGTGTGAGGCTGAGGTGAGGAGACAGCTTCGAGTCCAGCAGAGTCGCAACATGTTAGGAGGCCAACAGACTCCTGACCCCGTTACTGAAGGACCCGCCTGGTCTCCCAAAACCACTAATAGGCCCGAGTTCCTCTTGTCTTTCCGGACCAGTACTCATTGATCACTGGGTTTGTTTAAAATCTAACAAGGGGAAGAGGATCAGGCGCATTTTCCCACTAAGGGAAGCTCTGTCTTTTCCCAGGAGTTTAGTTGGTCAACGAGGTGGATGTTCACAGGCTGTGTTCCAAAATGTGATAAAGATGCAGCGACGGTGGAAGTGCCAAATATCACTGGATGCTCACTGGAGGAACACTTGAACTCCTGCTCCCTCTGAGAGAGAAATTAAAGCTGCTGTGTCGACTTAAATGTTTACACTCAGTGTTTCTCACCAGGACTCATTGTGTGTGTGTGTGTGTGTGTGTGTGTGTGTCACAAGTTTTCTTAATGATTTCCTTCCTCATTAAAAACATATTGTTTATATCCATGTTTGCTCTTCTTCAGCATCATTTTCTGGAGCTTTTATTCAGTAGGCAAGAAAACTTTAATATCAATTCAATTCAATTTTATTTATAAAGCCCAATAAATCACAAATCACAATTTGCCTCAGAGGGCTTTACAGCATATGACATCCCTCTGTCCCTTGGACCCTCACAGCAGATAAGGAAATACTCCCCCAAAAAATCCCTTTAATGGGGAAAAGAAATTGTAGAAACCTCAGGGTGAGTAACTGAGGAGGGATCCCTCTTCCAGGACGGACAGATGTGTTTGCCAACAAACGCCAGTTCTGTTCTGCCCTCATCTCCACCATGTCTTGAATATGTTGAATTTAATATTTTAAACGTTAAAAGCAAATCATCTGACTTTTCCTTTGGAACAAAAATTAAAAAAATATGTTTTATGTAACAATTAAGATTGGGGCAAATTGTCCCAAACCCCCGTCATTTCCCACAATCTTGATTTTTGTAAAATTGCCCTTAAGTTTTATTCAGAGTGATGATAAAAAAGGTCTTAAGCAGTCTTAAATCTAGCTAACTTTCCTTAAAATGTAGGAGCCCTGGTAGTGCAGGAACATCTGGCAAAATGCTGCTTGGACAATCAAATACATGCAAGGTGCACTCCTGTTGATGTCAGTATTTGTACTGTTAATATAGTGATTGGTGAGTCAGAAGGAGGACTGGAAAGATTAAGATTAAGGTCCGCACAAAACGCACTATTATTTTTGATCGCATTAATCGCGTGCTGCTATTTTGTCTCCTAAACGCACCCTTACTTACAGTGAACCTGCTTCCTGCTGCTGCAGTAATGGAAAATAAGACACCACTGCGCCTTTAAATGGCTCCTTTCACTTTTAAAACTCCCACCCGGTTCAAATGACGAGTCAAAAGTAATATGCACCTTGTTTCAAACGGAATTAAAAGTACTCAGAGTTTGAGCTGAGCACACAGGTGCAGCTAATGAGATGTCACCAGGCAACCACCAGAGATGGCACAGCGCCATTTTGGAGTGAGCAATTCACCAAAGACTTTGGATGAAAACTAGAAGAAGTTAACAACAGCAATGCTAAATGAGTGGAAACTGGCTGCAGACCTTCATGTGACGTCCTGTGTGTGATTTATCCTGGCTTCATGTGAGTAGAGAAGTTCGCTAGCCGCTAGGCTAATTTATACAATGTAAAATGCCATTCGTGCTAATACCGTTAGCATGTTATATTTGTGTGGAAATCGTGTCTAGAGTGAGACAATTATTTTTTCGGTGACCCTTCTGAGTTGTAATGGAGCTGAATTTTATAGTGTTACCTTTGTTAAATGTTGCTGTTGTTTTTGGCTTCATATTCGTGGAGGAGAACTCGGCTAACCGCTAGGCTCATTTATACAATGTAAAATGTCATAGGCTTGTGCTAATAGCGTTATCATGTTGTATTTGTGGGGGAAATGTGTCCAGCAACAGACAAGTGTTTTGTCTGTAATTCTTGCGAGCTATAATGAAGTCGATTTGTGTACTTGTGTTTGAAATTGTGGCTATTTAGCCAGGTTTAATGTGTGTTTTAGGGGTGTGTTGAATCAGTTAGACCTCTACAACACTTCACAGAAACTCCAACTAGTGTTGTGGAGGTGTAACTGCAGAGCGACACAGACACCACTGCACAAGTATATTAGCTTTATATTAAAGGGCCAGTGTGTAATATTTGGCATGGTTTATTGTCAAATCTGAATCTGAATCTGAATATTCTACCCATTAATATGTTTATATAAGTGTATAATCGCTATAAAATAAAATTCGTTTGGTTTTCGTAGCCTTATAATTATGCTTATATATATATATATATATGTATATATATATATATATATGTATATATATATATATATATATATAGCAAGGGCCTTGCTTTAGAGAGGTCGCCATCTTGCGCCGCCATGTATGTAAGGCAGCCCAAGCGGACAATCCAGCCAGCCAGAGAACGCGTTTCGCGTGTATAAATCGGTATAAATAAACCAATGAAGACAGCGGAAGGAAGAAGGAGGAGGAGGAAACAGCAGAGAGTGTTAGTAGTTCGTCGATAGAGAGTAGTGAAAGGTTTTTTAGTTATAAAGTTTGCGAATGGACCACACTTACCACGCAACAGGAGAGAATGAACCCGAACCAACATCTGCGAGGAAAAGAAGACGCAACTTCACTCCTTGTGATGCACTCTCTGCGGCGCTTTTCCTCCTGATGATATATCTCCCAGCGATGGTAGCACCGAATCCCATTCTGTGCAGCAAAATGGGAGCGGAGGATTCAGCCTCTCTTCTCGCCCGCTCAGCATCCAACACATGGAGTTCCTCATATGTATGCACCGGCTCAAACAGGTATGGCTCTGGATCTGTGTCCGCTACAAGAAACTCTTCAAAATCGCGTTCAAAGTCGTCCATTCCAGCTACTATAGTCCGGAGATATCGCTAGGCTAAATAAACAGCTGAGCTCTGTTTACCGGCTACGCTGTCAGTCGGAGATTGGTGGAGCAGAGAGGGGAGGGGTACCCGCTAGGTACTGTAAACGAGTATGTGTGTATGGAGTGTGTGTGTTACGCCAGAAGAGTCAGAGTTTGGGACGGAGTCTTTTACCCCCTGGAGTGTTACCGGAGTTTCTGGAGTGCTCAAATAAACGGGCCTTTTTCCCCAACGCTCCTCTGGTCTCCTGCTCGTGAGGGATTCATTACAATATCGTAACATGTAGATTTCTAAATAAACATTCACCTCGTCGCTAGATAGACCTACTCCTGAAAAACTCGTGTCTGCGTAAGGCTTTTCGTCCTTACGAGGCCACCGTCATTTACCCGATGGGAGGGGTGAGCGAGTGAGCCCTGCAATCTAGAATTTGACCACTGATGTCACTGTTTTCAACAGTTTTCAACCCATTTTACACAGTGGCCCTTTAAGGGGACGTCCTCAGGTTGACATGTTGTGTGTCATATGTCTTAGGCTTCCTACAGACTGTGAGATTTTAGCAATCTTATAAGTTTGGTGCAGCTACACTGTTTGACATGATCTAATAAACTTGGGTGCGACGTCAGGTTTAAGGCTTCTGCTGCCACAACTGCACAAGGTTTTCAAAAGGCTTTTTAACTTAATTCAAATGCATCTGTTCCTGCTCCACGCATGAGTGCCTGAAGTTCATCTTTTCTTCCCTTTTCTTCAAGAGCACCTGCGTTTTTTCTTGAGTATCATCATACAAGCACACTACTATCTCGATCTTCAAGGTTTTCCTCTTTGCTGGAATACCACACATTTCTTTTAGCATGTTTTGCCTCAATGATGAGCTGCTATCTGTCTGTTTGTTTTGATTTGGAGCGAGTGCGTCATTTCATTCTGCATTTCAATTGGTTGTTTAACAGACGTAGGTGGTAACAGCAGTCACACAATGAAATGGTCACCTCAAATTTCTTACAATGTCAGAATTTTATCCCAGGCTGTCTTTGATCACAGCACTCCCTCACTGTGCGATGTAGGACCACCATTTTAGAGCCACGACCAAAGATGTCGCCACATTTCTTTCATGTTGGTCATCTTTAGTCTGGGACAACCCAAAATCACACGGTGCATACTGGGCTTTACAGTCGGGGAGACAATTGTTTCATGCATACAGCACCTGTGTGAATCAGAGGAAGCAACTAAACCGGAACTCCTGAACAGTGCAAACACTGTCACATTATCTGGGGATCATTGGACGATAGTGAGTTGTCAAACATATATCATAGTAACTGCAGTTTTTCAAGGTGGAAAGCACTTTGAAACTGTCTCCTACCTCTAAATCATAGTTTCAAGACGACATGTTTGTAGCAGTACAGCACTGATTTGGAAGAATTAAATCTAAAAGTCAAGATCGTAAAGTAAATTTCTTTGCATTTATTTGATTCCCTGTCAAAACACTCTGTTAAGAATTGCTTTACCATGTTTTATGGACTTCAAAGTTGTTTTGAAATGCAAAATAATGAAATTTTAAACATGCAACAAAAATGTGTAACTATCAAAATTCAGCTACTGAAAAATTAATCGTTTGACAGCCCTAGGCAGAAGATAAAAAAGTTGCCGCTGTTATAATTCTCTAGTTTTTAAAATCCTGTCTGTGTGTATAATTTAGTCCTGTGCTGCATTTTGGTGTCTGATAAACTTTAAGATTCACAGATCTGTTGCTCACATTGGACTTCCTGGATTGTATTTCATGAGAAAGCACACCTCACCGCCACCACCAGCACAGCCCCCAGTGTTGAATTAATGACTGTGAACAAGGTTCAAATATCTGGTGTTAAGTCTGAACCCAGAGGACTTAAAGCTGTTACAGCAGCACGTTAATACCTTTTGCTTTTACATAAACATGTTCAGCTATCACATGCGGCTGAAGTGTTTGAGTGTCTGCATACTTTTGGTCATTTTGTGTATTTCTAAAACACTGCTTCCCTTTTTCTGAACTTTACAGTCTCATGAGGCTGCTTACACATTTTTAGTCTCATTAAATGTCAATAACTACTTTTTGAATAGAAACAAATGTGCATCACTCTTATTTACCACAAGACATACACGTACACACACACACTCCGCCACCCAAACAGCAGCTTCCCATCATTCATCCCGAAACATGTTTAAGTGCCTCGTCTGAAGAATTTCATTTCCTCTCCAAAAGAGGATAATCCGCCCTCTGTTTTTGTTCTGTGGCTTTTGGAAGAGATTTCCAACAAACAATCAAAGAAGTACTTTGCCCTCGCAGCTTAGCGGGGCTTCTGCTCCCTGAGCGGTGAATGTGCTTGACGGCCCTAAGCCTCTAGAAAGGTCCCCTAGCATTTTGAAGTTCAGAGCCGCGGCATTTGCATTAGTGTTGACTTCACATGCTTGTTACAAAACAAATGGGGTAGAGCCTTTGTAATCTGTGCTGAAAATCCCCCGAAAATGAATGAGATCTGTGCTCAGCTTTCTGGGTCAGTCTGACACAGCTGGTTCACACTGCTGAGGTCGGCGTACACGCTGCAGCAACAGCACGGGTCACATGTAACCTGACTGGGGGGGGAGTCTGCCCGTCTCCTGTCCAAAAAAGAGACAGTTTTCGATATTTTTGGTTAAGACAGTCTGTATTTGTGCAAGTCATTGAAGCCTTTTCTATCACATGCAGAATTACAGAAGCAGTCTCTGGCAATTAAATTCTGGTTCTCAGGCTCCATCTAACAATACTTATATAATATATAATATGAATATAAAAATAAAAATCTTGTGAGTTAAAGTCTAATTACAATCTAAGACCTAAAATAGTGCAGCAGACAGGGTGGCTGCAGGTTCTTAAAAACTCTTAATGTTGATTTATGATATATCATGAATATTGGACCTTAAAAGTAATTAAATAGTCTTAGATTTGAATTTATGCAGTTTTAATTGCTACAAAATTATACTTTATTTATTTTATCCATCTTATAATTTCTTCTTGTCAAAATGAGTCTGATGTCACAAATTTTTAAACCAACAACTGAACCTGATTTACCTTATACACATATGCACGTATATGTTGGCAAAATGTAGATTAATCTAACTCTCTAATAATAAACCAATAAGCTCCACATTACTACATAAAACCTACCTCTGCACAGGACCACATATTCATTAAAATTTATACCTACCTGGAATTCTTGGATAAGGAAAAGATGATTTGTCCAAAAAACAGTCTTAAATTTGGTTAAAAATGATCTTGAAAGGGGCGTCAGTGGCTTAGTGGTGGAGCGGGCGCCCCATGTACGGGGCTGTTACTGCGGTGGCCCGGGTTCGGGTCCGGCCTGTGGCCCTTTGCTGCATGTCATACCTCTCTCTCTCCCCCTTTCACGCTTACCTGTCCTGTCCATTAAAGGCAAAATGGCCAAAAAAATATCTCTAAAAAAAAGAAAAAGATCTTGAAAAGGTCTTTAAAGACATTAAATTTGAGATACCTGCAGACACCCTGACATCAGAAGACCAGTTTGTAAACTGGGTGAAGTTTGGTCTGCTGAAGCTGCTGTTCAGTCAGTAACAGAGAGGACCAACTGTCTCAGTGATATCACACATATACTATATACAGTATAATACTGAACTATAAAGTTTTACAGTGGGCACAATGAGGAGTAAACAGGAAGAAAACATTACTTTATTTATGTTATTTCCCCACCCATAGCAGCTCAGTATACCCACAGTGAAACACGGCTTAAATCCATTATCTTATCAAAGACTGGAAATGCAGAAACAGCTAGAAACAGTAACAAAATGATCACAGATGAACACTTTATATCTCTTTTGTTAAATTCACACAAAACCCAAAGTTGAGAATCTTGAACTGTCAAAAACAGAATAAAGTTGCCTTTGAAAATACAGTAATGCTTTATGCAAAGGATGTCTTGTGGTTGCATTTTATCAACCGTTTTATACCTTCATTGACTGACTCCTTACTGCAGGTTTTCTGGAATTGGCCTTACTGTCTGTTACAGGAAAAAAAGTTTGGTCTCATTTTGAACCAGAGCATCTGCAGATTAATTCCATACTTGATATGTTTTGATCCACTGAAGTTAGGCATAATGTGAGATAGATAAATCCCAATTTATTGATATCTTCGCCACCATCTTCACTGCAAGGGAGGGATATTTCCAACGTGCGCAGCTGTGACTAGGTTTTGTTCAGTCTGCTGCATGGCGTCATCCCACACTGGGAGTGTTTTAGAAGTGAGCCCGATTTCGTAGACTTACAGATTTTGCTGATTAGTTCATTTTTCCTTAATATATTTGTGTTTGTACCACGAGGAAGTAAGTAGACAGTTAGATGGTTTCATTTTTTGTCTGTTTTAATTGTGCTGAATGTTGTTTTTTCCTTTTTTGTTGTGCAGTAGCCTACAAACAAAGTTAATACGTTAGAAGTCGAGTTATGAACGACTTAGATCAAAGATTTGTGGCTGTGTTTTAGTTATTAAGAATACATTCTTCCTCATAAGTACGTCATATCTTTATTTCACATAGGGTGCCTGTTAGCAGGAGGACTCAGTCTGCTCTGTGCAACACGCTGCGGCTTTGTCAAAAATAGACAAGGTGCGTATTTTTATTAGCCTCTGGGATGCATCTGAAATGTGCTGCATTGCGTCTACTAAAAATTACAAGAATTGCGAGTGGCTGCGATTAGACAGATTCAACAAACAAGCAGCTATAAATATAAATACATCTTTTTTAAAAAACAGCATCTCTATATTTAATCTCTGTTTACTCATGAGTGTATGGCACCAGTTGTCCTCCTCCTCCACTCTCCTCCTCCTCCTCCCCGTCTTCCGTCTTCCTCTCTCGCTGTCACTGTTTTGACTCGACCTGTCAGCAGCCTTAAAACAACACATGAGGCCTGGTGGCGATCAGCGAGCTGCTGCATCTGAAGGAACACGGGTTCTTTTAGGGTTCTTTGGTCTGAGTTGTGACTGGTCCCTACGTCAGACATAACTGTTCCCAGCCTGAGTTAATATCATGTATCATTTTCTTACTTGAGTCAAATCAAGTAAGCTCTTCGGCATGACGTTTGAATGGAGACACATGTTGACAAAGCATATGTATAAGCAGGAATTATATATATGCAGTGAATACATGTAATACACAGTACAAGTATGAAACTAGGGAGGTCCACACAGCAGCTACTGAAAGAAATAAGATATTAATTAAAGATAACTTCAGCTAAATTATAATATATGCTGCTGTATGTAAAGTTAGGTGACTGAGAGGTACCAGCCTTTCTGAGGGAGACAGAGGGAGCCATCTTGGGCTGATGACGATGTTTAAGGGCTCCTTGAGGCTCCAGATGGTGTTCACTGGACACCTGATGTTTAACCCTAAACTGTTTTACCACCTGACAGAAAGTGTGAGACATGAAATGACTCCCAGGGTCAGTTCTCACCACTTTTGAGATGCCAAAGGAGTCAGTGCCTTTAATACAGGTTTGGTTTTAAGGGAGCGCAAGGGAGAAGCAGCAGGAGAGCAGGAGAACCCTTTTTTGTGCCTAGGCTCAAAGCAACGAACTGCACCCTTGTCTTTACATGCCTACTAGTACCGCAAGAAGAAAAAAGCTAACATTAGGCTATAAACGAACTACACGACGGGTGCGTTACTTAACGTCACCACCATAACAAGACTGTACAGCTGTGTTCGGCGTGGTTAGGCTTGATGACATTCTGTAGTCTCATTTAGCCACTGTTAGCACCTGCCTTTTTCAGACACACAGAAGCTTCAAAGTTCAGGAGTGGGGTATGTACTGACGTATTTTATGTTATAGATCAAAACGTGAAAGTCTCTTAAGCTTGTGTTAATCACAGACCTTATTTCAAGCATCTAACCAAACAACCCATTTAGAAAACCTGCTGACTCTGACACCAGGGAACCAGGAGTGGTGACGTGCTAACTCATTTACGGGTTGTAGGACTCATTACTGGGGCGATCATTTCAGTTATAATGTATGTTTTATCACAGCGTCATCCTCTATACGAGGCAGAAATCACTGTGTTAATCTTCTGTGTGTGTGTGTGTGTGTGTGTGTGTGTGTGTGTGTGTTGTGTGTGTTGTGTAACATTGGCAGTGAACACTGTGTTCAGACAGGCAGGATCACTGCATCTGTTTACAGCGACCTGCAGATTAGATCAGACCTCACACTTCAAATAGAGACTAATCCAACACACACACACACACACACACACACACACTCACACACACAGTCCTACGGGAACATTAAAGTCAGTGACATAATCCACGGAGTTCAAAGAGAAACACTTAGAGTTGTAATCATGGAGATGGTGTGTGTCTAACATTTAACCACAATGCACACACTCTTTAAATTCTAACACAACAGATCTCCGTTTATGATGATCTCACACACTCCCTCTCAGCCCCAGTTTTTTTTATTTTCTCACTGGTTTACTTGTTTTTTTCTGTGCTGGGATGTAAAACCAAAAGACAGATGTCAGTCAAGTTGCATCAAACAGTGGTGAAAGGCAGTAAGTACATTTACAACCATTTGAGCTCTTGGTACTTTGATCATTTAAGTCACTTTGTTTCGGATTACTAGACAGAATATTAAAAGAACTAATACATAATGATGAATTATTACAAACTCCCCATCAGTGTATGTAGAATAATCTTAAAAGAAAGCAAATGACCCTCTGCTGTCAGCAGAGTATCCAGACAAACAGCAGTAACTGTGTGTGTCAGAAGTCAGAGATCACAGACATGGTCTATTGTCAGACAGGTCAGATATGTTGATAATGATGATGATGAGATGCAGTGTCTCTGCTGCAGCAGCAGGGCGGCGCCATCGAGCTGACCTTGAACTTGGCTGAGTTTGATGTTGATGCTGTTTGACATGTTGCCGCCTCCTCGCTCACCCACAGTCAAATACAGAGTGCTTCACTCCCATTAACAATGCAGTGTGTGCGTGTGCGTGTGTGTGTGTGTGTGTGTGTGTGTGTGTGTGTGTGTGTGTGTTTGAAACGGTTTGGCTTTTTGAATACTGACTCCAGTATTTGATCCGACAGTTGCTTCTACAATTTTATATATATTTTTTGCTTGTTTGTTAATTTGTTGCTAATTCCGCTTGAATGATGCCAGTAAATGTAAATTTTAAATTACAGTTTATCCTTTTAATAAATTACAATGATTTCCTACCATCAATATTAATTATTATTAATTAGTATTTGTCTCCCAACAGGAAAACTATATCAACCATAACACAGTGACCATAAATTATTATTATTATTATTATTATTTATTTATTTATTTTAATTTTGCATGACCCTAGATTCAGTTTCAATAAAAAGAATGGCGGCTCTTTACTGCATCGTTTGTCCTAGCTTACCTTTAATGTTACAGAAATGCTGCAGAGCACAAGTCGGTTGTATTTTCCAAAACTAAAATAATTCCAGTAATGCAATACAAAACAAAATATGTATATATTCATTTCACATAGCTAAACTGTAATACTGCAGCTGCTGGTCGTACCACTACTGCTACTTCTAATTATAAAGTACATCGTTGTTGTTTTTTTAGTGATATCTTGCTGTATGTAATTCTCAACCTTGTCTGGCTGATGGCTGTTTGTAGGTCCCAAATAATTCTCTTGACTCCAGCATTTACATATTGATATATGACACAAGATTGATAATATGGAAATTTCTTTTGTCAAACAAATCATTGCATCAGCCTGATAGATGATACTTACATGTCAAGTAACCCATCATGAGCTCCTGACCCCAAACTGCATTACTATATAAAAAAGATACCAAAATAATCTCTTTAGTTTGAGGTATGGCCATGTTTTTCTGTAAAATGTTTCACAAAATACACCAAAAAAAGCAAAGATCTCAAACGTTTTTTAAACACAAGCACCTGTACAAAAACTCAGGCCCAATCCCATTTCTACAACTTAAATCTTCCACTTGGTATTGAGTGCCCTCGTTTGCGAGATAACCCTTGATGAGGGAAGTGAGAAATATTAGGGTAGAGATCTTTCCCTAAGAAATGAGACACCACTTCCTGCAAATCGGCGCTCAACATGCAAGCATACGTCACGCGTAGTAGCGACGCAAGATACCGGTAGTCATTCAGGTTTGAAAATGCCGGCTCCAGCGCTTGTGTTACCTGTGGCTTGTTCTTCTTCTCTGTCTGATGAATCACCGGAGAAGAAATGCTGAAAACAGAAGGCACCTACGACGTCTTCTATTTCTGGTCAATTTTGTTCGGGTAAGTCGATTTGTTTAAATATTTTGACGCTGTGTTCAACTGAGTTGCTGAGTTTACGCTAGTCCAACCATCTGTTGTTTGTATTGCCTACATTCCGATCGTACAGTAACAAATTGTTTTCAAAAACTTGCCGAAGTTGCTGACTAGGGCGGGATTTAAGTGTTGGAAACCACTTCCACTACCTCAATTCTGTTTTGGGACACCACTAGCCTAAATGTGAACACGCACAACCAAGTGCAAGTGGGTATTTCTAGGGGAAGTGTGGGTATTGGGACAGGCCTTTACTAATCTAATTATAGAAAACATTTGAGAGACAGCTTCAATATTCTTTTTAAATTAACAGTGGTTTAAAGGTCCAGTGCATAGGATTTAGGGGCACCTGTTGGCAGAAATGTATTTAATATTCATAGCTATTTTCATTAGTGTATAATCACCTGAAAAAACCTGAGTTTTCGTTACCTTGGAATGAGCTGTTTACATCTATATAGGGAACTAGTCCTCGTCTATGGACAGTGATGTTTTTATAGTCGCCCATTTAGCACACATTTGCTGGTGCCAGGTGAGCGGGCTGTCACCCATGTGCCAAACAGTGCACCTGGTCTATTTGTTTTGGAGAGGAAGAGACCTCTGAACGACTGAACGATGAACCACTAAATCCCCCTAAATTTTACACATTGAACCTTTAATATGACTGTTTATAAATGTAAATATCAAATAACTGAGTTGTATTTAAGTTTTGAGTGTGTTAAATCACTCTGTTTCAGGAGCTGTGATTAAGTGGTGGGTTTTGTAGAAATGCAACATGGGAGAAAAATAAGCACAGATTTTGTTTCGCCCCGAGCAGAAACATAACTGGGCACAGTTGAGTTTTTCTGACGCACAGAGCAGCTCACTTTAAAATCAAGTGAAAGTCAATAACAGTTTGGTTTCTGGTGTGATTCAGCCGCATACTGTATGACTGTGTGTGTGTGTGTGTGTGTGTGTGTGTGTGTGTTGGCATACATCTCTCCCATTAACAAAAGGTGATATATCGACTGTGGGGGGATGGATGGACAGATGGGTTGGTAGGTTGGTTGGTTGGTTTAGCAGGAACACTCAAAGGGCAGCAGGGTTAGCTGTGTTTCCATACAACAACAAACTGCCACAGGGCCCAGAGGGGGGTGGGGGGTGGGGTGGGTGTGGGTGTGTGTGAGAGTGAGTGAGTAAGGGGATGGAGAGAAGAGGTAAACAAGGCTTACAGGTTAGAAAGTGAACACGTGACCTGAATATTGCTGGTCTGAAGGTCGGGCCACCTGTTTGGGAAAAGTAGGAAGCAAAACGATGATATGTACAAAACAGATTGTTGCATAAAAAGCAGTTTCCCAAAATTTAGTATTTTTTAGGCTAGGAGCAGTGAGAGATTATTAAACTGACACACACACAGTACAACCACTGACTTCCAACAACAGACTTAACGATAAGTTTCAACTGTCAATAACTAAATACTCCCTGAACTTTTCTGAGAATCACCACCTTATCATGGTGGAGGGGTTTGCGTGCCCCTGTGATCCTGAGAGCTGTGTCGCTCCCGACAGGGTCTCCCAAGGCAGAGTGGTCTCATGTGAAGGGCCAGACTAAGAGCAATTCAAAGACCTGCATGCAGAGTCTGCAAAAAAATCCATATGTAATGGATTAAGTCCCAGTTGTTAAAAACAAGACAAATGTGTTTCCAGGTGTCGGGGAGTTCTGCTGCACACGGTTTAAGTAGTATAAAGCCTTTAGTGTCTGCAGAGGGAACTGTGTGAAGTCTAATAAAAGGTGATGTCACACAAGTAGGAGTTCGTTGAAGACTACAAGTTTGAAAATGAAACAAATCTGGAGGTGTAGAGTTAGGGGCGAAGTGAGCCCTCTGAGGCTGGCTGCTTATCTCTGCTGCAGGTCAGAGGCTCCAAGCTACATTAGCTGCTACTAGCATAACACACTACCATGTCCCACCCAGCTGTCGGTGGTCAAGTTGCATTGTGAGTGATGTAAGAGGCAGGTTCTGATAGGGAAGTTGAATGTTTACCTTAAAATAGACGATACCTCTGGTTCTGCTGCTTTTCTGTTGATCTGTTTTTGAATTAAACTGGCCTCTCTAGAAAAGTTGGAATATTGATAAAGGCAAAAGGCAGTGTGAAAATTGCAATGGAAACAGAGTGAGCAACCACTGAGGTGCCCTTGAATAAGGCCCGAAAGCCCCGTTTCCACCAAACACTTTCACTGTAGAACCAAAACCAACCTCTCAGACATGGTACCTAGACCCTAGCGTTTCCACCGCAAACAGTACTCTTAAATGTGGGCGGGGTTGTTGTCACTCACTGCTCTGTCCAGCACTCACTGTATTTCCTCATCACCGGTGACACAGATGGAAGTCTGCACCTTGTTTATTGTCCACAGAACGAGGCTGCACAACGACATTTTCAGAATAAAATAAAACAGGCTGCAGTGAGAGTCTCTCTCCATGGGATATTTAAAAATAGCAGGTTTGTGCATTTAGTCCTTCTCAGGTAAGCTCAGGGGTTTAGTGTAACGCTTGAAGATCCACTTATTACTAAAAGTGTCTGTCATGTAAATACTAAAGTGATGGTCAAAGTTGTCACATTGGAATTTAAGGTGTGTTGATTGATTCATGTCGTCAGCTCATACATTGAGTAACATTACACCTTAAAATCGTCGGCTGTCACCCCACTGAACAAGGGGCAGCAAACATCCTTTCATTTTATAGTTACAGTTTACTAATAAAACTCTCCACAGTATGAACGGTGGTTACATGAGCCTCAAAACCAGCCACAACTCAGCCCTGAGCAGAGTGACCGTCCTCTACAGTCAGACTGCAGTGTTCACAGCTCCACCTTTTAGTACCAGATCTGTGTGCTAGGTACCCCAACAGAGGGGGGACCAAACATGGGGACGGTACAGAACGGTTCCATTGGTACCATCCACAACTTTTCACAGTGGAAACGGGAAAAAAGCATACTGAACTGAATTGTAGGGCACTTGACTGCTTGGTGGAAACAGTTCTTTACAGTGGAGCTGCTCAGTTGCCAGCAGATTAGACTCTTGTTGTACTGGTTAGCTTCTACATGTGTATGTCTGTAATTGTCAGAATGTGATTAGGGAATTCCTGCAGAAGCAACCAGGGGGGTATTCCAGAAAGCGGGTTATGTGAAAACTCAGAGTATGTTAACCCTGAGATGAGGGAAACTCTGAGTTATCCGTTCCAGAAAGAGAGGTAACTGAAACTCTGAGTCAGTCACCATGGTAACAGACTCTGTGAACATAACCTGCTCGCTGGCAGGTTTTCTTCAATAAACCCTGAGTTTTTCTCTGTCTCCTCCCTCTTACACGCTGTTTCATTTCCTCATTCATTCAGTCCGTGTCAAAGCTTGTATTGAAGCACATTAATTAGCGGAGATTTACGGTCTGTCACAGTCTAAATCCTGCTGGATATTAGTTTGTTACTCAGGACTGTCTTAAGTTATTGAATTTATGCATATCAATCATTTCTTTGGACATCGGTTTTTGTCTTAACATTCAAATATTACACAGCGAGAATTCACCCTCAGCTCAGAATCAAACCTCTGTCCTTTTTATATTTATTATTTTTTATAACACTGTGCACAAGGATCAGACTGTCAGTCTGTTAGAGCAGCTCCCAAATGTTTATTGCACATAATGTAGGTCTAATTATTTAAATTTTAAAAATCGGTATGAAGCTTTAGACACGTAGTATCAGTGACTAATGATCTCTATCACTGATGTCATTGGTCGCACTGATGGAACATAATTCCTATAGCCTAATATTGGGGATTATATGTTAATATTTCTGAGTGAGCAATGGTGCAGCATTTCAGTGTCTTTAAATTTACTACATTTGTAGCTGAAATAAAGTCACTGAATGCTGTTGAGTCAAGATACAAATAGATGTGCAACATTTTAAAATCTATGTATTTTAACCTTAACATCTTTTCAAGTGCACATCACCAAACATATTATTACTGGGTCAGACTGTGAGTTTACAGTCATGTCTTTGTCTTTGATCAATAGCCTAGCCTATATGTTTTAAATCTTCCTATTTTTCAGTTGCTGCCTCCTGTGTTTTCCCCATCAGATTAAATCTGAACAAATATATTATTATAATGTGATGTATCTACAGCCTGATACACAGTCAGATTCCACCACTTTATCTTCATTAAGAATTATGTAAGTCTGATAAATGATGAATAAACGGACAACACTGAATAAAACTTTTTTATTAACTTTATGGTTAACTTATTTACACTTTCCTCGCTCTGACTCAGGCTCTTCTTTTAAAGATAAACGTGCACCGTCTGCTACACATGCATTAATATTTCTACATCCACTGGATTAAAATGGAGGCGCTGTCTTTTATTTACCTGTTGCCATGGTGAATCGTGGAGTCGGAGCTCCATTGATGATGGCTTTTTATTGTCGGCTTAACTCAGAGTGAACATACTCAGAGTTGACTGAACTAACTCAGATCAGCTGCTCTGGAACCGGTAACTAAGAGTTTCCCATCTCAGGGTAAATCAACTCAGAGTTCAGGGTTAGACTCAGAGTTTGTTGAACCTCCTACCTGGAATACCCCTCAGGTCTTATTCCGAAGTTGTCAAATACTGCTGCCTGGTCATTATTTTCCGCGTCAGACAGCAATGAAAAACAGGCATGCTATTGCAGTAGTATGAAACATGATTGGAAATTCAGTAAAAAAAAAATTGTGTCCAAAGTGACGTACAAATTACATACAATCTAAGTCACAGTATATCAAGAGGAAGCCTGTTAGAATAAGGTTGCAGGTGCCAGGAAGTAAAACATAACGGCACAGGAAATAAAAGAGTTTTTTATCTTTGGGGGGGCTTTTTGATGCAATTTTTAAGTGTGATGGAAATCGGACCACTGAATTGTTGTGACAGCAGCAGTAGTTGTCATACATAAACTTGAATTAGCGAGTTTAGTCACTTTGTAGGTGAGCATGAGTGATTTGAACTGACTCAGCTCGCTGTGTTTGGAAAAGAAAGTCATTTGTGTATTGATAAATGTAGGTTGTGGTTTGGGTAGATTTACTGTCTCTTCCCTGTAGTGGTGAGGTTTCCTGTCGTACTGACCAACAAACTCTTACTGAAGTTTTTGTTGTTATTATTTATTAGTGATGGAGAGTTAGTCAACATGTCTCAAACATAAATAAAAACCAGCTCCACCTGGCTGTAGATCTGTGATTGGTCCAAGAGAGGGAGCCATGAGAGAGAGAAAATAAGATGTTTACCCCCAAAGTGCCTCTTTTACCTTCAGCTACCCCCATACACACACACACACACACACACACACACACACGCCTACACATTCAAAGACACTCAGCCAGCTACACAAACACACAGACACTTATCACCACCCTTGACTAACCCCATTGGCTGTGTGTGTGTGTGTGTGTGTGTGTGTGTGTTTGATGCTCATGCAGAGCGACAGACGGGTCTCCAGGTCACTCACAGGGACGTCTCAGGGCCCCGGTCCGTCCTGGCTGCCCGCCAAACTGTCTCCCTCGCCGGGCTGGGGGCGGCAACAATGGCGCCCCCGCCCCCGTCCCAACACCTACACACACACACACACACACACACACACACATATACACTCACAAACTCATACTGTACTACATCTCAGGTCCAAAACAAAAGTACAAGTAAAACTACAAATACATTTAACTGTTTACTTAATGTTTACTTCAACAGACCTTAATATTTACGTAAAAGGATGTTGTGTTTCTCCTTTAAGACTCTGTTCCTGAAAACAGCTTTAAAGACACAACGTAGGGCGATAACATTGACAAAATATGATTAGATGGTTAGAGTGAAAAATAGAGAATATTGATACATTAGTACAGTTATACTCGCTGTTTTGGTTGCTATTCAGAAGTTTCCTTGGGATGAAAATCCTGAATTTTTCTGTTTTTGAAATCATTAATTTGGACATTTAGCATTTTGTAAAACACTGATATGATCATATCATCACAAAATGATTCCTGTTCCTCCGAGGATGAACCCGTTAGAGTCTAATGACCACAGGATCTTTCCTATTGCGCCTCCGTCAGGACAAACTTCACATGTTCAGCTCAACTGCTGGTGAGACCCCAAGAAAAGATAAATCATCAGGATGTTCAGCTTGTTCTCATTCTCAACTCATCAAATGATAAATGATATGATACCCTGGGTGGGTGACATCTGTTTGCAACGCCACTGGCAACAGTATTACATGAAGAGCTGGAATATCCCTGTAGGCTGGGAAGCTGAGATGTACAAGGCTGAAGATGATGTCCAGCGTGACAAGGTGTCTGCTAAGAACGGCCTGGAGTCGTATGCTTTCAACGTGCAGTCGACTGTGGAGGATGAAAAACTTGCTGGCAAGATCAGTGAAGACGACAAGGGAGGGGAGGTAGAAGGGTCTAACAAACCCTGGACTTTCACCTAGGAGCCTGCTGTTTGCTTCCCGTGTGAATATAGAGCCAAACCGTGATGTGTTTTCTAACCTAACCACCACGCGTCTGCCTCTGTTGCAGAGGCAAATAAATGTAATGTTTTACTGACGTTTTAATTGTATTATGAAAGAGACTCTATGCATCTATCGAGCAGTAACTGTACGTTTCCTGTGGAAACAGAAGTGTATTTTTAAAAGATAATATGCATGTAACAAGCATAAATTGACCCACTGTCAAAAAGCGTTACCAACAGACACCAAGCGCGTCCTATTTAGACGTGAAGGTCCATTGACAAAGCGTCGATATTTGCTTAGTTGGGATTAGAACACATTGGGATGTTTGATCTGTTCAGCACTTAGGGCCTGTGTCCACATAGTGTTTTTCTACGAGAAAGCGATGGTAGGGCGCTGGGGAGCACTTCATCCCAGCACTTAATTTAAAAAGTGTTGCATATGGGTTTTGTTTCTATGACAACAACATGTTGACATTGATGTTAGCTAGGTAGCTAATGTAACACTACGTTAACAGAGGGTTGACGACACAGTTAACAACAAGCCAATCTGGAAATCCATCAGTTAAAAAAAAAAAAAAAGAAAAAAAAAGAAAACGTGTTTTGTTTTTTTTTGTTTTTTTCTTCATTTACCTCTGGAGGCACAGCCCGGAGTTTTTCGACTAACGTAAGTGCAGGGGCCTCTGCGATCGCTCACGCCCTTCACGTCTGGCGGTGCCCCCAGGGAATCGCCGTGTTGTTTACAAATACTTCGGGTAGAAAGCCAGCAGAGTTTAGCTATATGTCACATTTTCCACGTCACTATATCACCGTGTAGACTAATCTGATGTTTGTTAAGTCTATAAACACAATGAGTGAACAAACGTTACTATTTCTGTGTGCACGTTTTGTAATTAATAACATGGTTATCGTAGATTAGCTGGGCTAACCGTTAGCTGTTAATGTTAGCCGTTAGCGGTGTCTGTAATAACCATAGACTGTATAAAAATAAGGTAATAACTCAATAAACTGTCCGTGAATAGAATATTTTTTCCAGTGGATATTTTAGTTACAACATGATTGAGCTAGCAAAGCAGTGTTGTGTTGCTATGTGTGGTATTTATTCAGTTATGGGAAATGGCGTTTGGGGTGGAGTGGTCGCTATGGACGCGGAGCTTGCTGTTTCTGTAGGTACACATTTTCTGGGGACACCTGCACGTCTCGGCCACGCCCCCTCCAATGTGATTGGCTAATGCGCAGCATCGTTCAAACTCAAAGCCCCCCCCCCCCCCCGGTCGTCTTTCACACAGGGCTGCCGACAGATTCTACAGTATAAATTGCAGAATCTGTCTTGAGAGATTAACAACAAGCTAACAAAGCGTACAGTGATAACAGCACAACACTCACCAACAACAGTGTCTGAACTAAGTGGACTTTTCTGTCTTTGTTGTGACTGGAGACATTAGCCTAGCTAAAGGAGCAGCGTGACATCACCAGCAACTTTCTGAAAAGTTCAGAGATTTTCAGCTCGAAGCGCTTGGTGTCAGACTGCTCTGAAAAAAGACACTGGGTGCAGTTTTTTTTTTTTTTGAGGCGGCCGTATTCGCCTATGTCTCAATGAGAACAACTGAAAAAAGATGCTGATGCTGAGAAAAAAAACGTCGATACAGGCCCTAAATGAACTGTAATGGACACTGCAGCCTGTAGGTGGCGCTAACAGGATTTTACACCTCATGTAAGCCCTTTAAAATAAACCTTTGAACACTTTTACACACAAAATCATCATCATATTATCATTGACACGCACCTTTGGTCATAAAGGAGCAGAAACTTGGCAGTCATTAAGACATTCCTCTCCATGCTGAAGCACTCAGTCATCACTGGGCCTCTTTCTTTCTTTCTTTCTTTCTTTCTTTCTGTGTGTGTGTGTGTGTGTGTGTGTGTGTGTGTGTGTGTGACAGGGCAGGGTGTCTCTGTTTGGACTTACTCTCTGTGTGTCTTCAGTCCGTCGTGGTGGAGCAGCGGCAGCACGCTGGAGGAAACGTGGCCACCGAATCGTCTGATGGACCGAGCCGCACCAGCTGAGCCACCTGCCAGAAGCTTCACTCTGATTGGCTGTCCAACAGGAAATGGAAAACAAATCAAGACCAGAGGATGAAGTTGCAAATTTAACTCTGAGGTAAGACACAAGTTCACTCTGCACAACAGTTCTTAGCAGGTTCCAGTCAGTATGCACACTAAAACTTGTCCCACAATGCAATGCGGCAGAAAGTGGGGGCGGGGCTTACAGTGGGGATGTTTAGGATAAAATGCAAACAGCTGCAGGAATAACTAAATGAATAATAAACAAAAACTTTATCTATACAGCAACTTTTAAAGCAGTTACACGATGCTTTACACTGCAAAGTCTAAATTTAAAAATTATATGGATTCGGCAAAATGCACCACAATAGAAGAAGATAAAAATACTCATGTAACCGGTCTGGCCTGACACTTCGGTTTGCAACAAGCTCTGGGTTGTGTTCGTGGATGATGAGGAAGGAGACGAGGACAGATTCTGCCTTGCTAACCAGAGGGATTTATTCTCTGTGCAAAACACATTCAAATCAGTACAGCAACTTCTTATGACCAGCTTGTCACAAACACGGTCCTGAAAACGAGTGAGGAGAATAGCACAAACGTACAGGATATGACATCACTGAAATGTTGTCACCGAACAAAAATCGAATTTACCAAAACAAAAGTTCCCCAAAATAAATACAGAAACAAATGTGAACACATAAAAAAGCAGCAACAAAATATAAACAAATACGAAAGATGGATTTGGTGAAATATAAACTTTTTACAATTATACATTGGTTACACTCACATGAATAAATAAATAAATAAAACAGATTAAACATGTTGAAACTACACTGAAAAAGAAGTCCTTTGAATAAACTTGATTTTAATGTGCACATCAGTCCCACATGATCAGATTTTGGTCAGCTGACATCATTTTTCTCAATTACGTATCGCTTGACACACCAAAATATTTCCTTCACATTATACTGTTTGGGTGTGTCTAGGATTTGAGGACATTTGGGGCTTAGCATAGACCTCTTTTGGGGGTCCATGGGATCCACTTCTGGCACTTCTTTTGGTCAACAAGTTCTATTTATATGCTTTTTTTATGCACCGTGGCTCCTTATTTATATGTCTGTGTGTATCAGTTGTTTTTTTCTTCATTATGAATGAGAAAATAGTGGTGGACCACCCAGCATCCTACCGGGGGCCAGAAGCTTTGGCTAGCATGCCATGAGTTGAGTATCACTGCAGTAGAGGAGGGTCCCTGCTCCGTCTCTCTTTCAGCTGAGGGGCCCTTAGCCTGAAAAAGTTGCAGACCCCTGTTCTACACATTATGATTCAGTGACTATAAAACCATCTTATTATGTAATGTTAAAATTATTTAATGATATCCAGGGTGCCTGATTTTTAACTGTACCTCAAACTTGATCATGTAACTTTAAAGCAATCCCATTATGTTATTATGTTATGTTGAATGCAAATATGAAAATGAGCAAAAAACATACAATACCATATTACAAAAATAACTTTTATTTGGTGAGAGAGCGCTGTACAACAATGACGTTGGACTATATATACATAGATACATACATACAGACATATATACATTTTCACTGAAACTTTATACACTTCAGTATAAACAGAGCAGGTGTGCAACCCGTCCATATTTGAGGCTGTTTTTGTGGAAGTGTTTTAAATTACAAGGTTTTAATAAAAATGTTTGGAAATCATATGACTGGAGAAATGAGATGTGGATTGTACTGTGTGAGTTGTGAGAGAGTTTGTAAACACGTTCGACTTCAATTCATTAAGAAATTCTCTCTTTGTTCACCACGTGAGAAAAGTTACAAACGTGACACAGGCGGAGTATTTGATATATAAATGGTCATTTGAGAGGGCGAAGTATTCCTTAATAGTTTGTGACTGGGCCCTGTGAAGTGTAGTACTACTGTGTGTGTGTGTGTGTGTGTGTGTGTGTGTGTGAGTGTGTAAAGTCATCGCCTCGCTGATGGGATTAAACGTAATGGTTGATCTGAGATTAACTTTCTGAGCATGACGACCCTCCAGGTTTGACCAGTGAGGTGAGTACTGTGGGTGTGTCCTGATTCTACTGTGTATGTGTTACACACATGTATGAACACACAGGCATAAAGCACATGCGACAGGGTGACCATTTTGGGAATCAGCGATGTTATTCCACAAAGAACATTTGAAGAATGGACTTGACCTCCTCCCCCTACAGGTGTCAACCACCAGTGACACAAACTGTGTCATTTTGCAACGCCTTGTTGCACCCTGAGAGCATGTTAAAGAGACACTCCAGTGATTCAGTTTCATACTTGTATAAAGTCTGGGGACTCACAAGAGATAAAAACAGATAAAAAAACAACAATGTTCAGAGTCAAAGTATCAGAGGTAAAGATGTGCTGACTTTAAGTTTCCAGTGCAGCTAAAGCTAAAGCTAAAACCACTGCATCTCATATTCCCCATAATTCAACTTACATTCATTAAACCCTCTGTGTCACCTTGAAACACAGTTCCACAACAGTTAAAATGAAGGTTTCTCAGCCCCAGCAAGACAACATAATGTATAAGACTTTGGAAAGCTCCTCCTGAGTCACTGAAGGTATTTTACAGCTGTTTTCACAGACTGACTATGACTTCATATGAAAACTCAAGTTCCCATTTAAAAAACTTTCAAAGTGAGTTAACCACGAACACATCTCGTCTGATATCAACCAAACAATCCGAAAAAATGTCACGCTTTTACAGTGTAACATGTGAAACACACACGTTACTGTTTGAGTCAAATGTGCTTTATAGTCAATTGTAGCTCTGCAACTGACATTTATTTACATTATCATTTAATCTGACAAATACTGTATCTCCAATAATGGACTCATTTTTTAATCTATAAAATGTAAAAAAAAATAAAATAAAAATAGATAAATAAAAACAGTAAAATTAGGGGGTGAAAATGCCCATTACATGTATTAAAAAACTTAAAGTATTTGTCAAAGTAGAGGTCACGAAACCAAAAATATTCAGTTTATAATCACACTGTAGACGACAAAGAAAAGCTGCAAATTTTCACATTTTGAAGAACAAACCAGTGCTGGTTGTTTTTGCATTTTTGCACAGAAAGTTATGTAATAAACAAATCCATTATAAAAGTTGTTGCTGATTTCTTTTCTCTAATCGAATAATTGATTAATCTCTAGTCAGTCACATCACTTTCTCATTTGTATAACGTATGGTGGGTCTGTGTGTGTAATATCTTGTAAATGAATCTGGCACCACTGATATGTTGGAACGTGACTCTGTGTTCACAGTCTGATCTGTGAGTGTGAATGTGTGTGTGAATGTTTCAGTGTGGGATCCATCAGAGGGCAGTAGAGTTCCTGCTGGACTGTCTGCTGGTCACAGGGTGTTTCTGTCTGAGGGTCCAAAAAGTACAAACTGTAACAACACCCATGCTGTGTGTTGGAGCTCATGTGGTTGGTGCTGCTGAGGCTGTCGGAGGTGTTGATTTGACCTGATGGTTACTTGTGGTGTTTAGTGTCTTACAGTGTTGATTAGAACATATAAACATATAAAACACATATTTTAAAATGGCCCTAAAAGCCAAAACAGTTTGAAGAGAGAGGAGAAAAAATCCAAGTTGAGGTCGTTCAGTTTCAGTCGTAACAAGATTACCGAATCTCATTGAGCTGCTGCCGCTGTATCAACATGTTTTTGTGTTTTATTATTTTAGTCTCGAGCAGGAGGTGAAAGATTAATAGAAGGAACAGCAGCAGACACACACACACACACACACACACACACACACACACACACACACACACATACACACTCCTTGTCGAGGTGTAAATCTCATTTCACAGACCCACCTCTGCTGCTGTCAGTGACCCTGTAGAATTGGATGATGTTTACTTTCCTGGATTACATCCATGAAGTCAGGGTTAATCTTCGCATTTAAACGCCCTGCATGAAGCATGTAGAAATTACTGCCTATAGATCCGTCACACATGATCCCAGAATCCTTTGCTGCTTCCTGCAGTCGCTGTTTTCCGGCTGATCTGTGTTGATATGTTTCATTTTCATATTCAGGTCACAGCAGCAGCACATCAGTGGTACACAGTGTACTCTAAGTACAGTATTGAGTTACTTTTACAGCTGTAGTTACTATTTTTTATTTTATATACAAAACATGATCAATTTAATGCATTAATTGTGAAATACTTTATATTATATATAATCAGGTTGGAGTCCAGTCTGTGTGCACTTACACAGTCAGGCAATATGACTGTACATACTTCATCAGTCTGCAAAGTCTTTAAAATGCCTGATGGGTTATTGAAATCCTCCACATCAACAAAATGCTGTTTACATTTTAACCTATTAAACATAATAATAATAATACACTGAAGTTTTATATTTAATACAAAGACGGTGGAGAAGTGTCATATAATAAACTGTGCGCACAGTGACTTTTATCAAGACAATAATTAATGTGGAATATATACAAAATGATGTCTAGTGCACACACACAATCCTTATAATTAAAAACAATGTCATCTTGTTACTTTCAATACATTTTGCTGGTAATACTTCAACTTAAGTAACATTGTGAGCATAGAACTTAGTCTTACTTGTAATAGAGTATGTTTACATTGTTGCATTACGACTTTTACTTATGATCTGAATTATTCTTCCACCACTGATAAAAGTAGGCAAAGGCAAGACAGTGAGGAGTAAAAGTACGAACACCACAGTGTAAAAATACTCCATTACATGTCAAAATCTTGCATTTGAAATGTTTAAGATATTTAAAAATTAGGAGCCAATGCACTGAAATTATAGAAAGTAATCACTGGCTTCTGTCTGTGTTTTATTGTTACATGTTTTATTTTGATTATATGTATTTATTCCACTATAATATTAATATATGAACATGTACGCAGCATTATTTTTTCACCTGGTTGAGGTCAAGTAACTACTTTCAAAAGTAATCTACAGTACAGCCTATACGTTTATACTAATACTTCAGTATGTAGTGATTATATAGTAATGTCGTATTTAATCATATTTAATAAGCTAATTATATTTTTCGTAGACAACGTAACATCACACTTGTAGCAGGAACAACAATGTAAACACTTTATCTCCACATGGGGAGCAATTAGGAGCTCATGGTCATTTGATCAGAGGCATAAAGTAGTGAAGAGAAATATGTACATGTGTGTCTAAATTGTACTTAAGTAAACATTCCTGTTACATTCCTGCACTGTCGGATATCTAAGGCTGTAAAATTATCACTATTTCATAAGATTAAAAGCAAAGAATTGAGTTAAATTTGAAAGAACAATCACTTCTGTGTACATTGAATAGAGTTTCTAATAAATTAATGTCTTATTTTCTATTTTCTGTCAACCACCTTCATCGTACTCAGCCTCAGTCTGATGACCACTGACGTCCTGTTTTCTCAAGTTTCACTGACTTCTTGCTGCTGAATGAATCTCCCAATCAAATTTCTGATTCATAGTTTGAGTCCATAGTCTGTGTTCGTACTGGGCAGCTCCCAGTCTGATAGTGAGCCGGAGTGGAGACTAGTTTCACAGCTTCTCTGTAAAAACGTTAAAAACAGGACATGATGTCTGCACAGAAACATGAGCAGCTTCAGTTTTCCTCCCAAACTAAAACTAAAAAAACGAAGTTTATTCTCTCTGGTGCATGCAGGGGGCGACGTGAGGCAGGAGGGAGGTTTGTTACTCACACTGATGCCCTGTGTGTTTTTACATTCACTCTTTATAGTTTGTCAGATTCACAGAGCAACACATGCAAACATTTTAAACCTCAAAATTTATCTGCACTCAAACAATGTGGGGACCGAGTTTTGACTCTTACTGAGGCCTGTGAGAAAAAAAACAGAAACACTTGTTTAACTGCAAATAAATCTGTCCCAACCATCGGCACAACATTTAAGTGTTTCATAGTAGCACATGCTGTATTTTGAAATAAAAAACTGTATGTTTGTAGTATTTCAAACCTATATTAAACAACAAACTTATCAACTAACTAATCAAATTTTTTAAGGCCTTTAAAAAGAGTTGACATTCAGATGTTGCGTAGAAGTTGTAAATAATATCTGGTGCACAGCTAATTTTTTAAATAATATATTGTGACATAAAAACAGTAATATCCAAAGATGATGACATCACTGTTTCCGCCCACTACATTTGATTGACAGGTGGTCTCCAGGAAGTAACAGTGCAGAACCACAACTTCCTTGTCAATATACTCATTCTTCAACTTTTAATCTTTACTTAAACAGGTTGATACACGGTCACTGATGAGATCTGATTGGTCAAACAGGTTTTAAATTGCGAGAAGTCTTGTTAAACTGCTGATTTGAGCTCGAAGCAGGAAGTTTGTGTTAGTTTCTTATTTCACAGCTGATTCATGTATCGTCTTTTTGCTTTTCGTGTAAAAATGTGACTTTAACAGAGACGTTTTTACACATGTGACAGCTGTTGACTCAACTATTGGTGAGGAAGCATCATATTAATATATATTTGTTGTGTCACTCTCAGTGAGTTGGGGATAAAACAGGACGGCTTATGTCAGTGGCTTTCTGACTAATGGACAGTTATCTCTCTTCTCATTTATTGTGTTGTCTAATTATTATTTACACATCTATACTTACACATATAATACGTCCTAAGCCAATGATTTAAATAATTTTTATAACCAGAAGTAATAATTTTTCTGATCTGTAATATTCAGCGAAACTGCCACCCTCTCTTATTTTATTTTAATGTAGAGTTTTGTCATTACACACCAGCTCCTGTTTACAAAATTCAAGTGTTGTTGCCTTCCTAAATCAGTCAGTATCCTGACATTTAAAGGCTCCGTATTAATCTTGTTAATCAAAAATAATTTTTGACCAGTTTTTGGCGATGTTTTGTTTATGCTTTTTTTTAAATATATTATCGCAGTATTATCTGATTACTGCAGGAATCGATCATACACAGATTTTTTTTTAAGTCAATAAAACTAAAAAAGAATCAAAATAACGTAAAAAAAATTCATTTTAATTTTCCTGTGTGACAGCTAGAAAATGCCCACAGGAATTTGAGTTTTTGAAAATTGAAAACTTTGCTGAGCAGGCCTGAATAAATTAATTCTTGTAGTTTTTGTTTGTTAAAGGCAACACAGTCACACGTGTCCACCATTAGTGGTAATATATATATTATAAGACATGCTGTGTATATGATATTTATAATAGTTTTTTAAAAGGAGAAAGTGTTGTTTTAAGTTCATTAACATAGATACGTATAAATTTAAATCTGCATGTGGATCAGTAAAATGTAATTTCAAGAAAAGGTGAATCAGTTTCAGTGTACATGTAAAATATTTTCAGTAATTCTGAAGCTTGATCGTGTTATGTAAAATATTTTTGCACCTCTAAATGGTTGTAGATGCGAAAACAGAAATTAAAGAATAATTCAGCGTTCAGGTAATTAAATATTTGTTGATCGTATTTTTGATTTTAAATAAAAACAAAACCTGAATCTTTTTGATTTGAGGAAAAAAAAGTACTAATGGATAAGAAAAATGATTTTTCACGTAGCTGCCCAGTCCACTTCTAAAAACATGTTGATATTACAGTTTAATTGTTTTATTTACGTATATTATTATGCATGTGCTTTTAACAATTATCTGATTAATATTTCACATTTTCTTTACTGTTGTAAAACAAAACAAAAGACCAAAATGCCTCTGTTATGGAAATGCAATTGAATTTAATTCAATTTATTTAATAAGACCATTTCCTTTTAAAATTAGACATCAAATTTCAGATGTAAAATGTTGCAGTAGAAACAAAATTTAAATGTCACACGCTCTTATAATTTGTGTTTTAATGAGAACAAGGACATTTAAAATTACAAATTTGAGCTTGGTTATTTTTGTCGTAGATTTCCTTGATGTCTGTTGCCAAAATCTTACTCACGTTTTCACAGTTGTTAAAATTCTACATTATAAATCCCTGTAAATTAAACTATGTATCAGTTTTTAATATTTTGTCTTAAATTTAAGAATGATTGTCGCTGAGAGACACAACAGTGATTTGTTAAAGTGCAGCAGTGAGCTGTGTGATGGTGTAAACAGTCACAGTGTTACGTATATGTGTGTGGGAAATATAATTTGGGTGGTGCGTTCACTGTACAGTTTAATAATAATGATAATGAATCAGTTGACTCTGTAAATCTACACAATGTCGCTGCTGGTGTCCGTTAGTTTTTTCATTATTTCAACAGTATTTCAGCCGTTTAAACCGGCACAGTGTGATTTTATTACCACAATATTTTAGTAATGAGTTTAAACAGTGAAGACATGTAGTCTCATTTTGCTGCTGAGAATTTTTTTTTTATTAAAATGAGAGAGAATTTGGTCAGTAGGTTGAGATATGTCTCCTTGTTTTTGAAGTTTCAGGATGTTTCCAAAACAAAATGAGGAATAATCACAGCATCACGGTTAAGAAAATGACATTTAAATATAGCAGAACTGTTACTTAGCTGGTGACATAATCTGAAAATTCTTTTTTTTACATTTTTTTTTTATTATTATTTATTTATTTTGTTGTTTGTATGATTTTTGAGAAACAGACAAAATTACGACTGTTATTTTTGTTTTTTTGAGATTTTGCTGCTTTGACGCATTTGAAAACCAGCCCAATAGTGATGTTGTAGCCTCTGAGAGACACACACACAGTGAATCCTCCACTGTGTGACATCAAAACAAAGACGGAGGAGGTTGATCCTGAACGCACATTAGAAAAATGCAGTTTCACACAAGGCTCGATGCCACGGAGAACTGAAGGAGGAAGACAGTATTTTTTTTTAACCATCACAAACAAACAACAGGCATCAGGCAGCTACAGTGTCACCTACCTCCTCCCATGTTACCATGGCAATAATACACCGTCAACCACAGCGGCCATTTTGTGTCCTCGAGCTTTTTTTATTTACAGTTTATCTGCTTGTAAAATAAACTTTCACAGACTGGAAGCAGCTTCTTGTGTTCACCACGATCTTCGCCTTCGTCTGCAGGCAAAAGAGCCGACACCTGCCTAAAAACACACCCCAGGAGTGTGTGTGTGTGTATGTTTTGTGTGTGTGTGTGGTTTCATTCCTTCCTCCCTCTTTCACCCCTACAGGCTCCTTTTCTTTTTGTTCTTTTCATTTTTTTAACCCAACTGTTTCCAACAGCTTCCACACACCCGATGACCTCTTTGTTGATGCTATAGTAGCGGCCATCTTGTTTCATTAGACTGTAGTGTAACTGTGTGTGTGTGTGTGTGTGTGTGTGTGTGTGTGTGTGTGTGTTGGGGGTTGTTGTGTGCAGAAGCGATGTCTATTGTTTGAGTCAGTTCTGATTTGATTAACAGTCCGTTGGTGGTCAGTGCTTCACTGGTCATTAACGGCTGGTAGGACTGGAAACTCTGGCACTAAGGCCATAATTCTATATATGTGTGTGCGTGTGTGTGTGCGTGTGTGTGTGTGTGTGTGTGTGTGTGTGTGTGTTACACAGAGGGTGGCAATGTTGGTCTGTATGTCCAAAATTTATCAATGGATTGTAATGAAATTTGGTTTAGACATTCTTGTTCTCCAGAAGATAATTCTTACTGACTCTGATGATCACATGACTTTTCTAGAGTACTAGTTCTTTCAAGTTATTTATTTATCATATGCACAAGAAGCAGTTGTTGACAGTGAAACTCCTCCAACAATGCTCATTAAATATGTATAAAAAGCATAGAGTGTAGAAATAATGGTCGTAGACCCGTGACGTCACCCATTGGTTTGTGGACTCTTGTTCTGAGGCCTTGAGTTAGGCATTTTAGCCGTCACCATCTTGGTTTCTTTGGAGCCAGAAGTGACCATATTTGGGCCAGAGCGAGGGGTAGATAAGACTGAGAAGTTGAGGACACTTTCCACAGACAGCATGTCACTCAAAGCGGCTCCGCTCTTAAATATGCGTAACCTTAAACTTTAATAAAATGTAAACGGGTGAGTTATGTAAACATTCACCCCTGCACAACTGTCATGAAGGGGGAAATTAGCTACAGAGACCGACATTGTTTTTGTACCAGGTTGTAAACATGTTTATTTCTGCTGTAAAGTTAGGCATTTAACATGGCACTCATGCTCACATATGGGGATTGACTGTCTTCTGGGGTCAGCCTCAAGTGGCCGTTAGCGGAACTGCAGTTTTTGGCATTTCTGTGCTGGCTTCATTTTTCAGCTTAAGAGGTTGCGGCTTGATAAAGAGCTTACTAGCTTGTACCAGGGTTCAAAGCTAAGGTTTTTTTTCACTTACCCAGTCGGGCAAGTTGGTCAGAGATTCACTTGCCTGAAGTCAGTTTTTACTTGCCCTATAAAAATTGTTTAATTTAAGCGGCTATCAAATAACAAAGACTGCAGTTATTTTTATGTTATATAATCTTTATTCACACTGTATTTATTAATTAAAACAACATATGTCATGTATTGTAGCTTAATTCCTACACAAAAATGACAGTGTCTGGGCTTAAAGTGAAAAATATGTCAATCATTCTCCGTCTATAATTTTGCGCCCTACTTGAGCCATGCCCACCTCTATTTATTTTTCACCCCTCTCTCCAGCTCTGCTGTATTAACACCGGGTTTAATATATTTTGCTTCCATCTCTCTGCCCTGCTCTACTCTACTTCTACGCTACTTAGCTCTCTCTCTACTCTACCATTAGGCTACCACATCCACCTGTTGCACAAAACGCACACAGCAGTGTTTCCCCTAGGATGGAGTTGTAGCAGCGGAGGTGAAGCACACGCATGAAAAAAAAATTTCACATGCGTGAAACTTTTTTGTATGCTTGCAAAGCACAGCCTGCAGGGATGTTTCTATGTATCTACTGGCACCAGAAGGGCTCTTTAGGACTAAGTACATACAGGGGCAGGACATTGTTACACAGCGTGTGCCCGTGACTTCAAGCAGAGAGACCGCTGCATCAGAGCAGAAGAGCACGTTTTAAAATACATTTATTTTATCAATTAATTATTTACTTTTACTATTTTTAGCAACTTGCCCGATCGGGCAAGTGAGTTGTTAGTTTACATGCCCGACCTTGAGTTTTACTGGCCCTGGGCAATCGGGCAATCGTTATTGTTGAGCCCTGTTGTACGCTAACAAGATGATATGCCTTACAATCTATTCAAAACGTGTTTTACGACTGAGTCCTGTCTCATAACTGTCTACGCACCTTTCCACTTATGTAGACTTTGTACTAAAATAAAAGTGCATAGTGCAACACAGTTTTTAAATTGTCATAGCTTACTCCATTTTTGATTCCCTGGCTTTCCCATACATTAGAAGTCAGGATTTTAACGACAGCTTGCTATAATGGCCAAATTTGCAGGTCAAGGTTTAAACCCCCCAAAGCTGAACTTGAAACAAAGAAATATTTGTGGATTTTTTTAGGATTAGTGAGCTAATCCACTAATCACAGCAGTCCCATTGAAATGAACTGATTTTGTTCAAAATGTTGTCATTTTGAATTGTTTGCGTTGGTAGTCAGCTAACAACAGTTGGTGTAGTAACTGCATGCAGCTTCTTGACCAAATCTGGCAGCCTGTGCTTTAGCCAGAAGTACTGGGCGGATGAAATGCTGTTTGTCAAGAACGAGTTCCAACTTTAGTATAACTTTAAACCTTTTAGTCCTATTTTGAGTGTTATTACATTATTGGCTGCTGCTTTATAATTGTCCATGTTTCCAGATGGTTCTGGTAATCTATAGATTCTGGTTGTGGAATGATTTAACTGTCCACACATCCCAACCTCAATAAGATGGAGTGATGGTCACTCCTTTTGAACCGCACTGCAGCCACCTCTGAACGGCATGCAGTAGTGATCCACAGCAGGAACAGGACAGCACCTCTCAATCCCACCGTCACACCAGTCCTTATTCACTTTAAAGCACATGCCTTCTCTCCTTTTCTCACTGTGCGGTCCTCTGCAGTGTTAACTTGGCAAATAGAAGAAGAGTCACCTGATTGAATGGCACTGTCAAGGATTTTGCCAAGTTTTGGGGAATCAAATGAGATTACAGTTTCTCATATCCAGTCAGAAACTGAAGCGGCATTGAGGTCGTCCAGTTTATTTCCCAACACCTGTACAACGGCTAGCAAGATGCTAGCTCTACTGGTGCCATCTTCCCCAACTTTCCTCAATGTTTACTGATGTTTACGTTTGAGAAAACCTCAACCTGACTTGCTAGCTGGAAGTCAGAAGAAGGAGAGTTTACAGAATGGGGAGTTGATACGCCACCACCATCCAAAACCAACCACAAAAAGCAAAATAGACCTAAGAGCATAAATTTAGCACAAATTTAGAGGAGGTGACAGAGAGGAGCCTGGAAACGTCCGCACCTACGTCATCAGTGACTGGTGACTCACCCTTTAAAAACACAAATTGTCGTTCTCCATTTGTGTACAGATTAAACAAAAGATACAGCGTGTTAGTTAATGAATTTAAGGTGTTTACTGTAGGTGTACTTTTAATCTTTGGATGGAGCCATGCTAGCTGTTTCCCCCTGATTCCAGTCTTCATGCTAAGCTAAGCTAACCATGAACTGAATGCAGCTCTGGGACTGATTTCCATCTCAGCATTGTTTCCAGAAAGAAATTGTATTTTCCAAATTGTTGAAATATGTCTAATGAATACGGTCTGGTTGTGTTGTAGGAGTATTAGCAGTAGTAGTAGTGGGAGCCGTAGTTGTTGCAGTGTCAACAGTCGTATTCGCAGTAGTACTTGTAGTTATTTTTAGTCGAGTGTTGTTCAGTGTTGGTTTTTGCCCCATAGGACTCATCTGTTATTTCTTGGCCTACAGTTCTTCTTCTGTTTAGATAAGACATGCTGTGTGTCATCACGCCCGCTGTTGTGTGAGTGTGTGTGTGTGTGTGTGTGTGTGTGTGTGTTAGTGTTAGTGTTTGAGGCTGTGTGTAAAATTTGTGAGTGACGTTATCCATGTTTTTCTGCATGACTGGAGTGACCAAGTATGTGGTTTTTTTGTGTATATATGACTAAGCGAATGTGTATGCACGTACGTCACGCTCGTGTGTATGAATGACTCTGTGTGCAAATGAGCAATCGAATGTGTGTGTGTCTCCTTCCCCTGGGCCTGAGGTGAAGAAAATCTGCATGTGTATGTATGAGTGTGTTTGTTTGTTTGTTTGTTACACTCGTCCTTGTTTCCAAATGTCCGTTACGTCTGTCAGGTTGAAACCTCGCATGTCCAGCTGGTTCTCAAGTTTTCAAACTAATTGATGAACCTGAACACACCACAATGCTCTGTTAAATTCTGACAATGAGCTCCAGCAGTGTCAGCAGTCATGACCTGTGTAGTGCTGTCAGCTGTAGTACTATCTGCGGTTCTAGTAGTACTCATAGCAGTGCAAGAAGAAACCAACACATTCTCACTCCGACCTCGTCATACATTGATGTCATATGTATTTTGGTCTTTCCACGTCAAGATATGACGTGCAAGGTATTCTGGGTTTGTAGGTTGTTGATGTTCTAGGACACCATGTCAACTTAAGCCTGTTAGATGCATTGTCTGTTTTCAAAATACGCTTCTGTTTTCACAGGAAATTTAACCTTTATATACAGTCTCTCTCAGAATAAATGCACTACGTCAGTACAACACTGCAAATTGACGTTTTTTTCCTTCAACTACAAACGCACGTGGTTGGGTCTAGGACAGAACATGGCTTGGCTTAACGTTCTTAACACTGTCCTCCCAGGTGAAAGTTGGTGGTTGTTTGACCCATCCACGACCCCTCCTGCCGCCCTACTCAGAGATCGCTCCCTTAACTTACGTTGTTGCCTGGCTGCACTTTCCCCCTGACGTTACCAGGCACTAGAACAGCAGCGACATGCCGACATGAAAGGTGGCTTTTTTCATTGCTGTCTGACATCAGAAGTCACTGACCAAGCGCCATAATCAGGGCTTGACGCTAACTTTTTTCCCAAGGAGCACATGTGCTCCTAAGTTGAAAAAGTAAGGAGCGCACAAAGAACTTTAGGGGCACAATGTAAATTGATCAAATAATGTGTTTTCCGTAATAAACGTGATGCAAATAGACATTGACAAGCAAAATTATTTGATGAATTTGTATACAAAATGTACAGAAAGATAAAATCATCAAGTTTTGAAAAAGTATTGCAATTTAATTTTGTCTTTAATGTTATTATTTTATATATAGTATCTTTGCAATATGATTATCTTATATAATGTTATTATTATCCTAAAACATTCTCCAGGTCCTCTGAAACTCTGCAGGACTTATTTCCACCCTGCCCAGCAGCGGTACCGTGGCGAACGGTCCCTAACTGCGGGGAGAACGGAGCAGGCTTCCCCGGAGGTCTGCCGCTTTTCCCGGTCCGTCTCCACCACACTTTGACTTATTCCCACCCAGCCGACAGCATGGCCATGGAGAATGGTCCCTAACTGCGGGGAGAACGGAGCAGGCTTCCCCAGAGATCTGCCGCTTTTCCCGGTCCGTCTCTGCCACACTTTGACTTATTCCCACCCAGCCGACAGCATGGCCATGGAGAACGGTCCCTAACTGCGGGGAGAACGGAGCAGGCTTCCCCGAAGGTCTGCCGCTTAACCCGGTCCGTCTCCTCCACACTTTGACTTATTTCCACGCTGCCCAGCAGTGGTAGCTTGGAGAACGGTCCCTCACTGCGGGGAGAGGGGACAGGACTTCCCCGGAGGTCCACCGCTTAACCCAGTCCGTCTCCTTCGCCACACTTTGACTTATTTCCGCCCTGCCGACAGTGGGACTTATATTCATTGTGCCGACAGTGGCTTCGAAAACCGCCCATAACCATGTCACACGGGCAATAGGGAAGAGGGAAGGCGGCTGGAGTTCCTTCAACATTTGCGGTTAGATTATCATATTTTTTTATTGACAAAAATATAGGCTGCTTCGGCTGATTTTTTTATGCGCACATGTGCCCCTAAATATTTTTTACAGTTCGCACACATCTATTTTTAGTCGCAAATGCGAGTGAAACGCTCGCACTGTCAAGCGCTGAATATTCAACAATATTGGAGTGAGGCCGAGTTCGAAGAAACAGTAGTTGTAGCAATTTAAGAAGTGGCAGTAGTAGCGTTGCAGAAGTTGCCGCAGTAGTTGCAGTTATAATAGCACGTATTGCAACTGTTGGTTGTATTGGTAGTAGAGATGATAGTTGTTGTAGCATCAGTGTTAGAACTACACAGTATTTACTGTAGTACGTGCAGTAATACAGCTGTAATTATCCACATCTTTGTGCTGACAGCTGTCTCCATGATAAAGAAAATATATTGGCAGAAATTAAAGGAAAATGCTGGTGAGGTTTAGGACTTTATATCATCAGTAAAGTCTTCGTCCTTGTCTGTAGCAGGATGGTGTGAGTGAGATTGAGTCAAAATAAACTACAGAGTGTTTGTTCATGGTGATGAAGGAACATGTCACCCAGTGCAACAGCTTGGTTCATTGGTGTGTTATAGTTTTTGAACAAAATGGAGCTCTGTGGCTCAGAGGAGGAAGATACATCAGACTTTTATGCACACACAATACTTGTTCTTAGATACATTGGTTTGGCCTTTTCATGCCTTTTTTTTAACCAAAATACTATTGAAGGCATTTTTATATTAGGTACAATTAATTCATACCAGGTTGTCAAATACTGACGCTTTGTCATGCCCCTAGGCATCTCATTGCAATGCACAGGGCTCGTGTAACACATGGTTAATATTGTGAAACGATCACGGTTAGGTTGAGGCAACAAAATTACCAGGTTAGGTTTGGGGTAAAAGAAAGTGTGTTTGTTACGTAACATAATAGTGACAGTGCGTGACAGCCATATGTATACTCTGCCATGTGACATTAAAACAACATTGACTTATGGTTTTACATCGGACACAACCTGCAGTCTCTGGGGTGAAAGTTGGTGAAAGTCCAGGTTTGTTTGATCCTTCCACCTCATCTCCCTGCCTCCCGCTCTGTGTTGTTGCGGATGGGTTTATACTGGAGTTAGTTGAAAGCCTGGTGCGTCTCAGAAAGACACTAAAGTGTGCCTTTGGCGTTGATATCACACGCAGAGGGGCCTGACAAAGCGTTTGTATTTGATGACCTGGGTACAAGAACGGGCTCTTGACGGGCGCATGACTGGCCTCCCTCTCCACTCTCCTGCTGCTCAGCTTTCACATTAGTAAAGTTGTTTCATACTCGAGTACACTTGTGTCATCATCTACGTGACATTTGTTTTTCTTGTAACTACAGTGTAGAAAAGAGCGCCAATCGCAAGATCGCAAGTCCACAGTGGAGCCAACCTTTGCTTTATGCCTACTGTTGTTTATTTTTTGGAGACAATGTCTAGGGTGACTCTCTTGCCTGCTTTCTTGGTTTTTCACCCATGGCCGTGCAGTTCAGAGGATGAGATCAGCGCTTGCTGCAAGCACATGCAGATTTTGGAGGCATTGAGAAATGCCTTTGCAGCTCTTCTCACAGACTGCTACTCACTTAAAATAACAGTCCACGTCCATGTTTTGGTACAGTTAGTGTTCACACCTGATGAGAAAGATACTGAAGCACACATGAACCATACTTGAGACCACCTTTTCAAGCAGGTGTCGCATGTCTTGGTACAGTACACAGTGTTCACATTAATCAAACAAACTGGATTTTGGGGTTAAATGTGCTCAGATCAGGGTTTAGCTCCCTGATTTAGCCTTTTTATATTATCTCAGTTTATCATTGTGCCTACTGAGAATTTAACTTATGTTTAAGTTGATGCAATTTAAGTTTGATTTTTACATATACCCCCTCAGTTTTTAGTAGAAATAACAAAGTTTTGACTGTGTATTATTTACACCAACTCTGTCCCTGTTTGAACCTCAGACCTCTTTTCCCCTCAGATCAATAAAGTTTGATCTAATTTAAGCTGCATGTGGGACACAGATCAGTACAAAAATCATTTATAGTGATGTGATATGATCTCACTTTGGGGTAAATACCAAGTCTGTTTGTAGTGATTGTGTCCAGTATTTTCTGAAACTGACTCAGACTCTGCTGTAGGTTTTATGATAAACGTGCCGTCATGTTTCCGGTGTTATTTTTTTTTTTACTGTAACTGGTTGAAGTGATTTGAGTGTGTGACCATGTGACCCGGTCTGTGAAACTGATCTGCTGGCTCATTATAATTATTATTAACCATCAGGACTGAAGTATGAGGAGCTCTGATTGGAAGGCAGACAGGATATTACTTCACTCTTTCCATACTGCCTGTGTGTGAGCGTACAAATACCCGCATCTCTTCATACTGTGTGTATCTGCAGTACGAAGTGAATATACTTAGTGTGTCACATAGAACAGATTTTCTTTATGTCTGTGCTTCTGTGTCTGCTGTACTTCATGCATATTAATATATTTTCTGTGTGCAGATGTACAGTTATAATATGTGTGTGTGTGAATGTGATTGTGTGTGTGTGTGTGTGTGTGTGTGTCCCGTCTCATTGATTGAGCTCTTCCTGCTCTCTGATTGTCATGGTTTCCAGATGCCTGATTATCAGTGAACGCTCCCTCTTCCACTGATGACTTGTCAGTTGCCGGGCAGACTGTAAAACACTGCCTGTGTTCGATAAATGGACAAATCAATCTGCAGCACACACACAGGATTTGATCGTCAGCTAAACTTCTTGTTCTGCAGCTTTATATCACATCCTGTCATTTTTGTGTCTGGTTGCTGCATCTTGATCAACAGAAAGTGACGTGTTTTATTTTTATAATTTGAAATAAATGGAAGCAAAGTATTGATGGCTACTGCAAAGCCTTGTCCCCAAACTTTTGTTTTGTTAGTGGTGAAGAGAAACCTGCACTGGACCTTTTTTCCCCCTCTGTGCAAAACTATGTTTTGTCCTGTAAATTCTCAGGTTACTCAGCCTGGTGAAGACAGTTTGTGCTCCTGGTGTCTTTTCAGCTTCTCTGGACTGAATTTCTACGTACACTACCCACATGGTGAAATTTAGCAGAGCAGCAGCAGCTTTAGTCCTCTGTTCAGGCACAGCAGTCAAGTCAAATCAATTTAATTTAGTTTTATTTATCTGCCCAATATCACAAATCGCAACTTTGCCTCAAGGGGCTTTACGATCTGAACAGCATACGACACCCTCTGTCTTTAGACCCTTGAGTCATATCAGCAAAAACTCCCCCAAAAAGAACTATAATAGGGAAAAAATAGAAAGACTTAACCACATGCTTTTGCTGCCTGAACCGAAGGAAGTTAACCTAAAAATATATTTTTTTAATCTATATTCTAAATGTATTTTGAAAAAGAGACTGCATACATTTAATTAGTGAACACTGTACATTTCCTGTGAAAACTGAACTTTAAAAATTTTCCTAGTCGACCAATAGGCATCATTTAGGGCAACACAATGGTTTGAGTTGAAGGTGTGAGAAAGAATAGTATCAGTAACATTGTTAACACTGTGCTACATTACAGAGAAATACAAAACCGTACTAATGAACCTTCATTAATATAGGCCTATATTTTATCTACAAGAGCACGTCACAAACTCAGCGAGCCGCCTGTGAATGACGCTGTGGGCTAATGGGCATGTAGCTACTTCCATGTTTCAGATGATACGTCATATTTGTAGTCGACCAATGAAGATGAGTTTACATATCACCTTGGGTTCGTCCTTCACCTTCTCAAAATGATCCCACACTTTGGATGTCCTGCCCGACATGTTATTAACTAGCCTGCGGAATAACCGCAGGTACCAGCCCTGGAAATTAGGGACTGTAAACATGCCGTCATGGTCCAGTCCTATAGGTTTTGATTTATTTTGACAAGGCGCAGCTCCTAAGAGAGTTTCATGTTTGTTGTTTTTGGTTTTGGTTTTGTTTTTTCTGTGACTCAAGCCCTATTCGAATGGGATTAGTATTACCTGGAGACCTCTGGTTTTAGTTATTGTTGTTTTTATTGTGCGCCTTTTTTCTACCTCTTTCCCAGTTGAATTATGGAGGCTGCGGTGGAAATTATGAATAACAGTTCTGACAGCATTTTAGGTGCAAATGCAGGAGCCTCATCATCTCGGTACACAGTATGGAGACCTGTTCGCAGAAACAGCAAGCTCAGATCCATCAGAAGAGCAAAATTTCGGAAGATATTGAGATGGATGACATACGTAGCAGCATGTGGTAAGGAACATTTTTCTATCTTTCAACAGGCTTAATACAAACGCCCTGACAGTTATCCCGACAACAACTGCCCACTGTTCTGAAGTCCCGTTGCTGCTTTGACATTTTATTTACTGTTGCCATGACGACTAACACATACCACGTTAAATGTGATCATTTTAACACAAACCATAAGCTTTCCATAAACCTAACCAAGTGGTTTTTGTGCCTAAACCTAACAAGACCCTAACAATAGCGTTGTTACATGGATGTGACTCAGCAGCATAATACAGCAGCGGATGTCTTCTTCTTCTTCTTCGGATTTTATTGGCGGTTGACAACTCAGCAGCGGATGTTACGATATGCACAGCTTTGACATCATATCCGGGCCTTAATGTCAGTAAATTCCAGTAAAATACAGACTTTGCTTATCTCGTGCAAATGCACCACAAGAAACACAGACGTGGGGGGGTAATTTACAAATTACCAGATGTCCCCAGGTAATACCAATCCCATGCGAATAGGGCTTAAGTGACTAATGAAATCTTGCAGACTAATGACATTTCTGGTCGACTAATGTTTGGTCGACTGTTAGGGGGCAGCCCTAGACACAATCCATGTATCCCTGAACATCCAAAACTGAGGCAGGAGAGTACTTAATACATAATATTTTGATGCCGACAGCCACTGACCAAGCTTCTGTGTTTGACAAGTTGGGAGTGAGAATGTGTGTGTGCTGTGTGTGTATCTTTTAATAATCAGCCATTGTTTTGCTTCCATATGCTGCAATCATCAGATGAATTCTCAGCCTGCATTAAAACTCTTGTATCTCCAAAATGACATTTCAAAGTGAGGTAAAATGCACTTAATTTATTCCAGCAACAAATTCTCAGGCTTGTAAATCTTTCCTGAGACAGAAAAAAACCCTGATGTGGAGTTACAAGGTTTCCACTGACAGTGATGACATGTATAAACATATGTAAAAATGTTGGCCTTATACATCATGAGCAGCCTTTAATCTGCAGCGCCGCTCTTTCCTGTATTACAGATGATTAGTTGCTGCTTTTGCTTCCTGCAGCACTTTGAAACCGGAGACGATCGTTCTGGAAACACGACTGTAATTACACCCGAGAAACTCACCGACATTCAGCGGTCGGTTCGGCCCGCAGACGCATTAGGTTGCATTTCACTGGACGCATTATAAACCAAGAGCTGGAGGTGCATTGTTTGAAAATGTTTGAATATGTTTATTGAAAACAGACTGTAAAATCCTGATCAGTAGACCACAGTTAATCCCTGCGGGACAGATGGTGATATTAATGCTCTGTACTGAACGCTACTGCAACAGAGACGGTAAAATAATGCCTCCGTCCTGCCAAGGAAACCAAACAGCAGCATTACCAATTTAATATCCACGTCTTATAATACAGAGCTACAAAGAGACAATTATTTCTCATGTTTTGTTCCCGTCAACATGAAGTAAATATTTAATGATCTTAAAGGAGAAAATTTGTCTTCTCATGACAAAATGTTTAGAAGATGGTTTGGACGGACTCTCCGCCTCCATAATAAAGTTTTCAACAACGTAGTATTTCTGAGCTGAGGAAGAGAACAAATAGTTATATCAGTCATAACAAAGCTGATGACGGTTATGAAATATGGTGGAAAGCTCCAGAAGAGCTATTAGATGGATCTTGAGATGAGACTGTTTTGTCAGTTGTTGTCTCTGAGATCACGAAAAGGGTCGGGCGATATGTTAAAGTTTTCCAGCCAGCCACTGTCAGCCTAACAACCAGAGACTGCCAAAATATTCTCAAAAACATCCTCAAGCAGCAAGTTTTCTTCTGTTCACAAGCTCTTCTGGATTTTCTTACTCTAACAGACAAAATGAATTCACAAAATGTTGAGAAAGGAAATATTCTTCTATCTATTTTCCCTAGTAAACAGAAAAATACACCTGAAAAATACACCTGAAATCAAGTTTCTCAGTTTCACAGAAGGAAAACTTGCTTAATTGCAGTGGTGGATGAACCTGAAAGCCATGCTTGAACAAAAGTACTGGTATCTTACCAAAAATGACTTAAGCAGATGTTAAAAATCACCTGTTACAATATTACTTAAGTGAAAGTCTTACGTCCAGTTCAGACCAAAGATTCGCAGCGAGACTAAACCAGAGAGAAAAGTTGCAGTGGTGTGAACTGGCCTGGTCTGAGCTCGACTCAAGCCGGCTGATGGTGTCACCTGCAACTCAACTGGTCAAATCACCACAGGCTGGTTTTAGAACATAAATATCGTCACCTGTTTCTACAGCCAATCACCTTGTAGTGAAGTCTGCTGGTCAAGTCACAACGACCGCAGACGGCATGTTCGCTTGCTGTGGCAGGTGCTCCATCCCCACTGAGCCCTCTGTTTCTGTCCTCACGGTGTGCCGGTGTTGGACGACACTGCTGCTCCCTGTATGTGCTTCAGTATGTCACACTATCCTCATTCATATTTTAAGAAGCTACAAATTATAGTCAGCCACAAAATAACCCTGAAAAGCTGGAAAACAGAACAGAATTAAGAGAGTTGTTGCATAGAGATGATACACCGTCTCATCTAGTTGCATTGGTGTGAACCGGCAGGTTTTTAGAACCTTACAGAACAGCGCATTGCAAGTAGTTGCTTGTCTCAACTCGTCTTGTCGCAAATCTTTGGTCTGAACTGAGCTTTAAAGTATCTGATATTTACTGTACTTAAGTATCAAAAGTAATTTTATTATATGAAATATTATTAAGTATTGAAAGTAAAAGTACGAGTAAACAAAAAACCAAGCGGTCAGAACTCTGAAGATTATGAAGTTAATTGCTTCTTAACATGAACACCACTTTAAAAATGGAGCGACATTACACTTAAAGGAAAACAAGGTCTTCTTCACAACTTAAAGGATATAAAGAAAACCTTAGACTATCCAAGGCCGACACACAGCAGTGGAGCAGTCACAGTTACCTGTCACAAATCTTTATCTCCTTCAATCATTGCTCGCCCTCTCTGCTGTGAGATGCCATTTTCTGCCTGCATCATGGTCGGTCTCATTGTAGAGTGTCCCCAAACAAAACTTTGTTAACATCTGATTTATCTAATAAGATAATACATAGAAATGTATTGGAGTAAAAGGCAATATATTTTTATTTTATATTGTTATTATTAGTAATATATTTTATATTTTAGGAAATGCATTGGAGTAAAAGTGAAGATTGTCAGAAATATAAAAACTCAAGTACAGATACTCCCAAAAAAGTAGTGTAAAGTATACTGAGGTATTGTAATAAAGTAATTTTACTTTGTTCCATTACACCACTGCTTAATTTCCTTGTTGGCTCATTATGAAACACACGTCATTCAAGCTCAACAAAACAAAATAAAACTCACTAAAGCCGTCACAGTAAGCCTCACTTTTTCAACAATTACAAACTCTGGTTTGGTTGAATTAAACACAACGTCATCCCCACAACAAAGTCTTAAATTTGACTTGGTGAACAACTTGTTTAGCTTGTTTAACAATACATAAAGTTTTGAGGCACTAAAGCAAATTTGGGAATTTGGGGGCAACAAGAGCTGTTGGGATTTTAAAAAATGAGTGAATAAATAAATAAATAAATAAATAAATAAGGTTTGGGGATTTACAGGGCAAACAGCTTCAGATTTGTACCATCCTGTGTGCCTCCATCATAGAAATGACACTGTGCCAAATTATTTTTACCAGGTCCATTTTGTGAAAAAGTCTGTAATAAAATGTACAGTACAGGCCAAAAGTTTGGACACACCTTCTCATTCAATGCGTTTTCTTTATTTTCATGACTATTTACATTGTAGATTCTCACTGAAGGCATCAAAACTATGAATGAACACATGTGGAGTTATGTACTTAACAAAAAAAGGTGAAATAACTGAAAACATGTTTTATATTCTAGTTTCTTCAAAATAGCCACCCTTTGCTCTGATTACTGCTTTGCACACTCTTGGCATTCTCTCCATGAGCTTCAAGAGGTAGTCACCTGAAATGGTTTCCACTTCACAGGTGTGCCTTATCAGGGTTAATTAGTGAAATTTCTTGCTTTATCAATGGGGTTGGGACCATCAGTTGTGTTGTGCAGAAGTCAGGTTAATACACAGCCGACAGCCCTATTGGACAACTGTTAAAATTCATATTATGGCAAGAACCAATCAGCTAACTAAAGAAAAACCAGTGGCCATCATTACTTTAAGAAATTAAGGTCAGTCAGTCCGGAAAATTGCAAAAACTTTAAATGTGTCCCCAAGTGGAGTCGCAAAAACCATCAAGCGCTACAACGAAACTGGCACGCATGAGGACCGACCCAGGAAAGGAAGACCAAGAGTCACCTCTGCTTCTGAGGATAAGTTCATCCGAGTCACCAGCCTCAGAAATGGCAAGTTAACAGCAGCTCAGATCAGAGACCAGATGAATGCCACACAGAGTTCTAGCAGCAGACCCATCTCTAGAACAACTGTTAAGAGGAGACTGCGCCAATCAAGCCTTCATGGTCAAATAGCTGCTAGGAAACCACTGCTAAGGAGAGGCAACAAGCAGAAGAGATTTGTTTGGGCCAAGAAACACAAGGAATGGACATTAGACCAGTGGAAATCTGTGCTTTGGTCTGATGAGTCCAAATTTGAGATCTTTGGTTCCAACCGCCGTGTCTTTGTGAGACGCAGAAAAGGTGAACGGATGGATTCCACATGCCTGGTTCCCACTGTGAAGCATGGAGGAGGAGGTGTGATGGTGTGGGGGTGTTTTGCTGGTGACACTGTTGGGGATTTATTCAAAATTGAAGGCACACTGAACCAGCATGGCTACCACAGCATCCTGCAGCGACATGCCATCCCATCCGGTTTGCGTTTAGTTGGACGATCATTTATTTTTCAACAGGACAATGACCCCAAACACACCTCCAGGCTGTGTAAGGGCTATTTGACCAAGAAGGAGAGTGATGGAGTGCTGCGGCAGATGACCTGGCCTCCACAGTCACCGGACCTGAACCCAATCGAGATGGTTTGGGGTGAGCTGGACCGCAGAGTGAAGGCAAAGGGGCCAACAAGTGCTAAACACCTCTGGGAACTCCTTCAAGACTGTTGGAAAACCATTTCAGGTGACTACCTCTTGAAGCTCATTGAGAGAATGCCAAGAGTGTGCAAAGCAGTAATCAGAGCAAAGGGTGGCTATTTTGAAGAAACTAGAATATAAAACATGTTTTCAGTTATTTCACCTTTTTTGTTAAGTACATAACTCCACATGTGTTCATTCATAGTTTTGATGCCTTCAGTGAGAATCTACAATGTAAATAGTCATGAAAATAAAGAAAACGCATTGAATGAGAAGGTGTGTCCAAACTTTTGGCCTGTGCTGTAGTTAACCGCTGCTGTGCACATCAGTAGATTTTAGGGAGTCATCAGATCCTCCCTGAGGGAATGCACCCGAACCAACAGAGAACAGACTTGGCTGTGAGCACATGTACTGTGCTGCCTGTTTGTGTGTACAGAGCGTACTGTGTGTGATCCAGATGTGTGTCTCTGTGGGATTTGCACCCAGGAGGTCAGGCGTTATCGTACACTGAGACCCAGAACAAGGTGCAGTGGAAAAACCCTGCATCTCCAGGACGGCTGCGGCAGCCTGTGTACACTTATTTTTCCTTAAACGTGTAAATGTTTTCAAAAGAGTTGACAGAGATTTCTGAGCAGCAGATGAAACACATAATCCTTTATTTCCATCACTGGAATCACCCGAATTTGAACTTAAGAGGTTTCCCTGGACAGCAGCTGGTCGAGTGGCGAGCACCGCCCTGGTCTGGATTACTGCTGAGCGAAGCAGTTGTGAGACAGATCATATGTCAGCGATGTATGTACGGTACATGTAGGTCCGCAGGGTTAACAGCTTAAAGCCTCTCTGATGTGTTTTCAATCAGATGGAAACTAAAGAGGCAACTGAGAACAGCGGATAAAGTAGAGAACAGACCAGAGGACACAATGTTCTCGACTGGTTTCAGAGACACAGCGAGGACGAGATGAACCTGATTGATCCGGAAGTGCAAATGGGACGCTGCAGCAGCAAAGAGCAGGAGGTAGAGAGTAAAGCATGATAACAGAATGACAGGTTCAGGTTTCTACTGATATTAGATTCATGTAGATTAAAACAACTTAGAAAAAGTCAACACTTTCAAAATCAGTCTTCAATTTTGTAAGGAATAACTGTAAATGACTTCAGTAACACTTTGAATTTTAATTCAGTTTAGCAATTTTAATGACACATTATCACACATTTACAGTGTCTATTTGTTCATTAGAGGAAAAATGTGGCAGGTAAGTAGGGTTGCCACAACTTAGAATTTTTCTAGTCGACCTCCATAAGAATTCCTCCATACGCCCGACTTGCCTTTTTTTTGCCTTTGTATTGTAATGTCCTGCTTTTCCACTTAACGTGTTGATGTCTCTATCCTTCGTGTTAAATCATCCAGGACCTGCACTTTTTTTTAACCACCTGCTCCCACTTGCAGCAAAGATTAAACTGCCTGTTCCTGCGAGATTTGTGTTGGTTCCTGCTAGGGCTGCTCAATTATGGAAAAAATCATAATCATGATTATTTTGGCCAATATTGAAATCACGATTATTTTCTTACGATTATGTCTTGAATGCATTTTATTGAACATTTCTTTTTTTAAAACACTCTCCCATCAAATGTTTTGAGGTCTCCTTAAAATAAAAATACATAAAAAATATGTTCTAATGTAGTAGTAAAAAAAAGATACATAACATCAACTATTGTAGTGCACCCAATCTCTTGAAAACAAGTAATAGATAAAAAACAATAAGACATAGAAAATAATCGTTTTTCCACGATTATATTAATTTTGAGATTGTCTGGAGCCAAAATTGAAATCATGATCAAAATTCGATTAATTGCACAGCCCTAGTTCCTGCAGTACAAGCATGATCCCAATCCCTATGCAGTCCTCTACATTAGCTTTCTGTTGTTGGTGGCTTTTTGGCAGAATTCGCATCAGAGCTTCGTTTGAAATCACTCTGATTGTCAATTTAGCTCAGTGCACGAGAAACGAAACTGAAATGAGGAAAGTAAACAAATAACTAATGTCAAGAGGTGTGACATCAAAAAACACACGTTCTCTTAGGTAAGTTTTTTTTTTCAGCCATTGAACTCTTTAGCAGAAAGAGTTCATAATTGTGTTACTGTTTGCTAGTGTACGGTAAGTACAATTTGTTCTTTCAACCTCGGATTGTGTTCTTGATGTGCTAACTAGCGTCTTGAATCCATCCTGTCTTCCGGTTTCCCTTTTTGAATGACGAATATAGGCTTTCTGCTGGCATGGAGGGTTGTTTCCTCTCACGCAGGCGCCGAACATACAAGCTAGTTGGCTGTTGGCTGTAGTCTTTGCAGTGTGTTCAAGTGCAACTTTTTGGCAGAGACACAGGCAACGTGAGGTGATGCAACGGTCGTTCTTTCTCACCACTAGTTCTTTGATGTTGATTTAGTTTGTCTGGGCCTTAAAGCTCACTATTTAACACATTGAACCTTATTTGCTTTAACACTACGCAACCAGAAATGTAAGAGTGATGTGCTGGGACATTTTAATCATAATCATAACATTTTGAAAATAGAAATTTAAAGTTGTTATTTGTTTTCTAATCTGTTAAACGTCCTGTTTCTGTCTTCTCGTGGACTTGCCCGTATTGATGTAAACCCTCTTGATATGAAGCTGGGAAATGAAATGTAAGCGTGTAGTATTATTTTTGTGAAAGTCCCAGTGTGGCGTAGTTGTAACGTTGGCCTGTTATATCTTCAATATAACTGTATATATTAGAAAAAATACAATTTGTTGTGTTGACACTAGCTTGTATAACCTGTCGATCTGTCCTGTTAACCTGCTCCAATCTCTCATCACATCATTTTCAATTTCATATATTACATACATACTTAATATAAACCAATTTACAGCCTCACAAACTCATCATACAGCTGTAAGCTGGTTAGTGGCTGATGTACAGAAGGTCTCTGTGATGCATGTCAGTGAGTGTCGTAAATAATCCACAAAGAATAAACGTATGAGTTTTATCCTGCAACATTACTGCAGGTACATGAAAAAAGTATTAACAGAATTCTCAAAGATGCTTCTCACCATCTGGATGAAATTGTCTTCTGCTTCATCAAATTTTTAATTTGTCGCAAATGACATGGAAGGAGTCACAGGGAGAGGTTTGGTATTTTAGTTTGGATTTTGAAACAGAATCACAGTGAGGGAACTATTAGCTATTATAACTAGTTTCAAGTTCAAGTTTGTACTTATAATACAAGTCATATGTGACCTTGAGATATGACAAGCAACTGTACATACAGCTCCAAATTTGTGAGACTGAAATAAGTAGAGAAGACATTATCCGCTTCATCAGAGTCTCAAATCAAAAGAAAACATCTGTTAACATCAGGGCGACTCGACACATCAGGCCTTTAATGTCTTCTCTCAGTCTGCTTCTCTTTGGAAAGCGTTAAACGCTCCTCGTGGTTTTTTCCTGGAAGCGGAGCGTCATGTGCGTGTTGTCAACCAACGTTTGGAAACAGTGCGGCAGAAATTCATCTCTTCTTAACAGACCATCAACACACAGCCAGAGGTGAAGTCACTTTTATGGAAATGAGGAAGACGAGTGGAAGCAGGATGCAGGCCAAACCACCTACAGACCCGCTGACATCAGCTGCGCCTGTGTGTGTGTGTGTGTGTGTAGTTGTATTAGTTTATTGTGTATCAGAGTATATAATATCTATTATTATTAGAGGCTCCCTCCAGTTAACTGTAAACCCTTAAAAAATAAACTTAGAAGCTTAAAAACAGAGTTTTCTTATTAAATTATTAAAAGTGATATTTACAAACTGCATCGTGCTCCAAATGTTTGATGTTATTTTCTTGCTGAATCAATTTCTGCTGTTGATTTTCACATAACGACTGTGTTTGCCTGTGGGGGTGGCAACTTTTGAAATATGAAACTCATTTCTGTTACAGCACTTCTGCTCAAAAGTCCTATTTACTTCTACATTAATATTGCTACAGCATGCATACAAGCTTTACAGCGCTCTGCAACACTTGTTTTTGCTCCCACTTTTCACAGGTTTAAGTTAAAGATCAAAGACTTTTTAACACACAAAAGAAAAATAATTTTGGTCCCAAAATTGTTAAAGTGTGTGAGTGACCACTTCTCCTTTTCCAAAATAATTTATCCCCTGATAGTTGTGACATACCTACGTATTCTCATACAGCTGTTCAACATCAATGGTGTTTGGCACTTTGGAGAAATTTTCTCCACACAGATGAATCCCAGTTTATATTGTACCGAGCAGATGATAGACATCGTGTATGGTGTTGCCAACGCTGTGAACAGAATGCCCCATGGTGGCAGTGGGGTTATGGTATAGGCTTGCAAGCAAACAATGAATGTTTATTCAGCATCTTGATATGTCTCATCTGTCAGGTGGATGGATTATTTGGAAAATGAGTGGTCACTAACACAGATTTTACAAATTTGTGAGCAAAATTTGAAAGAACTAAGTCTTTTGTGTGCACAAAAAAAGTCTTACATCTTTAACTTTAACCTGTGAAAAATGGGAGTAAAAACAAAAGTTTTTTGTCCAGTCACTAACAACAGAAAACAATATGCATTTCGATGGATCTGTATTAGAGTGAAATTCACCTCAGTTTCAATTCTATAAAGCAATATTGGGGAAACTTCCAGCCTACCTCTGCACCATCTGTGCCTTGGTCTTGGTAGTAAGGGAAAACTGCATTCTCCTACTCTGCACCTTGGATATGGAACAATCTTCAAAAAGATCTAAAATTAGATTAGATAAGATTCGTTATTCAGTGAATTTAAGGGCATCATAAAGAATGTGGTGACAGAGACGTGCTTATTTTTCTTGAGAGACCACTGTGTTTGAATAGTTGTTGTTTTGTTGTGGATTTTTGTATTATATGTTGTATTTGTTGAATTTCAATGTGTTTGATTGGCTTCTACCTCGGCCAGGTCTCTCTTGTAAAAGAGATTTTCAATCTCAGTGGGACTTCCTGGTTAAATAAAAGTTAATAAGTTGTTCTTACATTGTCACAACCAAAAACCTGAACCCAGACTTCTAATATAAAGTGTTTGATTTAGTTTGCAGCTTGACCGTCTGACAACAAGCACATGCAACAGTCGATGTCTTATTTTAGAATGACTCTTAAATGCCGGTAACTTTCTGACGAAAACAGGGGCGAACCATCAACGAAACGGCCCAGCGATCAGGAGGAAGGCCGGTATAGAGGTTTGACCATGCGTGACCGCCGCCCCGCCCTCAGTGAACCCCCGACAGAGAGATCATGATCACTGGACGGCGAGGCTTTCAGCTCACAGGTCAGATTCACTCATGAAAGCTTTGAACCAACATGTTTGTCTCTGAAAATTGCCTGAACTCAGATTACAGAGTGAGACAACTTAATATGTTAACACAGGATTCTGTTCTTTGATCTGTTTTAGTGAAATATACATTGCTCATACACCTGTGCTTCCTAATGAATCTCTCAAAGGTCAATATCACGGCTCTCGGCTATCGCTGTATCTCTGCCTCAGTCTTTCATGTCTTCACTGAACCGCAGGGGTCCCTAATCCATGAAGAGTTAACCTCCTCCACTTCTGGTCAGACAAATGAACAGACACCAATTAGGCAAAGGAAGGGAAGGGGAGATGGACAGAGACAGAAGAGGAAAGAAAGCTGACAGAGGGGAGAAAACAGGAGGCAAAGGTCAAACTTAATGCAATGTAATGCTGAAGAACAACACCAGACAGGCGGGTAGAGAAAGTCAAATCAAGAGAAAGACAAACAAAGAGAGGGGCGAAGAAAAAAAGCAGCAGAGGTCAAGCTAAACGCCTCGAAACGCAGAGTGACTAAACTAAAAGAAATTTTGGAAAAGTGGGAAACGGCTGAGGAGAGAAAGTGTTGGCAAGAGGCCAAATAGACCATTAGCAAAGTTAGTCTGGTCAGTGAAGCGTAACGACAATACGCCTTTAAAAAAACTCCATCTCACATTTCACCCACTTTACAATCCTGCCTTTAACCTTCGGTGCAGCAGTGCTAGCGCTCCTCTTCTCCAGTTCAGGGAGGGAGAAAAACTGCAAAAGGCAGGAGGAGGAATCCATGAGGGTAGGAGCCGGGCCTCGAGTGGAGACATGAAAGATGAACCAGAACAAAGGCCTCAAGTGTTCAGTGTTACAGTATTATATCACTGAGTTGTTGATACAGTGACTAACTGGGTGTTGAAAACATACAGCAACGATTCATCTTTTCTTTTATCGTCTTTTCTTGTATGCTGTTTCATTTAATTCACAAGATCTTATTGTAACCAAAGTGTTATCTGTCCGCACAATCTCTTTTTATCATGGTTTATTGACTTTAAAAGAGACACATGAATGTTTTCTGATTGCAAGGACGACCCTTAACAACATTGTAGCTACTAAAAAGAGTTGTATGTGTATCAGAGCCTCATATATTTTATTCGTGCATCGAGCTCCATTATCGTCCAAAGCTATTAAAAACACCTTCAAGAATCGCCACCTTAAAGTGGCAGAGGGGTTCGCACGTCTCATCGACCCTGGGAGCTGTGTTGTTAGGAGAGATGGCTCCTAGTGGGGTCTCCCAAGGTAAAATGGTCCCAGGTGAGGGGACAGACTAAGATTCAATCGTTCTCTAACCCTATTTGAATCGTCCAGACAGGAGTTGTAGCGCATCATCCAGAAAAGGGAAACTGAGACCCCTCCTGAGTCCAGACCAGGGAGGGGAGCTCACCAGCGAGGATTTAGTGGCTGGGCCTTGACCCACAGCCTGTTAAATCTACACAGAGCACATTTTCTGTAGGCCTATTACTCTTAGGAATAGGTATTGGGGTCAGGTGCATTGTCAGCTGTGCGGCAGGCAAAAGCGAGGATCCAGGCGTCTTGACACCTGGCATCACAGACTGGCTCTAGGGACATGGAACGTCTCCTCTCTGGCTTGGAAAGTGAGTTGGAGTGGTACTAACTAGATATCGTTGGGCTCACTTCCATGAAGGGGGTCACAGTATATTGATATCGGTATTGACGATAATTGTGATATTTAAAAAAAATGAAATACTGATATCATGTTAATAATAGACATTTGATAATATATAGTATAAATATTCCAGTGCCTTTTAAATAATTTCCGTTTCTTTCCATTCTCGCTTTGTCTCCCTCCTGTCCGACCCCACAGACACACACCTGACAACTAGCGAGGTAGTAGCTACTACCACAGTCTGTGCCTACTGCTGCACAAAGACGAGATGATGACGAAAAAAGGTTAGCTTGCCAGTGTGGGGGCTTTTTCAAATTTTCTACAGTAGATATTGCAATAATATTGTTAACGTGAATTCTTTGGGCCACAATAATCGTGTAGTGAAATCTGATGTGGTGCCAGCCCTACTTCCACACATAGCACTGGTTCTGGACCCAAACTCCTGGAGAGGACAGGCTGGACTCTCTCATTTACCGGAGTTGCCCAGGGTGAGAGGCATAGGGCAGGTGTGGGGTGGTTGTGGGAATACTCAGGAGCTCCCGGCTGAGCGCTGGGCTGGAGTTCTCGGGGAAACGAGAGGGTTGCTTCTGCTTCTTCTGGACAGACCTGGTAAACCCAAACATGTAGTGAGGGTGAGGAACATCTGGCTGAAGCCTCTGTCCACAAGGTCTTCAGCTCCAACCTTCAGGAGAACTTTTTGTGGAGGTTGTAGACTTGGACTCAGTGGCCCATGTCGTCCATTAGAGGCTGAAAAATATGACTGACAGTGTTCATGTGATGTCAGGGGGAGGAGGTGAGGGGGTGGGGGGCGTCCAGACTCCCTCCCAGCTTCCTTAGAACAACAGTGGTCTTTGATGAGAGCTGCTGAATAGCGGCCGGGCTGCACGCTGACACCCGAGGCCGAGGAACGGCAGACCAGCTGGGATTATTGTCAAAGCCGACGACCTGTTTGCTTAACCTCCTCACCCGACCCCTGAGGGGAGGTCAAGGTAGCCGGGCCGGCCCTCCTCCTCCTCGTCCTCCTCTTCTTCTTGTTCTTCTCCCTCGTCTCCTCTCCTGCTGCTTCCTCCCACCCTCCTCCAGTCACATTAAGCCCTCCTCCTCCTGCTTCCCACGCCGCGTCGTTACCTCGATTACATCACACGTCATCAAGCACGCCACGGATTTGGGCTGGTTGGGTTTTTGCTTTGTGCCAGATGTATGGTTGACGATATGAGTGTGTGTGTGTGTATGTGTGTGTAAACCTAATCTCCAGTTCTCCACTACCAGAGTTTAAATTACAGCTGATCATGTGTTGATAAAAAGTCTCAGTAAAGATAAACATTTAAATTTATGTCCGTTTTGGCATCATGTAGACAGTATATACTGTAGTACTACTGTATGTTGCGTATTAGCGGTGTCAGGACAAAGACGTTACTCAGCTTCATTTTTATGTTTAAAAGGATTTATCCAAAGACTTTGTTTTTGTTAGGAAATAAATCTTGTGATTTTCAAGAAGCAGTTAAAATCATGGAAGTGGTTTTCTTTCTCCTATTCAGCTTTTATTTTATATTGAGTACTGCAGCACTACTGAACAAGTTAAATATGAAATTGCAAAATCTGGTCTCTATGTTTTGGTTTACGTTGATGTTTTGGGGTATTGGGGTAAAGTTATTTTTAAAAACTAAATTATCAAACAATAATTTGGCACCCTTCCACTTGCAGTAACTCTGAGGACCACTTAGGGTTCATGGACCCCCTGTTGAAGACCCAGGTTATAAAGCAGTTAAACAGAATGGTTAACCATTTAGGGAAGTATGCGAATTACCTCAGCCAAAGAGGCAACGCTTTTAGGTTAGTTTATTTGTCTGTTAGTCAGCAGGATTACGGAAAAACTACTGGACCTGTCTTCAGAAAACTCAATTGAATAGTGTAGCACGGGCCAAGGAGGAACCCATCAAGTTTTGGAGCATATTCGGATCACTGACTGGATATGCAAATTATTTTTCACTTTTGTTAACATTGGGAGATGGAGCACAATTCATACACCAGAGCAATAAAATATGAAAAATGAAAAAGGATACAGATTTACAATAAAAGAGTAAAGAGTAAAAAAAAGTGTAGAGGTTAAAATAAATTATTAAATGATTTACAATTTTAAAAAATCAATCAATCAATAGATGGAAATGTCTTTGTGCTCAGAGCAAAGCTAGAGTCAGGTTAGCCTAGCTTAGCTCTGTCCAAAGTTTAAAGAAGCTCCTCTGAACACCGCAGGTTTGGTTACAGTCAAAGCTAAATATGGCGACTGCACCAACTGTTGTTCAACAAGAAATATGTTGACCTGCTCTCCTGCGTTGGTGTAATGGGGGGCGGGATGTCAGGGTCAGGTTGGGAAAACAAGGGGCCTCTTTCAGTCTGATAGAAGCGTCACTGTATTGAGCTGAAAGCTTCAAACATGTTGATCTACTGTCAGTTTAGTCAAGTTTAACAAAGCATGATTGTTTTTTGTAGCTGTCCACAGAGCTGTTAAATCCCACAATGTGTTCAGTCATTCACATTTGTATCTTTTGAATCAGCTTTATATTAGAGTCATACAGTCTCCACTGCTGGTGTGTAGATAAAACTACAGTCTTAACCCAAATCTGGCACGTTAACACTTTAATTACTGTTGATTCATGTTTGTTGTGACTGATGATAAGAACCAACTCCTCACTAGCCCTGTGTTAGCTGTGCTGTGCTAGCGCAGCTGCATTTGGCCAAATGCAGCTCTTAATGTTGGTCCACAGGATTAAGCTGAGCAGTAAAGCCTCCTGTTATCTGGCAGCATTATCCCTGAGGAGTTCCTAACATTAGTGACCTGTAAGCCTGTATGTTGGAGCACAGCCACTCCGCAGGTTAATGAGCAGTAAACAGACAATATGATGCATCATTCACAATACACTGCTTTCTAATGATACTGACCCACTGGTCACCATACAGGTACTTTTACCGTCAGCACTTACAGACTGTTTCCATGGTTACCATAATAACCGCATGGTCAAGGTTAGGGGGAGATCATGGTCGTGTTTAAAAGGAATAATTCACCAACAAAATGGCCATTTGTATATCAAATACTCACCCCGTGTTGAATTGAATTTGTGAAGAAAACTTTTTCCTGCATCCCTCTGCAGTAAATGAAAAATCCAGTATATCAATACATCCATCAACTGTCACACAAGTTGTACAGTATAATTCAAGTGTCATTTATCCAGTCATATGCTCAGTGCTTCACAAACAGACAGCCCTTTCTGACAGAAAACTGAAGTGAAGCAGAAATGTATCCATGCTCTCTTCAAAGCCAGACTCCGTTGACAAAAACAATAATTTTACCTCACTGAACACAGGAGCTGCTGGTCTACCGCTGCCTCGATCTGTTAGTTAGTTTGTGTTATTGTGTGACTTTGGTGTTTTAAAGGGTGAATTCAGATTCACCAAAGTCACACTGTAACACAAACTACACAAAATACAACACTGCTCATCGAGGCAGTCGTAGACCAGCAGCTCCTGTTTTCAGCTAGGTAAAAGTACTGTTTTTGTCAATGGAGTCTGGCTTTGAAGAGACCATAGAGAAGTGTCACTTTAGCTCAGTTCCCCATCAGAAAAGGCTGTCTGTTTGTGAAGTACTGAGCATTTGATTGGATGAATGAGACTTAAAATATACGGCACTAATTGTCTGTTTTGATATAGTTTCGCTGTTGTTAAATGCAGTCACCTATGACTTCAATTCATCAAGAATTTTCTCCATCTTTGGATTCTTCGTTCACCAAGAAGGCATTTGCAAAAAAAACAAAATTTTCTTCATGAATTCAGTGTAGCATTGGGTGTGAAACTGATATATAAATGATCATTTGGGGGTTGAAGTATTCTTTAAACAAACAGCAATCTGTAGTGATAAAATGCGATATATGTCTCTTTAACATTGTCACCTGACTTCCTCTTGTGCTGCAGTCATAATCGCTACAGCCATGAGAGGATGTGAACGCAAACATATGTAGTTTTCAACAGTCTCTGTCTTACAGGAAATTGTGGTTTTTGAGGCCACATACAAACAGAAACATTGAATCTCTGTTGAATAAGAGCTGAATCCAAATATCCACCCTCTGGACTTGTGGACTGAGCCCTCACAGACTTCAGTTGTACGTAGTGTGACGACTTTACTGTCATATAAGTTGATGAACAGTGTTGAACTTCATCTGTTCCTGCATATAACAAAATATAAATCCCATGTATAGCATTTTGACCCCCCTTATAGCTTATACTTATTCATATTTCTATATCACGATGTGGTTTAATATTATCTCTGGCCTGCACAATTAGTAGTATATTTGGGTAGTAAGTATTTGGGTTATTAAATCAGTTAAGCATGCTGAAGTCTGCACCCCAAGCGTACTCTCTGCAGGAGAGAGAGAAGTCTGCAGGAAATCCACTTGAGGCCCCTTGTTGTTGACTGGTTGATTTGAGGATTTGGAGCCCTCAGCACTCCCAGACTTCCTGGAAACGTGCCCGCGAAGTCCGCAAGTACGGTGAAGTTGGGACATTTGGATTCAGCCCAAGTTTTACTGAAGGATTGGATTCCTAGAAGGCACTGGTGGAAAGTAACTAAGTACATTTACTGCAAGAACAGTTTTGGGGTATTTGTACTTAACTTGAGTAGTTACATTTTCTGCCACTTCTGCTTCTACTCTGCTGCATCTCACAGGGAAATAATGTACTTTTTACTGTACTTATTTATCTGGAACTTTTCCCTACTTTGCAGATTTAGATTATCAATACAAATATAATGACTAACCTAAAAAATTGATATATAATTATGATGAAGCTACCACATGCCAGCTGGATTAATCCCCCAGTGTTCTGTGTATTTTCAGTCTTTGTTTAGTTAGTCATACGTCTTTAAATCATTGTCCTTCCAGAGCTGAACTTGTGTTGTGTTCAGTCGGTCTATATCTGCTGTGGAGATTATTACTGAGCATTTATCCCTTAGCAGTGCCTAACATTAGTGACCTGTAAGCCTCCGTTGGCACCGCGGTCAGCTTCAGGTGGTTTGTGGTCAGCAAACGTACGACGGCGTCTCTCGGTAAAGACAATAAACTGAGGGATCTGCTGTTTCCATGACACCGGGCGGCTCAGGTGAGTCCAGGTGAAGGTTTCACAGTTTAATCATCAGGGGAAAGGGAAGGTTAAAGGTTCTGAGTTTAACATTTGTTGGTGTAAAGAAACGCTGAAGACAACCTGCAGCTTCTGCTCTCACTCGCTGTACTATCAGTGTTTGTGTCTCTCCACATTAGGACCACATTTCCCATCAAACCCGTGGCTTTCTGTCCCTCCTCCCTGAAGAGGACAAACATGCTGGCATTGATTTTTTTCCCCCACTGGGTTTTCACTCCCTCCAAAAACTCAAGCTGTCTGACATTCACACCCACTTCACGCTGCTGGTGTCTCAGTCAGCTGTGTAGAGGTGAGAAAGGAGCCAACTTCTCTATCACCTCTTTTTTATTTTTTACACAAATATTTCTGGCACTTTCTGTGTGCACAGCTGAGTGCAACACTATAGATGTCATCAGGGAAAGATTTGGTGTGCACTGTTGTCCCAATATTTAAACTGTACCCCATCTCCCCACTTTGCATGATGGATAACTTTTCATCAAGCCTTCGAGTGTGGCTGGTTGCCTTCCAACGTGGCCCAACAAAGACGTCTTACAAACTTGTTCGTTTCAAGCCTTTATCACCCAACATCAGTATTGGACCTCACTGATGCCAGCATGATCTCGTGTACTCTTTTGCCCTACAGGCGTTACTAAAAATACATGTCTTCATAGAACAGTTATTGTGATAGCCTTATTTTTAGGAAGAGAAACATGGTGATGACGTTCCTTAAAATGAGTCAGAGTTCACTTGAAGTTCACACATCAGTCTCCTTGGGGAAGTCCGGGGGGAAAGTCCCCTGTTTCTGGGCTGTTAGGAACCATCATCACATGATCGCAGCCTTCCAAAATATGTGTCATACATGAATTACATGATTACAAAGGTTTTGTACGAATTTTGGTGCATTACTTTTTGTAGGAAAACAGTGCACGAGAATGGCCTGACTAAAATGGTGCCTTGTGCATTATAGCTTGATGCAGAAGGGTTGGCACTTTGGTTTAGGCAACAAAACTACATGGTTATGGTTAGAATAAGATCTTGCATGTCGCCAAAACATCCGGCTTTAAGGGCACATTCACACCAGGATAGTCCAGGGGACTCGGTTCGATTGGGCAGGGAATGCAGAAAAATTTCGCAGCTTCATTTGGTTCGGTTCACTTTCACACTGCACTTTCTAAAGCGGACCAAACCGCTTTGACAACGTCACGCAGTTACAGCAGCTGCGCGTTTGGGGGCGGTATTGTCTGAATCGACTACTGACCAGGAAGAAAAAAAGCATGAGGAAGAAGAAAACTAGGCTCATCGATTAGCCAGGACCGGAAACGCAAATCCATCCCCTTCAGCCGGCTTGGTCACCAAAAAAACACCAAAATGCACTGCGCTCTACGTCACTTCCTCTCTATGGTTCGCTGGATAGTCTGTTTGCATTTCCCACTGTAAGCAAACCACACTTGCATGTGAACCAAGACCCCCAGTTTTCAAGCGGACCAGGTTTCGCTCGTTTGGTCCTAACCAGAGTTCAAATGAGCATTCACACCACTCCAAACGAACCAAACTCTCCATGGAAGTGGACCAGGGTTCGTTTAAAGTGGACCTAATAGCACCAGTGTGAATGCGCCCTAAGTGGCTCAGATGTGGCTAAAAAGGCAGCGATGTGTCGTTAGAAAATACCTGGCTTTATGTGGCACAAATACCTCAGCCGACGTTGTTTGCTGGTCTTGAACATCGCCCTGTGTATTTATGAGACCCATTCCCGTACCCTCAACTCCCACCCACCCTAAGCAGACTTTCACGCTCTTTAAACTTTGTACATTGCTCCAAGTGTCTAATGATGTGGATGGGTTTAGTTTGGAGCAGGCGGCAAGCCCAGTGCGTCTCACAAAGATGATAAACAGTGCCCCGCCGGCAACATTAGGAGGCCGGTGACAGCGTTGTACTGCTGATGCTTACATGGCTGAATGAAATTAATGGAATATAGAAATGGAAACCAGAAGGGTGGATGTTGTTACAGCATCATGGGTGGAATTCTTAGGTGTCTCAATAATTTCAGCCACAGAGTGTGTGTAGATTTGCAAAAGGGAAAATTATTTCTGCATAAAGACGAGCACCTCCCATTTCTCTGCACTGTTTTTACTGTAAGCTCATTCTCAGTACTACTCTGTATGTATGTATGTATGGATGGGCGGATGGTGGTATGTGCCATATCAGTCATCAGGGTTGCACTGGCTGAATGCCACCCTGATGACATCACAGATTAGTGTCATGGCTGCGGGCAGAAAAGCGGCTCATGTATTGATTTCACTGGCTGTAAGACCGGCGGCTAGCGTTTGATAACAGGTTGTTTTTATGAGCTTTATTCCCTCTGCAAACTCCGAGCATCGTCTCGGACTGTAAAGTGCAGCCCGAGGTGTCTTCTCAGATTACACTGAGCTGAGGAGAAGAAATCAGATGTGAGTAAACGGCCGCTGGTCACTTGCTCATGCTGCCTAATTATCTTCTTCTCGTTTTCACCACCATTTCACAGTTTGGGCATGTAGCTGATGCTGTTTTAATCCACAGTGACACTAAAATAAGCTCCAGAGACGTGATTGCAGACAGTAACAGCAGCCAAGAGCCACACAGCGCCTCCTACAAAATAAAAGTCATGTGAAAACATGTTGAGGTGCTTTTTGGACACATGTTGGTTTCACTCTGATTACTGGTGACAATATTTGAATAACAAATGAACATAATGACTTAACTGCAGTGTTTCACCCTCTATATTGACCTATGGAACTATATAAGCACAGAAGATTATTTATGTAAATATCCTTGATAACATACAAGCTTTATTATTTTAGTTTTATGTTAAGTGTTACATCCTGAAAACTTCTCTGCAGACTTTTTCCTTTTTTTTTTGCTACTTTAAACTTAAAAATACTTGAAAAATATTGTGGCCTAGTTTTTACTGTGCTGCATTATTGTGACACTTATCAGTGCTACTTTAGTTACTGAACATATTAATATTTTGTATATAAAGCATCTGATAAGTATAAAAATTAATTAATTAATAATAATCAACTAAAACAGAATAATGCTGCTTTTACATTAATATATGAGTAATAACAAACCATTAATATAATTGTGAAAACTTCAGGGGACACATTTTTCTTTATTTTATTTTTCTACTTGAGTATAATTTAAATGCAGGACTTTCACATGTATCAGGATCTGAACACTTTTTTCACACTGCAAGCAAATGCATTTTTTGAAGGTTTATTCCCATTGTATAACTTTTATTCTTACTTTAATTTCAGTAGGTTATTTTTTTAATTTAATACTTTGTATTTAATCCATAAAATGTGAAACTTACAGCACATTTATCACTACTGAACATCACTTAAAATAGCCTACATGGTTTTTGAATAAGTGTAGTTTACTTAATAAATAATAATAATAATAAAAAAGATTCCAGCAGTATTTTTATTGTTTAGGCAGTGAGATTTGGTTTTAGCTGCTGACGTGATGTTCAATAATTATTAATTTAAAATAAAAAAATAAAATAAATAAAATTTAGCCACTCATCTTCAGTTGAAATAACTTTTTATTGTCTTTATGTCTGCAGTGTGGACACAGAACAACCAGCGTCTGTGGATACATACAGTATGATATTAGAAATAAGGGAACATCTGCTGTTTAGTTTTTATTGGAAAAACAACATAGAGATGTTGATTAAAGTCTAAAAATACCAACATCACGTCGCTGTGCTATCTGCTGACTGTGAGCCTTTATATTTGTGTGAATTAATCTGCAGTGATCAGATGGAAATGTGGAAGAATTCCCACGAGCTCACAAAGAAATCCTGATTTCATCGTCTGAAATATTAAAAAGGTTCCGTCTGAATCTCTCTAGCTTTTATCTGCAGGGTAAATAAATAAGGTTTATTTATTGGTGAGAGGAATGTTTGATATCTATCTGCTGTGTTTTCTTCTTTTACAAGTTTTATTTAAACTTTGCGTCACGTTGCGTTTATGCGTTGATCAGTTTAGAGCTGTTTTCTGTTTTATTCTTTATTCTTAGATTATTTTCCGACACTTTAATCTAAGTTTACAGACCTCATAAACTTTATATTATTTTTAGGCCTACTAAAGAATAAACACGCCCAACTTTAGACGGACTTAATAAAGCTAATACAAGTTATTATTCCTGCGCTTTTTGTTTGGATTTTGAGTAAACCGGCTGCTGATTAAATCTAAATATCTCATGAACCGGGCTTTTTTTGAAATATTAAATAATTAGTTTTTAAAAATTACTTTTGTTCCGCTGATTAATGATTTAAAGTTTATTTTGGACGCGGTAAAACTAAAAGAGAAGAAAATCCGCCACATGCCGCGCCTCCGTCCACAGCGTGTTTTTTTTTTTTTTTTTTTTTTAATGCATGTATTTATTTATTTTCTAAACTTGGGAGGAAAAAACTTCTCAAGTTTTGGAGGTTGAGAGAGAAAGAGATGGAACATGATAACATCTTTGTACTCCAGAGGACGCAGAGGCTGGCGGGTCAAGACCACAACGGAAATAAAAAATACATACAGCCCATAATATAATAAAATTAAATTAATAAAAATGCCAAGGATTAAAAACAAAATTCGGTTCGTTTAAATTGGTAAAATAAAAAATAAGACTGACTCACAAACAATGTGAAAGAACTAGATACTTCACCCAAATCTTCACATCGCTGTATGGACACGAAGCCTCGCGATAATTAGGTGATAACAACTTAACAGCGATATTAACTAAACGCTCCTCTCTGCGGCTCCACAGTGATCAGACACTCCGCCAAAAATACTCAAAAACAAAATATTTATTAACAGTTGTATACATAAACTTTTCCCTGAAGAGTTAATTTACTTCTGAGCTGATTAATGAATATAAAGTTAAATATATTTATATTTATAGCAAAAAATATATGAAAGAAAAATATTTATTTATCTGTGATACAGTTTATCCACACAGGACATGCAGTATTTAACTATTAGAACTATTAAACTACCAGGCTGCTAATAGCAGGGCCTCTATATACCAATAACTATGGGATAAAAAAGGGTCATGATGTCTCAAAATGATTTAATAACCAGTGAGTTAGATGATATTTAATTATAAAAATAGAGTGGAACAGTGTGTTATTATATTATCATGTTGGCTGCACAAAATGTACATATGTTAAGTCAAATTTACAAATTAAAAAAGTTAAAACTTCATGTAAATAAATACCATTATAAGGTGGATTATTAACATGATTTTCAGATTGTTTTAACCTCACTTCTGCTTCTAAAATAATAATAATGTTAATAATAGTATTAGGATTATTTAATTTATTTTAATTATTTCAAAGGACTTTATTTGCATGAAAGTTTTAAGACCAGTGTTGCCAAGGCATCAAAATTCAATTTATCCAAATATTTAAACAGTACACAGTAATAGAAATGTGAACAGTAAGACATTATAAACATTATTATATATACAAATTATAGGTATGTAGTTGTTTGTGTGAGTGCACGTGTGTGTGTGTGTGTGTGTGTGTGTGTGACATGTTTCAACTGTTTCTAACAAATAAATATTTTTTCAAGAATTAAGGAAAATTCTTCATACAGATCATGTGATTTTACATTGATGCCATTTTAACACACAGGCTGGTTCAGTTTCACATTTTTTAATGTGGGTGTTTGTTTTTCTTGGTTTCCTGGATTTCACTGGTTTCTTAACGCTTTGGTATGAAAATCCGTCACTAATCTGTCACAGTGAACATTAAGTGTGTGTTAACTTTTGGCAGCGTTACCCTGCAAACCCTGCACGGCATTACCACTCAGAAATAATACTATTATAGAAATTAATGCAGACTTAATTTTGCCTCTGAGGAACAACACAACTTGAGTTAAGTTTCAACAGTTTGCAAATTAACTTTTAGATTATACAGAAATAAAGAGCTGCTTGTAACGGTAGAAGAAAATACATCCACATTTCTGAAATACAGAAATATGTTTTAAAAGCATGCTGGTTGTTTAAATGAAGAAATAAAGTGTTCAGCATCACAAAGCACTAATATAAAGTTTTATTTGTGTTTCACCAGGAGTAAAAATCTCATTTAGGTCAAACAATATGCTTTATCAGGCCAAGATGGGCATTTAAGGATGAAAAATGGGACCTGATGAAAGAGAAGTAGTTTATATTATATTTCCTTATAAAAAGTAGCTCTACCTGTAATAGTTCTCTGTACATTATGCAACCCATCCTGTCACATCAGAGGTTCAGCTGTGTCACAGGCCGCTGTACAAACATTTACAGTAAATGTGATTTTGTTTACTACGAGGTCTGAGCTCCGGTGTTGACCTTTGACCCCTCAGACGGAGACTCCTGCAGAAGCAAAGTGGATGCTCTTTCGGTTTAAAACACCTCACTGATGCATTATTAACCACGAGCCGAGCTGAGCGGATCAGCTGATCGCAGCTGCTGCAGTGGGCCGGCTGCTCGCGTCAATTCGCCCTCTGAGGTGATTAGTTGTCACGCAATGGGCCTCTAAAATACACCAAGGAAGAAGAGGAGGAGGAAGGAGATGAAGAGGAGTGCAGGGAGGGATGATTCCTGCTCATTGGCTCACAGGCCGGGTCCCAGTATATTGTAATTGGCTGGTGCTGGTTCCCAGGAGCACCCAGGGCTGGAGGGACGTGGGGGTGGTGGAGGAGGTGTCGGTGAGGAAGGTCAAACAGGCCACGCCCCGTTAAAACTCAACAGCTTTTAGTGTTTATCCCGTGCTGACCCCCTGCTTCGCCTCCTCCTGCTGGAGCCCCGCAGCCTCCCAAACCAGCTCCTCCTCTCCACCTTCTCTTCCTCATCTTCACCGTCCTCCATTTCTTTCGTCCTCCTGTCGTTGCTCTCTCTCCATTTATCTTTCCTCCTCCTCTATCTATCTCTTCCTTATTTAGCCATCACTCGCCTCCTGCCTTTCCTTCTTTCTCCACCTCCTCCTCCCCTCTTAGTTCTGCACCTCCTAACAATCATCTTTTCACCCCCATCTCTTTCAGTTTTCTTTTCTTTCACCTTCTCTAACTGTCTCCTAGAAACCAGTACATACTGTATATAATACTATATTTTCTTTAGTGTATAATCACCTGAAAATAAGAATCATTGTACCTTTGAATGAGCTGTTTATATCTACATAGAGAGCAGGTCCTCATCTTCAGAGATTGCCATGTTTTTACAGTAGCCCAGAACAGACAAACCAAACACTGGCTCAAGATAGGGCCATTCGCATTTTTGCACCAGCCGGGTCTGTTTGTTTGGGAGAGGAAGAGACCTCTGTGGATAATTCGGCTCCTGTTAAAAACCTCCTAAACGTCTGGATCTTAAGTTATCAGAGAAATAATCAGAGCACACATTAGCAGGTGGCTAACGGCTGTCTGCGACGAGCTGAACAACATCAAAGACACACTGTTTTGTAATGTGAAACTGGTTTATTCAGTGTTTTTACTGGTTTAAATCACCTGGTCCATTTGTTTTGTAGAGGAGGAGACCTCTGCGGATAATTCAGTCCCTGTAAAAATCTCCTGAACAATGAACACTGAAGGAATCTTAACCTGGAGTTCAGTTTCAGTTGGTTGCAATCTGTTATCCGTATGGCCTGATGACACCGAATCCTTCTCACTGTCCCTTTATTTGAATCCACAGTCTTCACCGTACCTTAACCAAAGTACTGTTGCCTAAACCTAAATACACACGTCTCTGCGTTCAGAATATAACTGGCAACACATAAAAACATAATCTTGAGGAAGCAGGGCTGAGTATGTTTAACATATAAAATTGTTTCAGTCACAGTCCCATTTATTGTTCCCGCAGAGGATGTTGGTGACTCACAGCTGGAGCTCCTCCACAGTTGGGATCGACGTGAAACTCTCCTGGTTGAATCATCAGAACAAACGACGAAGGACTGGTTTTTAGACTAAAAAGTAAAAGGTACAAGACTGTGGACAGGCAAAACTGATTGCTTCAGCTGGAGCATGTCACAAGATTTTAAGCTCTGTGATTGGATGTTTCTGCCTAAATGCACCTTGGGAATTGTAGTTAACCTCTACAATTCCCAAGGTGCATTTAGGCAGAAACATCCAATCACAGAGCTTAAAATCTTGTGACATGCTCCAGCTGAAGCAATCAGTTTTGCCTGAATTCAATAACCGTGGCAACTTGTTTTGATCGCAACTGTTTTGAATTTACTGCCACTCGTGTGACGCCTCCAACGAGCTTCTTCTTCATAACAATGGCCGTCAAGTTTCATGGATATTGTTGTTGCCGATCATGTCTTTTTTTGATCTTTGTCACAGCCGCACACCCAAAACATGGTTTAAGATTTGGAGCTGTGGGCGCTGCTTTTCCTCGCCATAATGTAGAATTTAGACCCCGAAGAAACAAAGCTGAAATAATTAAACTGATGTCCATAACATGATTCTTAATATTATTACTATTATTATTATTATTATTATAGTAATTCCAGAACCTTCCTCTCACCTCCTGCCTCTCCTGTCATCCTATCTTTCCTCCTTCACCTCCTCATCCTCCATTCTCACCTCCCCTTCCTCCTCTATTCGTTATTCAGCTTCTCCTCTTCCTCTGCCATCTCTCATGAACCTCCTACTCTTCTTTCTCCCCCTCCTCCAACTCCTCGCCGTCTTCATCTCTTCCACAACCATCGCCTCCTGCTGCTACTGCCTCTATTCGTCCTCCTCCACCCTCACCCTCACCATCCTCCATCTCCTCTTCCTCGCCTATTATCTTTACTATCCTCGTCCTACTCTTTCTCCTCGTGGCCTTGTGTATCCCCCGCTGCCTGTGTCTCAAGAAATCAATGAATTGTTTCGTCTTTGTGATGTTAGGAATGGTAAAAATGCGGATCGTGATTTTAAAAGCCAAGTGTGACATCTTCAAATGTTTTGTTTTGTGCGATCAGCAGTCCCAAATCCAGAGATTCATTTAAGATAAAAGCCTCACACTGGAAGCTAAAACCTGTTAGCATCTCTCAAAGCATTAACATTAACAACCGTAAACCTATCGGTTGATCTAACCCAGATCTTACCCCAAATTCTTGTCTTTTAATTTGATAATCAAATATACAAATTGGTATCGATGTAATGAGGTATCGCTTTTCACGAGAACTTTGTCTGACCTTGTACAACCTGCTGCCTCCTCTTCCTCTTCGACATCCTTCACCTCCTGCTGTCACTTTGCCATTTTCCTCCAGGAAGCAGCTCTGCCTCTTTGTTTGACTTCAGAATGACCCGTCTGTCTGTCTCCATGTCTGTCTGTCTTTCAGCCTGTGTGTCTGTTTCTCCAACATGCAACAACGTTCGTCAGAGCTGTCGGTTCCTCGTCTCAGCCCAGAGAAGATGCTGAACCGTCATCAGGTAATTTAGTTTCAGGAGGACTTTGGGAGGACAGTTCAAGGACGTGACCTCAGTGTCCTCTCTGGTCAGTGTGTCCCTGGTTTTCATATCCTCACTGTGGCTAAATTTTCACCAACTCAACTCTCAACTGACTTTTGGTGACACACAAACTCACCATAACGCACCACAGCTTCCCCTCGGGATAAACCTGAATATTTTTAGGCTAAATGACCAGTTTGAAGCAGTAAACCAGTGCTTTTGTTGGGACTATTCTCGGATGTCTCTCGGTTAGTTTGTCGAACTCTTTGGCAGTTTGTCTGTCCGCCTGCCTGTTTAAATCCCACTGTCTGTTTGGCTCACACACCTGTCTGTCTCTCTGTCTGTTTGACTGACTGGCCGTCTGTCCGACTTGATGCTTTCTTCTCGTTTCTGTCTCTTTCCTCTTCCCCGTCTGTCGATCCGGGCCGCGCCGGCCTGTCCAACCTGTCTGTCTGCCTGTCTGTGGAAGGACAGTTTAAATCCGGTCTCACCTTCCCTCCTGAACTCTTCCTGCCTCTTTGTATATTTTGTAAAAATCAGAGACAGTCGGCTGAACTTTATCTGCCCCCTATCCTGTCTCAGATCTCGTCTCGTCATTTTGAATGATTTAAAGGCTTTTCTGTCAATAAAAAACAAAAACATGTCTTGCACTTCAGAGAAACATAAATAAAAAACAATATTTAAATGTTTATTGCTCTTAAATCGTTCTAATCAGTCTGTTTTTGCTGCATCATGAATGAAATTCCAGCACAGGATTCTGGCTGTGTCTCTGACCTTTGACCTCCTGCTTGTAAAGCTGGAGACCTGGAGGTCGGAGCTTTTTGTGATTTCACGCTGGCTGCAGGTTGCTTTAAAGTGTCTGCGACGGAAACGCAGATTAAATCTGAACAAAAAGAACGAGCTAAAGTGTTTTCAAAGGAAGCCAAGACTTCGCTCCTAAACTATCCTGTTAAATCTGTGGCTGCGTCAAGCGAGCGGTGGCCGAGCGGACGAGGATAAATCGCTTCCTTCCTCTCTTAAATGAAGTCAATTACTGGGCGAGGTAACGGCTATAATCGGAGCTGGTTGGGTGACATCCATCACTTTCCACCTCCCCTCCAAATTCAACCCCCCGCCGGCTCCCACCGCAGCAGCTTAGCTCTGTGGCCCAACAGGCAGGAGGAGAAAGTGGGTTAAAAATGGCCGTCGTCTCAGGAGCATGTCAGCGGGAGGGAAGGCCACTGACTGTGCCTTTACTGTACATCTGGAGAACGTGCGGCAATTTCCATGAAAAGCCTCTCAGAGCAGAGGGTTGTAGGGTGGAAGGGGAGGAAGGAAGGATGAAAGGAAGGAAGGAAAAGAGAAAGAACATACGACAGACGCAGCAGAAATGAAAGCATGCATACATAATAGAGCGTGAAGCCACGAGGTGAGGATGAAGAGCGGGTCGGGATGTCCTCCTTCCTCCCCTCTTTATTTTCTTGTTTCGTTTGTAGAAAAAAGGGGGGAAGGGGTCGGAGGAGGAGGGAAGTCCGGCCTTCTGACAGAGGTGAAAGCGAGGGGAGGTTAGAGGAGGAGGGATCAGGGGCGGAGTTGGCGCTCAAACTGGCACCTTGGCGAGCCACTCAGGCGGCGGCGCTCTACGATAGAAAAAAACCCATAAAACCCTGGTGGAAGATTGAGATAATTCTAATTAGAAGTGACTCTGCGTGCCAGTGATCCATGCAGACTATTAGTGTTGTCACGAAACACTGCGGATGCTACTGGGCATGCTCAGTGAGTCGGGCAGCCCCCGCATCACTGGGCTGTTTGGCGAATGGAAGGTCACGTCGCCTGGGTGTGCAGCAGCGAGCGCTCCCTCAACACGCTCAGGGTTGCCTGGATTCTGCACGCGATCTTCACCAGGGGGCGGGGTGGGAGAGAGCGCCGGGCGCCGCAGCCAGCCGGGTCACGGCTCTTTTTTTTTTTTTCTTTCTTTTTTTTTTTTTTTTTCCATTTCCTGCGTTGTTTGTTTGAAAATACTGCAGCACAGTTTTGCTGCATTTTGAAGCTGATGCCCTTAAATCAGGACACGGAGAGTTCAAGGCCAAAATACATCGACCCGCTGCTCAATTGACTGAAGTCCAAAAATAAAACAAAAACAGGCGAGTCACGGCGTCGCCGCCCGGACGTCAGTGCTCCTGACGGAACAAAATCCTTCTGATGTGTCAAAACTGCTCCAGTGTGATGCAAACACACATTTAACCTTTTTACTTTAAGAAACACAGCACTTTAATTTTACGCCACATCAGCCCTTTAAACTTTTCATATTAACCTTCAGGTGAAACAAACAAGGAATCAGTAACTTTAAGTGTTCAAACAACTGAATGTGAAGTCTGAAATGTTGAAAATAAAAGGTTTTGATAACTTAATTTAAGGTTTATTCAAACTACATGACCCATAATCTTCCAAATTAAGGGAGAAATCGAAGCAATTTTCAGCATTTTGAAGACATTTTGCCCCCGTAGTGAAAATTCTGAACCACTTTAAAAACAGTCATCATACTATATATTCAAGATTATTATTTTTTTCCTTTTTGTGTGACATGGCTTTATGCAAATAACTGAATTTTAAACCAAAATACTGTGTAATGTAGTCCAAGGTGTGAGAGAATATCTGTGTTTCCACTGGGTGTAGGGACTCACATATTATATTTATAAAAAGGTCAAAGTTTGGACGTTTTTTAAAAATTGATTTCTACATATTGTGATCAAAGAGTCATTTATTTTCATATAAGAATAAGCAGCTATACGTGATTTAAAGGTGGCCTTCACAAGGTTAAAGCATGTGTGTGTGCTTTTCTGTAAATAGCAGAGCTGTGTGTGTGTGTGTGTGTGTGTGTGTGTGAGCGAGAGAGAGACAGAGGGGGGTTGGTGTTGCTCCACATTCCTCCTGATTTTCTTTTTTTATGCCCATTAGTTCAGTCAACATTTAGATTTCATGTTCAGATTCTTTCATATATTCATGTAAAGATGTGCAATCTCTTGTAGATATATAATCATATACATACACTTTTTACATAATGCTTGCAGTGTATTTGTTAATGTTCTTATATACTTAATATCTCATTTGATTTGAAATAAATTTACACATTTATTTTACAAAATCCCATTAAATTGTCATAAACTTTACAATCATTTGCAAATGTACGGTATCAAATTTAATATTTATTTCTATGTATAAATGGTTCTCTGTCACATCATCAAATCTGTTTTTGCTGCATGTTTATTAATTTTCAATTAAATGTTTTAAACTGCAGACAAAAACACAAAAAAGAGCTGCAGCTTTGGAGGAATTATTATTTATGTTTCTTCTAAAACACGTGATTTCAATGCCTCAAACCCACTTGCAATACAATTAGCAGGTGTAGACGGGAGGTGAGTTTGAAAAAATTCATTGTTTTTGTGTTAATAATCATTTTATCGCCAAAAATAATAACAGACAATTATTTATACAAAAATTATTTAGTAAGGTAAATACAATTATGACTTAAAACTTGATTTAATTTTCATTTTTACATCTTTTTGTGTTGGTGGCCTTTTTAAAAATCACTTCATAGCTTCACAAGTTAACATTTGTTAGCTGTATGCTGCAGACTAACATATATTTAATTGTTTAATTAAGGGGTTTTTCTTTTTGTTAGATTCCTGCAGAGTTTGCAACACTGCTTGTTTCTGCAGCTGTACGGGTTTCTTAAAGATAAAGATGAAACTTCCCTGTTAAAATGTGTTTATTGTCTCTAAAGAGAACTGACTGACTCCATGTCTGCAGTGTGTGAAGCGTCAGGCTCCACCCACTGAAACAACAGAAAAAAACCACACAGTAACAAACATGATGGAGGAGGAAATATTTCATGTGAAATCTGGTTACTGCAGGAAAAGGTTAAATTAGCATTCAGGTGATTTTTAGGGAGTTTGTGTATTTAGTGTTTTTTTTTCTCATTTTAGTTCAGCATTTTGAAAAGTGAATACTTGGAACAATTGCGGTCAGAATTTCCTCCCCAAAAACTCTCCAAAGAAATCCACAGACACATTTTTCTTTAACTTCAAAATAAATTCACCTAAAAAAGTGAACAGTTAAAATCATTAAAAGGTTTTGATGGGAACGAAAATACAATATATATTATATTAGACATAAACGTCAATCTGAATGTAATAAACTACAAATATGAGTCTCCTTTAATCTGACCTACTGCAACAACACTGTGCTGCATTCACTGGCTGTTAGCAGGGTAGGAAATACCCACGTTATGATACATTTAGTTCACCAGTGAAGCATTTATTCACGGTCCTGTTCTGCTGTTTAAAACCTCTCTGGGTGGTAAAAGGTGGAAAACTGAATAACTTTCATCACATAGAGTGAATTTACTGCGTTGATTACTGACATTTGATTTCTCACTGCCTGTTACTCTGTTTCTCTTTTGCTCTAGCTGCTCTGAAAACAGATTTACAAACTGGACAGATGCAACAAGTTGACGAAAACTTGACTCCTGCAGAGGTAAGATTCACTTGATTCAGGAAACTACAACAGACTGCTTTCAGTCAAATCCCACTCTCACCCAGCAGGCAGAATTTTAGATTTACTGCTGGATTAAATGGCTGTATTATAATCTGCATATTTGGCATCAGAACCTAAAAGAGATTTTCTACCAGTTAACTTTTTATTTTATTCTCAGAGGGTCCATTTTAAGAAAGGAAAGGCTGTTTACATCACTCACATTAAGATAATAACTGAAAAACATCTGAAACAAATCTTTTGGGGCTTTTGTCATTGAATAAAAACAGGTTTAGAGACTTGATGCTGAATATTTTGGTTAGTTTTTCTGTCTACAAAGTACAACAGAGCTAAAATGAGGCAGAAACTTCAAACACCTGCTCAGCTGGAAACAAAAAGTTACATGCAAACAATTAAAATGATCTCAGAAAACTTTTTGCGACGGGACTAAATGTCTACTGCAGCGTGTTTTGAGAAGCACACAGTAGATGTGCAGTCTTACCAGTAATCCTGCTCCTGTCCTCTTTCTCTTCCTCTCCTCCTCTGGACTTTCACATCTTTGAAGAGCAGCACATCCATCCGGGTGTTAACAGCTCCGCAGACGTCAATCATAAACAACAACAACAACGTGGAGATTACATGATGTGACACAAGCTGTCAGCAACTGTGTGCTTGTGTGTTAATGATGATGAGCTCGACCTGAAGTGTGTTGGCACTCCTGTTGCTCCTCACAGTGATGTTTGTGATGCAGAGTTCAGTGTTTTACCATCACTTTTATTCTGAAATAACATGAAGACGATAAACCTTCACACACTTTTTCTGTCATGCTGCAAAGTGCAACACAGACTTTTAAGTTTTATGATCAGTTCTTGTCATTGTTTTAGGTCTGTGTCTCTCTGAGAGCAAAAAAGTTTCTCTGCTGTTTTTTCTGTTTCCAGATTCACAGCTGTTCAGTCGCTCCCACTTTGGGGATTTGTCTTGTTTTGGCTAAAATTGAGGGATTATTTTTTCCCCCTCTCCAGGTGGAAACCTCATGTGAACCCTCAGGCTTATGAAACCCTTTAAAAACCTGTTGTATAATTTTAAAAAACACATCACCGTCACTGAGACCCTCAGAGCTGCTCTGAAGTCCCCAAATATACTCTGCTGCTGATTTGAGGGTCTTCAGTTGTTGTTTTTCAGCCTGGATGTCTCAGACTTGCTTCATGTGATGTGAAATAAGTGTGAGCTGCAGATATTCAAGGTATTTTCCGTCATTTTTTGCATATAACTCGTATTTTTCCTTCCTGTTGTTGCTCCCTCGAGCAGCTTGTGGCTTTGTACCATCCATTGAATTTGGCCTGTAAAGACGCTACAGGATGGAACATTTAAAATTGTACAAATAATCCAAAACAGTTGTATGAATGTTTTTTCATCATCAGGTTATCAGCTCTGATTTAAGTCGGCACTGAGCTGAAACTTGAGCGACTGAACTGAAGCTGCAGTCTGCTTTCAGAGGAGAGTTTTAACGTCCCTCGATGGCCGTAATTAATTTCCAGAAGATTTAGGAAATGAAATAGTCCAAATTTAACATGTTGTTGTTGTCCCTTTTTTGGCCACTGTAGTGGAAAAACCCAGCTGATGCAGTTTTAGTACGTTTTTTTAAAAAGTGGACCCAGACTGAGGAGATGTGTGTGTTCACCAGCAGTGACAGGAAGGTGATGATTTTTATTTTCTGTGAAGCTTCAACAGAAAACAAATCCTGAATAAAATAAACAAGAGAATGTGCCAGACTTTTACGAGTGTGAACGCAGTCCAAGACTGAAGCACCAGAGTCTGTCTGCTTTCTGCCATATTTTCTTTATTTATAAGGACAACACACTTTAATCAGCAATTCTGTAAACATGCCAGCGTTTCGGGTTTCAACTGCAGTCCGTGCTACAGTGGTATAAAACTGATCAAGTGACAGATTTAAAAATACAAACGTAAGCATTCTCCAGCTCATGAGCCACGCAGAGCAACAGGACCCAGCAAATGTTATAATATCTCCTCTCCAGTGTGTGTAGCCATGCAAAGCAATCTGAGGAAACAGCCCGAGGTGGAGGAAGAACTGAGATCTTTAAAGTAAAAATAGCAACACAATTAAAAAGAAAAAAATATTGAAAAAAAAAAAAAAAAATTAAAGTCCAGCATTTAAAATTGGACTAAATAAAAGCAAAATGCATTTAAAGTATCAAACATAAAAGTGTTCATGATGCAAAACTGTAAATTATATTTTGTTATTTATTTATTTATTATTGGAATACTGATTCATTCATGTGCACATGTGAGCAGCATTTAATGTCATAGTACAACTTGTTTCATAGTTTAATCTACAACAATATATATTTTACAAACTGATGTTTTACATGTTAAAACACTCATCTGATACCAGTTAATACATCTGAAATGAGTGTGCAGTTAAAAGAACAATATTTCTCTCCTCAAAGGACGATACTTAGGTACAAGTACTTAAAATTCATACAAACAGCACATATTTCTAACCATATTTTGGACACATGCAGAGCAGCTTTAAGTTGTAAGACATAAAATAGAACATTAACAACTGATAATATTTATATATTTATGTGTTTTAACTTCTTTTTATTTCCACCAGTCTCACAGTGCAGCCATTATGTTGATGATTCCCACCATCCTCAGGGAAACAAAATCATTACAGTGAGCATAAAAGATTAAAATGGTTTGAAAGTTTTTAAAATTGTGATATTAAACACGTGAGCTCTGCAACACAAAGTCATACAGAAACAGCTGTAAAAAATTTGAATATATTTGATTTTTAATATTTAATCCGGCACTCAAACAGCATTTTAACTACATGACTATTTTGACGAGCAGAATTAAAGTCCTTGTAGCAAACCGACGATGAACAGTCCTCAGGATTTGCTCATATCAGCAGCGTGATGTGGTGCTAATAAAAGTTTGCAGGTCGAGAAACAGACGATGTTAATAACAGAATAATGTGAAACTGCTTTAATTATATCAGCAGCAAGTGTGATTTTCTGCCCTGCTGGATCCAGGTTGTAGTTTCATGCTGTGACCTCGACTCATGATCTCCAACAGCACTTTGCAGGATCATTTAGTGTTTGTTGTTGGAGTTTTAAAGAATGAACCGCTCCTGCTAAAGTGTATGAAAATGTATAAATGAAGTATTTGATGAGAGAGGATACAAACATAACAAACATATTCAAGTCAACATTTAACATCCAGATTAAATAAAATATCTGAAACTGAGAAAATTCAAAATTCATCATCCAGATTTCAGTCCATGACAGTTTAATGATACTTTTAAATGTTTATTGTTGATTATTTAGTCTTAACTTCACTAATATTCGATAAGGAATTGATCTTTAAGCTGTTTTCTTTACTTTTGGAAAGAAACTTTCATCAGTGTTTTGTTAACGAAGCCCTGAGGAGTTTTTCCATGTTTGTGGTGATGCAGACTCTTCTGGCTCGCAGCTTTGACCCTCAAATGTTCGTCCACTCTTTCCTCCCCGTCCTGGTGTCGGTCGGAGTGGCGAGCTGTGCAGGTCGGGATTAGCTGAGTGGAAGTCCAGGGTGCTAATGACCTGTGAAGGACTTTGTTTAGCAGTGCGGGGGTCAGCGCCCGAGCAGTCGCGCTTTAAACTTTCAGCTCTGCAGCAGATTAGATGCCACTTAATACATAGGCTCAGAGGCCGCTGACCAGAATAAACCTCAGCACAAAGGCATGCCACCAAAAAAATGTGTCCTACTCCTTTACACCTCAACATGTGGCAAGGCTACGGGCTCAACTTCAACACTTTGGCTAGAAATGTTTTCGTAGCACCAGAATCATGATGTGATGTTCACTGTCTGTGGAGATTTGTGAGCTTGTTTGCTTTTATTTAGATAGTTTTAATTTTTGTTTGGACAAAGGTCTTGTTCAGCTGACCCATTCAACACTTAGGCTTCTTTTGTTATAAAGGATTTTGTAGAAAAACTCTCAGTCTAAGAAACTAAGAAAAGAAGAAGCAGCATTTTCACACTAGTACAGAAACTTTGACAATGTATTAGCACTTGAATTTAAGGATTTTAAACAATGTCTGGATGATTTTATGAAGTACAATTAAATATTTTTGCTCCAATCTCTTATGAGACTGACATACATTTTGGAAGCTAAGAGTTTTTGACGTCCACAATACTTCGATACTTCTGAGTTTAAGATTTCTAAATTAAGTTCAGCATAATAGTCCCAAGTCAATAAACAGTGATCCTTTCCTAAGAATAAATCGTTTATTGTATATCAACAGTGCACCCTAATGACTTTGTTATATGTGAACAAATTTGATTTACCTCAAAAAAGTTAAACCATGTTGACTGAATCTGCTTCATTTAAGATGATCTCATTTTGAGAGACGTGTTTGCTCTTCTGTTTCAGGCTCAATGGTCATGATGTAAACTCACGGTGAGTAGCAGCACAATAATGTTGATGATATTAATAATATATGCACAGTAAAGTGCAAGTTTTCCTGTGAAAACATTGAATCAACATTTGTTTTCTTTCTTCTCCTTTATTTAACCAGTTAAAAGTCTCACTGATCAAAAGACAAACTTTTTTCCAAGAAGGCGAGAAAACAATGGGCGCTGTGGACGGAAACACAGGATAGAGCAGACGTCACCCTGAGGTAAATGAACATTAATGTTTCCTGTATTTATCAGGACACCGTCCTCTAAAGATTACATTGATATACCACTTAAAATATATTGTTATTAGCATTAAATACAGTGGCAGTGTGTCAGTAGCATGACACCCAAAACTGACATCGTAGGTATGTTATCAGTTCAGTTCAAGACAGTGTTTCTTTAAGGGAAAATTGGCTGAGCATTAAGCTCTTGTACGGCAATGCCCCAAGTTCACATTCACTGTAAATGTTTCATTAAACACATAATCACAGACTGAATACATTTTTCCCACGTTCAAACACTAGTTTGAATTTTGAATAAAAGTGTTGTGGAGACGTAGGCTAGATGCACATGTTAAAGGGACAGTCTCCTGACTCACCTTTCCTTAACAGTCCTTTGACATCCAACATGTCATCCATCTATATTCATCCTGTCATATTAAGTGATTGAGTGACTGTAAGGAGGCCGAAGCAGTTAACCACATCAGATGTAGCTTCCAAGGTACAGCTGGAAACAAACAAACATCCTGAAAGAGAGATAAGTCTGTTTTGAAGCAGGCGTCGACTCAGTCTTTCCCAGTGGTAGAAAGTAACTAAGTACATTTACTCAAGTACAGTTTTAAGGTACTGGGACCGGTTGCACAAAACACCTTAAGTTTTCAACAGTAGTATGACACTGAGGCTTAGTTTCTCCTTAGCTGAGGGACTTACAGTTGCACAGAATCCCTTCAAAGGTTTTCTTAGTTAAGGAAAAACATTAACTCACTTACTGCATTGAAAGAGATTTTACAGCATTAAAAGTTTCCATGGAGATTGGACTCACAGTTGTGATGCCTGTTATCGTCTCACAAAGTTGTCTTATAGTTAGATAGTGAAAAAGTTGCAGAAGAAAAGAAGACAAGAAAACCATACTGGTCAGAGGAGGAAAAGATTAAACTTCTGGAGGAACACAATCATAGAAAGCACAAACTACTAATTGTAGGAAGAAATTACAACGAAAATGAATTCAGTCAAATCTAAAGTGTAAAATCAAAAGTGTCTCCACTGGGTTCTCCTGGTCGCAGAACGCTCTTCTCAGGGTGTGATAGTTTTTCTCATTATCACCATAAACTCAGTCATGCTGCAGTTAAGAACGAGTCAGAGGTACCTTAAGCTTTTTTTTTTTTCACCTTGCTTTTGTTGATAAGAGCTTTTGTGCAACAGTCTAGGGATTCCTTTAGTATAAGACCACGACAAGGAGAAAACCAGAAATTGTTAAGTGGCCATTTTAAGGATACCTTAAGGAGAAGACTTAAGGGTGTTTTGTGCAACTGATTTTATTTTGAGGAAACCTTAACAAGGACTTTAAGGAAAATCATAACTTATGCTTTATACTTTAAAGTACATCTCAAATGGAAATATTGTGTTTTTACTGCACTATATTTGTCTATCAGCTTTAGTTACTTTGCAGATTATCTGCCCAACAGTATAAAAAGTCTTTACCAAGACCTTTACCAGCTGGAATAGTTAAGTGATGAACACATTAATGCATTATAATCCAAAATATATCTTATACTGAATGGACCCTCTGCATAATGAGTACCTCTGCTTTAGATACTTTAAGTATATTTTGATACTAATACTTTTGTACTTGTACTTCAGTAAGATTTTGAATGCAGGACTTTAACTTGTAATAGAGTATTTCTGCACAGCTTTGTTACTACTGTAACTTAAGTAAAAGATCTGAGGACTTCTTCCACCTCTGGTCTTTACTACCATCTGTCAACCTATATTTCGTATGATATCCTATGAATAATTGCCCCTCGAATAATGTTACAAACATAATGTAAAGTTACAGAGGTTAGGTTTAAGCAAGTAAAGTTACTGTGATTGGTTTTAGTAAAAGAAACACGGTAATGACATACCTTATTTTCCATGGCCTCCTCTCTCTAACAGAATCTACAGCTCAGGAAAACCTTTGAGAACTGATCACAGCTATGTAGCATGTGATGTCTGCCAATATGCTGTGCTGCTAACAGTGTGTACCGTAGTCTTTTTCCTGTGCTGTACCGAAAATAACTTTGTGACCAACAGTAAAGTGAAGTGAAGGGCGAAATGAGCCGGTAAAACCTTCTCAGTGCTTCATTGGCTCGTATGGAGGAATTACACGTCCAGGTGTGTTTGCATTGTTCCACTGGCTCCAAACCTGCTCAGGGATCTCTGTGAAATCGAGAGCCTTTGCGGTTTGTCTTAATGGGTTTCAGGAGACAAACTGCGGAGAAATTCATGTGGGGTATAAAAAGGTTTTGGCTCCATGTTGAAGTGTATGTTATAAATATCAAAGTGTTTCTTCTGTGTCGGCCCTGCTGTGTGGTAAATAAAAGGGAGTTGAGCGTGACAGAAACCAGACACCGAAGATGAGACATTGTTTGAAACCATGTCTCAGTTTTTAAATTTTCATCACACACAACGTAGTCAAACATAGTCGGGCTCCATCGTCACGTCCCCTGGAGACGCTCCGCCACCACCAGCTCCCAATATTCATAATTAAGTGTTTTTAAACTGTATTACCAATCTGAAACCAGAGACTGCAGCGTGAGACACGAGTCGACAACTACAGATGCCCAGAGGGGCCACTTTATGTGCGTCGCCACAAAAAAACACTTGAAAACATTCCATCAAAGCAGCAAAACGTAACAGCATTTATTCAGCAGCTTTTTCGCACAACGTGACACTCCTTTGAGTTAAACACAAAAGGAGAAGAGTGAGGAACAAATTCCTGCTCTTGTATCAGCAGGATCCAACATGATAAGATGTCTAAAATAGAAAAATGCCCGTGCACAGCTGAAGTCAATGTGCTGGTACTGCGGCAGAAGTACAAACGTGTAAAGAAAAAACCACATAAATTGTGACTATGTACCGCACACAAGACAGGACTAAGAAAGAGGATCGAGAATTTAATAGAGCAACGCGTTTCGCTTACAGCTTCATCAGGCTCATACTGAGCACAGGAAGGTGGTGGTTTAAATAGGAAACAGCACTCTAAGCATTTACATATAACAACAAAAATATATATCATATATACACTGTTTCAATGGCAGAAATACCATTACACCATATATAATATGGAAAAACTTTACAAAGTAAAATACATTCAAATACTAATGCAAAGTTAAGTCAACATCACTTCTGCAAGAGAGACAATTACAGCACATCATGTCAGAGGTAAGGTGATCTCAGCTTTTTAAGAACAGCACGAAAAAAGATAATTTCTGAATATTAAGAATAACATCATTGCAGTCACAAGATAATATCAGACTTACAAGAACAGCAATATCTCAACTATAACAATGATTATCATCACTTTAAGCCTCAAGAACAACAAAATCACATCTGCACGTAACTCTAAAGGAATGAACTTAGATCCAGTGTTTCATTAAGTCCATGAGGTTCCATACTGTTGAGAGTGAAAATCCAAAAGGACTCTCTCTCTAATAGTTTTTTAGTAATATCTCCCCCTCTCAATAAGATGTCTGTTGCAGCTGCTCCTGATAGCTTCTTATCTTTCTAACTATTTTCCAACTCAGCTTTTTTGGACTTATTCATTTTTTTCTCTGGCAAATAGAGAGAGTTTTTATTTTGATGCAAATTTAATTTCTACTACATTTTATTTATTGCTTCATATTTACACTCTTGTTTCATACTTCTTACTTCTTATAATTCTCTATTCTTTACATCGGAGCAACTGTAGCAAATCATATCTTCTCCCTGAGGATCAATTCAGTATTTCAGATTCTGATTCATTCCTTTCAACCAGGTGGTAGGGGCTGCATGTTGTCCAGAAATCAGCTCAGCTAAAAACAAGTCTTACCATCTGCTGCAGGCCTATTACGTTTCTCTCTAAACTTATTTGCTGTTATAAATTAATAACATGTAAGCTTAATTACCAGGAGACAGTGTTATGTCAAGTATTTTATGAAGCAGTTGAAGTCTTAGAGCTGGTCAGAGTTGTTAGTTTGGATCCTGGGTCCTTGAATTTTAATACATAACAAATACCAGAACACCAGTTATGATGTTGATCTCAAACAGCTCACATTCTCCTATATTGCGCATCACAATTATAATAACATATCAACTTTAGAATGAAGATACATTACAATATGATATAATACATCTCTCCTACTGCAGGTAAAGTTCATTCATACATTTGTTTGATGCAGAAATTCGTTATAAAACTAACAGTTGGCAGTTTCTTGGAAACAGACAAAACATAGCCGCTTCTACTTACACCAACTGAAGACAATATTTTTAGACAAAAACAACATAATATTTCAGATCTCTTGATGTTGCAGAACACGTGATTTCCATTTTAAACTACTGAACTAATCTTATAAAACTTTGCAGCCTCATTCTGAACCACCATCTCTGTCTTCTCTATACTTCACACACCTGACTCGTGGTGTGTGAGTGTCCCTCGGCTTCTATAGGGGACTTTGTCGTGCCATTGATGTGTGTGTCCATCCTGAAGGCCTTTCTGGCTCACTGAAGCGTGAAAGGGCAGAGTGTCGAGATAGCAGCAGAGGCGATGTCTGCAGGCGCATGTTTTGATCTCTGAAATCGTCGCTATCAAACAGATTACGGGCGGAAATACCTGACACGATGGCAGACAAAAGAGAATTGAGTATTGATGGAGGACACACGGTGTGTGTTCTGATGTATGTGGGCTGAACTCAGGGGATGTTTTTATTCTGTGGAGCCCACAGACATTATTGTTATTATCATAATGGTTGTTACCATGTTCTCGGTTTTGGGGGAGTTTTAGTGTCTCATGAAGAACTAACTGCAAGTTCAGAGGCCTTTTCATCTCGACAGAGTGCGTATATTCTTATGAAACCTTGTCTCTTTAAATTGTAAATCCAACTTCAATATTTAATTTGGGAGTGTAGATGCAAAATCATTGGCATCCAACCTCCAAGACTCCTTTCAGTCAAACCCAGAGGTAATTTTGGCATCTTATTTTCATTGAATTTTAATCTTAGTCTTTTAGTCACATTTGGTCAATTTTTGTTTTTGTTTTTGTTTATTCTTTATTTTGTTGCTCACAAACTGTTAAAACAGAATCACTTAGTTAATTGTTTAAAGGTCTTTTTTAACAGCAGACATTTTGACATGTCACAGTCCAACATATCCTCATACAACCCTTCATATGATATCCTCTGAATTAGTGCCTCACGAATGATGTTACGTCCTTAACAGAAAGTTACGTTGTTACCGGTTGGGTTTTGGCAAGTAAAGTTATTGTGGTTAGGTTGAGGAAAAGAAACATGGAGAGGACGTACCTTAAAATGACTCTGAACCCCAGTCTCTTGGGGAAAGTCCTGTGTTTTGTGACCCATCCACCAGCCCAATCGGCCTCCTAACTGGACTGTTCTTAGCTGCTTCTTTCCTCACTCCCATCAGTGCATGGTCACATGATCGCAGCCCTCCAAAATATGTGGGTTATGCACAAATTATTGGCTAATGATTATGAAGAATGTACGAATTTTGGTGCAATACTTTTTAAAGGAAAACACCCGAACAGTGTTTGAGAACAACCTGAAATACATCATGTTAACGCCAACATCCACATTATTTCAGTTTAATGTTAATAAAAAAGATAATAATTGAAAAATAATGCTGTAGTCACTCAAGTGAATATTAGATTGTATGATTGCCTATTTTGGTGGAAAACAAATAAAATACATTGTCAGTGATTTCCTGATACTTTCAGGACCAACATTTTTGCGACTTGTCAGATATGTTAATTAATTTTAATTATGTTAATTAATTAATAAATTATTTTTAATTTTTATGTTTTTTTTTTCTCTTTTATCTTATTCTGTTTAATGTCTTTTTTGTTTTTGTCTTGTGCTGGTGAGATATTTGAATTTCTCCTCTGGGGGATCAATAAAGTATATCTTATCTTATCTTATAAGAGCAACGTTCCCTCATTATGTTCACAGAAAATGTCATTAACTCGACGTTACATTTCTGTCTAAAACATATTTGTTGTTTCACATTCACAGTTGTATATAAACATCGTTTCTAGGAGGCAGGGCTGAACATGCACAGCCCTCGCTAATGTTACGTTAGCTTACCTTTTACCTGCGTGCTCGTCTGCATGTCCTCCTAGTTTGTCCCTGAAGAAGCTGTTAATAATCTTTTCAGGAGTAGCAATGTGTGGTTGTGCAGATGCAGGCCGTTAAAGACTTTGCATTTAAACAATGATTGGTTAATTTGGCTTCATGGCTTCAATTATTGGGAACTGCCCATTGGTCCAACAGCCCATTGGTTCGACATCCCATTGTTCCGGCCATATTAAACTCATTGTTCCGAAGTTCGTTCCGAAATCATCATGATGCCCTGTGGTTAAGGTCTGGTTAGGTTTAGGCACAAAAACCACTTGGTTAGGGTCAGGAAAAGATCATGGTGTGGGTTAAAATGAAAAAGAAAGTGGCAAACACATAAGTCGTGAGCCTGCTCCGCCTCAAGCCTTTCCCAGCTGACCCAGAGCCGGTTGCGTCGCACCATACGCCCGCCGCAAGCCATTCAGCACCGCAGACAGTTGGACTAATGGGATGTCGAACCAATGGGCTGTCGGACCAATGACATGGACCCCAATTATTACGCATTGACAAAAAAGTGAAACCTATTTCATCATTTTTGTTTTCAAAACGTACTTTTTATTTTCTTCTCGGTTTTGTCACAAAAACCAAAATAGGTTTTGTTATCTTCTTTCTTGTTGAATGCATGATAAATCCTTATAGTGTGTGTGATTTGGAGGTGTGAATAACTGCTGAAGTGCTCAATAATTACATTTAAAACAAATCTGATTGATCAGACTATCAGTTAATTATTAGACACCTTTGAATGAGTATTATAAAGTTTAAGGGCTGTGTGGACCGCAGTGAGCAGAGGTTTAAATCAGAGCTTTGATCATATGACAGATGTTATTGTTAAACAAACTGAATGAAGGGATTTGAGGCATTTTTAAGGATTAAATTTGTTTTCAGTTTCAACTCTGGCTGAACTTTAAATTCCCTTTAAACATCCTGTTAAGTTTGTAAGAAGGTCAGGATGCCGTGACCTCTGACCCCAAACTTCCTTATTCTTGTTGTTTTGAAGTTGTTTTCTGCTGCTGCGGCTGCCAAGTACCTGAAGTGATGACTTTAAACAGACAAATTAACATGTTCAGTTCTTCGTTCTGTATTAATATTATCCCCACTGCTTTTTAGTGTTAACATTATAAAAATATTTAGCATTTTCCTGAGTACTTTCATGGATTTTAAAAGTGCACTTTGTGTGTCACTTTGCATGTAAATCTAACATTTGAAACTGGTCTGTTATCCTATATGCTCGAAGATAACTACTCCTTGTAGTCAGTTGTCACTGTTAGACTAATTTTAGGACTTAGATGACAAGAAAAGCAACAGCATTTATCATTTGTTCAGATGCCTTAACATTTTATGCTTAAATGAATTATGATATCAGACGAGAACATTGCCTGAAAGGCACACTTGAGAAAATTACTTTGGTAGAAGTTTAAGTCACCTGTTGGAGCAAGACTTGAGTGAAAGTCTAAAACTATCTGATATTTACTGTATTTGGGTATCAAAAGCAATTCTGTTATAATATATGTAGTAAGTATTGAAGGTAAAAGTAAAAGTACAACTGGTAATTAAAAAAAGCAAGCAAAAAGTCATAAAAATGGAGCATACATTACACTTGATGAAAAATAAGGTCTTCACAACCTAAAGGCTTTAAAGAAAACCTTTGACTATCCAGGGCCGACACACTGCAGTGGAGCAGTAACACACACAGTCACTTCCATCATGAAGTTGGTCTCGTTGTCGAGTGGAGTGTAGTCTTATGTGATTAACCTGTGAGTGAACTTGCTAGCTAGAACCACTGATTCACCAAACCTTCAGATTTTTTTTGTAATAATGAAGTAGCCATCCAAAATGCAAGTCCGGTCTCACTCTGAAGTCGTCGAAATCCGGGGCTTGGGCAGTGACTTGTAGCTTCAGAAACCAACGAAAAAAGGTGTCCTTTAATGTCGGCATGATACGCAGCCGGTTGCCGTTATAGGCACCCGGGAACATCAGGGGAAACATGGCAGGGCAAGGACGAAATTTAAGGTAGCTAAAGTCAGAATAGAGCCGGCGGCGGGAGTTGTGGTGGATGGGTCCAACAAACACCAACTTTCACCTGTGAGAGCAGTGTTCGTGTCCCATAAGATTCTAAAGCCAAACCCTGTTCTTTTTTTCTAAACCTAACCACGTGTTTTTGTTGTTGAAGGAAAAAAACATCAATTCGCGGTGTTGTACAGACGTAGTGTATTTCTTTTGAAAGAGACTGTATATACATGTTTCCTGTGAAAACAGAAGTGTATTTTGAGAGAAGACAATGCATATAACAGGCAGAACTTGACACAACGTCCCAGAACGTCAACAACCAACACACCCAGGGTACCTTGCACGTCATATGTGGACGTGGATAGTCCGTGACCAAACGTCGATATGTGATGAGGTCGGAGTGAGAATGCATTGAAAATGCTTAGGACATAGAAATACATAGATACTGGAGTAAATACCTTTACGCCAATATATAGGAATGTATTGGAGTCTGATCACAATAGTCAGGAGTCAGTCCTCGTTCTGTGTACAAACTTTACTCCAAACTTTATCCGAAGTTTAAATAAAACTTTAGTGGTTCACCCTTTTTGTGTTTCTGTTCCTCCACAGCAGCTCAGTGCAGAGACTGTTCAGGGAAACACAAAAAAAGGAATTCTCTACTCAACCCTAACTGTAACTTTGGAAGATACCAGCATACCTCTGACATGGATGTACCATATTTTTATGGTGGAGTGACGGCCAGCAGAGACTCATCAGGGACTTGACTACAAAAGAAAGATGGATAGTTCAAGCAGAATCCCAGAGGGTGATCTTGAGCTTTTATTAAAACTAAAATGTCAAAACAGGATGTGTCACTAGTCAGTCCACATCCGTTAGCATCACAGCTAACAGTGTGACCTAAAAAAGCAGCAGTCAAAATGTTAGAACAGCAGTGATACAGCTCACCTAATGCAGACATTATGTTGACTAAGGACTTAGATATTTCCTGACTCACTTCACCGTGATTAGTCATATTTAACTAGCACTAATGGTCTGCATGAATACAACAGTACTTTCAGTATATTTGAGCCATGGGGGTTGTGAATGCCTTTCTTCAGATGTAATCCACCTGCATGAGGGCCGTCTGTCTGACAGCTCAGCTCTGGTTACAGCAGCATCTTTATTCAGTCACACACTTCAGTATTTCAACACCACTGAATTAAACCACTGCATACAGATAAAAATAATAATATTGTTAGAATATATAGACTGTGATACTCTGTAGAAGAGTTGGTGTTCTCTATGCTCTGTCAGTCTTTTGCGATCACCGTGGCTTTCCATTTAATGGCTTATTCATGCTCGATGTCTATACTGTGCGTCCATATTTGTGCATGTTTTCCGAGAGCTTTCAGATTTGTGCCAAATGGAGCAGTAACACCAGAAATTGCAGGGCCAGTGTAGCGTAGTTCAAGCAAGATACAATCATAGACTGTAAAAAATAATGGACATAGCTACCGTGATATCACTGATTGGTTTGTGGACTCCCATATTGAAGCCTTGAGCTGCCTCGGCACTTCGGCTGTTGCCATCTTGGTTTTTTTGGAGCCAGAAGTGATCTAATCAAAGGAGAGGCTGGACATGTGGAGGAGTGAGAGGTGAATCTGATTGAGGAGCCGAGGAGGCTGTAAGCATACAGCCTGTAACTCGAAGCGGCCCACCCATAACTATGTGTAACTTTTAGCCTTATTAAAATGTAAACGGGTGAGTTATAATGAAGAGGGAAATTAGCTATAGAGACCAAAGCATTTTTTGTCCGTATCCTCCCTGTGAGCAAACACCTCAGGTTTAAGACTGTTTGTAATGTTCGGTTTCCAATGTTTTTTTTTCTACTTTTGAGACAAGCTGATGTCAGCTCGTGACAGTTGTCTTTGTATTATCATCCGCTCTCAGCATACCACTGTAAGCGTTTATATTACGTAGCCTGCACTGCCACATGTAGCTACATGCTAACCTCAGGGACACATGTAATCTTTTCGTTTCCGTGGTTTCGTGTCAGAATCCTGCTGGAATATTTCCGGTTGTGATTAGTAGTTTTTATCAGTGATTTTCCACAATAGAAAGTGCAGCTATTGTCAGTTACATTGCTAACGTACACGCAACCACATGCTAACCTCAGAGACATGTAATCTTGGTTTCTGATGTTGTAGATTTCTCTGGAGTTTTGGATCACATTCCTGCTGGAACACGTCAGGTTGTAAAGATTTTGGTTGAGAAGCTTTTACTGGTGATTTTTTACAGTAGAAAGTGCCACCATTCTCAATTACAGTCTTTCCCTGACTGAAAGAATACTGCTACGTGTAGCTACATGCTAACGTTAAGGCGACATGTAAACTTGGTTGTCGATGTTGTAAATTTCCTCCTGATTTCGGATCATATTCCTGCTGAAACATGTCTGGTTGGGTTTTGAACCTTTATTGGTGATTTTTCATGGGAGACAGTGCCGCTATACTCTGTTACAGTCAATCTCGGCAAGTACACTGCTACATGTAGCTACATGCTAACATCGGGGATACATGTAATCTTGGTTGCCTTTATCGTTAATTTCTGCCCAATCTTTGGATCATATTCATGCTGGAACACGCCCAGTTATATGCAATGACAGTGCAGAGATGCAGAGAGCACAGATATGAAAGACCCAGAAATGCTGACCAATCAGAGCACAGAGGGTGAACAGAGGTGTTCGCACAGAGGGTAAGTATGAAGAAAATAAAGTGTATTTTGACCATTAAAGGATGTCAGCATGTTCCAGTGGAACACATAAATAAACGTATGAACCTAAAAATTAGCATATACTCAGCATGAGAAAGACTTTTCAAATAATTCATGGAGTGAACGTTAGCTTGATTGGCTAGATTGCTACAGCAGATAAAATCTGCTAGAGACGGCTGTCATTCTGGCCAACAAAATGGCCACTGCCTGCTTGAAATGAGAGGCTGATAATGTTTATTTTTGTCTAATATAAAGGACACATGGTTTTAAAAAAATTGATGCCACTATTATAGTAAACTGCATATAATTTTTGGGGTATTTTTGACTTTGTTGTTGAAGCATTTTGTTCTGTTTTGCAGAACTTAAATCACACATCTACAAAACGTGGAGTCCGGCCTCATCTCTCCCTGCGTCTCAAACAAGCTACAACACAACTTGCAAAATTCAGTTTGTGAATCAGAGACATGACAGCAAACAGTGAGCAGGTCAAAGGTCAGTGTGCATGTTTTATTCATCACAGCAGCCCAGTTGTAGCTGTTGGAGGCTGTAGTGTTGGAAGGAGGTGAGTGTTCGTGACTCACTGGAAGAAACTGTTGGATGATACGAACGTACGTCAAACTTTCCGATGTCAGACCTCCAAAAATAAAATCAGCAGCTCTGTCTGAGAGGTTTCTATGGTTTTATAGTTTAGAGGGAAGATTTTAGATGTATTCATGTAGATCTGCATGTTTAATTTGTTGTATTTGACTTAATCCAGCAGCGATTACATGCAATTATGACTCAGCAAAGATGTGCTCAATAATAAAAGCTCACATTCTTCCCACAATTGGATTTAATTTAGTTTGGAACAAACACAAAAAAAATGTTTTTTCTCTTATACTTAATAAGCCCATTTATTATTTAAGTCTGTTTGTCTGTGTGAAAGCTTTTTTGAATTATCCTCCTACCAGCACCTCTAAGATCACTAATTAACGTGATATGTTTGTGAGAGTGGTATCAATCTTTTCATCGTGTGTTCTGGTGAAATGGAAAATAAGGATTTGCCAAAAATGTCAGCCTGGGTTCACTCCAAAAACCTGACAGCATCCCGACCACCTGCTGCTGTTTCATTATCAGCTGATAGAGATTTAAGGTCACCCTCCGCCTCATGTGCTGCCTACAATCCATTGAAAAAAGATTTTTCCGCTCTTGCTGCTACATAACAAGCAGCACACCAGCAGAACGGAGCGCAGCCATTTCACGAGAAATACCCCGTGGAAGGGGAGCATGTCTGTGTTTGCAGGGTCCTATGTTCCCCCGTTCAATATCCAGTTAACACTCATTAATGATGTTATTTTATTATCACTGTCCCTTAAATAGCTTTGATTTACTCTGCATATCAATACATGAAATATACCAGATGAAGAGCCTTGGATGGATTAAAATGTAAGATTAGAACTGAGTAGTAAAAGTGCGTTTTAAGGTTTCAGACCCCCTTTTCCTGGTCTTTTTTCCTAATTTAAAACTGTGTAGAAATGGGAATTAAACCTGGCCCTTGACCTCTTGTGACCCTAAGCTGTCGTGTTTTTATTTATTGATTCTTCACAGATCTGTGGACCATCTATTTCATGTTCCCATTATGTGCAATGTAGAGCTGGGGAACATAGGACCCTGGGAACATAAGATTGACCCCTTGTGAAGACACCCAGTCTCCGCCCTCTTTGCCCAAATTTGCTCCATGATGCCAAAAAGCCCAAACTGCCCTTCACAAATCTCTGGGTGATATCGCTGACATTACAGCCATGTTATCGTACGATGTGTAATTTAAATGTCAAGATGTTTATTGTGTAAAAGAAAGAATGATTCAACTGTCAGTTACTGTCGAGCAGCGACGTGACGTCCACGTTCTGTCCAGCTCTCAGCTGGTCCATCCTCCAGTGGTTTAACAGGAGAGCAGTGTGTGTGTGTGTGGGTGTGTGATGCTGACAACAGAGTGTAAAACTATGTTCCTGTAGGGGACGTGGACAGTCCAAACGCTCAGTCACCATCACTTATCAGGCCTGCAGGGCTCAACATGTCGTCACTGTCAGGTTAAAAACACACAGCTGCAGTCTGCTGATTCACATGTTCACAACCTTCTGCAGCTTTTGAAACAGTTACAGTAGATATCCTGTGAATCGTTTCTGCAGTGGTGGAATGACACTAAGTACATTTCCATTTCTAGGCTAAGTACTCAACTTAAAGGGAGACTTTGCTGATTCTCAGCCAGCTTTCTATCACAACAACGTGGGTAGTGTGTGTAAATGAACTGTGGTAAACTTGCCTCCATCCAACTAGCGCCAGAGCTCTCTGTTTATCTGCCAGCTCAGATCCACCAGATGACGCATCATCCCGATGATTTTTTCTGGCTCTTTAGCCGTTGCTTGAACTACAGATTGTACTTTTCTCATTTTTGAATGCTCACCACCACCATGACCGAAAAGAGTGTGGAGGTATGTCTAAAGAGAGCCCCGCCCTTCTCTTTATCTCCAACTCAGATCGGTGATACTAGGCACTGCTGATCAAATATAAACCAAGATTCTGATACTGCACTGCCTATTTCTTGCCTCAGATGTTTTCAGGAAGATATTTCAACTCACTGTTATGAGATTTTTTGTTACTAGCCGGCCACCATTTTGTTTCCTGTGTATAAACAGCCAAGCTTGTTTTACATCACCCACCAACAACCTTTATACTTCTACTCCACTACATTTAGAAGCAAATATTGTACCGTTAACAGGCTCCAGCTACTTATATGTGACACTCCAACACATTCTGACTCCGACTTCGTCACAAATCGACGTTTGGTCATGGTCCTTCCACGTCCAGATAATGACGTGCAAGGTACCCTGGGTGCGTTGGTTGTTGACGTTCTGCATGCAGTGTCTAGTTCTGCCTGTTACATACATTGTCTTCTTTCAAAATACACTTACGTTTTTACAGGAAATTTACCGTTTACATACAGTCTCTTTCAAAGTAAGCGCACTACGTCGGTACAACAACGCGAATTGACGATTTTTTTCCATCAACAACAAAAGCATGTGGTTAGGTTTAGGAGAAAAGGACAGGCTTTGGCTTTATAATCTTACAGGACGTGAACGCTGCTCTCCTGGGTGGAAGTCGGTGTTTGTTGGACCTATCCACCACCACTCCTGTCTGCCCCACTTGGACTTTCGCTGCCTTAATTTCCGTTGTTGTTCCGCTGTGTTTACCCCAGACACCGCTGGATGCTGTTAAACCAAAATGGCAACCGGTTGTGTATCATGCCGACGTTAAGGGACAGCTTTTTTCATCTGTGTCTGATGCTCAAGTCACTGCCCAAGGGCCATACTTCAACGACTTCAGAGTGAGACCAGGTTGGAGACTCTTAAAGGGGAACACCACCTAAATTAAGAATTGCAATGTGTTATTTCCATGGCCATGAAAAGTTGAATCACTGTTTGTGAACATGAGCTACTCTCTCTTTTAAAGTCAGAAACCAGAGATGTAAGTCTCAAACTTGTGATGTCACAGGGTATAAACAATGAATAGGAGCCTGATTTTGTTGACCCACAAAATGTTTATCTTTTTTAAACCTAAATGAGCTTCATTCTATTGTAGTGCTGTCAGTCCTGAAACAGAAAATGTACCCATATGCTCAGAACATTCCCCAGCTACTCTCGTCATCTAGTGTCATCTAGAACATCTTTCACCATTCATTCTCTATGGAGCAGCTACAGACTTTATACCCTATGACATCACAAATCTGAGTTTTAGCACTCTAGTTTTTGGATTTGGGAGAGAGTTGTTCATGCTTACTGATATTTGTGGACTGTCTTAGACCATAGGCATAACATGAATGAATTCTTAAAATGGGTGTAGTTCCCCTTTAATTAATCATTAATCAGTAATGAAAATAATCAGTAGTTGCAGTTCCACCCAAGCAGTTGTAGACTTTCCAGAAGATTTGCTAATATTATCCAGTATATATGGTTATTACTGCAGCACTACATGAAATGAAGATACCATAAAGCACCTCAAAGATTAGAACCATAAAGTATTGTAATGATGCCAGAAAAGCACCACGGTGATGCCATAAAGCAGCGTTAAGATACAGTGAGTTCTGCATTAAGCATCACAGACATCAAAGCTCCAGTAACAGTGTTTTCACTCAGCTGTGGCTGAATGTCGGCACACTCGGCTGTGCTCTGGCAGCGGGCCACCAGTCGTTAGCCGGCTCTGGCCTTTACTGGACGGCTAGGTTTTTGGTGCTGTGGACCCTGTTTTGGTCCAGTATGTGCTGGGTGTGACATCACTGGCACAAAATGACATCACTACGCACCCTCCCCCTCGTCTCAGCCCCGCCCCTCTGGGCTGCCCCAGCTGCCAAAACAAGTGAGCGGACTGAAGCGCTGCGCTGACCTAAATTCTCCCAGAGAGACTCTTAAAGCTGCAGAGACACACACTGAGTGAGACACACACTCTGAGACAGACTGAGACATGGACTGAGACAGAGATAAGAACCTAGACACAGAGAGACAAGAGAGAGACTGACAGAGACACAGACAGAAAGACTTCACCACTTCTTTGCTCTCCACTTTGTTTCCCTGCAGTTTTTATAATGTAACACAAAAACCTTTTCAATATGCAACTTCCTTGCTGTTATCATTTAGTGTTGATTTTATTGTTTTACTTAATGTGCTGCGTCATATGTTTTTATATTAGATGACCAGTAATTTATTACAAAATTTGTAATTTTTATTTAAAAAAAGATTTATATGTATTTATATATTTAATTATTTATTACACTCTATGTTTGTATTGTATGTTTTTCTATTATACTGTGGTGATGAAATTATTTTTTAAAAATGGTATAAAAACATCTCATTTAGGTTTTTAAGGTGATATAATACAATAAATATAACTTCCAAAAGCTGATAACCGTACCACAGGCCAATTAATGACGAATGGAATATTCACATTGCTGTAAAACTTTTAAAACTTGAGCATAACTTCTTTATTTAGGACCATAACAAGGACTTTAAGCCACTGTAGGAATATTTTATGTGTATGTTAAGGGTTCAAGTGAATTTTGGTCAACATAGAAAATTCTAAAATAATAATGATAATAAAAACAACCACATCACAACTGAAAAGAATATTATAGGAGGCTGAACGTGCAGAAGAGGGCTGTAGATTCAATAAGAAACTAATAATTCTGATATTAATTGAGTGGGGCTGAATTTTTGGCACTATGCTGATAACATAAATAGTCATGCCCTAAAATGATTAATTAAAAGTTAACCACAAGTTGGGAGAAATTACAATTTCATCTAGCCACAACACTGAACACAATAATTATTTTGTTCTTAATTTTCATGAACAAGCGAAAAGTTCAGTGCTGTTGAATAACACTTTTACACTGACACGACAGGCCAGACACTACAAATTATATTAAAAACATAATTATCTGCTTCAATTAAACTTAAATGTTTTAAATTCCTCTACTTTTAGTTTTTATTTTTAGGTAAGTACAACTTGGCTGGATGTTGGTGGTTGAACACACACACGAGCGGATCATGTGACGTTACACACTGATCTCAAACTGTGTTTAAACTCCAGACTCACTGAATTATTTTTAGACTTCACAGCACTGATATCAGACAACAGAGAAACATAACATTCATAAAGCTGCTATAAAACTTAGCAAATAATAAAAACTGAAGCAAACTGTGAAGGTACAGAGTCAAACTACTGCTTGATGAGGCCTGTAGGAATTTAAAAAGGACTCTTAATGTGACATTAACACTGTTAAACTGACGCCAAAATATCGACTGACAGAAACATAATAATAGAATAACACAGAATAGTCCAGCTCTTTACACTTCTCCTGTGAATTTAAGATAAATGTCGGCTGTAACCCTCCAAAAACATTGGAGTGTAAAAGCAAACTTGTAAAATCAACCATTAAATAGAAGAAACACACTTGGTCATGTAAAGTGAAAAAACACACCTGTGAAATGAACCTTTTAACAAATAATAATCGTGAAGAATAAAAATCACCCATAATTCTGCAAGTGCACCAATATTCTAAAAAATCTAAATAGATGCATTAAATGCTAAACACTCATGAAGTAATGTGTAAGAAATAATAACTCATAAAACGTAAATCAGGCCAATAAACAGACTCATTGTAAGAGCAGAGTCGCTCAAAGTAGTCGTCAAGAAAAAAAAAAGTCTCACAATAAGTCAATAAATCGAAGTGCAACTAAAATCTCTTCATCGTACTGTTTAACAACTGTGAATGGTTTTGTTTTTAAAAATCACAAGTTTCTCAAATTTGTTTTTGTAGACAATAAATAAATAAATAAATAAATGGATAAAATGACTTTCGAAATTCCCTTTAAAGTCTTGTGTTATAAAACTCACCCACAATAAAGTCACACAGTAATTTAAATAAAGTAAAATAAAATAAACAGCTGATTAATGCAACTAATGAAAAAAAATTCACTTAAAAAATGACAGTGACTAGGGGAAGAAAATTTACTCTTAATACTTCTAAAACAATAAACTTAAATTAGTAACTTTAAAAAATACCAGTTAACAGTCTCTTCTGTAATTCAAAAAATTCATCACTTATTTAATTGAAACTTAATTCAAAAGATTGTTTAAATAACATCCCGGGGTGAAATGTTTCTGCTTCCTCCATCTGTAAATGAGAGGCACACTTATTAAAAAAAATAAATAAAAATAATTCAAATATCCATGATCGGGCCTCTCAACGCATCTTCTGGATTTTTATTAAATCATTTTTCGACAGTGTGATATTTCCCATCTCTCTTCACACATCACCAGGCAGGAACTCTGCTTCAGGTTATTTCATCCTTTTTAATCAAGTTTAGTTTCTCTGAAAAAACAAACAAAGACAGACAGCAACAAAACAGACAGTACAGACTTCATACAAGTGAACGCTAACAACAAAAGTGCCAAAAAAAAAAAACAAAAAACAAAAAAAAACTCCAAAATATTTTTTTTTACAAAACCTAAATTGAAAATAAAAGTGACATGGAGCGAGATTAATGAAACTGAGGCTGGATCAGATCAGTCTGCACCCTGCTGCCAATCAACCCTGTTTCTTCTTCTGCTGTTTGGGAAATTAAACATTTAAATAGTAGAATATTTGAGACCTGTATTCTGTATTTGTGCTTTTATTTTGCTAATAATATCCTCTCTTTTTCTATGTTTGTTTACATGTGTAGTATCTTAATGTGTGTGTGTGTGTGTGTGTGTGTGTGTGTGTGTGTGTGTTGACAAGGTCAGCTTCTGTTTGGGCTTCAGGAGGCTTTTATTTTGGTCAGAGGTTATATAACTTTTTCTGTCTTGCACTGTAAAAAAATAATAGTTAAAAAAGAGGGAGAAAGCAGCTTCTGGTTTGTTGTTTGTGTGCTCAGCTGTTTGCCATATCAACAGGAAAATACAGGAGGAATTAATTTAAAAAAAAAAAAACCTAAAGAGACTCAAATTGAAATCAAGTTGAATTAAATCCAACCGGCAGCACATTTACAGTCAAAAGATTATATGTATTTTTGCAGTTAAAGGCCCAAAAAAGACAATTAAAAAAATGTATTCAACAGTGCAGTTTAATATTAACGCGAGCAGTAAGTGGAGGATTTTAGCCTGACATAAACAGGATTTTATTTCTTTTTAATGTCTTTATTTCTTTGAATTGTAATAAATTTGCATCATAATTCAACATTTTCCTCATTTCCTAAATCTTCTGTTTTTATATTACTGATATTTTGATACCATCACTCTCACACAGGACACGTATCGGCCCTAAATGGCTACTCTGTGAAATATCATCAGCGTTATCTGCTGCCTCGATTTCTCTCCTGCTACTTTAGTTTTTATTTTTGCAAAGGCAACTTTTATTTGATTCAGATTGTGTTTCAGAGCTCAAACAGCACTGACCTGAGATCTGAGGATAGACCGATCAATACCAGAGCGATCAATACTTTGATAGTCAAATACTGCTCGTTCAGTGTGCTTATAAAAAGAATTTGCATTGACGTGTTTTTAAGTTTTTGTGCACTTTGATTTGACGTTTTCCTTGTAAACAGGAGGAGATCAGTGGATGTAGATTTATAAAAGTATTTCCAATTATCGTTATTTTTTAAATGTATTATACTCATTAAAAAAACTTCATCTAAATGTGAGAGTTTGTATTATTTTTGTTATTATTTTACTGATTTTAAAGTACAGAGGCTAGTTTGTGTCGTCAGTTATGTAATTTAATACTGACTAGCTGCAACCGAATATTTCCAAAGAAATTATTTATTGAGGAATAAAATATATTTTTTTATCTAAATCATTCATACCACCAGTACTTCCAAATAAACATGGCTGCAGTGAAAAGACATCTTTGTGCTTTTTTGTAAATTAAATGTCGGCTAAATAAAATTTAAATAATAATAAAATGAATTTTTGGGGGGCTACAAAAAACAAAAGCAGGGTCTTTGTGAAACCTGCAACAGTTTAAAATAAATCTACATAATTTAAATTTTAATGTGTCAATAAAAAGCAAAAATACAAGAAAACACCTCGATGTCTTTGCACTAAAACCTCGGTATAGGTAATATCGTCACATGAAACACTGATATCGGTGTCAGATTTTAAATGGCGGGCCTTCCTTCCCTGCTGAGGCCAGCTGATGCACCTTTTCAAGATGCCATTGAAGCTCGCTGTGCAGCTTTTACTCCCCAAAAATACAAAATAAGTTGCATATATATCATTGCAGTTGGCTGGAAACCTTGTATCTCCAATTGTGGGGATTTTTGTGCAAGTGACGGACTCGTTTTGAATAAAACCCCTCAAGAGAATTTTTTAAAAAAATTCATCCGGCTAAAATGAAATGTAGCTACACTTGGCTGCATGACCCATCTGTGGAGGAAGGCCATGAGATGTGGTTGAAAGCTCCAGTAAAGTGGAATTAAGATTATATTTGTCAAACTGTTTCCAGAGTTATAAATGAATCACCATGCTCTGTAATTTTTTAAAATTAGTTTCCACCCAAAAAGTTGGTAATCTGGAGATACAAGTTTTCCACCTGACACCAGCCTTATATGTATGTGTGATGCAGAGGCCTGATGCGCGTTTGGAGCCGCTCGGTTTGTTCACTTCCTCCCAAAAAACACTGCAGAAACACCTCCAGCATGCAGAGGCCTCCGTCCATCCTCCGCCGGTCACTATTAAACTTGTACCCGGAAATTAGAGCAGGTCAGCGGGTCTTTAAGAACCGGGTGGAGGCGGAGAGAGTGGTGTTGTATTTTTTTCTTATGAATTTGGAAGTTTGTTGTTTGTACGGTGGCCCTCAGCACACATGCGCAGGAGGTTTTACGCTCATAGGCCTGCGCACACACACACACACACACACACACACAACTGAAGTGAAGTGGACAATCTGGGCTCTGATGATGAAGAACAGAAAACATACAAAATCTGCGTTACAGCTGCGTTGCTTTGCATAATTTTACACATGAAGAGTTCTATTCCAAAAACATTTATATCCATTTATTTGTTTGTTTATTTGTTTATTTATTTAAAGGGGCAAGTCCAAAACTACATTTATGTCACTCAAAGGCAGCAGTCAGGATATTTTTAGCTTCACTACAGGTCTGCCATGTTGGGAGAAAAGTTTGCTTTATTCCTGGATATCATTATTTTGGAAGGAAACTCTTCACAGGAGAGCAGTTTTATTATTATTATTATTATTATTATTATTATAGGCCTGTCCGGGGTCACACCTGAGTAGAGATATGATTTGTAGGCTTATTTTTCCTCTCAAAACCCCTGATTGTTTCTGCTGATTTTAAGGCGTTATATTCATTATTATTCAAAAGTTTTTCCTCCCAGTAAAAGAGAAAAGAAAAAGTTTTGATTGTCTCATTTTCTCCTTGATTGTCTCAAAATTCATAAATAATTATTAACCCTGTATGTCTTATTTCACCCCCCCCTCCCCTCCCCCTTTTCCTCAATACTGATAAGTATACACTGACAAATAGAATTTAAATACATTGTACAATAAATACAAAACATAAATAAAAGACTCAAAGAAAGTACTGAAAATCTTTGTACAAGATATAAATAGCTTGAAATATACTTAAAGCGTTACCTTTGGCAAGTCTAGTTTACAGTTGTACAACCCGCGGGTAACAAAGGTTTGTCCCTTTTTCAATCAAATGCGACAAAAAAATCACCAAAATAAACCCGTTGCTCTTCGGGGCAGAATATGGCCAAAAAGTGTCACTTCATATATATTTTTTGCGATCAATGTTTGATATTTAACGCTTATTATTTGCCCTTAACATGACGTCTTTTGTGCGTCCTCGTCCCGGTGCCATCCACGGAGAGGTGATGGGGGAGAAGGGTGAGGGTAAGGGGGGAGTTCAGTTTAGGAAGGCGTTTGGGGTCACCCTCTTTTGATGGGACAGCACCCCGGGGAACCCCGCGGACACGCTCGGGGAGAAGGCCGGTAGGGAGCTGTTTCTGAGGGAGTCCGACAGCAGGGACTGCGGGGAACTGCTGGTCGCCAGGCCGCCGAACCCCTGTGCGCTCTGCTGGAGATGCGGCGGTGGCGGCGGAGGAGGCGGTCCTCCTCCTGGCGGCCCCGGTGCCGCTGCGTGTTGGGTCCCTGAGACAAAATACCCGGCAGTCTGTCCGGAGAGCAGCCCGACTGGCGACGTGCTCATCCCGTAACTGTTCGTCAAACCCAGCGCCCCGGCGGCCGACCCGCCGAGGATGGAGCGCCCCAGGTCCCCGTTGCTCAGCTGCTCCACTGCGGGCAGCAGCGACCCGTAGCCGGCTGCCTGGTTCAAAAACCCGGGTGAGGATCCGTTGTAGTGCGGGTGATGGTGGTGGTGATGGTGCAGGGAGAGAAACGGAGAAATCTGCCAGTAGAGCGGGTTGTTCGTCCGCTCGTTAATCCCCAAGCCGAGAGGAGCGAAGCGCAGCCCGCGCTTCATCGCCAGCTTGCCCCGGGAGGTGGCGGAGCGCCTGCGGAGCTTCCCGGTAGTCCCTCCGATGAAAACATCATCGCTACTCGGGTCCAGCATCCAGTAGTTCCCCTTTCCCGGGTCGTCGTAGTGCCTGGGCACCTTAACGAAGCACTTATTGAGGCTCAGGTTGTGCCGGATAGAGTTCTGCCAGCCCTGCTTGTGCTCCCGGTAATATGGGAAGTTTTTCATGATGAACTCATAGATGCCGTTCAGCGTGAGCCGCTTCTCGGGGCTCTGCCGGATGGCCATCATGATCAGGGCGTTGTAGCTGAACGGAGGCTTGTCATATTTCCCGTTTTTCCCGCTGTTATTACCGTTAGTATTCTGCTCCGGCGTGGCCTTGGCGCCGTCCCCTCCTCCGCCTCCCCCTCCGCCCTCCTCCTCCTCTTCCCCCTGCTCCTCCTTGCCCGGCTTCTCCGGGTCCAAAGCCGCAGCCGTGGAGTCAACCTCCGGTGTGTCCAGCGACTTCTCAGAGTCGGAGCCCGGGGAAGGAGAGAAGGTCCCGGGGATGCCGACGACTGCGGCGGCGGCAGCAGCAGCCGCACCAGAGTCTGGTCTGTCGCACTTGGAGGGCAGCAGGAGGCTCTTGATACTGAAGGAGGAGGACCGGTGGACGGTCGGCGGGTCTTTTACATCCTCCATGCCCGGTGGCGGGTCTCCCAAAAACGAGGAATAAATAATAAGAAAAAAAATAATAACAACTCCAAGCTCGTCCACCTCCGTTATCCGGGCTGGAAACGAAAGAGAGACAGAGAGGAGAGAGAAAGGAGGGTCAGGATGAGAGATGCATGGATGGAGGAGTGGAGAGAGAGAATAGAAACAGACCGAGAGAGGGAGGGAGGAGAGAGAGAGAGCGTGGCTTGGATGTAGAGAAATTAGTAATTAAGGAGGTTCCGACTCGCGGCTACATCACGGAGAGGAGGAGCTTCTCCAACTTGGTGATTTTGTCAACAAATCCTCTTTTCTGCTTCTTCTTCTCCGTCCGTCCGTCTCCAAGCCGCGACTCTGACGACCTTTAATGTCTCCAACAACACAAACCTGTCATTTTTATCTGCTCTCTTTAATCTCCCTCTTTCGGTATTTACGCGCGTGCACCTCTCCCCCCAAATTCGTTCGTGTAATTGCGCCGTGCGTCATGCACCCTCCTCTCGGTGCATGTGTGCGCAAAATCCCATTCTGAGCCTGTGCGTAAAAACGCACGTCTGTCTGGGTGTGTGCGCGCCTGTGCATGTGCGTAAAAGCGCACAGGCAGTGAGGGCAGTCAGCCTCCTCGGCTTTGTTTTCTCAACGACAGTAATAGTTTGAATTCATGTCGGCAAACACAGCGTGTGCACGGTTGATGTGCGTTCATGTGTGTGTTTTTTGGGGGGGAGAGGAGGAGGAGGAGGCGGAGGCGGGGTGAAGCACTGAGCGCGCCGCTATTGTCTACTAATAAAAATCATTGTGGAAACACACACACACACACACACACATACACACACACACACACACACACACAGCCTAGAGGCGGCAGATCTGACGCTGTAACCAGAGTGCCTCCTGTCGGTGGTAGTCAATACTGCAGCGCACATCATCCTGTTTATTTTCTTACTGGTCTAAGTTCTGCTGATAATAATAGATAAGTCTTCTAAATGTTCTATAAATGCAGATTTTAGAAGCTTTTAAGTGCATCAATTATCATCATGTATCATATTGTTCCAGCTCTTCGTTGAAGCTAAATGATGTTTACCCTGAGTCAAACCCCAAAAGTCTCCATGGTAATTTTTAGCTGCCACTGAGGATTTCCAAAGACATGTCCCTGATATTGTTTCTGGGGATTTTGTTATTGTAATGACCTCTGTCAGAGTTTATGTTTACAGTCACACACATCACACCAGTGAGTTTCTGTTTTTATGTAACACAATAAGTTAAATGAAGGTAAAATGAAGGGAAGCACTAATAGTGTGCCATAAATATTTTCCTGGCTGTGTGGGGAATTCACTGAAACAGATTTCAAGCTATCATGTAGGGAAATGTAATTAACACAGAGTGTAACTAAACATTTAAATGAAGAGAATGTGAAAAAAAGTCTTATTTTAGTGTCTACTCCAACATTTTTTAGACAGGTGAGGATGGAGGAATCTGGACACTTCAGCATTTTGAACACCCCCAAATATCCCTATATCTGACCAGATATTTGCAATGTGTCTTGTGCATAATTTCAGACACATCTCCCAGAAATCTTCCTCTGTGGAAAACTGACACTGCAGAACTGAACATATTGACTTTGGTGTTATTTTCAACCTAAATATTTTTCTCTCATTTTATGTCGCTTGTTTTTTTTTTAATATACAGTGTGTGTGTGTGTGTGTGTGTGTGTGTGTGTATTAATCTGTTAGTGTCAGTGAGTATACTGCAAGAATCGCACAGAAGAGATGGAGGATTGAAGAGAAGTTATTTATTTATTTACTTGTTTATTTGACAAAGACACATGCATCAGACATTGCTTCATATGTAAAATACAAAGTAGATGCATACAGGTTTCTAACCATGGCTAATTTGCATCTAAATCTGTCTCTGGTTAGGCTTTTAGGATTAAAACAGTAAGTGTAAGATCACTGAGCGTGGAATCAGACACCTCTCCTGTGGAATCATCTTCCTGTTGCGGTCCGGGAGGCAGACACCGTCTCCACATTTAAGACTAGACTTAAGACTTTTCTCTTTGATAAAGCTTATAGTTAGGGCTGGCTCAGGCTTGCCCTGTACCAGCCCTTAGTTAGGCTGACTTAGGCCTAGTCTGCCAGAGGACCCCCTATAATACACCGGGCACCTTCTCTCCTTCTCTCTCTCTCTCTCTCTCTCTCTCTCGTATTCTATTACTGCATCTTGCTAACTCGGCTATTCTGGATGTCACTAACTCGGCTTCTTCTCCGGAGCCTTTGTGCTCCACTGTCTCTCAGATTAACTCATATCGCAGCGGTGCCTGGACAGCGTGACGTGTGTGGTTGTGCTGCTGCCGTCGTCCTGCCAGATGCCTCCTGCTGCTGCTGTTGTTATCATTAGTCATACTTCTACTGTTATTATACACATGTGATTATTGTCACACATGTATACTGCCAGATACTAATATATGCTTTCAACATATTGTACCACAGTAGCCAGAACTATAACTATAATATTATTACTTTCAATAATGTTGTTGTAAGCTACTGTCATTACCGTCTGTCCTGCGTCTCTCTCTCTCTCTCTCTCTCTCTCTCTCTCTCTCTCTCTCTCTCTCTCTGTCTGTCTCTCTTTCTGTCTCATTGTGTCATGTGGATTACTGTTAATTTATTATGCTGATCTGTTCTGTACGACATCTATTGCAAATCTGTCCGTCCTGGAAGAGGGATCCCTCCTCAGTTGCTCTTCTTGAGGTTTCTACTGTTTTTTTCCCCGTTAAAGGGTTTTTTTGGGGGGAGTTTTTCCTTATCAGCTGTGAGGGTCATAAGGACAGAGGGATGTCGTATGCTGTAAAGCCCTGTGAGGCAAATTGTGATTTGTGATATTGGGCTTTATAAATAAAATTGATTGATTGATTGATTGATTGATTGAATAATTCAATACAATAATACAACACAACATGTACAGGAAAATACAGGTAAAGGATGAGTCAAAGAGAAGACCACAATAAAAAAAACATTTAACAATGACTGTTATTTAAGTATGAGGTCTGTGTGTGTTTTTGTGTATGTGCATGTCCACAATTGTATGCATTGTGCATGCATTTATATGTGTGATCAAAGATTGTAGCCTGCACAATCAGTGTTCACAGGCTTGCTTCAGTTTCATTAAACGGAGATTTCATATTTTAAATCAGTCTGTAGGCCTGCTGATTTTTCAAAACAGGATTTAGCAACTTTCTGTAATTTTATTTTGACATATAAAAAACCAGATCAGGCTCGGAGTGCTGTCAGCAGGAAGCACAGAGGTATAGTTTTAAACTTGAAACCCTTAAATAAAAAGCCACAGCAGACAGAGGCCACGGGGCCTCATCAACCGTTTTTCCCAACTAATTTTTTTTTCCTGTCACAATACACAGTATATTCATTATTATAGGCTATTTCACCTCGGCACCGCCCAGTGACCACCGTGGAGCGCGCGGGCAGCAGGTGAACGCAGGTGTTTGGAGAGGAGGGCGCGTGACGGTGAAGAAGTCTTTACAGTGGAGTAAAAGTCTGGATTCGTGTTTGGGAGAGAGGAAGAGGAGCAGCAAACTGCCTGTGTCGTGACATCACTTTCAGCGCGCGCTGTGTGTGTGTCGGCTGCACGTGGTGTTGTGAGGCCTAATTTGCGGCGTGCATGATTTCATGGCGCTGGTTGTCATATGTTATTTTATAGGCTAACAAACAAGGGTCCATTTATCAACATGTGAATGAAAACGATCTGCTGGGCCTCTTTCATCACACTTTGCACTGTTGTGGCTCCAGGTTTGCTGTGTGTCTTGCAGTTGAAGATAAATGTAGGAATATGCAACATAAAAGCACAAAACTGAACTGAGACTGAATTAAAAACTGAAATAACACTTTATGTGACCCAGCCCTCCAGCAGGGGTTTTGAAGGTAAATCTGCCCAGAAGATATTTTTAGAAACTTCAAAGCTGAACAGACCATTTCAGAACATTTTGAAGCAAAAACAACATGCCTTTTTAAATTACTTTGAACTTTTTTGGCTTTTTATTACATTCACTGTGACTTTTTATGACCTTTTATGACTAACACTTGACAAAAACACCAGTATAACAGCTGACAGTGATACAGCCCATGTCAAACTCATATTACATTCTAGTTTTTCACTTTATAATACATATTAAAGTTATGCAGTAGAGACAGTGCAGCGTTTGACACTGATTGTACCCACAGCACCACTTATACAAACCACACATAGAGCTGCAGTACAGGGTAATATTAGAAGCAGCAGTAATAATGGTAGTTTAAATTAATTTATGATTACGTTTGTAAGGATTATTTTAGAAAGGTGGTGCATGGTTTCCTGTCGTGGTATTGTAATTTTGTTGTCTTTGAATTTGTCATCAACATATAAAGTGCTGCAGGGATGACTTTTTTTTTGTAGGCTGATGTGGAAGTTAACATCTCCCTGGTTCCTTTCCTTTTGGATTTTTGCCAAACAAAAGTTCATGATACTTACACGTTTTGATCAGCAAAATACGCTTCCCAGATGAGCACCACTTTAATGATCTTTGAGGCATAAATGCAATCACCAGAAGTAAAAAAAAAAAAAACCCAACTTGTAGAAACGACTCCCTCAGCTTTCTAGCTTGCAAAAATAATGACTTTAATGCTGCAGCGTTTCAGTGACTAGACCTTCATCAGGCAAACAAAATGTTGCAAGTTAGACAGTGTGCGGGAGTCTTTTCTACAAGTTTTATTCTCCTCGTCCCTCTTCTACGCACCTGTTTGGAAATAGATGTGCGAAGTATTCCTTTGTTTTGAATCGCCAGAAGTAAAAAGCGAATGTTAGGCTACAAACAAACTACACCAAAGTCACATGACTTCAGCGTTGCCACCACAGCAAAACTGTGTTCTGTAGTCTCATTTAGCCTCTTGTTAGCAACTGCCTTTTTTAACCCTTTGTGGTCAAGGGTACAATCAACCGTTTTTGACTACTTTTGATTGTGCCTTTAAATTTCAGCTTGAAAACTGTTTACCTTGCCTTGTTTGGTGTCTTATTTTTTCAGCACAATCTCACCTGTGTGACTTTGGGGTTATTTTTTCATTTTGACATACTGTATTAACACACTGGACCTAAAATCACACAAAAAGCACCATCAGTAGGAGGGGGTGTTTGCTTGCCAGCACTTTTGTTAGAATAGCCCATTTTTACCGTTACGCTCACCAAATGTGACGACAGTATTCAGGAAAAAGCATGGCGTAAATTATTGATCATAAGTCTGGTTTTACTGGGCCTATCAATACAATTTAATTTCGCACTTCCAACACAAGCTGAAATGGAGACTCAGTGAGGCTGCGTCTTGCTGCTACGTCATCTTAAATTAGTCATGTGATTTGGACGCACCGGCGTGTCCGTGGCATCCAGAGGGTTAAGACACATAGAGTTGAGTATTTACTGATGTGTTTTATGTTGTGTAACAAACATGAAAGTTTCTTAAGTTTTTGTTAACCACAGATTTTATTTCAGACATCGCACCAAAAAAACATTAAAAAAAACCAAAACAAAACAAAAAACACTGACTTCAAGATGAGGGAACTGGGAAGTGCTAAAATGCTAACTCAGTTCTGGGTTTTAGAACTCATTCCTGCACCACTCAGTCAGGGGAGACACTTCAAGCAAATTTTTAATATATATTTTGTAATTACTGTCAAGAATTAAGGTCTTTAAACTCCTCAGGACGGATCCTAATGACCAGGTTATAAAGCAGCACCTATCTGAAGGTCATTAAGTCATTTGATACTGGGTCTCGTACTTTATAAACCAACTCAAACCAGTTGACTCAGTAAGCCTGGAGCTCTCTGGTCTCCTGGAGTTTTGCCCGGTTATTAATCCAGCCCTGGTTCTGCTTCTGTCTGGGGAGCTGTTAAACACAGTTTACAGAGCCAGTTTATAAATGGTAGCCTGATTCCTCCACATATATTTTAATTGTGACTATAATGATATGATTTTAATATCACAACACAAACAAGAAACCAGCTGATGAGTCTTTATCCTTCAGTAAAACTGAATTGTGTCTTTAATTACAGTTCATCCTGTCAAATATTAAAGGAGCAAGTGTTCAGTCAATAAATTCATGATATGATCAACAAAAAAAGTCAGTTATTATTATTCTAAATATCAGTTAATCACTCACAGATTTTCTAGTTACAATTTGCTGCTTTTTTCTGTTTCCTGTCACTGGTTAATACATCAGCAGTTTAAATCCCTTTAACATAAACACATTAAATGTACATTAAAATATTAATTAAGGATTTCTGAGTGAACAGATTTTACAGGCTGCGTTCAGTAACACACTCTGAGCTCTGTGATCGCTGTTTGTTTACACTCACTGCAGATTTTGTATGACAACAGCTAAAATCCAGATTACACACACACACACACACACAGACACAGGTCTTCCTCCTCCAATCTGCCATATTAAATCTCTGCTGTGTTTTTGTGCCAGATGGTGTTTCTGTTTAACTGGATCCGAACCTCCAACAAAGGCTGCGTTCACAAGCACACGTACAGTTGCTCTGACACACGGGGTGCTTTTCATTAGGCTAATGTGTCTCTTCGCTTCACTCACTTGTGTCTCTTCCACGCACCTTAGCTCCTCCCAGCGAGGACACAAATAAAAGAGTCGTGATGAAGTTATTGAGCCACATGTGGAGGTGCGGCATTTGCACATCATGCTGCTTGAAGAAAGGCGTCCACCAAGGATACACCTGTGTTTCCTCACTCTGAGCTCCCACAGAAGCCTCCTCTCTCCTCGCTCCTTGAGGTGCATTTGAGGGATAGAAAGATCCTCTATGATGTCGGAGTGAGAATAATTTCTGGGTCATGGTAGCATAAGTTAGCATGATTAAAAGCACCCATTTACTTTGTTGTATTCAGGGTGAAAAACTAAAGTAAGGTAACGTTACTGTAACTCTCGGTCAATCAAATCCAACTTGCAAAAATTATTTATTTTTTTTAATAGATATTTTAACAATACGCAAACATGGACGTAAGAAATACAGGGCACACACAAAAAAAGACAATGAAAAATAAAGAAATAAAAATAATAATAGTAGTAATAATGATAAGAAATTATAAGAAAAAGGACAACACACTGCCAGCTAAAGGAAAGAGTACAATTCTAGGCTAGTTCGTAGTATGGGAAGGTTGTCCACAGGACGGTTGAGGCTGAACGATAGCATCTATGGCGTAAAGACCATGGGTGGGCAGGGAAATTCCAAAGGAGACTTAGTGTCCTGGCAGCTTGAAGCACAGTGTACAGTCCACTACGAAGAAGCAGTCCAATGTGGATTAGTCAGCTTGAGTCCTTATCCTTTTAATATGTTCAATAAAGGGTCCCCAGATTTTAGAAAACTTGACGAGGGAGTTAGACAGAGTGTAGCAGATTTCTTCAAGATGTAGACAAGACACCATATCATTTAGCAATTTTGTAAAGCAAGGAGGGGAAGCGGATTTACATTCTCAGAAAATAACCCTTTTTGCTTTGACTATACCAAACATAAGAGCTTGCTGTAATGCAGGGGGAAGAATCAAAGAGTAATCGGAACAGACCAGTATCACAGAGAGACAGTCAGGGACTAAATATCTGGATAAACTGTTGGTTTTCAATTTGTCAGACTATCTGATTAGGTGAATACAATTTTATTAGTACTCAAAGAAAGAAACTCAAAGACAAAACTACAAAACTTGAGACAAAATAAGTCTATAAAATGGAGTCATTCTTTAAGGCGAACAGCACAGGAATAAGTTACTTTAAAGACATCCTTGCTTAAACTACTCAATGTGCGCTTGCATTAATGATCAGGGGCTTAACCACTTATATTAAGGTCAGCAGGCTGTACTGTAAGCTTGCAACGTAAGGGGTAATTCTATCCATCTATCCATCTTCATATCCTGCTAATCCTGTGCAGGGTCGCAGTGGTTTGGAGGGTTCACCAGGTACGTGTTGCCAGTCCATCACAGCACTGACGCACATGCAGACTAACACGTTCACACTGCGTGAGACAGCATTCAGACCGAAAACAGGTGTGTTAAAGTAACGACAGGAGTTGGAGGTGTGTTGCTTTATTCCAGGAAGTCCAGGTTTATGAGATTCACAGGAAGGATTTAACTCTGGTGATCATAAGTAGAAATATGTCATACATGTTACAGAAGTAATCCACCAGAAATCTCCACTTGACACACGACTCCCTTTACACCATGTATTGAAATGTGTCTCATATCCAGATGTCCACACTGAGATCCGAACACAACACGGTATCTTTATCACTACCACTCCTGTTGTCCTCGTCACAACTGGCACTGTAGGTGGAGTCCATGTTAACGTTAGCATCTTCAGAGTCTTCTGACATCCCCTTCACCGGGGCCAAATGTGAATGATCATCCAGTTAATTAAAAAACTGAGAAGGTACCGTGACCCTGGCACTTTTCTTGTTGTTGTCCTTGGCTTTTCCATATGTCACTTTCATGTGTTTGACTTTGACAGTGCAGCCAGGACCGGTTGTAGCTGTTCTTTCCTATTGGTTTAGATGTTGCCTCATAAATGGCTCGATTGACATATGAACTTCCAAGTTATGCTTCTTTCGTATGACCAAATTAAGGCAGACACTTCGTATCTTGACTCCGTTCACAAGCATCTTGAATGTCCATAACTTTTTGCTGTTTTCCTGCTGGTAGCTTAGCTCGGCAACAGGCTAATGTCTGCTACCTCGCTGGTTTGGAACAGTCACACACGATTACATTTTCATGCCCACATGGTTGTTGTATGTGGATTGAAAATGCATTTTCATTTACACTTGTGATCAGTGTGGTCACAGTGCAACTCCAACCTCCTTCTGGAGGTTGTTTGGCCGATCAGATTCATCTTCAATGCGTTTTGGGTGCAATTACACCTGTACTTTTATGTGGCCAAGCCCTATCCGACTGCTATCCGACCACCCAAAGCACATTTTAATGATAGGTGTAAAGGGGGTCCATGATTGGACAACACTGCAACTTGCCTAATAATGTCGCACTGTAACAAAAGTTTAGCCAGGTTCAACTTTTCTTCTGGGCAACTCTACATTGTTTTGCCAGAGCCATGTGCATTGGCAGGAGCAGGCTCCGTATTTTAATGCAGAGCTAGAGTCGTTCTGGAAGAATTTTCTCATCATTTTTAAATGATTACTCTGAGGTAATACATCATCGTTTCCCTAGAATGTATTACCATTGATGAAAGTAGATTTAGTTATAGAAGAACACATTTCTATCAAAAGCACATTCTAGCCTACAGCCATGCTAACATTCGCTGATATCAGATCGAATCGGTCAACTCATTAGATTCTGTTTCTATCTTCAGTCTGACATTGCGTTCACTCGCACAGATTTTTGTGGGGGAGGGGGATTCGATTTTCAATAACCAGTCACTAGAGACCAACATATCTGCCTGAATCTAACATCATTTTAAGTCCATACTGATGCATAGCCATCCCAACATACCTGTTTTCCTGGGGTTCCAAGAGTGGAGCAGAGCAAAGTAAAACAAACTACAAAGCTGGGCGGCATTGGAAAGACCTAGACAGCCGCAATAGCAGCGTCCACCTCATCTGTAGTGTTGTCATTGTTGTTATTACTCCTCACTGGTTCCGGCGTACTGCTTAACAACAGCCTAACAAAGGTGTTGGTTCCACCCATGGTGCTGATTGGCTAATTGTAGTCCCTCCATGGCACTCGGGCTGTTTTTTATTTCAACCTAAAAACACTGATGTTTCGTGTCACAATGCCAGATGAACAAGTTTACCCAAGGATGTGGGCGGATTCCAAGGTCTAGACCTAGGCAAATCAAGTGTGCTGTGAGGCTGTACTTAGGCACAGTGGTACTTCAGGGTACGTGCTACCAATGACGATGCTAATATGCTAATGTTTAGTAGATATAATGTTTACTATGTTCACAACCCTAGCTTAGCATGCTAGCATTTTTAACTGACACCAAACACTCAAAGAAGAGCTGAGGCTGATGGGAATGTCCAGCCTGGTCTCACTCTGAAGTCTTCAAAATCTGGTGCTTGGTCAGTGACTTCTAGCTTCAGACAGCAACGAGAAAAGCAGTCCTTTAATGTCAGCATGGTAAGCGACAGGTCACCGTTATACTTTAACGACAATACATGTCATAGCTGCAGTTGACACAGTGTCCCAGAACGTCCCAAAACGTCAGAAACTAATGCACCCAGGGTACATTGCTCGTCATATGTCGACGTGGAAAGTCCATGACCAAACGCTGATATGTGACGAGGTCGGTGTGCGAATGTGTTGGAATGTCATTAGTCCTGCAGGTAGTTGTCGAATGTTTACTTGTTTTAGCCTTTAAAATGTACTTTTCTTTGCCAAACATGTTTGTCACCTGAATATCTTTAGATCAGGTGTGACAGCTGCAGCTTTGAGCTACAACATGCACTTGTAATGGACCTCCTGGTAGTTACCAAATCAAATGATTCCTTTAGTTTCTTTAGCCCCACTGTGACAGAAGAACCTTGCAGGACTCTTCTCCTCCTCCTCTGTGTGCAGACTCTGCTCTTCCAGTTTCAGCATCAGCCTGTGGTGTCAGTTTTTCCGCTCACTGAGCTCGCCACCAGCTGCACAGATTTCAGAACTGTTGCCAAAACAGCAAAAGTATTTATGAGCAGCTTTTAAGAGTTAGATTATCATGAGTCTGGTCTCACAAAACATGAACTTGGCTGACTCCTCGATCACTCGCCTCGATTTACAGCTCCAGACACCAAACTATCAGCTGTTGTTTTTTTCACTAATTTCCCTTCTCGTGATTGCTTCTTCTCTCTGTGTCTCTGCTTTCTCCTGTTCTTCTTACTTGTGTCTAAAACTGCAGCCACAGGATGAGAATGCATCCAATACCTTACTTCAGCAAAGGCAAATGTTGCATTTATTTGTCATTTTGTTTTGCCAAATTATCACAATAACATTTCAGCGACACTGCTAAAAACTTTAGCTTTGTTGAGACCTCGCAGCAGCTTGTTTCTTATTCTGTATCAACACTTGAATTGAGTTTGTTGAAAAACTCTTTGGGAACAGTTTCATTATCTGGGCGTAGGGATCATGCATTCCGTTGTGTGTGAGCATCTGTATTTGTGTGTGTGTGTGTGTGTGTGTGTGTGTGTGTGTGTGTGTGTGTGTGTGTGTATCTGTCTTGCAGCTAATCTCGCAAACTACTGGACCAATCAGCCTAATATCTTTTATGCACATTTATGTTTTATTGAGTTACGTTTTATTGACTGTTTTGCAAAGTCATCAACTGCTGACTCCTTACTCCTCTTAAGTAAGGAGTTCAAGTTTTCTGGATATCAGCCCCACCAAAAACAACAAGCCTTACTGTCTGTTGCTGGCCACATTTTGGCCTTCGTCATGCTTAAAGGGATAGTGCACCCAAAAATGAAAATTCAGCCATTATCTACTCACCCATATGCCAACGGAGGCCCTGGTGAAGTTTTAGAGTCCTCACATCCCTTGCTGAGATCAGCGGGGGGAGCGGCTAGCACACCTAATAGCAGACAGCGCCCCAGACTAACGTCCAAGAACACAAAATTGAAGCCACAAAATATCTCCAACATGCTCATCCGTAGTGATCCAAGTGTCCTGAAGCCGCGACATAAAAAGTTGTTTCGAAAAAACGTCATATGAACTCTGTTTTTAGCCTCACTGTAGCCTGTAGCTCTAACTGCTTCTCTGTGCTCCGCGCTCACGTGTGCGCGTTTGCACGAGACCAGCGAAATTATGAGCTTTGCTCACCCATGTTTACATCATGTGACACGTGCACCGCAGGGAGCGACAACAGTAACCACAGTCGCTAAAAGATAATTTGCACTACGGTCTTTTAGCAAAGGACAGCCCAACATGTCTGAAGACTTTGAAATTGAGGAGGAACAGCATTTCTTTGTTGAGCCTGAGTATACGGACGCAGAACTCAGGCCACTGGACGAAGCAGCCGCCGCAGCTCATGAGCCTAACCCTCAGCCAGCCGCGGAATACCGGAGTCGAGCACTGGAAACCTGGTGGTGTAGTTGTTTCAAATGCAAAGCAATGCCAACGGGTGAGGAAAGTCTTTGCTGCTCAGACTGGGAATTGGCGATGCCTGCACTTGAGAATCTGGACATCAGTACTGACGAGAGTGTTGCTCTTCAGAGACCGTGCATCACCGATCACCCTGAGCGCGCACACGTGAACGCGGAGCACAGAGAAGCAGTCAGAGCTACAGGCTACAGTGAGGCTAAAAACAGAGTTCATATGATGTTTTCGAAACAATTTTTTATGTAGCGGCTTCAGGACACTTGAATCACTACGGATGAGCGTGTTGGAGATATTTTGTGGTTTCAATTTTGTGTTCTTGGACGTTAGTCTGGGGCGCCGTCAGCCATTAGGTGTGCTAGCCGCTCCCCCCGCCGATCTCCACAAGGGATGTGAGGACTGTAAAACTTCACCAGGGCCTCCATCGGCATATGGGTGAGTAGATAATGGCTGAATTTTTATTTTTGGGTGCACTATCCCTTTAAAAACATGGACATCCAAAGAAACGTTTGGTCCCATTTTGAATTGGGACATCTGCAGATTAATTCAGTACTAGATATGTTATGATCTACTAAAATTAAACCCAATATGAGATGAAATAGTCTCGGTTTTTGTTATCTTTGCTGCCATCTTGACTGTAAGGGAACTGGAAGAGACAATTTCACAGGTGGCAGCTGTGCCATATTCTGGCTGCCATGACTTTGACTAGATTTTGTTCCATCCGTCGCTCAGAGTCATACCACAACACTGAGCATTTTAGCAGCGGAGCATTTTGTCTGCAGGATTTTGTTGATTTGGTCATTTTTCCTTGATCTGTGCTTTTCAGAAGTAAGTAAGTAGGCTATACAGGCTATGTATTTTTGGCCAACTTTTATCGTGTTTATTGTTATTTGTTGTGCTGTAGCCTACAGACATCGGGCTTTGATACACACACAATACCTGTTTGTAGTCACTGTTGGTTTTGGCTTTGTCATGGGATTTGTCGGCAACAAGAAAAATATATGCACTCTTTCTATGATGTTCAAAGTAAAGGTCAGGTCAGGTTATCTTTGCTGTCAGAAGATAATCAGTGGAGAAGCTTGCCAGCTCCGGTGTTAGTTCTGCTACCTCTGTCGGTTACATGACTGCTTCAGATAGCAGGAATAGGTGGACTGAAGTAACCTTTCAACTTTTGAGTCAGGTTTTTTTTTCTTAGGAAAGTATCCAAGCCAGTGTTGCCAGATTGGGCAGCTACTTTTTATTTATTTGGGCAGGTTGTAATTACTCGGGCTGGTTTCTGTATCATTTGGGCCTGTGTCCTGCACAGACAAAAGTTTGGCTGTATCCTAATAAATCTGTCCCCCGTCTGAGAATGATTGAGTTTGACAAAGCACTGAGCTCTGTTGTATAAAACCCTTCCCAAAGTCATCTTTAAAATTGTGCAATTTCACGGTGATTGGGGTGGTTTTAGGCTCTGACTGCGCTGCTTTTTGATAGTCCAATCTGGCAACACTGCTTCAGACTTTACTGATGTCATTTAAGCCTGTTGATCACAATTTCTGGTCCATCTAATTGCATTCTCTTCTCAGTGTATTCTGCGTGTATCTACACCTACATTAACATGAATAGTTCCTTATCCAGATTAGATATCCACACACAGATCATATGTCAATACAAAGTAGAAACTGGGTTCAGAAAGCAGATCTGTAAGTGATTGTGCTCCTCCAATACCTGCTGGTGAACTGCACTGTTTAAAGGCTGCATGTAAGTTTGCAGTGCAATATCTCACATGGAGTAAAGCCCGTACGAGATAAAGATTTCAGTTTTTGACACGAGTGATGGAAACTTTGGTAGGAAACATCTCCTCGTGTGGGTGTGCACTGTAATGCCGGTAAATCATTAATCTCCATATAAAATAATGATACTGCAGTATGAAATAATGATGTCACAACTACCAACGCACACATGAACATTGAGGGTGACACATGTAAGAGGAGCTAAATGGGAAAAGAGAGGCATTAACACTGGTAGGATTACAGATTCAGTTCCCACTGAGACCAGCTGCTTCTTTAACTGTTTGCAGCCTGGATATGTTTTGGTGGCTTGTATAAAATTGTCCAACAAACTGCATGAGCATCACGTTCAGGAGGACGTATGCAGAGATTGAGGACTGTTGATTTATTGGGCTTCAAGCAAAATATTCTTTGATGAGTTTGATTTTCTTATTTTTGATCAGAGCACTTCAAACCACAGAGATACTCCACAAGCAGTGTTGTCTTTTATTAACCCTGTGTTTTTATCAACGACCTTCTGGCTCCACATCTCAAGCTGTTTTCTGTTCACTTTTGTTGGACCAACGTGTAGTCGGTCATGTCTGTCGGCCAAGTCACATTCCGATTTTATGACCCCACAATCACCTAATCTGACATAGTGACTGTCGGAACAAACAAAAATGTCGTGCAGTGTGAACCCAGCATTAAAGGAACTTTACGATAGAAAGGTCCACATGATCAGTATGCTCCACCAAAATATGCTGAATACAGTTCTTCGTCCTTGCAGTTCAGACACTTAAAGAGAAATTGCTTGGAATAATTACAATGGAGAAGTGGGGCATTCTGTATTTTACTACCCTTTACTGCCTTTATATCTTAAAGGTTGTTGTTTTTTTTATAAAACTTTATTCTTGAAATATTACATTTTTCCACCCCCTAATCATTGTAGTTCTCAGTCAAAGATGAAACTACAAACTGATCTTTTTACAGTCCACAGGAGATGAGTGTTGATACTTAATTTTGGGTTGAGTATCACTTTAATGCATCTGCTACAGTCAGTTTTCTGAGAGATCAGTTCAGCTTTTACATAAACAGTTATCTGGAAACATCACAAAGAGCTTTATTTAGATCCTAAGTCTGGTGTGTGATCATAAAATCATAGAAACCTGAATACTGTCAGACCTCTGAGGTATTGTTCTACAGACTCTGAGGCCTGTTCGCTGTTTCGTGAAGTAGGAAAACTATGTCACATAATTCAATAGTTTGTGCAGAACTATGATGGGATCTGACAGTCTGTCAGTCAGTATGAAGGATCACCAACGTTGTTTTTCAAGCATGAGATGCCGCTCCATCTCGACAGCCATAACTTTGACCTCTGTGGCGGGTCTTTGATTGACCTCTGTCATCGCAGTTTCAAAGGTTGCGGGGTCGCGGTTGTTGTCACCAACTGGACTTCGAGGAATGCAGACGCTCTCGCTGAATGTTTGACAAAGACCTCTCAACCTATTTGTTTTTTCCTTTTCAGGTACCTTCGCTGGTCCATCATCCGCCCAATTTCAAACAGACTGTGACAGATATGACAGCATCATCAGCGAACGGTATCATATTTGCTTATTGGGCCTGACGTGGTCCAGCTCAAAATGGTTTCAAGTTTAAACCAAACTGTTTGAGGAGGAGGGGGAGGAGGAGGAGGGAGTCTGAGTGGAGAAATGAGGACAGTGGACAGGGACTTACTTCCTGTCAAAGCATGTTAAGAGCAAGGCGGCGGTACTGTACCGCGGTTACTCCCTCTGGAGAGTACAGTGCAGGGACGAGATGGGTCCTGGTTCTGCATGTTGGCGATATTATTACAGCCTGAGCCGTTACACCGAGAGACGCCAAACTAAATCAGGCTGACTCGCCGGCAGCTTCGGGGTCATCCGAAGTTTACAGCTATTAATAGCACTGGGCGTTGGAGTCAAAACACCCACTGCACACACACACACACACACACACATTGCTCCTCCCATATCACGACGCACATAGAATATATGAACAAGTGCATTCATACATGCAATCCCTGCAAGGCTTTTCCCACATATACATACACACACACTACAGTGCAAGAAAACATGTACACACTCGTCATTGAGAGAATGAGGAGGAGGAGGAGATTAGGGTAGAGAGGAGGAGGAGGAGAAGGAGGAGGAAGGCAGGCAGGCCTGGTTGGCACAGCGACAGAGCACCCATGTAGCCACGAGGCACAGAGACAACGAAGCGTCCGTTACAAATCAAAACATTTGGTTGATTCATTCTGGGATGTTGTTCTTTCCTCCCCCTCCCTCCTCCTCTTCCTCCTCCTCCCTCCTCTCCCCTCTCTGACTCTCTGTTGTGTTTGGGATGCTCACACACTGACCTACATTGGCAAAACAGTGATGAAATCTGGGCTTGTGAGTTTGTGTGGTTGGCGGTGCCAGGTTGGGAGTGTGTGTGAGGGCTTGTTTGTTTGTGCATACATGCATTTAATGTTTGCACATGTGTGTCCATGCATGTAGGAGTATTTAAAGACTGTGTGTTGTATGATTGCAACATGAAGCATGTGGCAGCATGTGGATGCTGCTGCACGTTTAAAGGAAACTGGCTGCAGTGTTAATCTCACCAGGGTCACGATCACTGCTGTGTAAACATGGGCTAACTGTTTGTAGTGCATTAAAGGAATATTTACACATTTTTGGAGACATATATGCAGTGAAAGTCAGGACATGATTAGCCTAGCTTAGCATAAAGACTGGAAACAAGGGGAAACAGCTAGCCTGGCGCTGTCTAAAGTTTAACCCTATGGGCCTGAACGACGCATAGTGCATCCAAATTCACACCTGTTCTTCTTGATTGATTTTCTCCGCGACCATGCATCATCGCGAGAAGCCACGCATATCACGTGAAACAGTGGAATTGTAGCTTTGTGAGGAATATCGTATCTTACCACGTCTTAGGCTTGCGTGTGTTTCTCCCTGTCTATCCACATTTGTAGTCCGGCTTTCAAGATGCAAATATCTCCATATTGTCCAGTTGACACTCGTCAAACTTTGTATGACAAGACCAGCCACTTCACCTTTGCACACCCAGACAACTGAGGCCTAATTATGTATGTATGACAGGGCCGTAGTCACCATATACATTGAGGGGGACAAGTGTGCCCCCCAGTATATAACTGAAACTGAAAAACAACAACAAACTTTGTTTACCGCAAACAAAGTGGCAAATATTATCTTGGAGGCCATCATTGCACTTGGTTGACTATTTTTCTATGATCTTAGATGTAAATATTGCATGTTTCTTTCAGATAAAACACATTTCTGACTTGTGAATGAGTCAATGGAATTTCTTGCAATAATGAAAAAATACTGGCAATCATGTCCACCTGGCACAAACCACATGTTTTGGACAGCTGTGAAGTGACAGAATGTCCCACCATCATGGTTCTTATATTGCCAGATTCCAGAGAGTCTCCCCTCTTCATATATGGCAGAATATGTCTTCTTCCAACTTGCTATGGTGAGATACATGTAAAAATGTAAGAATTGAGTAACACAGATTTTTTCATTGATATAACAATTAATATAAAATACAGGCACATAGAAGGACATGGAATGATGGCAAATCTGGTTAGCCCACATTGTCCTGAAAAAAAAACAAGATATAGCATGTGTATGTAGCCTTTATAATGACTGTGGTATGAGCTTAGAAGTAAAGGCAGTAAAAATACCCAAAAACCGCCTAGGGCCTAGGGTTAAAAATGCATCTAGCAGTGATGCATCTTGTTTGTTTAATCTGTACAGAGTGACCGTTACTCTGGGATTCACTGTCCAGCTGCACATGTTTACCAAAAACATCATCTTGTGTTTTGTTACCTACCACAATGTCATGACACATATTTCATACCACATCATCCGGTTAACGAGGCGGAAAGTTTGAGCACACACACACACACACTGTTTATCCTCTTTTGCCCTACTGGCTGCTCATTCAATTTTGCAAAAAGCACAAATGATCAAGTTTAGAGAAAAGAAAAATGATATCTACAGTCCCTGCCTCAATCAATAAATATTCAGATAGAACTGTATACATATGAAATACATATAAAGTGATAATTTGAATTTCAAATTTTCTTGTAAGTGTTTCTCCCTGCAAGGTCATCTTTAATTGGACTGCACTGATTATTAATACAAGGTGGTTTGCTGAAACCACCCCTCATATTCACTGACTAATATTTAAAAACAAATTAAATACTCGGATATTATTTTGCATGGGAAATTGGTAGAGATTAATTTAAATTGCTGATTATTGTGAGTTTTATTTTCACATTTTGCCTCACTGGTTTCCATCAAAAACAGTTTGTCAGATTTTAAACGAGAGCTTTTATATGCAGCAGTCGTTCATTCATCCTCACAGAGTCAATCCACTATTATTCTCAGGCTCTCTCCTCCCTTCCTCTTCTTCTTATGCAATCAGCTCTCCTTTGGTGTGCGGTTGCCTGACGTGCACGTGTTTGGTGATTAGCAGGTGTTTCTGCTGCTGCTGACTCTGAACCAGCTCGAGGTGTCCCTCATGAGCCACCGTACAGCCCTCTTTACACCCAAAGTAGATTAATGGGTCAGTTTAGCGAAGTTCATCCAGGGTTCAAGTTCAGATAGAGTTCAGCGGAGCTGAGATGGAGGGGAGGAGGGAGAGCCGGAGCCGCTCTGCTGGAAAATACAGAACAGAGATAGAAACACAGAACGATAAAAACAGAGTGAAGATAGAAACCCAGAACCATTGAAACATGAAGACAGAACAGAGATAGAAATTCAGAATGATAAAAACAGAACAGAGGTAGACATGCAGAGCCATAAAAACATATAGACAAAAGAGAAATAGAAATGCAGGATGATAAAAACAGAATAGGAATAGAAATGCAGAACCATAAAAAAGAACAAGGACAGAAACACAGAACCATTAAAACAGAAAAGAGACATGCAAAACCATGAAAACATGGAGACAGAACAGAGATAGAAATACAGAACCACAAAACCATGGAAACAAAAAACGGAGAATCATAAATACAGAATAAAGATAGAAACACAGATCCATAAAAATGTTGAGAGCAACAGACATCAATATTTTGCGTCTCGTCAGCAGGGCAGAAACATGTTGGGGTTTTTTCAAACTGTCAACAGACACTGCAGAAGAAAGAGGGCGCAACACATGTTGGTACAACGGAGGTTAGAATAAAATTAGCAATTGACTTCACATAATAATATTAACAACTTGGATTAATTAAAAAAAAAAAAAAATTTTATTGGTTGACCCTTATGGACTTAAGTCATATAAATAATCGAGGACACATATTCTGACTTTAGGACCACTTAAAAGAAAGGGAGTCACCACTTGGGTTTTCGTCTTTTTTTTGTTTACAATCCATCCATTTTTATTCGCTTATCTGAGGCTAACTCTGAGGCCTCAGTGAGGCACCACAACTGAACAGAAAAACGTAAATCCTGCAGTGTAGTCCAGGATTAAGATACGTGGGGTGATGTTCAGATCACCAAACTTAGGAATCTCTATGAGAACCAAGAGGAAAGTTCTGTGGGTTTGAACAGTGGGTCCTTTTCAACATGGTGGTGCATGTACACGCAGCAGCTCAGCACTCTCTAACTGAACTGAAGGGAAGAAACTTTTGTACCAACACACACCTGCCAGGCTTGTTGTAATGAGTCATGTACTGGTAGTCTGCCCAAATTCCTGCATTCCTTCCTCAACCTATTTCTACGTTTTCACCTCAGTGTTAATTTAATCTCTCAGAGTCTGATCAGCTCTGAAGCTCTTAGTCAACACTTTTCATTGACGCGCCCAAACTGAACATTTTACTGTTTGTCTGTGTGAAATTCTCCGTGTACAAACAAACTGAACAGAAAGTAACGGTCGCTTCAAACTCCAGCTAAGTGGTTGTATGAAGCACCCAAACCTCCTCTGAAATATAGATTATGGACGCGGTAAATTATGCAGCACAGTGTGATCGTTTGTACCGCCACTGCCGGGACCTGCGATCGGTGTGAGGCGGGTACAGCATCTGACTTATTCATAAGCTGGAGCTGAGGGACAAACGTTTGAGCTCGTGAGACGCTGCAGCTCAGCGCTGCTTTAGCTCCTTGACCGGCGAGCTCGGGATTTAGCTGCAGGAATTTACTGAGGGCGCGAGGTCCAGGTGACGGTGAGGTCAGGGAGAGGGGTGGTGACGTATACCTCAGTTAATGGGTTTGTAGGTAGATGACAAAGGTCTCTATGTGAAGGAGAGAGGATTTGTTCCAAGTGAGACACCTGTCATTCAGAAACACTGACACCTTGCCTGTTTAAACGAATGCCAGTGGAATGATGAAATCCTTATTCTTCACTTTTAAAAAAGTAATGTTATAAATGAACACTTTGTCCTAGGTGTTTTTTATATTTTACACCAACAATAAAAAATGCCAGATGAAAAATCTTGAGTGAGAATTACGAAGTCACAAGAGAGACATCACCTTTGACTTAGGTGTGCACTATGTAAAGAGCTGTTGTATTTTTTAATCACCTCAGGGTGAAAATAACTTCGAAAAGGTATTTGCAAATCTGTTTCGGTAAGAAACATGCTAATACCAGCATAAAGGCCTATTTGGGAACTAATATGAAAACAGAAAAAACAAGAACTCATACAGATATTATTGAAAATGAGCATCTTTCCCCTTTGCTTTAAAAAATAACTGTCCACATGACCTTTATTTTACAATGTGTCTCCGTCCATACTAGAACACCAATGACAAACGCTCACTGGTGACCAGCGCTGTCACTGTCTTCAGCAGTCTTCCCTCAAAACAAAGGTAATAAATTGTAAAGGCTGTTACCTTTTTTTTAAAAAAAAAAAAAAAAAAAACACCAACCTCAGATCTCATCACTGTTGATTTCTGTTCGATGTAAGGACAAAGAAGCTCACTCAAAGAGAGTGATGCTCTGGACATGCACAACTTTTCCCTGCACTCCTCATCGGCAACAAAATGTCGGAAAATGTCCCATCATCTGCTGGTTCAACCAGGTCTGATCCAAAACTGTTGTTTCTGGCCAACTTTAAACCGCTGACACGAAAGTGGAGCAAACAACACTGGGTGCAGCAGACGGCTCCATTCGTTCATGAAGTGGTGTAGCAATACTAAGTTTAAGTGTGAAGTAGTAATTAGACCAAGCAGTGCTAACAAAATGTTGGCAGACCAGTTGCCCCCCATTGTTGTTGTTGTTTCTGGCACATGCTCATTACACAAATTAAAAATGGACATGCTCCATTTTACACATCCACACAGATAAACAGTAAATGGAGTTTTGATAAATCTTTATTTTAAAAGGTGTTTTAAAAAATTTCTGTTCTGGTGATGTAAAGTTCTGTATGCATCAGGGCGAGAGGCCAAAACGTCAAGGAAATTATCAGTTCACAGAAACATCTGCATATGTGTAGACAGGGCCTCGGTGCCCATGTACTGCTTCAGGCTTCTGAGAGTCAGAAGACGTACTGCATCAGAGGAGATGCAAAATAATTGGAAAGTAAACTAGACAAGGTGTTGTCGTCTTTATTGACAATATGAAGGAAAGTAGCGAGCTGTGATAAACACGTAATCATGACATGAAATTATTGGACAAGTAACACGTGGAAGCTCTTTAGATTTGTGTAGAAGCAAAAAAGTCAAGGTCCCGAGCTGGGCCAGTTAGCTCGCGACCTCGCTCTTCCCCTCTCAAACGGACTTTCTTTATCTTCCATTAGATATCAAAAACTCAAATACTCAGAGGTCAAAAAAAATCACTGGAGACACGTAGAATCAGATGCAACTGAGTTTAATGTGCTCGCAGGCAACAAACACGTCACAACCCAAATGAGCCAAGCTCCGGAGCAAGGCTGGAATTTCTTTGTTTGCGCTCGCTCTTTTATCGTAGAATTTCTGCTGAGTCATCTCTTTCCCTTAATCCTTCTCACTTGGCTCTGATCGTAACATATCCCACCTCTGCTGAGTCACTTTTTCTCCACCATAATGGTGTCATATTTCTGAGTAATGTTTTTCCTAGATCTAAGACCGCCTCCTCTTACTAGGGTCATTCTCAGGACAAGCTGTAATTCCCCTAATTTTCCACTAGTGTTTTCTGAACCCATCCTCATGCTATTTTTAGAAATGATTCACAGTGAGTCCTAGGTACTTCTCCACCACAATGCTTAAGTGCTCAATGAGTGTGTGTGTGTGTGTCATAAGAATACATGAAATATTAAACCAGTGTGTAATTTGTCAGTTGCACAGATTATATTGCTTCAACACATATCTTTAAAGGTCAGCTAAAAGGTACAGTATATGTCTTCAGTAAATCAGTACATTACACTACATTTGACACCACTGACAAAAGATTCCCAGAGTTGCACTCACATTCAACAAATTCATGTGACGTCACGTGAATCCCGAACCAAATGTGCTAGGAGAAACCACTGAGGTTTAGACACCAAAACTACTTGGTTAGGTTTCGTAGAAGATCCTGGTTTGGTTCAAAATAAACACATTTGTTACGTGACTTAAGTTACTTGTTAAAAGTCCTTTGTTTGTTTGACCCATCCATCCAGCCTGACCACATCCCAATGGCGCTCTTTATACTACATCACCTGACTTCCTCCTTGGTTCCCGTCATTACAACTGCCACTAGAGATCGCTGCCTAACAATAAACATACATAGAGATACAGCAAGGTCATGCTACCTCGAATCTATGCTCCCAATGACATCTGATAACGGCCATTTAAACTTTCGAAACAGGATCACATCATCAAGCGTGTAACTTTGATATGAGAGCCAGCAATTTACATCCTGTATTTTACATATGTTTCTTTTAATCATGAATCACAATATCTCCCTGAATTGACACCAAACAAAACCCTTCAGCATCTCCGTAGTAGATCAGAAAACATCTGAATCATTTTTGGAACGTTTTTATTTTGAGGGGAAGAGGTATGACTAAACAACATTGTCATTTATTGAGGTTTTTATTGTCTTCTTTATTTGGTTTCTGCCGACCTGCACATACTGTATACAGTATGTAACTGAGCTACACAAACAAACTGGCTTTGACTGGGCTAAATATTTGTTTATGATAAGCATCCTTCATCCCACTCTATTACACACATGCGCGCACACACACACAGGCATCCTGCGTCCTGTTTGGACTCTGAGGAGTCAGACACCAACTGACTGGACAAATGTTCTTTTGCTTTTTCTCTCAAACACAGCCGCTGGCTAACACTCAGCTTTGTGTGTGTATGTGTATGTGTGTTTTGACTGTGTGTGTTGGTTCTTGCCCACCCTGCAGGTTTGTGTGTATTATAGCGGCCCACTGCTCCTGTGTCCTTTGATTAAGGTCAATTTGGTAACTAGGGTTGGCAACACATCCACACACACACACACACACACACACGCACACACACACACGCACATGCACGTATTCACGCACACGTACACACGCTTACTTACACACATGCAGATCTACTGTGACAATCAACCTTTGTATGCTGCCTCATTCATCTGTCCTAAATTAATTTGTGTATATACTGAGTGTGAATGGATCGTACTGTTTTACTGTTATCAGTGTGTCACAAATTCACTTTTGACAAAAGGAATAATGGGGAGGCTTAAAATGCAAATACATACATTGTTTACCATGTTTGTAAAAAAAAACAAAAAAACATGTCCTGGCTTCAAATTTGTTAATGACAAAAATAAAAAATAAAATGCAACTTAGACTTACACCATGCAGTTAATCACAGTTGTGCTCACAATGTAGAGGCGACATTTCAGGCACATTACTTTCAGTTTTACCTCCTAAGCAAGGCTCGTTATGACATGCACCTCGTCAAGCGAGGGTAAAAGACACAATGACAATTTGACTGTATGGCTCTAATACTGTCAAAAGTGAACACCTTCACATTAACACAGGGGCCACAGTAGCACATCGTTAAAAGAATAGTTTGATTTTTGGGGGAATACGCTTCAACATCAATACCAGTATCCTATTTGAATGTTAAATGTGAAGCTGCAGCCAGGAACAGCTGGCTGATAGGAACAACTGGCTCTGTCCAACATTTTTTTTTTTTTTTTTTGGGGGGGGGGGGGGGGGGGGGGGGGGGGGGGGGGGGGGGGATTTTTTGCCTTTAATGGACAGGACAGTTAAGAGTTAAAGGGGGAGAGAGAGAGGGGATGACATGCAGCAAAGGGCCACAGGCTGGACTGGAGCCCGGGCCGCTGCGGCAACAGCCTTGTACATGGGGCGCCTGCTCTACCACTAAGCCACCGACACCCCAACATTTTGTTTTTTTACAAAATTAGCACCATCCACTAACCAAATACTTGCAAAATATTTAAGTGGCTGGTAGATGTGCTTCACTCTCCAACCAAGAAACAATAGTAATCCACTGAGTGGCTAAAATTTGAGCGTTCACAAGCCATCTGACTGGTGGACAAAAATGTAAATTTTGCACCCTGTTGCCGTATCTTCCTCGAGTCAACGCTGATCCCTGGCGCGTTAAGCCTGATTTATGGTACGGCACTTGACAAATTTTGATAAATGTTGCTCGACAGAAATTAAACAGTCATGCTTCATTTTCTGAATCCTCTCCATGGTAACTAGAGACCCCCTGCATTTTCCTTTTCTTTTTCCTGCATTGCATTTTCTGGTCCAAGTTGATTTCTGTCACATTCATTAGAGAGTAATCTGCACAGTCAGCTGTTACACAGATATCCCGCTCTATGTGTTTTTAACTTACTAAACATATATTTATTGACTGATTGATTTTCTCCCCTCTCCCACTGACATGAAAACTATGTTGGTTCAGTTAATGTCTGCTGTCAGTCAGCCTGGTGAAGGCAGTTTGACTGGGCGCAGTCCTCTCAGCTCCTTGGGAGCTGCTGCTGACAGACTGCTGCGTCTGTGGACAGAGACACTGAGTACAGGTTGGAGTCAGTGTGGATTGAAAACTGTCTCCATGGCGACGTTAGTTACAGTACCAATCACACTGCATAGTATTTGATGTTGTTGGTGACATTACAAAATTCTCCGGATACGTGACACTTCTTTTTGTCAAAAATTTGTCGTATTTTAGAGCAACACTTATCCAAAGTGCTGAGCGCTCGAACATAAATCAGGCGTTAGTCTCATGTCTTAATTATCACCGGAGACTTTTTTGTCTGTTAAACTACAAATCGTGTTTTTTCCACTTTTTTAGAGATTAAACTAGCAAGATTATAATTTGTTAATTAGTGAGCTAACTGTTTGCAGTGCTGGTTGGAGCTTCATATTTACTGTACAGACATGAGATTGGTATTTATCCTGTCTTTAACTCTTGGCGCAACTACCGGGGAAAAAAAATGAATTTTTTAAATATATATATTGTTGGATATCAGTAGTTAATCACACTTCTGAATTGCAGGTTAAATTTTGCATTTCAAAATAGTTTTGATGTCCTTATTAACAAGGTGAAGCAATTCTTACCAGAGTGGGCTTCTGGGGAAAATGGCAGGTCAGTGGTAGCCTATATGCCACACAGAAGTGGTATGTATCACCTGAAAGCTGTAAACCTGAAGATCAATTTGAGATGCAGCTCAGCACTGTCAAGTTTTTTTAGTCATAAATCTGTAATAAACACTCCATGCCAAAGAATTCATAGTTTGTGCCCAAAACTGTATGTGACTGACATAAAGTGGACATGTATGTAAAGGGGAAACTCATGGAGACCCACAGAATCCATTTCCATACTGTATTTCCCTCGCCAAAATTTAGCTTTAATTTGGAGCATTATTTAGCCCTCTTCCTGAGAAATGAGCATAACATGGTTGGTACCAAAGGATTCCTTAGGTCTTTCCAATATTATCTGTGGTTAATGTGATTTTAAGAAAAAATGTTATGTTTGGGTCTTAATCATATCATGATGTATGTGTAAATGCTAATGTAGTGGATGTGTGTGGATATATACATGGATGAGAAAGAGTGAGACTTAGTGATAGTGCTCTCCTGCATCAGCCACAGTATACGTATACTAATATTTTAGGGACTGTGCTGTTGTGTTTCCTCTCTAGGTAACACAGATAGCACAGGTAAAACTAGCAGCCAGCCAGTCAGATGGATCAGACGTAAAACTGTCGGTTTCTAGTCAGTTAGATCATCATGTGTTTCATTCGGTGGAGATGAAACACACTTAGGTCTCCAACATGGCAGCCACAGAGCCAGTTACATCACTAAATGTGAAACATTTGTGATGTAGACCCTTGTGGCTAGAGAAAATGTGATATAGGGTAAAGTATATGACAGTGATGAATATGAACCCGATGACCGTAATGTATCTAATATACGTCCTGTAGTCTTAATGCATCTGAGAATGTACGCTGCTGCTGTCGAGTCACATCCAATCAGAGAATCTTCACCGCTTATTGTTTCACTTACTGTGTGTGTGTTTGTGTGTGAGTGCACGCACATATTTGTGTAAGGGTCATGCTAACGTTATGAGTACACCATGCTGCTATGTGTGTGTGTGTGTGTGTGTGTGTGTTTTGGATGACATTACTAAAAAGAGTTGACATGTTACACAGCAGTGGCGGCTTTAAACCCTCCAGCATCTCACACACACACACGCACACATACACACACACACACACTGGCTCTGTGCCCGTATGCATGACAAGACCTCTGGGACCCCCTAAACACACACATACATACACCCCCCCAGCACCCCCTCCCCCAACAACCACCCACCCAAACTCGGCAGCCCGGCGCCTAATAGCGCCCAACATCTTCCCCTGACGTAGCTGTAGCTGTGTGTACGTGTGGGCGTGTGTGTGTGTGTGTGTGTGTGTGTGTGTGCGCGCGCGCACGGCTGCAGCAGAAAGAACACTGCGACCTAAAAACTCAGCTCACTGAGAGCGACTGCACGCCGAACAGAAGGCTCATCCAAGTGTAAACACACACACACACAGGGAAGCACATACTGTAGGGACGAGTGTGAACACACACACACACACACACTCACACACACACACACAAGATACGTGGACACATGCAGTCAGACGCTCACTCACACACACAGACTCACAAATTGACACATTAGAGTAGAAAAATAGAGATGTACACGCGCTTCTCACCCAGTGTGTGTGTGTGTGTGTGTGTGTGTGTGTGTGTGCACGTGCGCAGACAAAGTGCTCCTCCACTTTTACATCAACCTATATCCAAGGTGAGGAGCCTAAAGTGTCAGATCACTATAAATATCAATTAACAAAGTTTCTTTGGCAACTTATTTTCTCACTGAGAAAATTCAGATCATGTGATGACAACTGAGCCGTCTCCATGGCAACTGAGCAAACTCCGCATCCACTGAGGAAGGCAGTGAGATGCAGTTAAAGAAAAGAGGCTGGTCCAGTAAGTGAGTCAAATCGTTTAGACTTCTTGTGCTTTGCATTGCGACTGTTTTAAAAGCCTATTGAATACATGTATATTAAAATTCAATATGGTGACAGACACTTACAGGATAAGTTCACAAGGTTTTAAAGTTTGTGCTCATATGAACATTACACAAATGTATTGTGCTGTGTAATCACTCCTCTAGTTCATACTTTCCATGAAGAAATCCCCTCCTAATGCACTGTTAATGTATTGGATTGTGGGAAAAATCCACAGTCACAAGTTTATGGCACGATACGATATGAGACATATTTGTTCTGTCACGTGGATGAGCTACTGAAAACACAGCTGAAACATCATATGTAGTGCTGGAGAAGGAATATGTTCAAATATGCATGCAGGCTACTGGGTTTGTACTTTTCGTACTGCCTCCAGGAAGTAGCCACAGCCGTGCATTATACATTGACAAAAACTCTCACCTTCTCCTGCCCAATCAGCTTTAATATGTCACCCATAGGTGTAGTGCTGGACTTATACTGCGCCACTTTTTTTTTAACTCAGAAAATTGAATAAATGTAGTTCACATAATGCGGTTAAAATCCATATAAATATTTTAAGTGCTTGAAGATCCAAACATCTCTAAAGCATATGTAGTACAAGAGAGCCAATAAAAACAATGTCATATTGACATTTAAGGTGTTTTCTTTGCTTCACAACATCAACTCGTGCATTGGGTAACATACAAGAAAACATACCACCTTAAAAGTTGCCAATAGCTGGGGCGTCGGCAGCGTAGTGGATAGTGCCGGTGCCCCATGTACAGAGGCATTGCCTCGCTGCAGCGGTCACGGCTTCGGGTCCGGCCTGCAACCCTTTGCTGCGTATCAGTCCCCACTCTCTCTCTCTCTGTCTCCCCATTTCACACACTGTCCTATCCATTAAAGGCAAAGGCCCACAAAAGATAATCTTTAAAAAAGTTGCCGATAGCTGCCTGTGGCCTTTGAGCAGCACAGTGAATTAAACATTTTTTCTCAGTCTGTATCAACTCATTCTCATTCCCCGACTGTCAAATATTGACACTGTGTTACGCTCCTTGACGTCTCATAGCAGCGCACATGGCACCCTTTAGCGTCTCAATGTGACACACAGCTAGAACATATAGTAGCATGTGGTTAAGGTCAAACAGTCGCAGATAGGTGTAGGCAACAAAACCACTCAATTAGCTTTAGAAAAAAAGACCATGTTTTGGGTCAAATTCAGTAAGTTTGCTATGTAACGTCACCTAACTCCAGTGTAAACCCATTTGTGTTTCGAGTAACGTCAGTGTGCAGAGTAAATTACGTAACTTTATGTTAAAACAACAGTGACTTTTGGTTTCACATGGGACACAAACTGCAGCCTCCTGGGTGAAAGTCCAGTTTTGATTGACCCGTCCATCTCCCCTCCCTCTCGCCCTGTGCAGACTTCCTCACTCTTTATACTACATCAGTTCCCCTCAGCAAATTGCTGTGGATGGGCTTTCATTGGAGTTAGTTGAAAGCAACACATGATCACTCCAACCCCGTCACATATCGACGTTTGGTCATGGACTTTCCACAACGACCTATGACATGCAAGGTACCCTGGGTGCGTTGTTTGAAGAACAAGATTTTGCTTTACAGTCTTAAGGGAAGCAGACACTGGCCTCCCAGGTGAAAGTCAATGGTTGTTGCTTGTTGTTACTTCTACTAAAAAACTCGAAAATCCGATATATGTAAGTAAAGGTCAAGATCCAGTTACATAACAGTTGAACCTCCCGGCACCAGTCCCTTTTAGCATCAGTAGCATTTTCAGTGCAGGACTTTTATTTGGAGCATTTTTTACAGCATGGTATTTGTGCTTTTTCTTCAGTAATACGTCCTTCACCGCTGCGTCTACCTCTCCAGCTCTTTGTGATCATCATCTTTGTTTCAGTTTGTTATTTTGCCCTCCTTCATCTGACAATGAAGAGAAACGTGACACAGACGCTGCTCTAACATACGCAGTATGTGTGTGTGTTTGGAATACATATGCTCAGTGTTCATGAGTGTGTGGGGGAGGTGGTCGTGTGTGTGTGTTGTGGTTGTGTATAGTAAATATTTTTACAGGAGCGATCATCTTGGCTTCATGTCAGAGTCCCCAGCTGTCGCCACAGCACCGGCCCCTGGCAGAGAGAGGGACAGACACAGCAAGACAAACCTCAGCCTCTGGTATCACGTTGGGGTGGTGAGGCAGCCTGTGTCGCCATGACGACCAGTGTTCGGACTGTATGCTGCCAATAATTAGATTGTAAAGGTGAGGCTGAGTAAACATGTTGAGCTGTGTGGGTTGTGTCTGCACCGGTCATCTCAGATACTCATCACAGTTATCAGTTCACTTGTTAATCAGCCTTAACTGTTTCCTTCACTTTCAAATTAATAACAGTATTATTTTAACCAACCATTTCTGTGTGTATCAGACTCAATTTTTACGAGCATCAGCAGGATCAGAGTCCCCAGTTGTGCATAAGATTTCTCTGCTCCAGTTCCCTCCAGTCACACCCTCCACTCTTCAGGCCACGCCTCCTCATTAACATACATCTTCAACTGTTAAAATGTTAAATGGAAAAGAGTAAATGCAAAAGGATGTGAGAAAAATTAAAAAACAAAGAGATATGCTCATACTGTAATACTTATTTGTTAATTTATGTCAATTACATGTCTTGGTTTACGCCACCAATAAAATAAACAAAAATAGAATAAGATTAAACATAAGAAATATGTACAGTTATGTGCATGAAGTTGTATACAGAAAATATTGCACAGTTGAATAGTTGCACAGGGGGCTCACATATCTGTCCAAAGGTTAAAGGATAATTTTGGCAATTTTCAACCCAGGCCCCGTTTTCCCCTCTATCGGTGTCTATGTGACTGATGTAAACAATACTTCTTGAAATTGGTTGAGTACTGAGTGAGACAGCAGCAGCCGTGCCATGGCTACAATGTAAGCATACTGTATGGGGCAACTGAACACCCTCACTTTATGTCCATTAAAAGTGTTTATTTTTGCCACAGAGCAGCTCAGATTGTTACTATAACTGGCTGGAGTGTCTCTGTACCTTTCGCTTTATCAGGTCTGCTTGTTACTGTCTCATCAAGTGGAAATCTTGTTCTGAAATCTCACCAGATGTGACTTGTTACAGACGACAACCATGAAAACGTGAGTGAGAGTTGGAGAGACAAGTAGCAGGAACAGTTTGTTGTGCTGGCGGACAGAAAGCGTAGTTTAGTGTTAACTAAAACATTACAAAAAGAAAAAAAAAAAACACTGGTTTGTGTTTGCATGTTTTCGAGTTGTGCCAACAAAAGGAAGAGCCACACTTTGCCCAGCTTTCAGAGACTACATTTGTTGGATATGGACACAGTTAAGTTGTGGCTAGTTGTGCTACAGATGGATCCTAACACTCCTGTTGATACACTGTGCAACATATCCGAACATTTGTTTGGTATGCATTTTTTATTTCTAACTAGGATCGGTAGGACCCGATAAGTATAAAAACCTAAACATTGTCAACAATAATTAAGTCCTAATGTCCTCAGATGAGGCAATAATAAGGTCCTAATGTCTTCAATGAGTACTTCCTAATTAACAGCATCTTAGCTTGTTAATGTTACTAAAATTTGTTGCCATATCAAACTGTAAACATTATCAATAATAAATTAACAAGTTTCAACCATAAAATGTGATCAGGTTTTGGACCTTTTCCACTGTGTTTCGGGATTGGCTGCAGACTGACTTGGCAGAGATTGGCTGCCATTTTGTTTTGACATGATGAGTGTATTGTGCTCTTAATACCACTGGGTGGCACAAAAAGTGTCCATGAACAAGGACAACAGTTCTAAGTAGAATTAAGTATAAGGTCCAGTAAACCCAAAATGTGACATAAGAGGACATAGGGTCTCTGGAGGATATGATATCCTACAAATTAATGCCCCACAAATGGCTTTACGTACTTAATGTAAAGTTACATAGGATAGGTGTAGGCAAGTGAAGTTACATAGGTTAGGTTTAGGCAAGTAAAGTTACATAGGTTAGGTTTAGGCAAGTAAAGTTACATAGGTTAGGTTTAGGCAAGTAAAGTTACATAGGATAGGTGTAGGCAAGTAAAGTTACATAGGATAGGTGTAGGCAAGTAAAGTTACATAGGTTAGGTGTAGGCAAGTAAAGTTACATAGGATAGGTGTAGGCAAGTAAAGTTACATAGGTTAGGTTTAGGCAAGTAAAGTTACATAGGATAGGTGTAGGCAAGTAAAGTTACATAGGATAGGTGTAGGCAAGTAAAGTTACATAGGTTAGGTTTAGGTAAAGAAACATGGAGAATTAACCTTAAAATGACTAAAAGTTCATTAAAAGCTGACACAGTTTTGACAACTGTCTCCTGGTGAAAGTCCTGTGTTTTGTAAACCATCTACCGCCCCACCCTGCTTCCTAACTAGGCATCTGCTTCCCTCTTAACTTCCATCACTGGTCACATGATCACAGCCTTCCAAAACACATGGGTTATGTACAGACTACTGGCTCATGATTACATGGAATATGTATGTATGAATTTTGGTGCATTATTTTTCATAGGAAAACATAGAAACAGTGCATGAGAACAGTCTGCATGTTGACACAGATACATGGGAAAATAGGGTCCAGGTTGAAAAAGAGAGGTTATCCTCAAACAAAGCCAGCAGCCCTAAAGCTCATTGATACCACATCATATCTTGTTTGTTTAATGCTTGAAAAAGCAAATATATAAACAAGAAGTTCCTTTATGATGGTTTTATGCCGGACTGTTTTTTGGCTGGGAGCAATTACTTGCTGGAAGAACGACATAGGAAGAGAGAGAACATACATGTACAGCACGTGTGTGTGTGTGTGTGTGTGTGTGGGCATGCACATCTATCTATTTGTGTAACATTACATCCTGTCTCTCTGTATTTTCCATGTTTTATCTGTTCCTTTGATTTCATCCCTGCTGATGATGCACATGGATGCATGCTGGGATGCAGGTTGGCTTTGTGTGTGTGTGTGTGTGTGTGTGTGTGTGTGTGTGTGTGTGTGTGTGTGTGTGTGCGTGTGTGTGTGTGTGTGTTGAGGCGTGCTGTATGTACTTGATGTTCCGGTACGTTCTGACCTCCTGGCTCCTGTTGGGGATCGGCGTCCTTCAGGATTCAGACTGATGAGCCGTTAACTGAAGTCTGTCTGTTATTTTCTACAAATCGCTGAGTCTCGGTCTTAACTGTTGTGTACACTCCACATTAACTGTGTAATATACTAGACAGTGTAAATATACATAGAGTGCAGGTTCTTGGTGGCACTACATACAATCTGACTTTCAAATCAAACCAAAATATAATTATAGATTTGTTTTATAGTAAAAAATATGTTGCCATCACACATCCTCTTCCTGTCCAGTGAAAACCACGTATCTCCAGATGTGTTGCTGTTGAATGTTTGTGATGAATTGAAGTATGAAGTGTTCCCATATGCACTAAGAAAATTCTCCTACTTTTGAAGCTAAATAAACCCTCTTGGATCAGCTGGAGAATGCGTCGTCACACAGCTGAAAACAGGCTGTTTTTCTGACTTTTTAGAGATACGTGGTTCTCACAGGACTGCCATGCTGCAATCATATGATGATCTTATAGAATATGATGCGTTTATGTAGATTAAACTACCCAACATATAAAGGGGTTAAAATGAGCACAACCTTAAACATCTACAGCAGTAAAGTGTAACATACACATTAATGCAGCATTAATATGAATCCAAAAACATCAGATATGATTGACAATCAATTCTTTTAGTTTAACTCTGCAATATAAATGGTCCTCCAGTGTCTACATTGGTATTTTTGCTCTTTTTGGAGTATTTTCAAATGCTTCATATCACTAAAATCTGCACAACCAAAGCTAATTTGTGAGTCAGTAAACCATGATAATTGATAAATGTATTGAAATTGTGTCATTTAAAAACTAGGTTGTCATAAGGTTTTACAAAATAAAAGCACAAAACATACTGATTCAAAAGATTCTTAAATGTAGAAACATGAACAAAAGATTTGTACACACATTATTTGAACTATGTGCATTGTTTAGTTTTTTAAAAGGGCTCAGTTGTTTGAGCAGAGTCTAGAGGTTCTGTGATGGATTCATCATTCATTTCTCTGGCGCCAGCATGCATTATCATGTGGTTTCGCACCACACATACATAGCCTAATGATGTCATTAGTGTACAGTAGCGTACAACATGATGACACAGAAGACAATAGCCTTAGCTTTCTGCTGCAGAAAGATTGAGCGCTCTAGCTATTATGATTTTCTACGTTAGATTGATTTATACAGGATTATGCAAACAACAATCTCCTGCTGCCATTACAGGGAAATTCAAACACAAATACACGAATTGAACACATTTTCACCACAAATACAACATGCTAACGTTATTAGCACAAGCCTATGGCATTTTACATTGTATAGATTAGCCTAGCAGCTAGCAGACTTTTCCTCTGCTCATATGAAGCCAGGGACAACAGCAACATTTAACAAAGGTAACGTTACACAGTTTGGCTCCATTACAACTCACAAGGTTCACTGACAAAACAACTGTCATTCTAAACACATTTTCCAAACACGTACAACATGCTAACATCATTAGCTCAAGCCTATGGTATTTTTACATTTTATAAATTAGCCTAGCGACCAGCAGAGATTTCCTCTGCTCATATGAAGCCAGGATAAATTGGAAATGGTTTCAGCTTACAAAAAAGGACAGGAGGTCTGTGTTGCTGAGATGTGTAGTTACATTTCTGGGGAGGTGCACTTCAGGCTATGGAGAAGGGTGTGGTGGAGGCTTTGTGCTGATGCAGAGCCTATGCCATAGGTATGGTGTGGATTCGACGAAGACGTATAAATTCCACTTTAGCTTTCTGCTGCAAAAAGAATGAATATTCTAGCTGTTATGGTTTATATTTTAGATTGATACATATATATATACTGTATATACAGGATTATGCAAACAATGATTTCCCACAGCCATTACAAGGAAATATCAGCGTAATTACAGTAAAATTCCACATTTGCACGGCCCATGCATGCAAACAATGATCTCCCACGGCCGTCCACAGGATGTCCGTTTGTAAAGGGTTAATTAGTGAAATCTGTGCGGTGGGAGGTGAGTGGAAAATTGTTGTGTGTATGTTTGTGTATGTTTATGCTACATTTTTGGGTCCCTGAGTGTTGACACTCAGGGGGACGACCAGTCAGACTGGACAGTTTAACTTCTGGAGCTGATTCAGCCGGCAACACACACCCACACACCCACACACAAACACACACCTCAGGCTGTCTGTGCTAAACTAGAACTGTTTGGCTTTCGGCTGAAGATGAGTTACAGAAGTGTTTCTCTGTGTGTGTGTGTGTGTGTGTGTGTGTGTGTGTGTGTGTATGTGTGTGTGTGTGTGCGTGTGTACGTGCATACAGGTTATGCAGAAGTCAAGGTTAAAGCCGTCAGAACGGAGCAGGAACAAATCATGACTCAGCTTCGTCGCATCATCAACATTTCAGCTGCTGTTAGCCTGACTGAGGTCTGCACGTCTTTGTTTCGTCTGTACGTTTGGAACATAAACATTTACGTCAGATTATCTCAGGCTCTGTTTTATTAAAGCTGTATTCAGTGTTTGTTTTGGCAAGTGTAAAAAAAAAAGGTCAAAGCACCATTTTATAAGGGGTTATGTGCTGAACTCAGCACTGGTCAGCTTCATATCTGCAGTAGAGACACGAGAGTGGTGTCGATCTTCTCGTCTAACTCTCGTCAAGAATGCAAGATATCAAACTTATCCTGTAAAACTCTTCAAAAGAGCCCAGTCTCTTTTTAAAATTAAATTAAAGCTCTATATGTCAGAGTTTCAGAGTCGGTTTAAGATACAGAAACCCAAAACCATGAATTTGTAGCAAATTGTGTGAATCATGTTTTAGGTCTTGTATCAGCTCTTAGAAACGTCATCAAGAGCTCCTTGTCTTCACACTGTACAGACGACAATCACCTGGATTACTCTGACAGTGAAGAGCGAGTCTGAATCTGATTATTATGAGACAAGGAGCACCTTTTTAAAATGATTTCTACACAAACTTATGAATGTCTATCTGTGATGAACCTCTGATATCTTGACATCACTATAAAGAGTGAATTTATGATGGCTGTGTGTTTAGATTTGAGAGAGATGATACTGACCATGTTTTTTGTATCTGTTCAGAGCGCACTATTATTGCATCTCTGAATAATTTAATTGTTAGGGGTGTAAATCACTAGTTTCATCATCATACGATATCTATATACATTTTTGGACAAGAATACAATGTTTGCCGATATTTGCCATGGCATGATTTCAGTTCAGTTTAATTCAGGTTAGTCATCTATAGATATTAAGTCCACTATTCCAACCATCACAAACTCTGGTTTGGTGCAAAAAAATACTTCATCTACTGATGTTTTTCAGAAGAAGAAGAAAGTCTCATTTTCTTCTCACTCTGTCAGTCCTATTCCTAGTCTAATCTATCCTATTCAGTATTTCAGCTGTTGCCATTTTTGTTTTTTGGAGCCAGAATTGACCGTAGTTGAGCGAGAGGGTGGAGCTGTGAAGAATTGAGGGTTGGATCAGACTGAGAAGTTGAGGACACTTTCCACAGACAGCCTGTCACTCAAAGCATCCCACCTCTAATTATACGTAACTTTAAGCTGTAATAAAATGTAAATAGGTGAGTTAAAAAAAAAATCACCACCAGTGCAGTTATTGTGACTGTTGAAATTAGGTATAGAGACCAGAACCACTTTTGTACCTCTGAGGTTGCTGCTTGGTCAGATCATAAAACTGATCAGATATTTACTGAATTGTAGACACAGGTTGTTTACAAGAAACAGATGTCGGCCTCCCCAGTAACATATTTGCAGAAGTAAGCAGGTGTTGTGCATGTTTGCAGAGCCTGGTGCAAAAAGCATGCATCAGGTCGTACAGTGTTCAGTTGTAAGTTAAGATGTTCTCTGTCGGTGCAGATGGACGCAGTGTTGAAGCAGAAATGTGAGCAGTGTGTTGGATTTACAGCCTCTTTAGCTCCTGGTGTTTGTTTTGACACTCTAACAGATTAGACCACTGTTACATTACTCTGTGTGTGTGTGTGTGTGTGTAGGGGGGTGTTAGAGACTGAGTGTGTTTGCCCTAATTGTTGAATGTTCTCAGTGTGTGTGTGTTTGTGTGTGTTGGAGATTACAGTGTGTTTTATGGTATTAAAGGGCTTAAAGCGGGACGTGGTGGTCTGATCGCTGAGTGTTTTCCTAGATGGCATACACACAGACACACACATACGTACATACACACACATATACATACATACAGTATAAAGAACATACAGACATATGTTCAACTTCACAGCTTCTTCTCAGAAGACACACTCTGACACATTAACAGTGCACATACATTCTTGCGAGGAACCTCACTGACAAAATGCATTCTCTATTCGAACCATGAGAGAGAGAGGTGGGATGGGTTGCAGCAAACGTCCCTGACTGGAAAGCCCTTTTCCCACTGCACAAAAAATCCACTAACAACCACTAACATCTAGCTTTTTTACTTAATAGGAAAAACAATCTGCATTCACTTGGTAGTTAGAGGTATGTTTTGGCTCCGGCTCTAATAAGCTTTAATTGGTTGTGGATGAAATTCGACAACTGGGTGGACGCACTAATTTTAGCCCCAAATTTTAGATGCAGTGACAGGCCGCCACAAAATATCGCCCATCTCAGTCCAAGCAGCAATCAAACATCGTTCCAAACTTAGGCTGCACGTAGTGTGAGAGAGAAAAGTGCCAGTCCACTGGTGATGGTTGGTTTTCCTGTGTTTAATAAAACGGCATACAAGCACTAATTTTGGTGGAAAAGTAGAAGTGAGCCAAGTCTTAACCCTAAAACAACATTTCAACCCTCAAACAACTATTTGAAGAAGTGAGTACTGCACCTAATATCCCCACTTCCCAAATATTTAATTTGTAAAAAAGGTATTCAGTTTTACAAATGTCCTCACTTTAAAAAAAAGTCATCATTTTCTAAAACATTTACCAACCATAGACTGTTTAATGAAGATGGACAACATGACAGCTCCCTTAAAAGTGAGGCCAAAATGTTTTGATCACCCCCTGGTGGCTGGCTGCAGTACAGATAATAAACCCCGCCCCCTTTCAATACAATTTTAACAAAAATGGTTTCTGTCATTTTAGGTAGTTCATATCACCCTGCTGTATGTTCAAGTGCTCGTTTCCCTGATTAGTTTGGTTTTAACTAGTTGTTTGATGCTATAGGAAGTGGTGTGGTTTCATGATTGACAGCTACGTGTGCCAATCAGTGTGCTCGCGATCACATCACTGCTTGGGATTGGTCGGACGTGAGTGGGAAATCCATACTGTGGAATCACTGCTGTGCAGACTCCAGCTCCAAATTGCTTAACCAGTGCAAGAGCAACCATATCAGGGTATTGTGACTTCATATTTATACAGTGGAAGGAAGTGGAGAGACATTGTCCATCTTAATATACATTCTATAATCCCCAAATTTCAGAAATGTAATTGATAAAAAACTGTACTGTTTCCATAAATGTCCTAATTCTATAAAGAGTTCTAATATTCTAATGTGTGTGTGTGTGTGTGTGTGTGTGTGCGTGAGAGAGAGAGAGAGAGAGAGAGAGAGAGAGAGAGAGAGAGAGAGAGAGAGAGCGCCACTGCTGGATTCAGTGAGGTCTGACTGACATCTAGTGGATAATGTAAGTATTGACCACATGTCTGACTTTTAAATGGTTCCTATTTCCATTCATTCATTACCACAGGACCTCTTTATCATTTGACCGTTTTATCTTACAGCAGCCTAAATCTGGCACAGTGAAACTAAACACATACATCATATTTATACCTTCTCTGAAACCCCTATCAAAAACACAGAGCTTTTTTGTCAGGTCTGTAATTAAAAATTATTTTTATCATAGATTATGTGAGAGGTGTCTCTGGTAGTGACGAACCTCCAGAAAACGAGCAGCTGATTCTGCAGCTCCCCACGGCTTTGCAGAGCATTATAGTACGCTCTAGCTCATTGTTTGTCATTTAACCCACAACTTTACTGTTCTGGTTCACTCTCATTGCTCTCCTAGCATTGTCTTTAGAGAAAGGCTGTAAAAAGCCACTGCACATTACCTGCTCAGCAGCAGACACAGTTGGACACTACCTGATGAGCATCAGCAGCAACAAATCGCCCCTCTGGGATAAAAAAAAGTTTACCTTGACCTTCAAATCATCATGTTGCTCTGAAACTATAGGTGACCGAGCTTTTTCTGGGGCTGCTCCTAACCTTTGGAATAGTTTACCCATGCAGATAAGACCTGCTCAGACCGCTGAATCTTTCAAGCTTTTACTGAAGACGTACCTTTTTACTTTGGCTTTTAATGTGAGCTGATCTTTGACATCCTGACTCCACATATTGTTTTTGTTTGTTTGCCCTGTGTTTCTGTATTTTGTTAGTTCCTTTTATGCTGGTGAAGCACTTTGGTCAACTCTGGTTGTTTTTAAATGTGCTAAATAAATAAATTTCACCTCGACCTTGACCTTCAAACTGCTGGATGTGGAAACAAACAACTGTGTGCTAACAACTTCAGTAATCAAAGTGACAAATATTTTGTTCACAACTTGTTTCTCCTGAAAAAAGGGGCCAAAAAATTCTGCTATTGTAGGTTTAAAGAAGAGCCAGAGTCTCCAGAACCAAACACAAAACATTAAAGGTCCAGTGTGAAGAATTTAGTGGCATCTCGCAGCGAGGTTGCAGAACTGAAACTTCTCTCACGAGACAAGTGTGTAGGAAAACTGCAGTGGTTGATGCAAAAATGCAAATGGCCCTATCTACAGCCAGTATTAGGATTGTCTGTTCTGGTCTACTGTAGAAATGGCGGACTTCGTGGAAGTGGACCTGCTGTGTATGCAGATATAAAGGGCTGATTCTAAGGTAACAGAAACACAACAATCTTATTTTTAGTTGATTATAAACTTATAAATGAATACTATAAACCAAGTCTGCTGATATATGTCCCTGAATCCTACACACTGGACCTTTTAAGGTGAAGTTATTACCAGAGTTGAAGGCTGTTTGTGACCTTTGACCCAAAGTTGGCTCATCTTGGTCTAACTGGAACTGATCTGAGCCGAATCTGTCAGCCATATCTGGGTCAGAACTGGCTCAAATTGTGTCTTATCCCGCTAGTTCACATAGTGCTTTGCTTTTTTTGTTGCTGCAGTCGGTTGTCCTTATGCAGCACCTTTAGTCTGTACCTGTGATATACAATAAACAACATGGCTCCCGGTTAACAAGTGTGTCCTGTCTCTCAGCACGTTGTCGAGTAATTTACATGCAACGTGGTACATGTAAGTTCAGTAAGAAAGAGAACCCTCATGTCAGTCAACATAAACAGCAGCACACTGTTTGTAGTTGTAGTTTTAATGGACTACAGATCCCATCAGCGCATGCGTCCTCTATGGTGAGATTTTCCTTTAAAAAATCTGGAGGAAGACATGACCATGTTGGTGCAGAGTGGTGAAGAGAGACAGACAGAGCACAGGGAGTATTCACCCATTCGTCACCCTCCTCTTCTGTTAAAGGGGCAGTTTTTGTTTCTCTCTCAGGATGTCAACAGGAACCAAATTGGTGTCGGTGGACTTTGAGATCTTCGGTCATGTTCAGGGTCTGTATGTTTAACTCTCCTCCCTCCTCTTCCTCTCTTTTCTGCTGTGCTCTGTGAGCTGCAGCTGTAAACTGATCTGTTGCTGCTGCTTAATTTAGGAACAGGCACAGCTCTGCTGCTGCAGGCGGGACAGGATCTCACTGCACTTTGACTTCCTGCTGCCTCAGAATTAATATGATTGTTAAGAATTTACCAGAACATCTCAGGAGCTGTTTGTTTTAGTCAGTGAAAATACAACCATTTATCATGAAAAACAACATATAAACAGGCTGTTGTTATTCATCTTTGCTGTTTTCTGATCACATATTTCAAGTCATCTTCTTTTTCTCTTTCTCTTTCCCTCTTAAATTTCGACAGGAGTTTGTTTCAGAATGGTGAGTTTCTCTTTTTGCTCCCATCACAACCTGCTGTTTCCTGTGTCACCAAAGCTATATTGTAGCTCACTAACACCCTTTTCACGCTTAACAGCCAGTAACCTGTGACTTCCAGTACCCTGAACTTTAAATACGCTTTTGTTGCTTCGATACGAGGCTCTTCCTTTTGTTTCAAGTGTTTTACAAACCAGGATATTTTTAGATATGTCATTAAAATGTTTACACTGACTCCTAATCACAGAAAAAGAAAATAAAAGCATACTTTAATTCTGGAAAAGCGACAAAGTCTTTCCAGTGACGCTATGGATCACAGAATGAACGCACACATTACTCCAAGAAAGAATTAGGTTTACCTTGAGTCATGAACTAAGCAGTTTTTAAAGATGATGATGATCACAATCCATCTGTCCATTTTCATCCGTTCTTCCTTGGCGGGGTCACGGGGGCAGCTGGTTGAGTAAAGTAGGCTAGACATCCTTCTCCCCAGCAATGCTCTCCAGCTCCTCCTGGAGGATCCCCAGGGGTTCCCAGGCCATATGAGATTTATAATCCCTCCAGCATATTCTGGGTCTGCCCCAGGGCCTCCTACCAGTTGGACGTGCCCGAAAAACCTCATAACTGGAGGTCCCCACTTCAATGGGCCCTTTGCGAAGAAGCAGTGGCTCTAGTCTGAGCCCCCTCCAGATGTCCGAGCCCCTCACCCTATCTCTAAGGCTGAGTCAACTCATTTCAGATACAAGTGGCTGAAATGAGTCAACTCATTTCAGCCACTTGTATCCGTGATCTCATTCTCTCTGTCTCTACCCCAAGCTCATGACCATAGGTGAGGGTTGGAATAAAGATGGACGGGTAATCGAAAGCTTTGCTGTCTGGCTCAGCTCCACTGACCACAATGGCTCTGTGCAGCACCTGCATCACTGCTGATGGGAGCCGATCCATGGCCTCCTAGCCGCCGATCCATCTCACGCTTCATTCTATCCTCACTTCTGAGCAAGACCACTTCAGCTCCATGGCATGGGGCAGTAACTCTCTCCCCACCCAGAGGGAGCAATCCACCGTTTTCTGGCAGAGATCATGGCCTCAGACTTGGAGGTGCTGACTTTCATGCTGTCGCTTCACACTCAGCTGCAAACCACCCCATTGCATGCTGGATGTCATGGTGCGATGAAGCCAACAGAACCACATCATCTGCAAAGAGCAAAGATGCAATTCTCAGGTTTTCAGATTGAACCCCTTCCTCCTCATGGCTGTACTTTTTGATCCTGTCCATGAATATCGCAAACAGAATCAGTGCCGAGGGACAGCCCAGGTGGAGGTCAATACCCACTGAAAACGTGTGTGTCTTTGTGCAGAGTAAGTGGACACAGCTCTTACTTTGGTTATACAGGGTTACCAAGCTCATAGCAATAACCCCGGTACCCTGTATTCCTGCAGTGCCCCCTGCAGGACTCCCCAGGGGACCCAGTCATGAGATTTCACCAAGCCCACAAAACACATGTAGACTGGATGGCAAACTCCCACGACCCCTCCAGCAGCCCTGCAAGGGTGAGGGGCTGGTCCACTGTTCCACTGCCAGGACAGAATCTGAATGCTCCTCCTGAATACAAGGTTTAACAGTTGGAGCCTCCTTTTCAGCACCCTGAAATTAATGACATAAGGCCACCATTTAGTTATTTTCTTGAACACAAATTCAGCATCATATTAAAATTTACAGGGAGTTTTGGGCGAGTGGATTGATGAGTGGTCTGATGGGTATATCCCCACTTTTCTTTTTCAATATCTTTCTTTTTTCTCTCTCTTTTATTTTAGGTCATCTCTGGGAGGTAGTGTCAAAATTGAAGATGCGCCTTCTTGTTTATTATTGTCAAGAATTTAGCACAAATGGTTTCAATAAAAAAAACTATACGTCATCTTTGTGATCTGTTTGGTAGGCCAGTGAAGTATGACTAGTATGATTACTGAACAGGCCCAAAGTGTTATGGCTCCCCCTGGCCTTCACCTGTAAAATGTCACGCAAATTAACACTTACTGACCAGGAAGAGACTCAACCGCAAAGAGGTGTAAAATGACTACAAAGAAACAAAATATGACCAAAACAGAGACAGATTTTGTCAAACAGAAACAAAATTATCTCAAAGATACCCAAAGGACTACAAAGAGACGCAAAACAACCAAAAAAGACAAAAAAATACCCCAAAGAGACACATAACAAGAAGAAGAAGACACAAAATGACAACAAAGAGATTCAAAACCAGCTTGAAGCCTGTGTGTCTTGCTCTTATGTCTGCATATCTGTTGCATTAATATTGCTGACGCATTAATGTGTTCATCACTGTAATGTTGCAGTTGGTAAAGGTGGAGCTTAGAACAGAAAACAACGATAAAAAGTAATGTGATTACTCAGACTGGAGTCCCCATAGATCAGTGCTGTTTCTTGTTAGATGGCTGAACATGTTGTGGTGCAAATTCATCAACTTTTTCTGATATTATTTAGTCTTGTTCTGTTAAAACAACTTTATCATACAAGTATACACAACATTAACCCCTTCCTCTCTCGCTCCCTCCCTGCAGTACACAGAGAAGCAGGGTCTGCAGCTCGGCCTAGTCGGCTGGGTGAAGAACACCTGGGGTGGGACGGTGGTGGGACAGGTCCAGGGTCCTGCTGACATGGTGGAGGAGATGTGAGTACACAGTGATACCGCAGCACCAAATCATAGACTGTATTACAGTGGCAGCATGTTTGTTCTTCCTGTTTAGATTTCTCATTCAGATGGACGAACAACCTGAATAAAACATCATTTCTATTTATTAATTTAAAGTGTTTGTTAACTTCCATGTTTTTGTGCTAGAGGATCCCCTGGGGAAAGAGATGGTGCATCAGTTAGATGTATCATAAAGTAAAATAGGTAGCTGAGACACTGAATATTCATCATTTGGTATCTGAAACTCTGTCGGCATACGCTTTAGGCGTAAATTCCCTCAGTTAAGGGGAGACTACCCAGGTGAATAGGGTAAAAAATGTTTAAGTTTTCTGAAATGTTATGTTTAGACATGCAAACAAGGTATTATATAATTAAATGTACACAGATTTGCATATATCTCCAGAACAAAAGTATGAACATCGCTGAATGCCTTTGTTGTCATATTAGAGTCGAAGGTTTTTATAGAAGGATTTTTTTATCCCCTTTTATCACTCCATAATTCAGATGATACTGCTGACAGGAATAAAATGTTCTATAAATCAGGCTATGAGTGATATATGAACAAACCCCTGTGTGAAAATCTCCAGAATATAGATATAAATAAAAATGAAAAGGTTAGTGTACGTAATTGCTACTGATGAGGAGATGTTAGGCTCAGAGTTTGAGAAAAAAAAAAAAAAAACTCATGTTGGGAAAATGGCCTTTAAAAAATGAAGGAAAAAAAAGATATAAAAAAATATAAAAATATATTTTTTAAAAAATATAAAAAAAAAAAAAAATTATGAAAAAATATGAAAAAAATATAAAAAATATATTTAAAATAATGAAAATAATAAATATTATTTTAAAAAGAAAAATGTCACTGTGAAATTTCCCTAGTGGATTACTTACATCAAGACAATTATTTTTTGTATGACAAGTTTTCTAAAATTCTAATTTAAATATGCAAATGAGGCATTATCTAATTAAATATGTGCTTATTGTGTATATTTCCAAAACAGAAATCTGAACTAAAATAAACATCCTCATGTGAATTTTTGACGTTTTCTTTCCAGAAGTTTAAAAAGAAAAAAAGAAGCAGAAAGACAAAAATCTCAAAACTGACCAGTGCATGAAAAAAATGTTTTCACTTAGGATGTCAACTTAAGTCAGGTCTGAGCGTTACATTCACGTTCACCACATCGTGTGTTTTGGTTTTACTTTTTTTCAGCCGCTAGATGGCGCTCTTTACCTTCACAACAGAACAGTCCAGGCTGCACTTCAGTTCAGGTCACATGGAGAGCTGCAGTCTGTGCAGGTGTCCCTCCTAATAAGTGATTCATCACCTTTTCTCTGGTCAGTCTTAATATCTTAAGAAGAAATAAGAATAACCTGATCAGGAACCACTTCCTGAACACATCACTGCACACTGTGGTAGTTACACACACACATATTTCCCCTCCTCTGTCTGTCTGTCTGTCCGTCTCTCCCCTCACTGAATGAGTGGTAATGAGTAATAATCAGTGATGAAGCTGAAGCTGGAGCTCAGAGTGTTTTGACATCCTCTCTGTCCGGTGGGAGTGATGTCACCAGGGTGTGGACGTCTCTTTTAGATGACATCAGTGCCTCCTAGGATCTGCTGTCTCTCTCTCACACACACACACACACACACACACACACAATGATATAATTCTTGGTGTTTGTTTCATGTCCTTGCTGCAGATGGGTGGAGCTTACTGAAGCAGAGCTGCTTATTTCAGCTGCTGGACTCAGAAAATAGCTAAACATGTTTTGAAACACGTGTGAAACATTTATACTACAAAACAAATTGAAAAAGGAGACACGTGTGGACGTATTTAACATATTCAGTTAATGTACTTATACTTACAGGATAAATGAGTCATACCTGAAATGTCATTGTGTGTGTTACAGCTTTAATCTTGGTCTTTATTGTAGACGCACAGTGCTCGTTGTTGTTATCACAGTGTTGAGGGGAGGGGCAGGACCCCTAAATTGCATCAAAGGCCCCTTTGGGACTGGATTTATGTCTCTTAAGGAAGGTGGGGATTTAACGATTACATACATTACAACACAGACTGCTGGCTGGTGAACATGGATGGAAAAACAATGCCGATCTTAAGCCGTATGTAATATCAGCCTTGCAAACATTTCATTAGGAAGGAAGTGCATTCAGCACTGTTATTAACCCTCAGTGACGAAGCTCCGATGCTTCCAGTTGCCTCTCTGTCAGCGCCACTAAATTTGTGCTAAATTTAGGCTCTTATGTCTGTTTAACAAGAGTTAGTGGAGTGTCTTGCTTGGGGGCCACTGCCATCCATAAGTGCCGTTGCCATGAGGGGGGGTACTTGGTCTGCAGCAGTGTTCGGGCGGGTGGAGCACATCAAGTAGCCTCCACATGAATGCCAGGACCCAAGGTCTCCCAGCAGAACAATGCACTGTAACAAGACAATCAATGTTATTCACTTCACCCACCAGTGGTTTTAATGTTTTGGCTGATCGGTGTATATATATATAGCGTCAGCATACATGCCCCACTTTAGGAGGTATTTCTCTGTTCTGTCCTGCATCCTGTACGATATTCTTACATATGCAGCTTCCTTGCCTAATTCAGTCCCCCATTCCCGAAAAGGAAGTTCTCCAGGTTTCCTCCAGCTCCTGAGGATTGTCTGTGGTCCAATCATGATGACACCACTCTGCATCCAATATTACAGTTGTTGGGGAAAAGCAGACAACATTCTGCAGTCTCAGAGCACACATTGCCTTTTATGACAATGACAATGCAGCAGTGAATCTTCATCCAGTCTTGATTCATTTTAGGGCATGACCACAGCACATATACCAGTGTACCCAGGGGCTACGTGGTTTTTATAATTTGTTGCACTGTATTTGTTGTTTCTGCCCTCATATATCTGCGTTCCATACTGGATTGAATGTGCGTTCTTGCTTTTGCTTTTGTTCTCTTTGTTCTCATATTTGGCATATTTGGGACAATGTTTATTTTGTTGAAGGCAGAATAACATAAAATCTAGAACCCCGATTCCAAAAAGAGACGCTGCGTAAACTGTACATAAAAGCAGAGTGCAGTCATTTGCAAATCCCTTTTGACTCATATTCAATTAAATACAGTACAAAGACAAGATATTTGATGTTAACACTGATAAACTTTATTGTTTTTTGTAAATATACACTCACTCTGAATTTGATGCTGCAACACGTTCCAAAAAAGTCAGGACAGGAGCATGTTTACTGCTGTGTTACATCACAGCAGTAACACTCAGAAAGTGTTTGGAAACTGAGAATATTAATGGTTGAAGTTTTAAAAGTGAATTTCTTTCTCAAGATTCACAAGCAGCCCCCCGAAATTCTTCAAACTTTAAAGTCTGTCTGTGGAAGAATGGGCCAAAATCCCATCTGAACAGTGTGAGACGTTAGTTTCTTCATACAGGAAGTGTCTTGAACACCAATGTAACCAACTTCTTATGAATCAAGTTTGCAATGAAATCAGTTTTCAGGGTTAAACTGTGTTGTGTCACTATTGAAAACATTTGGATCAGAATCCAGGACCAGAAATGAGAGTTTGATTTAATAATAGGAGGAAATTAAAGCTGATTGGAGCTCTGCTAATAAATCACCCTTAACCTCAGTGTGACTTTTATAAACAGACTCATTAACACTCGCTTTCATTGAAGAGATTAAACACACGCACACACACACACTCTACTATTTCCTTCTATTCTATCAGAGATCTTTTCCGTGTTAACACGCTCACTCTCACGTCCTTCCTGTCGACTCCACTTTCACCACGACCTCACTTCCTGCAGGGCCTGGGAAACAGGAAGCAGCTGTTCCTTTGGGCAGAGAAAAGGGGGGAAGTTAGAGGGGGGTAATACTAATGGATCGAGGTGAGGAGGAGACAGGCCGTCCCTCCAGGAATACACAGGCTCTTTTTGGAATCATTGCAGCAGTAAATGCCTGATTTAAGGCAGCTTCTCTGAAAACTTGCACTGCATGTTGATGATGAAATCTGCCAAAATAGTTGTAATTCTATTTTGAAGAATTCATTAATTCATTTGTCACACATCATTTAGGAAACCCATACAGATGAGATAGTGTTAGGGAGATATTCAGAGCTCCTCTGTCATGGACTCTGCTGGAGCTTCCTGATTCTCTTAGGCTGAATCCAAATGTCCCCACTTCACCGTACTTGCAGACTCGCAGAATTTGCAGGTGCGTTCCTGGGAAGTCCAGGACAGCTGAGGGCTGTCCAAATCCACGATTCAGCAAGCCCACAAGGGACCTCAAGTGGACTTCCTGCAGACCTCCAGAGAGTCTGCTTGGGGTGCAGTCAGACTTCAGCAGACTTCACTGATTTAATAACCACTGATTAAAAACGTCTTGAGGGCTGTCTATCAGCTGCTTGCTGTTACTGCCCTCGCAGACTTTACGTGATGACAGTAAATACATCACACTACATACAACTGAAGTCCGTGAGGGCTTGGAGGCCGTTTACACGTTGCCGGCTATTTTCATAAACGGACATTTCACCATCTCTGTTTTCAAAAAGATCTTCGTTTACATTTACCCGTGTATATATACACAAGAGCATGTCAAACCTGTAGGTGGCAGTGTAACGAGAAGCTCAAGCCTTCCATGTATCCATTGTCACCATGTCGCACCACCAGGTCGCACTTTTGACACAGGCGCAAGTTCCGGCGCATACTGTGACGTGGGCTGCCTATAACTCCGTTTATCTGCGTTTATCTCAGTTTACATGCAAACGCGCAACCGGAGTTTTCCAAAATCTCCACTCTGGCCGGAGTTTTTAGAAAGACTTGTTTTCAGAGGAGAAATCTCCGTTTGCGTGTAAACGAAGGGCACAAACGAAGGAAGATGTCTCCGTTTATCAAAATCACCGTGTACGTGTAAACGGCCTCTCAGTCTGCAGGTCCAGAGGGTGGACATTTGGATTCAACCTTGACCCCACCCTCCTGCTGCTCCTCCTGCACACACCCCTCTGCTCATTCTCCATTCAGCACCTGACAACTTTTCCCGCCAGTACACTGTCCACACTCATTGGCACTCCCCCTTTATTGACTCTCAGCCTATCAGTGAACTGTCTGCCAAGTCTGCCACACACCTGTTGCTCGTCTGCTTGTTTACCTTTCAGTTCATATACCAGTCAGTTTGCTTTTGTTGTTACCAGATCGTAGTTTGTGCTTCTGCCTACTTACTGTCCCACCTGTTGTTTGTATTGCCTTCTTAAGATTTTGACCTGTGCCTGCTTGCTGGGTTTGAACCTTTGTCTGATGCCTCTGTACCTCTGCCTGATAATCTTGAGTTTTGGTTTTGGTTTCTGGAACAGTCTGTGCTTTGCATGTATAGTAGGGCTCGTGGTGCAGTGGATAATGCAACTGACTGGTTCAACTTGTGGCCAGCTTGTGGTCGCCTTTAGCTTGTAAATCACTCACTCCTCGTTGCCAATCTTCCTCTACAAGCTGTTTTTCAGAGTAAATTTGCATCTAGAAACATCCAAATGTTGGGTAAATGGCCATTCGACATGTGCTAAACCACAGGGAGAGAAATGTGGGAGAGACAAGGGGGAGAGTAGGAGAGAGGGCGGAGGAGAGAAAGGAAGGAAAGAGATAAGCAAGCAGAGTGATGAAAGTGAGAACATGTAAGAAAGGATCGAGAGAAAAAGATTAAGAGCTGGTGGTGGGAGGTGAACGAGTGGGTGGTTTGCTCTTTCTCCTCTGAGAAAAAACTCCCAGAGAGTCGACAGCTTTAATAAAAAACTGAAGCTGAGAGATTATTAAAAGAAAGCAGGATCGGAAACTAACAAGTCTGCCTGTTTTGGAATTTGCAGGAGTGAAGCCAAGTTGAGGAATAAAAAACAACATGTGAGGATGGAGGAGAAAAATTAGAGGGAGGGGGAAAGAAAGAAAGGAGGGATGAAGAAAGAGAAAAAACAGATGTAACAGGTGTCTGACACTCACATGAGCTAGATTACATTAATCCAGGAATGTGTGTGTGTGTGTGTGACATTCTGTCAAATTAGAAAGCACTTGTTTGATTTGCTGCAGTTTTCTATGAGCGGAGCATGCATTTCAAACATCTGTATTACAGTGATCAAGATTAATATTCAATGAGTAGTGCAGCCCCAGGTCACGGCCATTATCCCCCCTAAACCACGACAGGTTAGAAATTTGGGTTGGCTGGCTGCAGTTTGAGCTGCTGTCAAAATATCTGTTATAAACTGTAGTGAGCTTGTTTTAATATTATTGGAGTGTTAGTGTACATGTTGTGGCTGGCTGTCAGTCCTGGCTGAGACTGGACTGTGATATAAAACTGATTTTTGCTGCAGAGCAGATGGAGCTGACTTACTTTTACTACTCTTTTTTGTTAATATTTCTTGGAAACAGCCACTTTTACTACTCAAATTGTCAACGGACACATTTACGTTCAGTGTGAGCACCAACGCTGTGGGCACCAAAATCTGCCCATCCAACTGCTCAGCTTTAGGGAGGAGGACGGGCTGACTCGTGTGGAATATTCATGTTATTCAAAAAGGTGCACCTGGTAACAGAATTTGTATCTTCAAATTCTTTTTGTGAGTTTGTAGATTCAGGTTTTTATCTGTGAGAGTAAGTTTGGAAGCCTGAAATGGTCGCAGGCAGGAAACTAAATATAAAAGTATACATTAAGTTACAAGTACAAAACTAAACAAACAAGCTAACACAGCTCTTTGATGATAATCCATAGACTAGTTTGGCGTACAACAGTGTTTGACTTTGACCATCATGACCAGCAGCTTTTTCTATCCTGAAAGTTTCAACTGGAAACTTTTTTTTCAATCAGGAGAGACTTATGCTGAGGGAAAAAAATGTATTTACATGTGCACATAAGTATGAGAAATGTGAAAAGTGCTTGGCGATTAGACCCCATCATGATGTCATATATTTCAGGAGGGTGATAAAGACGCAGTAGATTAAGGAACCCCCCGTGGAGTCTAGACGCTGGTGGTGGTTTTAGTGGTGATGAGATGAGATGAAGATGGTGCTGAGGATCTGGATGTGAAGAGGAGTGGGCTTCTTCTACAGAAATCAAAATGTGTTTAACCTGCACTGCATGCATGTAACGAGCAGCAACAGTACATTTCCTGTGAAAACAAAAGTGTATTTTTAAAGTGACACAAGCAGCATAGATCGACATGCTGTCCCTTAATGTCCAAAACCAACACAAGAGGGTACCTAGCGTGTCATATTTTGTCGTGTATGTCCACTAACAAAGCGGCAGTGTTTGACCTGTCGGGATGAAGAAGCAGTGTTATTTCTTAGCGTCAGGTTGTGATGGTTGTATATTTTGCAAGATAGTTAATAATCTATTGTTTCTAAAACTGAGCCCAGTGAGTGACCCTGACCCGTGGACCCCACGGGTTCTTGTGGTTGTTACGGGCTGTGAACGTTGAATTTTGGTACTGTACTTAGTGTCACTGTAATTTGAAGCATTTCTCTGGCACGAGAATTTCCTTCAGGATAAATAAAGTTCTATTGAATTGAATAAAAAGGAATTTCAGTTTATTTCTATTTAGGTCTTGTTTTTGTCCATGAAAATGACATTAGAGTGAATATTACCGTGGTAACTTGGTGAGTAAAATGCTGTAATTATTAATAGAAATGGTGCCCACAGCTAAAAACAAAAAATACCCAAGTTGTAATATGCTGAAAATTACCATTTTAGGATGTTTGGGGAATTGGGAGTGTATTGTCAGCGAGGGATCAGTGTGTTGTTGTGGAGTAAAATGGCAGCAGATTACAAACCAACAAACATCCAGCTGCTGGAGACTTAATACTAAGCTCTGCGCTGCGTGTGTGTGTGTGTGTGTGTGTGTGTGTACAGTAGAGTAGTGGGTCACTGAGCAGATCAGTCGACTGTAGATGGGGAGAAGTTTTTTTGCCAAAAAAGAAAAAGTAGGACAACTCGTCTCTCCGTCACAAACTCTCTCTCTCTGTCTCCACCTCCCCCTCTTCCTCTCTGTCTCTCCCTGGCTGAGCTTCAGTCAGCGCGGCAGCAACTACACGGACGTGACCCTGATCCCCTCAAATCTCCTCTAATCTACACGCACACCATCAGAAGCATCACAATCATCAGTCAGCTGCTGGTGAAACAGAGTCGTTCTGCTGCAGAATACACTCTGATTCTCAGGGTTAAATATAGCTGCAGGAATGTTTGCATTTTCCCATCATGCCCCTGGTTCTCCAAATACTGGCCTGACCTCTGAGTGGCTGGTGGTGGAGTTTGTTTAATTATTTATTTATTGTCGACATTTTTGTCCCACGAGCAGCGAGGCACACGATGATGACGTCAGTCTGTCTGTCCAACACTTTGGTCCGCTGTGTGTCCCAAAGGACGTCATCAAGTTGTGTAGGAAATGTCCCAAAATGGCAACAGTACGAGATCTGCTCGCTCAGCTGGAGTTTCCATATGTTACAGAATAATGTGAGCACTGTATGGTGACGGATACCCTCCTGAGACCCAAAAGAAAAGGTTTTAAAATATATATATTTTCAAAGATATTTTTATGGCTTCTTGCCTTTAATCTATAGGACAGTTTATTAATGTAAATTATTACATAATTAAAGTTATTGGGATGTAAGAAACATATCACAAAGCTTTTTTCCTCCCAGAACTGTAATTATGTTTTGTAACATGTCCCTTGTTGTGGACATCAGGTCAGTCTTTTCCACGAAAGTACCACAGTGCAGTACATTTACATTACACGATTAAATTCAAGTCTAAGAAGTGTAATATTAAAGGTATTGTGCATGCTTTTAACTGGTCCCCCTTTGGGGTGTGCCATATCATCCTGTTCACGATAATACCAGTATAATTTCTAATATAATATGAAAAATTCATATTGTGATACCTGTGATATTTCGACTTGTTGACATGTTGACATCACACCATTACCCATGGCAACAACAAGCATGGCTCAAAGCGAAATTATTACCGACTCCACGGTGGTTCCAAAAAGAGGAGCAACTTCAGTAGTGTGGAATAAACTGTGGCGTCCTGAGTGTTTTATGAACAGCCCCGCACTTCTCAGACTCTTGTAGTGACTTACCGCTCAGAGGGAACTCATTCAGCGGCTCCTCTGGCAGCAGCACAGCGTCTCTCCCTCTCCTCTCTCGCCATGCGCACACAGGAGTCGGTTTCATTAAGTGATTTTGTCATAAACCTTTGGTAATGTAAACCTACATGACGCTCGAGGTGTCACTACATATAAATAAAAAACTACATATATAAAACTCCATATATGTGAATGTGTGATAGTTGTGGTATCATAACAGCCTGTCACAGGTTACAGCGTGATGATTAGAGGAGAAATGGCAGAACATAAAGGTCCAGGTGGAAAAAAATAACTCAATCATTAAGGATTTTGAAATATTGTGATATTATTTTAGGGCTGTATCTCCCACCCCTAGTGCCCCATCGATAAATATGAATTGCTGGGCGTCAGGAGGATGTAGAAATATCCCTGAAATGTTTTGATAAAAGATGCTGTTTACAAGTTTGTAATCACAGTATTGATTGTGGTGAACAGATGTGAGCATAATAACTTCTCTCTCCTCTTTCTCTCTGTGTCGTCCACAGGAAGGTGTGGCTGAGTAAAGAAGGAAGTCCAGGCAGTCGGATCACCAGAGCCTCCTTCACCAACCAGAGAAGCATTGACAAGCTGGAGATCTCCGGCTTCAAGACGCGCTTCTGAACAGCGGATCAAACGTACCCTGAAGGGCTTCGCTTCCCTGCTCAGAGCAGAAACACTGAGAGCTGCTTCTAGTGTTCAGAGCTGTAGAGATCTGAGTGTAGATGTTATATCCATGCTCCTGTGGAGTCTGTGAAGGACGACTCCTGAATGACACACTGGAGCTGGAGACTGTCTGTAGAAGGCCTCAGATTGAATCCAGACGAGATGGAAATGTATGGGCTGAAAGTGTTCTGTCGTATTAATAACTTTATTGAAATATTTTAATTATAATAAAAAGAAAATGTTGATGTAATGTATCCAGCACTTTAAAAACACCCACTGCTTTGAGGAAAGTTTCTACTGAAGCAGCTGCAGCTACTATGTTTGTAAATTAGGTGTGATTAAAGTCATTTTGCCACTGTTCTGATGGCATCCACTTTTATTTGCAGACAAACATGAAGGTCAGGTGTGTAGGGGATATATTGGCAGAAACAAAATATACCATAGTGTATATTCATCCGCAAATAAGATTCACTGTGTTTTTGTTACCTTTGATTGAGCTGTTTACATCTTCATAGGGAGCGGGTCCTCGTGTATGGAGTCTGCCATGTTGCACCGCCATGTTTCTACAGTAGCCCAGAACAGACAAACCAAACAGCGGCTCTAGGGCCATTTGCGTTTTTGCATTGGTCACCATAGTTTGCTGCCCAACGAGCAGTGTGCACTGATTTTTAATTTGAAACTGCTTTGTTTGATTTAGCAGTAAGACATCTCTGTGGATATTTCAGCTCAAAGTAAATAATCTCAGTCTGGTCTCACTCCGAAGTCGTCAAAAACTGGCACTTGGTCAGTGACTTCCGGCTAAATCACCGAAAAAGCCGTCCTTTAACCTTAGCTTGACTCGCAGCCAGTTGCTATTATAGTTTAATGGCAGCCAGCTGCGTCAGGGGGAAATACAGCAGGACAAGATCTAAAGTTAAGACAGCGAAAGTCCGAGTGGGGTGGGTGGTAATGGTGGTGGATGGGTCCAACAAACACCGACTGTCCCCCGACCCACCAACTGTTTGCATCCCATAAGATTCTAAAGCCAAACTCTGGCTGTATGTAAACAGTAAATTTCCTGTGAAAACAGAAGTGTATTTTGAAAGAGGACAATGCATGTAACAGGCAGAACTCGACACGGTGTCCCAGAACGTCAACACCCAACACATCCAGGGTACCTTGCATGTTGTATCTATATGTGGAAAGTCGATGATCAAACGTCAATATGTGACGAGGTCGGAGTGAGAATGTGTTGACACAGGAGGATACCTAACCAGCATTTTGTGTTTGGCACATGGGAGAAGTTTCAGCTGGCTGTAATCTGCAACGCTCACCACTAGATGGCACTAAACCCTACACACTGCTCCTTTAAGTTACAATATAATGTGAAACACTGCACATAAGTTAAATTTAGTAGAGTTACATTGGAAAAAAACTGTACCTAAATGGTTAATCAGAATTGTGTTTATTGTCAAGTAGGTATTCATACACAGGGAATGCGCCTTGATGTTTGGTGCATGGCACAAATGAGAAAAAAGTAAAAACGTACTGCAACTCTTTTGGAGTAAGAATAATAATTTTCTCCCAAGAATTTCCTTGAAACTCTTTGAATTTTAGGACCATGTCAGCGTTAGAAAAATGAAATCATTATCGTTATAATGTTTCATCTCCGGCAGATCAGTCAGTGGTTCTTCAGCAGGGCTGTGAGCAGCAGGTCGCTGGTTTTAATCCCTGGACTCACCGCTGAGTCTATATGTCACTGTATGATGTAAACAAACACGCCCCAGCCATGTTGTCATTACATAACAGCAAGTCACGTGACCCGATTACCTGTCATCTGATCCAATTAAATCACAGCCAGAGAATCCCTGATCGGCTGCCACGGCAACGACAACAAAAACCCCTGACACAGCAAAGACAGAGCTCCTGTTCACTGCAGTGACCCGGTGTGTGTGTGTGTGTGTGTGTGTGTGTGTGTGTGTGAGTGTGAGTGTGTGTGTGTGTGTGTGTGTGTGTGTGTGTGCTCAAGCTTGGAGACCAACTCTGGATACACTGTTAGTGGACCTTCTGTCGTCATGCCAACCCATCCCGAGACATGACTCACATACACACACAATCAGGACGAGAGCGGAGGTGTGAGGATCTTAATGTAATGACATACTTACATAACGTGTTGGAGCACAGGATGGACAGACTGTTGGACCCGCCATCTACTATCATGAGGACGCCATGACAGAGCTGTGTGTGTGTGTGTGTGTGAGTGTGAGTGTGTGTGTGTGTGTGTGTGTGTGTGTGTGTGTGGGCTGGAATGAATTGCTAGCAGCAGCCGGTGTCTCTTAAGATAGGACAAAGACCCAGCAACCAGTTTCTTTTTGTCTGACGCATATATATTGACTTTTTTTGTTTTAGAGATATGTGCCTCTCACAGGACAGACACTACAAACATATGATGATCTCATAGAATATAATGCATCCATGTAGATTAAACTACCCAACAGTACATGAAGGAGTTAGAATAAGCTCAATGCAGCAGTAATATTAATCCAAAAACATCAGATTTAATAGGAACACTGACAGTGAACATTTTACTGCACTAATACTTTTATTTTAAATACTTCAGTACATTTTGCTTATAGTACTTAAATACTTTTACTTAAGTGAAGATTTGAATGGAGGAGTTTTACTTGTAGTGGAGTATTTTCAAGGAGTGGTATTAGTACTTTTCTTAAATACTTCTTCTGTCAGTGCATTTGAAGGTCTAGACCATCAATCCATCCATTTTCTAACCGCTTATCCTCCTGAGGGTCACGGGGGGGCTGGAGCCTATCTCAGCTGACATTGGGCGAGAGGCAGGGTTCACCCTGGACAGGTCGCCAGACTATCACAGGGCTGACACATAGAGACAGACAACCATTCACACTCACATTCACACCTACGGACAAGCTGGACAGCTGGAGTACCCAGAGAAAACCCACGCTGACACAGGGAGAACATGCAAACTCCGCACAGAAGGGCTCCCACAAGAGCCAAGCGTGTAGCAGAACCATAGTGGCCGATGCGAAAACACAAATGGCCCTTTCTAGAGTCAGTGTTTGAATTGTCCGTTCTGGGTTAGTGTAGAAACCCACTCCCAGTCAAGATGTAAATGGCTCATTCTAAGGTGACGAAAACAAGATTCTTATTTTCAGATGATTATAAACTAATGAAAACATAGTTTTGAATATTAAACATCATTTTTGCCAATAGATGACCCTTAATCCTGCACACTGGACCTTTAAATTCCCCTCCAAAGCTAAGACCACATGCTGCTGTGCCAGAGATCATCACAGGCCTGACATGTGAGACAGTTCTTTTGTCTCCCAGCCTGCTTTTTGTCCATAAATGCTCCCAAAAACAAACCTCATGGGTTCATCCCAATGTCCCTCCCCAAATCCTCTATGTTCATCACTTGATCCTGAAATCAATCGAGACCCGTCATCTTGAAGAGCATCTTAATTCCTCAAATGTGCGGTGAGAAGTGAAGATTAAGGATCAAGATCGGATCTCTGAGGAACCATGAGCGAGAATACACAAGATCAGTCTTCATGGAAGTCTTTTACTCGCCAACATGTCCCCTCATTGGATATCAGTCAGTATGTTTACATACACAGCTTAGTCAAGCTAAGGTTACAGCTCGACTAAGCTGTTTAATTGGACTCCTGTCCTTGTCCCAGTATACAAGCACGAGAGGGGCATCGATTTATTGACCAAAGTAGGTCTGACTCCGCTACAATAGGTGGCGATATGCCCCCTTTCAGCATGTTAGTATTGGACCTTTTTCCGGTCTACCTATTACATCACAGACCAATCAAGTTAGCTACGGTTAGGTAGCAGCTAACTGGTACCATGGTGTACAACTTTACAGCTCTGTACATTTCGTACATCCAAAACGTCACAGCTCTGGATGTAGATTTTGCCATGTTGTTTCTGGCTCCTTCTTCTGTTACACAATTAATGCTATTCGATTCCAGTGCCAAAAACTGCAGTTCATTGAATGGCCACTTGAGGCTGGCTCCAGAAACCAGTCAATTCCCATAGACCCCCATGTTAAAATGCCTAACTTTCCAGTGGAAATAAACATATTTACAGCCTGGTTCAGAAAATGGTTTGGTCTCTATAGCTAATATTCATTCATTACAGCTGGTATGGGGATGAATTTTTATATAACTCACCGATTTACATTTTACAAAGGCTTTAAGTTCTGCATTATTCAGGGTGGACCTCAGCTTCTCAGTCAGATCCACCCCTCACTCCTTCACAATGCCAACCTCTTGCCCAAATATCATCACTTCTAAATACCAAGATGGCGATGGCCGATATGCCGAATATGGGAGTCGATGGGTGACGTCACGGTAGCTACATCCAATATTCTCACAGTCTATATTTATGATTCAACATCTAGTTCAAAATCTGAGCAACAAAAAGGAGCCCAAACAACTTTCTTTATTTACTGGCAAAGTTTTTCTTTTCATGATCTGATATTTCCCCTGTTAACTTTTCTTACAAATCACAGAGACAGTCTGTCTGCCATTACCACCATACACACAGCTCTCCAGGACGCCCTGCCATCACCACCACTCCCCCACATCATATGGAAGAGTGTACGGCACTTGGGAAGAAGGTCACAAGGACAGCCTTCCTCACACCATCACTTCCTCCAGCAGGTGAAAGGGTTAGAAGCACTGGCCTCAGTTGAGGACTGGTGCTGTGCGTCCCACACTTCCCAACCCAGCACCACTCCTTTCTCTCCCCCTCGTCTCACCCAGCCCTTATCCCCGCCCCCCCCTGCTCCCAGGCAGCCTGGACCCTCCAGACCCCGGCCTACCCCCTTTTTCCTATCCCCGTCCTCCCAGCCCAGGCTGTCTGACCTCATGCCTCCCTCCCCTCCTCTATGGATTCAAACACCTCCACCCTGTTCATCGGCAGCTCCACGGGTGCGCGACTGCCGCCTTCACCCCTCATCCAGCCAAAACCTGGTGCAAATAATACAGCAAATAGTGATAATACCTCCACCCCCACTCTCACACTGGTGCCATGAGAGACGCAGAAAGAGAAAGAGCCCACCCACACACTTCAGTCACTGTGGAAAAGCTGGAAAAAATCCACCGGTCTCGACCTCTTCTTCCTCCTCCTCTTCCTCCGCCTCTTCCTCTCTAAGCAACCAGTTTGGCATCCCATAGTGGTCACCATGGAAACACCACTCTGTCTGGAAGTGTTTGTGAGAGATACAGAAAGAAAAAAAAAGTTGATGCCTTCTCGTTTCTTCAGTCTTTCTCTCTCCTCCCCCTCTCATTTCCTCTCCTGTGTCCTCTCCTCCTTCTTTCCTTCTCCCCTCCTCTCTAAACTCTCCTTTGCTCTTCTCTTTCTCTCTTCTCTCCATCTATTTTCTCTCTGAATATCTACCCAGCACTTAAACTGCCCACACAGTTAGTCTTATTCATCATGTTACACACACACACACACCTGAGTGGGTGCTGACAGCCAGCTGTTGCCAGGCAACATGTTGAAGTTGAGTCCAACTCTACTGTGAAAGAAACGTTGACATTTAACAAAAGTGATATCTTTTGTTCGGTTCTGTTCAGAGTTGGCAGATTTTATGTCACAGTCATTGTTGGGGAACGCTTGGTGACAAAAAGATACCACCCACCCTCAGTTAGAGCTACTGTGCCTAAATTTAAACATTGTTAAGATTATTGTGATGAATATGGACAAATATAGAGACACCATATTTCTGAGGTTTCAGCTGTAACGCTGCCTCATGTTGCACACGTTACTTTTTGGAAAAAGATGACAGTGACTATGAAAACATGTATCTCATGTCCCAATTAATACATTTTTTCAGTATGAAATCTAATGTCAAAAGTCAGAATTTTTTTGTGTGTGTGTGTGTGTGTGTGTGTGTGTAAGTGCCTAAGTTTTGGATGCATATGCACACACTCATACGTATATTTATGTATTTGTGTATGTTACTCTCTTTATTGTTTTTTGAAATTTTTATTTATTCATTTTTCTTTCAGCCCTCTGTTGCTGTAGAGAGAGGTTGAAATTCTGTTGGAAGAAAAATTATGGAAATACAAAATATAGCAGGCTTGATTTTAAATATGAAATGGGATCAAAGTTATTGTTTCACAACTTCAAAAGTATGATACTTTAAAAATTTAAACCTGTACTGTAGCTACTGTCATTATCTGTCTTTATTTATTGATATGCATATATCGATTGTTTCTATTTTGATGTATCACTGTGTGACACACCTGTTCATGTAGTTTGTCATTTAAGAAAAAAGAAAGAAATATCTTCAATACATGAGCTGTGTAATGAGTAAGATGCATGACATGATGTGATGATAGTGTTTAAAAGTCTGAATGGCACCTGATGATTTAGCTCAATTTAGCGTTACACACAAATTTTGGCCTCATGGTGGCGCTACAGAAAAGATCAGAGGGGGTCATTGATGTAAAATTTGTATTTTTCATACATATCATAACAACATTTCAATAGTGATATATGAGCTGACGTTGTCATTGTCGGGTGGAGGGGATGGTGGATGGCGTGTCACCTAGGCAAGACGCCTGCCAAGCTGCAGACAGTTTGAGATCAACCAACAGCAAAACCAGTTGTTTTTAGTGAGTCATTGCTGTGTTTCCAGCAGCTTTTACAGCACCAAACAGTTTTTAAGCATACTGTGGTTGTTTTCCTAGTGGCTTTTCAACCCCCAAATGTGGATGGTGTTTTGGGACCCCTTGCTGTGTGTCCTACAGCTTTTAAGGCACTAAAAGTGGGTGTCTTTCAGCAAACAGTGGTTGTTTTTTCAGCCTCCAAACACAGATGTATTTTCAGGTCCTGTCACTGTTTTTTCTGCACCTTTTTAGTATCCAAACATGGGTGTTTTTTAGCAACCCGGCACTATTTTTTAACAGGTATAGCACAATGACAAGTGACTGTGTTTTACCGAGACATTGCTACATTACCTTGGTGGGATAATGGCACAAAAAGCAGTTGTTTTTACTGAGACATTGCTGCTTTTCCAGCTGGGATTGTTCCCCCAAATCAGATATTTTAAGCCAAAGTATATAATATAACGATCTGTTCCTAACCCTAAGCAAGTGTGGCTAAACACGTTAACCACAGCGTTGTTGAAACATTAAGTTTATATATATTTGCTACATAATAAAATGAAAATATAATATATCTGTGGTTTGCAGAAATGTACACTGCCAACATTTTTTTGGGTTTAATATCCTCTGTAAATGTTGTCTTCAGGCCGTACAACTCACAACAAAATTTTGTGTGTCATAAAGTCATAAATTTACACAGTAACAAGAAAGCTGACGTTAAATAAAGTGCAGTGAGTGATTTCAGACACAGCCCAGCTCACAGCACACAGCTGCTGCATGATGGCAATTACCTCCATGACCTTTGACCTTCTCCTCACCATCCTCTGCTGCAAAACAAATATGGCTGCGGTCTGCTGGACATTTCTACATGGTGTCTGGTATCTGAGTGATAATCCCCGACACGCACACACACACACACACACACACACACACACACACACACACTGACCAAACTGTGTGTCTTTGTGTGTGTGTATCGTTGAGAGCCCAGAAAGACCTTCAAGGGCAGATCACATTCTGCAAACACATACAGTGTTAATGCACATACACATACACACACACACACACACACACACACACTGCTGCATTGCATATCGGCACCGTTGGATGTCCTTCAGACCCAGAATGCATTGTCTTCAGTGTGTGTGTGTGTGTGTATGTGTGTGTGTGTGAAGTCATCATTATTATGACATGACAACATGATTACAGACTGACAGCCAGCACATGTGTCATCTTAACAAAATGGAAGAGTTCCCAACTGGTCCAGCCATAAGGTCAAGATTTCTCCTTAGTCACCAGTTCAAGGTCCACCAAATTTAATATATTCAGCTCTGGAGTTGCGTTTGGCCATGTTGTTGAGCTAGTTTGCTGTCTTTGTCAAGTAGCTGTCTGTTAGTCACTCACTCTACAGCAGGAAACGACACTTCAAAATAAAAGCTTGTGCCAGAAATTCACTGTACTTCAAAAATAAAGTGTGTTTTTTACAAACTTGACATGTTTGCGAGTCACTTGCAGCCCATTCAGAACGGACCCGCGACCCAACGGTTGGGAACCAGTGTTCTAGATAACTCTGTTTGGTCCCATATTGTGATGTGTCTGACAAATGACCCTTCCTTGTTTTATAGCTTTAGTGTACGTGAATGACATCAGCTGACAGGAAGTAGAAATGGACTCAAGCTGTTGCCTAGTGATGCAGTTCCAGGCAAACAATATATAAAGATAGAAAGTGCTGCTACAGTGCCGTCACAGTCATTCTCTCAGCAGCAATGACAGTGCAGAGACAGAGAAAGTGCAGATATGGAAGACCTGGAGACACTGACCAATCAGAGCAGACTGGGGTTTTTTGGGGGAGCTCTTAAAGAGACAGGCGCTAAAACAAAGCTTTTCAGACAGAGGGTGACTACACATATATTCAGGCAGACAGTACGAGGACATTAAGTGTTTATTTTAAGATTAAACCCTGTGAACATATTCTAGTCGACACCCAAAATACAAGAATGAATGTGAAAATGTATGAGAAATATGGGACCTTTAAGGCTCTATGGTAGCCTGATATGACACAATGACCATCTCAAGTAGGACAATACACACGTCTCAAAACTTGCGTTCCTGCAAAACAATCCTTTTTCCCTTCTATAGAAAATGTATAGTGAGTAAAACAATGTGAAAGTGTGATGGTGAAATGGAGCCGATGATTCATCAGTGTAGGAGGATTATAAAGATGAGTGCCTGGACAGAGAGCTGCAGGGTTTGTCTGCTGGAAGCAGGGAGGATGTGGTGGTTAAAATGTGGAGATAAGAGCAGGGTCAGCATTACATTCCCCTTCACACACAGAGGCCTGATGGGAACTGTGTGTGGAAATGCAAACATTTCTCAGCCGGCAGCTGTGAGGTGAGAACAGAGGAGTGTTTTCAGGCGTTAAAGCATCACTGATAAATTAACATAAGTTTTAAGTCTATTATGATTTTTCCAACAATAAATGATCTGTCTTCATACATTCATTCTGTTTGATCACACTCATCCCCAACTTTTCAGTGTTTGGCATCATTCACTCTCTGCAGACTCTTCCTCCTCCTTCTCCTCCTCCTCCTCCTGCTGCTCTCTGTTGCCTGAATCTCCGCCTCTCACTCAGACTCGAGGAGCAGGGAGCGCTTCATATATTTCCCAGTGCAGCCGTGAGGGTGGAGACAGTCTCATAGTACAGGTGGATCCTAAAAATGCATTGTCACTTTTACTTTGATTTACTCACAGTCACAGCAGGGAAGAAAATATCAAGTTCTCCATTGCGAAAATAAACCATTTACCGTCTTTCTGACCCTGCAGGCTCCCGTATGTACCACACAGTCTGACTTCAACTATTTATTTATTTCCACCAAAGATATATTTTGAATTATGCTGATGAACCAATAGAAACACAACAACACAGTTTATTATTCCCTGTTACAGTGTCATGAAGACATTTTTTTATTTTGACCTCAAATGGCTTTTACAAATGAGAAAAAATAAACAGATATTTGCTTTGAAGTGATGCTTAAAATCAGTTTAAAAAACTATATATCATGAAATAGGATAAAAAAAAAATGTTTTAAATGAATTAAGTTTTTTTTGTATATTTTTGTTTATTTTGGTTGTTTTAAAACAAACAAACAGTAATTATTAAATGAATTATTAATTACACATATCTGTATTGCCTGCATCTTTTTCTCATAGACTTTACTAGACTAGACTAGACATTATGAAAGAGACATCTGAGCATCACAATCAGAGGTGTAGCACCAGATTCTGGGCCCAGCGGCCATAAACCTGTACAACTCCTCCGTCAGAGTGTCAGCCGCTCTGAGTCAGTAGACTGGCATCTGGACTTTATTCACCCTCTGAATTTATAATTAATAAGTATCCTCTGGGTGCAATTATTCAACTGCTGCAATATTTTTCAGTGTACAACTTGATCATGCACATCATGAGTAAGTATTTGTAGTACATATGTTTACTTTATTCTATTCATGTTCATTCTATTGATGTATATATATATTGTCGTTAAATTTTCACACTTGCAGCCTCAGCACAGTGACGATATATATTCTATTTTTGATATTTTCATATCTTAAGTACAGTGTTTTTAATTTTATTTTTTATTTTAATGTACATTTTCATTTCTGTTTTATCTTATTTTATTGCTTTATATTTACATACTTCTATTTCATACTCTTATTCTCTGTTCTTTACATCAGAGTGACTGTAACAGATCACAGTTTTCCTGCGGGGATCAATAAAGTATCTCTGATTCTGATAAGACTTACAAAGTCAGTTTGCTTTCTTCTCCGTTTCTCACCTTCTTTCTTTTCTTTATTTGGGACCCAATTTCCTGTTCTTGAGGAAAGACATGACAGTGTGCGCTGGTGCTCCAACAGTCACTCATTTGGCTCTAGTTGCATTTTAGGAGGAATCCTAGTGGCAGGGGTGGACTAAACCATTTTGCACCTTTTGGGGGTGAAAGGGGCCTCAGACAGTTCCCATTATTTTTTTTGTAAGTTTGATCTATAAACTGATTATTCAGCCACTTTTAATTTAGCTATGTCACTAATTACTTAAAAAAAAAAAAGCGAACCAAACTAAACGTTTCATTCCAGGTTTTTGGAGGGCCCCAATTTTGCCCCACTACAACCCCAAAAATCACTCATATCTGGATTTAATCCATTCAGTCTGATAACATTTCTAAAGTCTAGAGGAGCTGCATGAGTAGGCTACATCATTTTTGTTCCTATTCAAATGTTCCGGGGGGGGGGGCTAAACCACAAGTTAACTGTTGGGCTGGTGTAAGTCTCCGGTGGGCTCTTCCTGTGGGACCATGATGTGGACGATGCAATGATTTCATACCACAGATATCAAGCTCTTTTTTGCTTTATCTTTTCTGCATCAAGTATCTAGTTTTTGGGCAGAGTGTATACAATTTGGCACCAGAATTAACAGTGCCTCAAAGATGGCGCTCATTCTCTGTTAGGTGGTGAGGCGCCGCCCCGCCGGTGCTGCAGGGTGCCTGAACCGAGCGCACCAGGCGCTGCAGTCCGGGCCGTGGTGAGGCAGAGCAGAGCGGAGCTGGGGGGCGGGGGGAGGAAGAGGAGGAGGAGGATTGGTGGATTTCAGGACTCTGTGCTTCTGCGTTGTTTTTGCTCCGAGCACTCAGCAGTCCGTCCGTCCGTCCTTCACTCCGAGCCGGACTCCTCTGCACTTCTCCCGGCCTACAGGTGAGTGTGAGCCCGGTCCAACCCGGAGCCGGTCCGCTCCGTGCTGGTTCCTGCTGCCTGTTTCATTTCCCACCAGCCTCTGCACGGATTTGTTTCATTGTCGCCGGAGAAGCATCCACATCCACGACGGCTGTGTGTGTATATGTGTGTGTGGCGGGGATGAGCGTCCCTTATCGCGGGATAGAGGCAGCTTGTCTCGGGTTAATTGTTTAAACCTTCAATTAAACCTGCAGAACCACCCCCGTGGCGCAGCAGCGGGTTGTGGCGCAAACACACGCCGAGCAGCGACTCTCTTCTCCCGGCTGTGTGTCTCTGCTTTCCCCCTGCTTCTCCATCGTGTTGTTGAACTTGTGTTGGTGTGTGTTTGTGTGTGTGTGTTTTGGCTTTAGTGCGCCAGAGCTGCTGCTGCTGGTTGTTGTTGTTGTTGTTTTGTTGAACTCTGCAGCTCTCTGTATCCTGCAGCTCTCTGTGTTTCAGAACTGATGGAGGTCTTTTTTTGTAATCTCCCTGATGGAGATGGAGGTGATGGTGTTTGGGATAGTGGTGCAGGCGTGGTCGCCTCTGCTGACCTCACCCCCAGAGCCAAAAACACTAGAATATTCCCATAATGCTCCTCTGATATTCCTACAGGGACTCTCAGTCTCTGCAGTGACCTTCTCTGTACTTTATGGTGTATTTGATCTCTCCTGCTGTCACTGTATCACTCCTGTGATGACCTCAAACTGCATTTGTGCTGAATAATTGTACATTTATTCACATTTTGTAGAATATAGTTATATTTTTGCAGTCTTAAATGATCCAGGATGATTCTGGACTCTTCCTGTAGTTGTAAATACAGAGATTATTGTGATTTTTGTGCAGTTTTCGGTAGTTTTATATGTTTAACTCACACACGGAGTTGTTAATAATATCCCCGCAGTGATTTTGCAGATTTTCAAAGTGTTTTCAGGACACTGTAGTTGTTCTGTGACAGCAGAAACGCTGCTGCTTTGAGGCGTTTCTTTTTTTTTTGCGCAGACCCTGTTTCAAATCCTGTAGAGCAATTATGTAATCAGATACAGGCTGGACTGCTGCTTTCTCTCCTCCTCCCTCCCCTTCTCCATTTCTTTCCCCTCTCCTCCTTTCTTTCTGTCACCTCCTGTTGTCGTTCCACCCTGATTTTCTACCCTTCTTCTTCTTCTTTCCTCATGATGTTGCCTCCTATCACCCTCTGACTTCTCCCTTCTTTCTCCTCCACGTATCTTCTTTCTCACCTCAAATTTTCCCTCATCATCGTTTCCTTTCTCCCCCACCTGTCCTCCTTATTTCTTTGATGCAGCAACTGGGAAGCATTTGGCAACTTGTTGACTGAAGCCTTTAAGATGTCACAGTAAGGTGTCAGGTTGTTCTCATGTTCCACAGCTCCTCCTGCTTTCACAACATACTGCGGTGACACTAGGATTATCTAATGAAGTTTAATCCTTTTGGGTGTAAATCAGTTTTTAGAAAGAAATCATTTGGATTGTTAAGAAGTTGAACTCCATGAAACCATCATATCGGTGTTGGATTTCATGCCCTGCCCCCACAGGGAGGTCAGAGGTGAGGATTCAGAGCTCAAGGACACTGTTGGAGGAGGTGAAAGTCAATCTGTCAGTCCCAGTCTTTGTTTTAACTGTAAGATCATCTCTTTGCACTGTAAGATCTGCTCTTTGCAATATCCTTCTTCTCCTAATTTCAAAACATTACTTGGAAAGCGTTCCTAAGTTTCTCTTGCAGGTTTAAACAAGTTGTCAAAGTAAAGCTGCACAATTCTGCACCACCATGAGTCACAAGTTTCACCAAACTTGTAAATGACTGCTATCTTAAAAGCCCAGACACACCAAACTGACTTCAGAGATCTAGCGGCAGTGAAGGCCCCCTGCTGCATTGCCTGACATCGCTGTGTCTTGGCCAAAAAGCATGTGAACCCTCCGCAAAGACTAGAGCTGATGGCCAACCACTAGTACATTCTGCACCTGCGTGAGAGGAAATAACTCCTCACATCAGCAAACGGTGATAGTCTGTACATGACATTCAAAAAGGGATACCAGAAGTCCGTCTGAGTTAGCCAGTTAGCACATTAACAACATAAATCAATGTTGAAAGAACAAAACATATTTACTGTGCACCAGTGAACAGTAACACAAACCATCAAGAAGCGTATCTGCGAAACAGCTCAATGGCTAAAGAAAAATCATCTTAACTTCCGTAACCAGTTTGTTTTGGTCTCACTCCCTCCTAACTTTAGCTCTTTGTTTACTTTCCTCAATTCAGTTTCTGTTTATGTGTGCTGAGCTGAACTGACCATCAGAGTGATTTCATTCACCGATGGGCTCCACCGCCACTGACGCCGTTTCAACATGCTCAAATGGCTTTAAAAAAACGATAAAAAAACGAGTCCGACGTTACAGGATGCACTGCACTAACTAGGGCGATGCTTACCGACGGCCGATCATCAGCTTGGTGTGTCAGGGCTTTAAAAGTTAACATGGGGCATGTCACCTTACGTCTGCTAAGACTGGGCATTGTTTTAAACTTCTTCATACTGCTGAGGGATACCTGAGCTTTTGTGGAAATGCCAAAACTTTTTGACACTTAACTTTAAAAAAGTAGTCTGGGGCGACCTCTAGCTCACCTGATACAGTGGGCGCCACATACAGGCTGCAGCGGCCTGGGTTTGATTCTGACCTGTGGCCCTTTGCTGTGTGTCATCCCCCCTCTTTCTCCTGCCTTTCCTGTCTATCTTAGTTGTCCTATTAATTAAGACAAAAATCGTAGTCCACGATTTAATGTTGCACTTCTGTAACGTTGTCAGACTCCTGATGGACACAGCAGAACCACAGATATCATCCTTTTTTTAATCCAACACATCCTCTTCTCTAGTAAAAACCTGGCACCTACATTGTCCATTATGCAACTTGACTGCCTACAGTTCAGCCTGAGATTGGGGTGTGTTATGCTAGTAGCAGCTAATGTAGCCTGGAGCCTCTCGCCTGCAGCAGTGGTGAGTGGCGAGCTACACAGGAAGCATCTTTGTATCCAGACTAGCACTGTACTTTTCTAAAAACAGTCTAGTTTCCATGTGACGTTCGCTGACGTCGTCAGAACGCAGACCTGCTGCTTGTGTTTATAGGCTCTTTAAATAAAATGGAGCGAAGCCAGAATTAGATGGAAAATAGAACAGGGTGCAGCGGGGTTTATGGGAAATGTGGTTTTAATTTAAAGGAACATAGAATGTGGTACGCAGCATCTTTAAAAAACATTTTCTGGACCTGTTTCCTCTGATTTTAGGTGTGGCTTCATCTGAAGCTGGGAGCTAATAATTAGGTTTATGCATCCGATCATATCCGTCGGCGTGTCAGGTTCACTCTGCAGGTTTGATGTTGATGAAGATGTTTTGCTCACAAATGATCTGCAGGGACGTTTTAAATGAATTGACTCTCCTGCAGGAAACATGCTGCCGGGTGCACTTTGGCTCAAAGTCAGACTTGTTTTTTTTCTCTTTCCCTTTCACTAAGACCTCAGCGGTGGTGATGATGATGATGCAGGTTTGTCTCAGCTCGGCTCGGGTGGCGTGATGCAGAGGGAGATTTGAGCTGTAAATCAGCAGCTGTGCTGCAGCGTCTCAAATAGCAGGCAGCAGTCCTGAGCTCTCAGCTATATCATTTTAATACCAGGCTAATATTAAACTGAACTGCTCATGTCGCATTTCACCAGCGCTCTGAACAAGAGGAGGCTGTGAAGGAATACACGGAGGACTTCAGATGAATACTGGCCGATTACATAACCAAACTCTTACAGAGACACTGGAAGATGCTGTCTGAAACCTGGACATGCACGTTAAGACTAAGTTTATGTTTCTAAAAGCTAGAAACCTGCTCTGTAACATTTTGATTTACCTGAGTATTGAGCCTCAACTGTGTCTGTAGTCAATAACTGTAAGCTGGTAGAAACTGTCTGGTCAGATTGGTAATCTTGCCTTTTATTCTTTGATCAGTTCCTAATTGAAGTCATAATTTCACCAGTTTTAGGCTGTATTCTCTTGGGATGAGGTTCTTGTACAGTTGCTTTAGTTTGGAAAATGTTTCACATTTGAGAATTTTGGCTTCATTAGTTAAAAAAAAAAACAGTTTTGTACCACAACATTGATCTCAAAATATCTGTAAATTAATTGGATGATCAGGGCTGTGTTCAGCTCTGACAGAATGAAGCAGAATGAAGCAGAAAATGGTAGTAAATTGAACACCTTGTTTTGTTATGCAGGTGCACTGCCTTTCAATGCAGTGGGGGTTCAATTTAAATCAACACAAAAGGGTGTTATTGGCATGGCAAACACACCTCTACATGAGCCTGGTCTCACTCCAAAGTCATCAAAATCTGGTGCTTGGGGAGTGACAAGCAGAGTCAGAAATCAACAATAAAAGGTGTCCTTTAATGTCGGCATGATGCGTGGCCAGTTGCCGTTACAGTTTATTGGTGCCCGGCGGCATCAGGGGAGAAACGCGGCAGGACAACCACAAAAGGCAGCAAAAGTCAGAGTGGGGCAGGTGGGAGGTGTGGTGGTTTGTGGTGGCCAAACAAACACCGACTTTCACCCAGGAGAGCAGTGTTTGCTTCCTGTAAGATTCTAAAGCCAAACCCTGTTCTTTTTTCCTAAATCCAACTACGTGTTTTTGTTGTTGAAGGAAAAGAAACGTCAGTTTGCAGTGTTGTACCGACATAGTGCGCTTATTTTGGAAGAGACTGTATGTAAACTGTAGATTTCCTGTGAAAACAGAAGTGTATTTTGAAAGAAGACAATGCATGTAACAGGCAGAACTTGACTTCAACAACCAACACACCCAGGGTACCTTGCACATTGTATGTGGACATGGAAGGTCCATGACCAAACGTTATATTTATAGATTAAACTTTAGTATATATATTTTAGCAATATATTTTATCACAACATGTTCACGATAATATTGTATTGTGACTTAAGTATTGTGATAAAATCATATCATGGAGCATCTGGTGATTCCCACCCCTCCTTCAATGCCTGCTGCACACTGTTACACACCATTTTAAAGACACATCTCGTTCAACCCGGAAACTGATTTGATATTGAACATACCCCTGGAACTCCAGCAATTGCGCCACAGCTGGACTCGGCCCTGATTGGCTCAAATTGTTGTTGAATCCGACTTAACAGTAGCCAACTCATTCATTTAAAGTCTTTCTCTTCTTCCTCACATAAGTTTAAGATTAAGATTTCACTTTATAATCAGAAAGAAATTCTAAAATTTGTCTTGTGTCCAGGGACGTTGACTTTTCCACATGAATACAAAACCAACATTCAACCAAACGACCAAAGCCATACTACCACTGTTACAAATCACATCAAACATCCTAAAAACTGCATTCAGTGCATCAATTTATCACAGTTTGTTTTCCTGACTCTCTTTCATCCTCTCTGTGTCAGTTTCTGTGTCGCACTTAGTTTTCCTTTCTCTTTGGAGCTTGTTCCACTTCTCTTGTAAACACGTCTGTGAGTGTGTGGCTGTATTAATTAGTGCAGAACACTGTTGACAGAGTGTGTGTCTCAGTCTGGCTGTTTGCTGAACGAGGACGAGGACGGTGGTCCGGCTTGATTGTGGGGACACGGAGGAGGAGCGGCTGCAGTCATGTGAACAGAAACACCATAAAGAACAGGAACCTTTGAAACATGTCTTTGATCCACCTCTGTGTACAGATGGAGTCAGTGTCTTTGTAACAGACTGAGGAGAACCGCAGAGCCAGAGCACATTTTGTCCAGTCATGGTGTGACAGAGGGCAATCAGAAGGATGTTTTAAGTGGTGCACCAGCAATTTTGTTGTCTTTGAGTCCACGGGGAGAGAGAGGAAGAGGATTTTGGGAATGTTTTTGAGTTCTGATCTTTTGTTTTGTCCGACCAACAGTCCGAAAACCAAAACTATTGCGTTTACAATCATATAATACAAAAGAAAGAAGGACATCCCTACAGTGCAGAGAAGCTAAATCTGACTTAAATCATTAACCCATTAGCAAATTTGTCGGTAATTTTTCTGATGATTGATTGATTGATTGATTGATAAAATAATTGCTGATATTTTATGCACTGTCAGAGTCCAGTCACTCTCAATCCTGAATTCAATTTGTCTGTTTGTTGCATTCTGTATTTAGATATTCTTCTTTAAAATGAAAAGTTTTCAAAAATAATCACAAAGCTCAGAGAAAAAAACTTAAAGCAGATGTTGTGAATGGTGACGTTTTAGGTTTTCACATATTGCAATGTGATTGTTTCGTGTTTAAAAAGAAAATCTAAACATCTAACTCCTAGTGTTGTTTCAGCTTTTACGTCTTTCACCTAAGTTTCTCTTAAAGGTTTACTGTGTAACATTTAGGGGGATTTAGTGGCATCTAGTGGTGAGGATTGCAGATTGCAACCAGCTGACACTTCTTAGGGTTAGAATTCCCGAAGTGTTCGTGGTTCATGAGGTTTTTACCAAGAGCCAAATTATCAGAGGTCTTTTCCTCTTCAAAACAAACAGACCAGGTGATTTAAAACAGTAAAAACACTGAAAAAGCAGTTTCATTTTTCAAATCAGTGTTTCTCCGATGATGTTCGGCACATTGGAAATCAGTGCTTTTTCGACATTGCTTGTCGTGGAGAGGCTGCAAACTACAGGGGTGGACCCAAAAATGTGAACGGCCCTGTCTAGAGCCAGTGTTTGGGTTGACCATTCTGGGCTACTGTAGAAACATGGCAGTGAAACATGGCGATTTCTGTGGAAGAGGACCTGCTCCCTATATAGATATAAGCAGCTCATTCTCAGGTTAAGAAAACAGGACAATTTTTATTTCCAGGTGTTTATACTCAAAAGAAAACATACTTATTATGTTATATTCCATTTCTGCCGATATACCCCCCTAAATCACGTTGGTCCCTTAAATCACCAGCTCCTGTTTGGCTTGTGACCCCTTAAAATGAAGTCATGTCCTCTTGTTGTGATCCCTCATCTCAGTTTATGGTCTCAGTGTGAGCAGGTTATAAAATTTCCTTCTATTCTTTGCAGATTGTTTTTATTTGAAGGACTTTTGAGACATGAGCCAGGCAAAGTGTCTCGGCTTTTCTGCATTTTCTTCTTTTCTTTTCTTTTCTTTTATTTCTTAAATCATCATGTGACCCCTCAGATTCATCTTAAGACCCCTTAACTGGTTTGTAGGTGAAGAAAACCCAGAAAAGAAATAAAGTGAGATAAGTTTGGCACAATGAGGATGTTGCAGGAGTCGATAAAATTCATGAGATTCAGGTGAAAGATAAATCTTTCCTTATTGATTATTATGTTTTATTCAGGCTTGGAGGTTTCTGGTGTGTTCAGAGTAAAATGAAAAGTTTCAGGCAGAATCCAAAGAAGGTAGGTGTCACAGCCCCGCCCACATGGTTTGATTGACATGGGATTTGATAATGAGGGGTTAATGATGAAGACTGAATTCACAAACTGAAGATGTGGTGTTTTGTCCCTTTAAAACACAGAGCTGTGCGGCGAGTTGTATTTTCAGAAATGGGGCCAGTCGACCGTGTTTCTGTCCTTTTTCTTGTCCTGCAGTCCCTCCCTTCTTCCCTCTCACGCCTTTATTTCTCCTTACCTTCATCCCTCCTTCCTTCTTTCTCTGGTCACCTCTACTGTCTCTCCTCCTTTCCTCACCTTACACCCCTGTCCTCCTTTTACTCTGATATTTTATCATATTTTTTATCCCACTGCTCTCCTTTGCTTGTCTCTTAAACTGCCTTGAACTAATCTCTTCTTCCAGCCCTGTTTCTCCTCCTCATGTCCTTTCATCCCTCGTTCCTCTCATATTCTGTACGTACATTTCCTTAACTCACATCATGAAGCAGCTTTTAAACGTATATTTCCAACTGCAGTCAATCAAAGCGTTGTTTGAAAATTGAATAAATAAAATGAGAAACTAAAATAATGTTGCTGAAAATGTTTCAGGGATTTTACTTAAAAAGCAGAGAGCATCATCTGCATCCCTCCGTCGTGGATTTGAAGCTTAAACTTTAAGCTGAAAGAGTTCGGATGAAAGGAGGAGGAGAAAACTTCATCTTGAGGCCCGAGGATGAAGAGGGAGGTGAGGGAGGGAGTGATGGATGAAGGGAGGGGAGGAAGGAGGGAGGGGGACATGTGTGGGAGAGGAGAGGAAAGCCAGGCGGGAGCTGGTCCAACGGGAGGAGGAGAAGGGAAAGGAGGGGGTAGTGGAAGTGTGGGAGCTGAAAGAGAGAAAACAGAAGGAGGTGGGAGGAGGGATACGAGGAGAGCTGAAACAAAACCAGGTGCCAAAATTAGCACCGCTGAAGAAGGGGAGAAAAGAGGATGATGGGAGGTTTGTATCAGAGGAGGTGCGATCATGTAGTTGTGATAAAGAGATGAAGGATGAGAGAAAGGGTGGTAGAGGAGGTCCAGGAGGTGAAGGTGAAGAGAAAAATGAGGACATGAGTTAACATACCAGCTGAGAAATATTCCCAGGAAGGAGGTAAGAGGAGAGAGAGGGAGGAATGTTCTGGAAAGTGTCCAGCAGATAGGAAGTGGAACGGTGCGACAGAGAGGAGGGTACGAAGGAGCGAGAGAAGAGGAGGAGGAGGAGGAGCAGATTTTTTCCCAGTGGCAGAGCTTCAGCCAAATATAGAGACGTCTGATGGAGACGACCACCTTCAGCAAAACACTGCAGATTTTATTAACTGCAATCAATCAGAGTCCAGATTGACGGCTCATACACGTATACCATCCACTCATACTCCCTTTCCACCAACATAGAACTGTTCCCACACCTGCTTTTGAAAGGTTCGGAGCATTTCAACCAAAAATAAAGTGGTTCAGAACCCCAAAAAGTTGGTTCACAGCTGGAACCAAAGCATCACAGGCATTCCTTGACCTGAGGTGCAAACCATGGCGCCATCAGTGGGCGTGTCATATTCTTCAGGTTGGAAAGAGGAAAATGAGAAGTCAAGTAAAATCATTAGAAAAAAGCGTGCAGTGGTCTCATTAGTAGCTGGTTCATGTAGATTGTTCGGGTAAAGACAAATATCTGTTAGATAGCACCAAGTTTCCAAGAATCCTGAACGCAACCATTTAAAGAACCAGAGCTTATTTGGTGGAAAAACTGGATTGTTCTGCAGCTTTTGACCAAGTTACTCCATTGTTTTAGGTGATCAAACCTTTCTTTATTCTAAATGTGTTCAGTTGGGGGTGTAATGATACATTGATCTGATATATGGATTAAATGATCAGCGGTCCAGTATCAACCACGCAAAGTGAAAACACTGATGCATATCATCATCTTTAAGATACGCCTTTATTGTGAAATTCTCATAGGACGTCTGTGTCACCATTTCCGTCCAAGCACACCTCCTTCCTAAACACTCAATCAGTGCTAGCTGAAGACAAAGAGGATACTGAGTGATGTTGTCTTATATCGATTGCAGACCCCAGAATCAAATCAAAATCGTATTGTGGCAGATTTTGTTATATCAGCAAATATCGTATTGTCTTTATAAAGATCGCGTTTTGACATAATGAGGCCTGAAAGAGGCGTACGCCACTTCCTACGCCAAAGTTGTGATCTATAAAAACAGACTTGATTGGAGAAACTTTGACCCATGCTTACGAACATTATGTTAACGGGACATTGGTGACGCAGATGGTGAGGTGGAAGCCTGGTTGTAGAAATTTTCGTATACTTTTTGGCGCATGACCTTTTTGGCTTTTGTCTGTACTTACATTTTTAGTATGGATCCGACGCACTGTTTTATAAATGAGACCCCTGGTGTTTAGGACTTCTTGTCCATGGTTGCTTAAAAGCAAAGCTGTTACTTTGAAGCTTTTGTGCAAAGCATTCTTCAAAGCTTTCACAGTAAAGCATTAGCATTTATACAAAGCTTTAATATCAATGTGGAGGGAAGATTCAGAGCCTTTTTGCACCTGAAGGTCTCAACTATGATTCTTGTTTTTGAGCTGGTTAGTTTTAGTTTCGCACCGCAATGATGTGAATGCACTAATTCTGTTGTCTTTGTCTGTGTGAACTGCAGCTGCTGGTACGTGACGTTGATTGGTTAGACGCTTCTCCTGTCCTCTTATATCTTCACTCACATCCTCTTGCAAATTAATTTCAGTTTTCTCCAGCTGACAATTTATAAAATTGTTGGACCAAATATAGAGCCCTGTTCCCCCTGCACCAAAAACCCACAAACATCTGGCTTTTGAATTAACAGGAAGGGCTACCATGTTTCATTTTGTTGGGTTGTTTTCCCCTTTTCGGTTCTGACGACAGCCTGCCAGAACTTCCTGTAATTTGTTTGAAAGTCTGAACCATCCAAAGAAATGGTTTCACACTAGAAATGAACCGAGCCAGGTTCACTTTGATCTTGACTGAAACCTGCTTCTGAGGTTGGGCTGTTTGGTCTGCACCGTGGGTCGTGGAAGTTTCACTCTAAAATTTTGGTTTGGGTCAAATTGAGAAGTCTGAAAGTCAGGAACAAATGACAAAGGTGTGAAAGGGCCCTCTGAGAATCTTAACATCAGTGTGATGAAGTATCCTAACCTGTATTAAAGTAAGTGGTTTAGCCAAAAACAGAAGCTCCCATTTGGGCATTTTATCTGATCATCTATTAATAGTTTCTCAAGTGTGAAAAGTCAACTCACAGCAAGAACCCCTTTTAATCGCTTACTCTTTATTACGTGAAGCATGAATTGCAGGATGAACTAGAGAAATTCAGGGTACACACACACACATACACACACACACACACACACTTAGATATCAGTGAAGCATGGCATGTTTGAACTGTCTATTTGTGATTCTGCTTCTTGTCATTCTTGCATGTGTGTGTTTATATAGCTGGGTTACGTCGGGGTGAACAGGTTTACCCTCAGCAGGGGTCAAACACACACACACACACACACACACACACACTGTGTCTTTTCTCCCTACATCAAGCTTCATCAATCATCCCTGCAGTGTTGAAAGCTGCTCCGGTGCTTCCACTGAAACTCACATCAAGACTCTGATATGTCAGATGTTGAGGAATCAACAAGAGCGGCTTCGCTCTCTCTCTGTACGCGTCATGACATCATAGATGCAGTTTCTTTTATAAGGTTTCAGAAAGCCAAACTGATCATGAAAGCTACTTAGCTCGTAAATGTTCATGTAAATTTCCACCCATGTAAGAAAAAAGACCACATAAGCTGCAGTTACACACCCGTGATATCTAATGAATAAGATATGTGAACAGAGTGTTTATAAAGACTCGGCACTAATTTGCAGCAGGAAGTATTTTCCATCTGCATGTTTCCAAAAAGGCGTCCAGCTCAGATTTTAGATTTGTCGGTTTATTTCCCGATAGATGCAGGCGGCTGCTGAGGCCAAGCAGATGGAAAAATCAGGGTGTTTCTATCAGGCCAGAAAATATGACTTTAGAGAAGATCTTGTTTGACTTTCTCTAATTCCTCTTTGGCTTCTAACACTCTCCTAATGATCAGTTCAGTCTGATCTGAACACTCTGCAGTCAGGGCTGCTGCCTAATTAGTTTTACAGACGTTAGATGAGACAGCAAAACCTCCCAGAAAGAGGTGGAGAGGAAGGTACAGAGGACTGAAACCATCAGGTTAGAGAATTGATTGTAGTTATTACTGAGGGGAAACCTGTGAGTTTAATTTGTGGATTATAGTACAGTACAGTACACTAGTGAAACATGTCTGTCATGGTTTACCACAGGTCCACAGTGAAGTCTTGGTGTTTTGTTTTGTCCAAACAGTGATAGATATTCATTATTACTTTGTTATGAAACAGAGATAAGCAGCAAATCCTGTGAATGTCTGGAGCTCACACCGAGCCAGTGATGGCCCATTGGTGAGCATCTGTCGCCCTAGTTTTTGCGGTGTGTCTTGCACTATCGGCCCTTTCCGGCTTTTTGAGGATGTTGAGTCAGCGTCAGAGCCTGTTGGTGATGGAATCCCTCTGATTGGCAATTCAGTTTAGTAAATGAGAAGAGAAAGGGAAGTGAGGAAAGCAAACAAATGGCTTAAGTCAAGAGAGTATGAAACCGAAAACAACTTATAACAACTAGCGCCTTGAATCCGTCCTGTTGGCCTCCGGTTTCCCTTTTTGGGTGACAAATACAGACTACAGCCGTCTGCTGTTATGGAGAGTTATTTCCTCTCATGCAGATGCAGAACGTGAGGGCTAGTTGGCCTTTGGCTGTAGACATTGCCCTACGTTCAAGTGCAAGTTTTCGGCTGCTAGGTAATCCAATAGTCGGCCTTTGTCACCAATTATTTGATGTATGTTTGGTGTGTCCTTGACGCTATGTGCAGAAACAAGATGCAAGCAGAGTTTCTGAGAAAAGCTCTTGTGGTTGAAAATTAATTACTAATTGCTGCAGAATAACTGCTTCATCAAAACGAGGGCTGCAACTAATGATTACTGTCATCATTGTGTCCTTTACAGACTAGTTCTTAATTAATTGTTTGGTCTATAAAACACAAAGGTTCGTGAAAAATGGCCATCACAGTTGGTTAGTCGAGTCCAAACTGAACCTTTTATAATTTTCATTTTTTCCAATTAACAGTTTAAAACCCCCAAAAATTCAGATATGAATTCAAATAAACACAAGAAGTTTGTGCTCTAAAAAAAAAAAAAAGGATCAGCACTCAGTGAATAACCTCCTAAGCCCTATGATAAGCTATTATGGCAAGGCTTAACTATACAGACCAGTGAGCAGTGATAACTAACATGTCTTTAGGGTCATCGGGTGGGAACCTCCTTTCACCGGTGTTTCGTCTTTCGTCTACACCTCCAGGAGGCTGGACAGTGATCTCAGCCCAAACAGCACTGCCACCTTCAACCAAGCCCAGGCTCCGTTTATGCGAGCTCCAGGCAGAAGCAATGCTGATACTACCTTTACTAGCACATTCACCATACTCTATTTCACACGCTACATAGCATAACTGCAATGTAAGCTAAAGTTAAAGGAGATAAATGAACTCACAGGATCAGCAAACACACTCACTTTGCAGCATGGTCTCAAACAAAATGGATTCAAATAGGCCACTCCCACACTTAAATAACCTTCCTCTTCCTGGATTTCCTTCTTACTTACACATGGCTTTCTCAGCCCAAACAGCACTGCCATCTTCAACCAAACCCAGGCTCCATACATGCGAGCTCCAGGCAGAAGCAATGCTGATACTAGCTTTCCTGTCACATTCACCATACTCTATTTCACACACTACATAGCATAACTACAATATAAGCTAAAGTTAAAGGAGCTAACTGGACTTACAGGATCAGCAAGCACACTCACCTTGCCGCATGGCCTCAAACAAAATGGATTCCAATAGGCCACTCCCACACTTAAATACTTCCTCTTCCTGGATTTCTCCTGACAGGAAGTGGATCTCTCCACCTGATCTCAAGGAGTTATGTGCCCTGCTTAGTAGTTCCCCCTGCTGGCCCCCAGCTGACATTATTTCTTCTGTAATAGATAAACTGGCTGCATTTAATTGCTTCATCTGACATTTCCCTCACTGTCTTCCTCAAACTCTGTCCCCGCACTCCGAGTTCCCCCAGGAGTGAGACAGTTGATCTTGCTATGAATCCCCTACACCCCACTTCCACTGGACAAATCCTAGTCTTCCATCCTCACTGCTCAGCTTCTGCTCCTAAGTCTGCATATCTAAGCTTTTTTCTTTCATAGGCTTCTTCCACTGAGTCTTCCCAAGGAACTGTCAGCTCAATGAAATAAACTATCTGTTGACTCACTGACCACAACACTAAGTCAGGCCTCTGCCTGGTACAGACTATTTCCTGAGGAACAACAAGCTTTCCCCCTAAATCTACTTGCATTTCCCAATCACAAGCACCTTCTAGGCGGCCACACCCTTGCCTCCTCACTAACTTATCCCTTCTGTATTTCTCTCCCTCACGGACAAACTGAATTACTAAGCCCCTATCCTTAACACCTTCTGAATTCACCTGTCTTCGTTTCCCTTCGATGCCTGCAGCTAAACATTTCAACACCTGATTATGTCACCATGTATATCGGCCTTGTGACAAGCTAACTTTACAGCCTGACAAAATATGCTTTAAAGTTGCGGTACGTGAACACAATGGGCATGATGGGTCCTCATTTACCCACAGTTTTAGGTTCTGGGGGGTTGGTAAGAGATCGTATGTAGCCCCTACCAGGAATCTAATACGATTCTCCTCCACACTCCACAGGTCCCTCCAACTAAGCTTCCTCTTCTCTACACTTTCCCAATTCAACCACTGTCCCTGTTTAGCCTGGGCCACTACCTTTGCACCCCTTACTATCTCTTCCTGTCTGCGTATCTGTTCTACAACCAGCTTTCTTTTATCTTTGAGGCCTGCTGTATTCCATACCGGTTTACCTGAGCCAAGCCCCAGGCCTCCCCGGCCAAACTGAACATTACCTACAATCTCTGCATGTCTAAGAGCTGTCTCTGCCTCCTGAACTGCCGATCTTGGGTTCCACTTCCTCCCCTTGGTTGGATTTGGAACCACACTCCTGACTACCACGTCCTTACTCCCAGATAACAAGAGCTCTGTCCTGACCTTGGTACATTTAAATTCCTCTGTTAAACTAGATACTGGCAGCTGAAGTATCCCTTTTCCATACAATGCAACACTACTTAGGCACCTAGGAGCGCCCAACCACTTCCTAATGTAGGAGCTAACCGACCTTTCAATTCTCTCCACAACAGATATTGGAATTTCATAAATTGACAGTGGCCACATTAACCTAGGATATAGCCCAAATTGCAAACACCACAACTTCAACTTTCCTGGAAGTTCTGATTTATCTATTCTATCCAATCCTTCAGCCACATCTTTTCTAAATTTCACCACCTGTTCCTTATCATTCAACTCTACATTGTACAACATACCTAAGTTCTTTACTGACTTTTCCCTAATTGTTGGGATGTCCTCATCATCTATGACAAACTTCCTATCACTTAACTTCCCTCTACATATCGAGATGCTTCTAGATTTACTAGGCTTGATTTTCATGCTGGCCCACTTGAGGTTCTTATTTACCTTCTCTAGTAGCCTCTTTGTACATGGCATTGTTGTGGTCACCAGTGTCATGTCATCCATGTAAGCCCTAACTGGTGGAAGATGCAACCCATTCTGCCGTCTCTCCCCACCTACCACCCACTTAGAAGCCCTGATGATTACTTCCATTGCCATAGTAAATGCTAATGGAGAAATTGTACACCCTGCCATGATGCCTATTTCTAGCCTCTGCCAACCTGTTGTGAAACCTGCTGTACTTAGATACAACCTAATATCCTGAAAATATGCTTTCACTAAGTTAACAACTACCTGTGGCACTCTGAAGTAGTCAAACGCACTCCAAATGAGGCTGTGCGGTACTGAACCAAACGCATTTGCAAGATCTAAAAATATTACATGTAGGTCCCTTTTGTTATTCTTCGCTGCCTGAATCTGGTGCCAGATCATGCTAGTATGCTCTAAACACCCTGAAAAACCTGGTATTCCTGCCTTCTGCACCATGGTATCTATTAAGCTATTCCTTTCTAAGTAGCTAGCTAGTCTCTGCGCTACTACACTAAAGAAAATCTTCCCCTCCACATTCAAGAGAGAAATCATCCGGAACTGGCTAAGGTCCACAGACTCCTTCTCCTTAGGAATGAGGACACCCCCTGCCCTACGCCATGCTCTTGGTATAATTTGTTTTTCCCAAACTATTCTTAGCTGTTTCCACAAAAATTTAAGGGTATCAGGCGCACTTTTATAAACCCGGTAGGGGACTCCATTAGGCCCTGGGGCCGAAGAAGCCTTTGCACGCCTGACCACCTCCTGAACTTCCTTCCACCTAGGTGGCCTGACATCCATCTCATGCTCTATCCCTCCTAATGGAGGGATATCAGGTGGGAAACCTACTATCCTATTCTTCTCCAAATCTGAATATGTGTTTCTCAAATATTCTTCAACCTCTAACCTTTCTGCTTTAAGCTGCCCTCCCTTTTCCTGGCTGAACAATCCTTTAACAAACTTAAAAGGGTCCCCGAAAAAACCTGTCCTAGCATATTCCTTCTTCCTCCTCTTTTTCCTGAGATGCTCTGCCCTTCTAAGAACTGCTAGCCTGCTTCTCAACTCCTCTTGCAACACCTTAATTCCCTCCCTTTCTTCTTCTGTAGCCTTTTTCCACTGCTTTCTTAACTGTCTCCTTTCCTTGACTAACTTCTCTATTTCTCTCTGCCGCCTAGACTTACCTGACTGTACCCTCTCACTCCTCTTTCTCTCATGCACCCCAAACCTCTCTACACCATATGAATACATTATATCTCCCATCTTTTCTAACCTTTCTATTGCATTTCCTCTAAGCCTACTCAAGATTACTGACAAATCTCTATTAACTATCTCCCATTCTTTACTGTCATTTGCTCTAGGCCATCTAACTCTAACCTTTTGCTCCATGGTTCTCTCTCTGGCTAGCATACTGGCCTCAGTGTCACCTGCATCCTCTCTTACTACCCCCTCCTCCTCAGTGGCAGCGTTACTGATATCCTGTGAACTGTGGTTTTCTACCTGCCGCTGGACTTCATCCGACTGACTCGACTGACTTCTTAGAAAGTACTGATCAATGCGGCTACTCTGCCCTTTCTTTGCCACGCACTTCTTCTTTCCCTGATGAGTTCTGAGGCCTTTCACTGATGTTACTTTCTGCCAGCCGCAAGGGCAAACCTGAAGCATCTTGTTCTCAACTGTGCTACTTTTATCCTCTACAGATGCGCTCACCTTGCCCTGAGTGCTGCTAATTCTAGCACTGGTGGATAGGTCCGTGCCCCTGTCCTTCACTGAGTCACAGATCCAAGTCATAGTCGTGGCCGTTCCAATATCTGTTACCGTGTAATCCACCTGTGAGTCATCTTCCACCCCTGCTCTCGCTGACTCTTGGGGTATTTTTCCTATGTTGGCTGTAGCTAATTTTGGTTGTAGTAAGGCTGCTAGGCCTCACCACTGCTACCATGGGTTGCTAACCCATGGTAGCACCGTTGGGGTCTTTTCCCTCCTGTCAGCTGTCTTTCCAAGCAGTCACATGGTCTTTCCCTTGTTGTCAGCTGCCCTATTCACAGCAGTCACTAGCTGGGCTAGTTCTGAATTCAAATAAACACAAGAAGTTTGTGCTCTAAAAAAAAAAAAAAAAGGATCAGCACTCAGTGAATAACCTCCTAAGCCCTATGATAAGCTATTATGGCAAGGCTTAACTATACAGACCAGTGAGCAGTGATAACTAACATGTCTTTGGGGTCATCGGGTGGGAACCTCCTTTCACCGGTGTTTCGTCTAGTTGGTCCCACGACACCTCCAGGAGGCTAGACAGTGATCTCTGGCGTCCCAGAGACACTCCCCTAATGCCAGGTCTCACTGCTCCCCACACTAACCGAACAACCTCCTAAACTGAAGCTGAAAATGGACTGACTAATTTGTATAATTAGTTAATGTTTATATTATTTTTAAAGCAAAAATACAAAGTTTCCCCAAAGCCCTGGCTTCTCAGTAGTTAGGATTTACTGTTTTCCTTGTCTTATTTGATGGTAAATCAATAGTTTTTGGAATTTTGGATTGTTGAGTGGACAAAAAGGAATTTTTTTAATTGTCAGAGTAATTAATGATAAAAAAGGTAATGACATGAACCTTCATTTGAAAGAGACAAATGGCAAATCCTCACAGTGGAGAATGGCTGACATGTTGTCATAATAATTGACTCCGATAATCAATTACCAAAAAAGTATTTTTTAGTTGATCGTTCAATTGATTAATCAACTTATTATTTTGGCAGTCATCAAACTACTCTCAGTGTACTGTGTCTTCTAAATACACACAGTCAGTGCTGTTATTAACAGTCACGTCCATTCACTTAACACACTGAGACATGTGTGTGTTTTGGACGGTCATAGTAATGTGACGTATTGTCCACATGTGTTTACTTTAAATTGTTGGGAAACACTCAAACACACACACACACACACACACACACTCACAGAGTGATGCTCTCTGCGTTGACCTTCAGCAGAACTCCATTTAATTTGATTTCCATGTAGCCAAAGGCGTTTCTCAGTGACACACACACACACACACACACACACACACACACACACACACACACACACACACTACGCTCACATTCCTGATAAATGAAATGTTTGAGGCTCCCAGATGTGGTCAGACGACACACCACCATCTGTAGTGTGTACTAGTGTGTGTGTGTGTGTGTGTGGTTTGGTATCCTGAAACAGCAGAAGCAGAGTCATTTTGAGGTTGCTGGTTCAAATCCCAGGATGTACAGGGAAGGGGGGAGGGTCAGCAAACTCCCTCCAAACCTGCTTGGCATTATGAGAAATGAGTGAGAATGGAGTTTGATGAGAACAGACACAAAATAGATCCAGTTTAAAGTGAATCAGGGGTAAAGTTGCGACTTTTAGGTTTTGTTTTAGCTGCATGTGTGTGTGTTTGTATAAATATATATATCGTACACACCCTGAGGCGTTGCTGTTAAAGCGAGGGTGGGGTCGACATGCAGAGACTGAGAGGAAATGAGTGCTTAGTTGAAACTGGGCAGCTGCCTCTGGACCTGCAGACTGTGTTCTCTCGTGATCTGAGGCTGTGTTCACATTGTACAACATGACTTCAGGTTATCTCCTGCATGTGATCTGAATCTGACAGAGACCCGGTATATCAGCCTTCCCTTTCTGTTGTGACTGTCACCTCTGTGTTTGATTGCAACAGCCTGTTCGAAGATACGAGTAGCTGCAAATCCAACATCGGTGTTCATGTTCTTTTTTGCCTACTTTGTGCGTGTCTGTGGAGGTCCAACAGGTTTCAGCTTAAACAAAACTGCACATGGTGACACTAAAACAGGTGTACTTCATTGTTAAGTAAGATTGGACATTCATTCTTAAACTTGGAAACAGTAGTTGATGAAACAGTCTCACCGAAAGTTCCATTTAGTAGCTGATGTTAGAGCTGCTTTTGATAATCAGTCACATCGCCTCGGCCAGTTTGGATCCAACTGATTGTATACGTGCAGGAGTAATCCAATTTTTGATGGCATTATCTGGGTGTGTTAATCCAACTTTGAGAAATTTGATTTTCAGTTGGACTAACATGTTAATATGTATTTTAAAAGTCTGGTTTTTGTCAGACTCAAACAATAAATCTATTTCCTCTAATGTCATGTAATTGTATTGAATGAGGTTGAAGAGCTTCTTACCCTCTGAGCAGAGGACGAGATCAGCCTCCATATAACAGGGACGGTAAATGATTGTTTTTGCCATGTTGTTATTGTTAAGAAAGCGCTGCTGGAGCCTATGTTATATGTCAGACTAGAGGCCAGCACCGTTGTGTTTAACGCCGCGCTCACTTCTCTGTGATTGGTTCACTCACGCTGCATGAAATCAGATTCTCTCATAAGCATTTTTGTGCATTACTCAGCCCTGAAAGGTTGTTTTTTTTCATCACAGAGGAGGTTTCCTGGAAATTCAGATCAAATTTTCAGCAGGGTTTGACTTCTGCTGCTCTTTTGCACTGTTACTATGACGATAGAGAGGATTACATCACTGACCTCCACCCCTCCCGTCTCTGGGGCAGAGGTGTAACACGACCCCTGGTGACATCATATACCACATTACATTTGTCAGTGTGTGTGTGTGTGCATTAAGCTGAGGCTGCTGGCACGGGATATTTTTATTTCAGTTCAGTCTACATGTTTCTTAAGATGAAATAATTATATTTTCTTACATATCAATGTTGATAATTAGGATAAATTAGACTACGCTGCAAAAACATTTTCTTGTGTTTCTCGTTGCGGATTTCAAACAGTCAAATGAGCTTTTATTTTGATAAGGTATGATTGAAAGTGTAGACGCTGATTACAACAGTCAAAACATTTAACACATATAAATAATTGAAAGCAAAAGTGATCATTAATCACCATGTTGACTTTTGGGTGGTACTTTTTTAGCTTTTACTTAAAAATGTGTTTTGCCTGCAGTCAGAAGAGAAACCAAAATAAAATAAGAGTTTTGTAGTGCAGGTAATTGTCGGCCTCTCTGCAACTTGGCAGAAATGGCGTTTGAACAGAAAAAATAGATGTTTAAAAAAAAAAAAAAAAGCTGCGCAGCACTTGGTAGCATTCACGTGTTTTTTTAGAATTTGATTGTCCACGTCATCAATGTTCGGTACAGCCTGAGAGTTGTGATTAATATTGATCGTGTTTGTATCAGATCCGTCGTTTCTTAAAACATTTTCCCCAAAACTTTCTCTGCAACTGTAAAATGTTTTCAATTGAGAGAATGTAGTCTTTCAAGTTTGACCCCAGATTGCTGATACTAAGTAAGACATGATATCTGTCAATAGATGGAGGTCTGTCGGTGCATCAAGAAAACAAAACTGAACTGAGCACAAATCATTGTCTATGAGCTGGTGGCTGCTTCAGATACACAGCTGCAGACACACTGTGTGTGTGCGCGCGCTCAGAGGGATGTTAAGGAGATTTACACCAGAGTATTTCTTACCCACAAATACCCGCTGACACACTTGGCATCATGGGAAATGAGTTTGATGACATTGGACAGGGAGGGGGAGGGGTCACATGTCCTTGACTGAGCGCACATTTATGAGGATCTGTACGCGCACACACACACACACACACACACACACACACACTGATATCTCACGGCTCAGATCACTGTCGCAGTTCATGCCCTCCATATTGTCTAGCTTTGATCATTTTCAGGCGATATTTAATGTATCTCACCAAATAACCATAATTTAAAAGTGTCAAACGTTGCTTTAAGTCTTTTGGTTGTCTAACCAATCCAATCCATCGAAATTCTCAGAAAAATTCAACAACAATTCACTTAACTCCTTTCTCTGAAATATAAGATTAATACTTGAGTAAGTGCACGTTTTATTGAGTACGTCCAGCACAAAATGGCAGCTGCGTGGTTTAAGGTAAAAAAACAAATGAGGTTATGACAGGATACCTTTGAATTCCTGTCAGCATTAGCCTAGCGCATGCTAACAACGTGATAAATGCAAAATGTGACATGACACATCATCGACATGTCATCATGCAAAAGTTGTTGCATTTAAGCTGTTGTATTTCTCCAAATAGATACTACATTTCCCATGAACCTCTTTGGTTCCTCTTCCCTAAAGTTCCTTGGTATGTTAGGAATTAGAGCATTTCTAGGGGTACAGCAGTGTGTGACAGACAGACAGACAGACAGGTGAGTCGGTGCGACAGGTGGGCGGTGGGTCTTGAACCTGCTCTGTTGAGGAATGTGTTTGATCCCATTTTAACACTCGGATCAGCAGGATACAGACACTGGAACAAAGAACTACAGTTACTGTGAAAACACACACACACACACACACACACACACACACGTACGTCCTGTGAAATAGATTAGATCTGACATCCCACAATGCACTGCAACATTAGCCGGGCAGTATTGTGGGCTGTAGAGAGAGGGAGAGAGAAAGTGTCAGCTGGCAGCTGGCCAGGGCGAGATGATGGGATGGATCGCCATGACGACACAGCCGACCCTCCAATCTGGACTGCGAGGAGCAGAGTGTTAGCGTGCTGTGTGTGTTTCTGTGTGTGTGTGTGTGTGTGTGTGTGTGTGTTGTGTCAGTGTTATTTTGGGACCCAAGCTGCCGGCAGATGAAGTGTTGAACAGATATTTTTCTGGATATTTTTGATCTGTTTCGAGCTGAAATTCAGTTTCTGTTTAGTTCAAATCAGAAAAGCTTTGTCGGCGTGAACGGTGAACTGAAGTTACTGCCAAACACAATTTAACAGTTTCTACTGCTGCGTCTATTAACGCTGCTGATACCTCACTACTAGATCTACTGCTGTTACTGTTACTGCATGTAATGCTGGTATTAGTTGTACTACGATAAATAAGTTGCCACAATTAATCAATACACATCATGTCTCTCATGTCAAACAGAAGTAGATGTGAGCAGTAGAAAGAATGAGTTATAAATAATAAATAGGCAGGTAAGTATTGATTTTAGGATTATCTGTGAGGAGAACTAAGAGACAGTAAAGCTTTGTGAGAACGTTTTCTTAGATTGCACAAGGAAATCATTGTTATAGTTCAGTACTGTTTGTATAGTATTGAACATTAATAGTTTTTGACTGAAATGTAACTTGAATTTCAAAAACGCTGTGCGAGTATCAAAGCATGGCATCGAGTGACTCAGATATCTGCAAATAACTTCCGGATTTAAATTTGTACAAATAAGACGCAGTGTGCTTGACTCACGATTAAACCTTGAAGACTGGGTGCTGGATCCTTCATGTGAGTGAAAATTAAACAAAGTGACTTTGCGTGATTTAAATCTGAACATGATGCTAGCTATGGTACTTAATTTAGGCAAATGAGCATGAAACAGAAATGAACCAAATGATTCAGTGAGAAAATTTTATGTAATTTATTAAACGATAATGATGAAAACAAAATCTGTAGGAAAATACGTCTTCAAGCTAGTGTGTTACTTTGGCTAGGGCTACAACAAGCTATTATTTTAATTAGCGATGAATCTGCCGAACATTTTCTCTATGAATCATTTTGTCTATGAAATTCCAAAAAAATAGTGAAAGAGGATGAGAGGTGAACTGAACAAGGCTCTTGGATGAGAGGGAAATGTGCTCAAGAAACTCAAGCAAGTCCAGTTGCCTACAATACAGCACTAAGGATGTTTGATTAACACATTTAGGACTTCCTTGATGAGGGCTGGTCAGATGAGATCGATGGATTACATCTGCAGTGACAGTGGATGCGAGTGAAAGCAAACTGTCTTGTTATATTTGTGAGACCCAGTGCTGGGAACGCACAGGAACACATAGACAACACTAAAACTATATCAATTAACCAACTTTTCACTTTCACCGCCCTTGGCGCTCTGCTGCACCGTCTGTGCCAACGAGAGTACGCTCTGCCGTGAGAGTGAGAGTAAAAGACACAGCTCCAGATCTAGAAAATCTAAATGTAGTGGCAGATGCTGATGTTGTGGTGATGTGCCACAAATAAATGAACATGTGGGAAACCCTGGGAGTTGCCTAAACTTTCTTAGTTTGAGACTTAATACAAAATTTGGCCAACAGAATACAAAACCAAGAGATACGTCTCCAGACAAGCTTAGCGAGGCTTCAGGAGCACCACGGTTAACTCCATGATCCAGCTGGTGTGCTCCTGGGAACCGGGCGGTTTACTGGTGGATGGAATGGAGGGGAGGATGAACTTGTTTAAGGGTAAAACCGCAAATGATGGGCTTTTTGGCTTGTTGTATTTTCGCAGCATAATGATTAGGGTCATGTCCACATATTGCATGATAAGTCGATGATGTACTTATCGTGACAGGCCTGTATGGAACAAACCATCCCCACAGCTGGTCGACTGTGAGTGATACCCCTTCATGCCAGTGTTGGGAGAGCATGTATATTAAAGCCATTTCCTTTAGCACTGAAATGTCCTCACTCTTTATCAGTCTGTTTCTCTGAAGAGTAACTTGAGATTGAGACAGCTGATGAATTAATTTGTTTTGCCAAAAACAGGTTTAATGTCATGTAACTGTAACTTACAGGCTGGTCGGCTCAGGATTGAAGGTGAGGCATTGAATTGTGATATTTTTTGTTCCTTTTGTGGGAGTTTTTGCAGACAAAAATGACGGAAATGTTTGACTCTTAAGTCCAAAAGGGAAACATTTTGTGAGATATTGTTGTGAGGACAGTCCAAGGTCGAAACTGTAGAACAAAAACATCCATTAGTGCAGGTCACCAATCATACAAGCAAGCAAAAACAAAGGAGGAACGAAGGTTAGATGACAGATAGGGCAGATAAGAGAGATGAGACGAGGCGGAAAAGTTTGTAACAGAGAGTTAACATCTGCAGGGATGTTCAGACGGTCATCTGAAGGGTGGGTGTGGTGTGCAAAACACATCTGGTCCTGTGGGTCATGTGGTTTTGCAGGGTGTGTGTGTGCATGTGTCAGATTAGCTCTGGCCGTCATTGAAAAATATGACTGAAGAAAAGGAGGAGGAGGAAGAAAGGAAATGAAAGGACAAGGAAGCACAGAATGAGCCGAAGGGAAAAGGAGTGGAGAGGAAGAGGATGATGTGTTGATAAAGATGGAGGAGGGCGGGTGGGGAAGAGCGGAGAGGGTGGAGGAGAGAAATAAGGATGGAGCAAAGAGCGAATAATTAAAGGAAGAAGGGGAGATGAGGGAGGATAAAGGGAAGAAGTCTTCATGTTCGTTTGTCTTTTCTAATATTTTCTACTCTCCCTCCTCCTCCATGCCTCCCTCCATTTCACTCCCCCCCCTCTTTTCTTCCTCCCCCACTCCTTTTGGCGCTGACCCAGCCGCTCCACCCTCCTCCTCTGTGATCCGTCCTGCTTCTATCAGAGTTTGGGAACAACCAGTTCTCTACAGATGCAGTCTCCAGAGCCTGAACCCCCACCCAACACACACACACACACACACACACACACGCACACACACACTTTTGCTTTTACTGCTCTGTAAAGCAGCGGTGGCCTCTGTCTACTCACTCGCTGCCTTTCTCGGCTGCATGTTAACTAAACTCCACTGACCACATCAGACTCTTCACTCTGTAGAAATACTACAGCTTTATTTATCATCAGATTACAGTTGTAATTTGTTTTGGGGCGTTCAGGGTTCTTGCAGTGAAAGTCATCTTCATTCTTCCTCACTACAGACAGATTAAGGCGGGGACACATGTTCCATCTGTTGAAAATTATGACTCTGATTTGGGCGTGAGTTGTATAGAGAATGTGAAGATACGTCACACTCTGTAAGACGGGGCGCCATCTTTGAGGCATATTATCTCTATTACCAAAGCGTGGGCTACAAGTTTACAATGTCCGGGTATGTGAGTGGAGGCATTGCGTCAGGGTCTGTCATCCACCTTTCAGCTGCCAAGTCATTTGGATCTGTGTTGTTTAGCGTGAGTATTTTGTCCAAATACTGTTGCTTGACAACCATAGTGACACAGTAACGCAGCTTTTCCTTTTAAGGTGGTACCCCTGTTCGAAGCATTCAACACGGCATTGAGTTCGAATTATAAAAGAATCTAATCTGATCTGAACCTAAATAGGGTTTTTATTATAGTTATGAAGGAGGACCACCTGATGTGAAACAAACACCACCTCCTCTAACGGCATAAACATTAATTCACTCCTACGAAATAAAGCTTCACCACAAGATTTTTTTTCTGGTATGTCATGTTCTATGTCACAAATGTGCCGAGGGTTGCGGCAGTGTGAGATTTTCACAGTACGATAACCATCTCAGAAAAAGATTGCGGTATTAAAGAACTTATCTTATTATTTATCCTGTTATTAGCGACACGGTGGTGCAGTGGTGAGCATTGTTGCTTTACAGCAAGAGGGTTCTTGGTTTGAACCCTGGGGTGAGGGAGCCCTTCTGCGCCAGTGTGGCTCTTCTCTGGGTACTCTGGCTTCCTCCCTCGGTCCAAAGACATTCAGGTTTATTGGTGACTCTTTCACACCAGGATAGTCCGGGGGACTCGGATCGATTGGGCGGGGAATGCTGAAAAATTTCACACCTTCATTTGGTTTGGTTCACTCTTACACTGCACTTTTTAAAGCGTACGAAACGGCCTGGACAACGTCACGCAGTTACAACAGCTGCTCGTTTGGGGGCGGTATTGCCTGAAACAACCACTGACCGGGAAGAAAAAAAGCATGAGGAAGAAGAAAACCCGACTCATTGATTGGCTAGGACGGAAAACGGAAATCCAATCCCCTTCAGCCGGCTTGATCACCACAAAAACACCAAACACCAAAAGTAGCTGTTAACTTGTATATCATGGTATACCTTGAAAAAGATATAGGCCGAACACTGCAACCCTGAACATGCCATAAAACATGATGGTAAACTGTAGAAAGCAGCATGGAGGCCAGTGAGAATGTTACAGTGGTTACTTCTGTTTTTCATCTGTTACTAAGTCAGTCTCTCTTTCAGATTAAGTGTTGACTAACTTTGTAATGATGTTTGAGCGTTGCTTGCACTGAGATGGACGGAATCTGTGGCTGAGACGACAAAGAGTCAAGTCATTGTAACCTTTGCCACTAAAGACAAAAGTCAGATGTCAGATGAGACATCTGTGCACTTGCACAGCGCAGCAGCCAGTATAGTGAGGAGAGCAGCGGTGAGGGGAGTGGGGGAAGACTCCTTAAGGGATGCACCGAATATATTGGGCCGAATATTGCAAAAAAAACACACAGTTGGTATTCGGTGGAGTAAGTGAAAAGCAAGGCTGAATAATAGCGGCGTGTTTTGATAACGCAATCAAACAGCGTGCGGTGACGGACAGAGTAAAATGTCGGCAGTGTGGTGATAAACAGTAACGGCGAATCCCGCCGGTTGTGGGTTGAACAGGGGTCACAGACACGGACAGGAATACATATTCCTGTCAAATACGGCGGCGCATTATAACGGCTTACTGGCGAAGAAGTCCGGCTCCAGGTGAATAACTTGTTGTCATGACTGCCCAAAAGTACCTGAACAGCTGAGCCGTGGGGGCACACAGTATGTGTCTTATCAGAGGAGAAACTTTAGGGACTGTTCGTTACTTATGAAGGGACTGTCAGAGGAGGAGGGTGGCTGGTTGATTTTTATTTCATTTATTTATTTTATTTTGATCCCCCCTATGTTCATCACTTATTGATGCGGTTTTTGAAGTATGAATAAGTCAATAAGTGATTTATCTTTTTATAAATGACAAAAGGCACATCTGCCTCATTTTCCTGATACTACTCAGAACCATGATACTTTCACTGGTATCGTACCGTGGGTCCCAATTGAAAGAAAAAGACTTGCAACTTGACTTGTACTTTAAACACCATTGACTTGTGACTTCATTTTCAGCTCCTGTAGCTGTCCTGTCATATCTGCTGTTTAGTCAAATCAGATTGGAGCTTTGCAGTAAACACTCCTCCTCCTCAGAGAGACGGACGGGTCAGAAAGAATTCTGAAGAGTCCTCTTGACCTTCACTGTTTATCTCGAGTGCTTCGTTCCTCCTCCTGCTGTCTGATCCCTCCTTTCTTTCCTTCCTCCTCACATTCTTTCGCTCCATCTTTCCTCATGCATTCCCTCGCTAATATGTTTCATCTCCCTTCTTCCTCTCCTTCTTAAGCCCCTTTCATATGAACTTTAATCTCTTCTTCGTCTTCTCTGGTCTTATCCCTTTCTCATTTTCTATATTTGTACTCCTTAAACACTTGTAGTGCTTGTGAAGAGATGTATTCTGGGTAAAGCAGTCCTAATTGTGTTTGATTTAAACACTAGAGAGACATACTGTGACAAATCATGAAGTATTATGGTTTGTACTGGTCCTGCTGCAGTAAAACTGGTCTCTACTCATGTACTGATGTGTTCTGGTTTGTGTTGATAAAACTGGGTCTGGTCTTTGTTGGCTCTCGATCTGATTTGCTCTGCTCAGTGTCCTGCGTGTGTGTGCGTGTGTGTGAGTGATACAGATATGGTGCTCACTTCCTGATAAGCAGAGTAAAAACGAGGTTATCTGCTCCCAGTGGAGGCACCATTAAACCCACTCCTCCTCCTTCATCACTGCTCCTCCTCTTCCATTTACCTCAAACTCTTTTACCGGCTACAAAATGTCCGTCTCCTCCCTGTGTGTGTGTGTGTGTGTGTGTGTGTGTGTGTGTGTGTGTGTGTTTGTGTGTTTGTGTGTGTGTGTGTGTGTGTGTGTGTGTTCAGAGCTGACGCCCACAGACGCCCACTCAGTGATCTGCATTATACTCGTTTCCAGTGAACAGGAAAGCTGTGAATTTCTCCCTCTTCGTCTGTTACTATGAGGGTGTCTGTCATCTTCTGGTGTGTGTGGATAAAATTGTCTCATGATGTATAGTATAGATTAAAGTTTTTCTCTCTTAATAGAGATTCTGATACCGAAACTCTGAGTGTCTTCTGATACCAGTGTGCACAGGAAGCTTCAGTCCACTATCTCTAGGAGCTGCATCCATTTTAGACAATTGTGCATCTCTTAATTTGTTTTCAGTGCCATCGCTCATTGCCAGTACAGGAAGTAGCGTGTCCTTTATGTAGAGAGAGGATGTAAGGGTGTGGCAAGTTTGACTTTTATGTGTTTTTATAACTGCCGCCGTTTCCTAACCCTAATTGAATTGCAGTTGACGTGTACAGATTTGACTTAAAGTTAGACTTAACGAAACGATGTGAGTGAATGTAATTTTGATTTTTGTGCTGAATCTTTTAAGTATCTGAATCTCTGTCAGTAGGGTTGGGGTGTTGCAGTCATCTCACAGCAAGAGGGTTCGGGGTTCAACCTGCTGGTCAGCCGAGGCAGCTGGGGTTTGCTTGATCTCTCAGTGTAAGCATGGGTTTTTGGGGGGTTTTCGGCTTCCTCTGACAGTCCAAAGACATGCAGATTAGAATTGGTGACTTAGAATTGCCTGTAGGTGTGAATGTGAGCATGAAGGATTGTCTGTCTCTTCAGCCCTTTTTACACAGAGGTTGCACTATAGGGCTGCCTTGTCTGTGATTTTAGACAACATGCAGTCATCTTGGAAGCAAATGTGATGTGATGGGTGTGATGTGTAACACAACAGTGTTGATCTCTAGTGTGACATAGGACATACTAGCATTGGGCAGCACTTCCTAAACAATAACAATGGTGTTAACATGGCAATAACAATCATTTACGGTCCCTGTAATGTGTCCGCTGATGTTGTCCTCTGCTCAGAGGGTAAGGAGCTCCCAGACCTCATTGTCTCCCCATTTGTGAACATTTTCGGCAGCTGTTCTTCTCTGAGGTAGCTGCTAACTGCTATTAACTGCTTTTTAAATTTACCACAGTGGGTGGCACAAATAACACGTTGTCAAAATGTCACAACTGTCCTGTTCTGTCAGCTGTTCTGTCTTTTGTACAGACACCGATTCAGTGCTGTTCCTACCTCCACTACCGGCCTAAAGGTTAGACTCTCGTTCCCCCATCCCAAAATCATATCTTTAATATACAACGGTGATGCAGATAATGTTAGATAAAGAGATAAGCAGTTACATAAGAAAAAAAAGAATGAATGATGCTCAAAAATATTAAAAATTATCCACTTTTATGTATCAAAAGTTTGAATGTGAGTAAAACGTTAGCAACTAATTTTGTTGATTTAGCAAAGGAAGTTAATGATTTCTTGGCAAAGGATCAAATTATATGATCACTATGATTCTGTCAAAACTTCGTAAATGATCCAGCCTGATAGTTTTAGTCTCAGAATTTTTCGGAAATTGTTATTTTTTTAAAATCTATTGTAGTTTGTTATTATTACCTAAATTACGTAACATTATTAACCTACACGCCCCAAGTGTCTCAGATCAAATGTTCTCGAAGGTTCTTCTCCATCATGACTGCAGTGGGTTAAACAGACAGAACCCCAGACCTGCGAACTTTAACCTGGATTTTCCCAATCTGTCTAGTTCATGGAAAGTTCAGGTTTTCCCATTAATGTGTCCCTTTCTGTCTGAAGGTCACAGATCCACACTGGAAAACCGACCGTAATGAGAGGAGAGAAAAGGCTTCTGTCTTTCCTCCTCCTCCATCTATCTCTCTGCCGGCCAAATTAAAGCTTAACTTCATTAAAATGACTCAGTCTGATTGCATGAGAGCAGAGCTCCGTTTCCCGGCCCTCGCTCCCTCAATGTGTTGTTGTCAGTGTCGAACGTTCCCAGGCGTCTGGATCGACAATCAGCCCATCTGTCTGCTCGCACAGACACAGTGGCCATTCAGAAATGGATATGAGGGAATAATTGTGCTGTTTATCAGAGAATATCACATTTATCCTGGAGCCATTTGGCTGCTGCGTTGGGCTCGTGTGTCGCCCTTTACAATATGTGTCTTGGGTTTGACTCTCTGCTCTACAAAGCTCGCTTCCATTGCTTTTATACTGAGAGGCGTTTCTGATATTTCCTCTACAAATTGGCTGTTTATCAAAGGCCCTGAGAGGCCGATGTTTTCTGAGATGTGTCAGTAAACACCTGTTGCACAGAGGTGTTGGACCAGGGTAAAGGCAATATCACAAGGATAAATCCATTCACTGATGGTAATGACTGTCAATTATTGTTTTTTTGCCGCAGCCACAGATAACCTCAGATACACCGTCCTACCATGTGATGTGGAACTTTTATGTAAAGCTAAAGAAATCTTCCTAGAAATCCGGTGCAAACTGAGACTTTGTCAAAGTACATAAACTCTTCTAAATAAAGATCTCTGGGATTTCCACTTAAAACCTTCAAAGTTTGTTCATCTGCGTGTTCTGCAAGATAAAACCCAGCGGGGCTGCTGACAGTGACGGGGTCTCTGCCTCATTCATCTGTGTCCTCCACCCGTCTGTCGGTGCAGAGGGTGGAGAGGCTGTTTGTTTGAACAGGAGGAGAGCAGCCAGGCAGGGAGGCTGTTTTTGGCTGCAGGCTTCAGTTGCATAATGGCAGGAAAGCAGTGGGAGAGTTTGGACTGGGAACGAGGGGAGGAAGGGGGCGAGACCATGAGGAAGAGGCGGCGGTCAGTTTTAAGTTTAAACTCTGCAGTGGAACCTGTGATTTTCTGTCTCTCATCACTTCTATGAATGATCCAGGATTTGGGACAATGAATCCTGGATGGATGACAGTCGCAGACTAACACTGATCATGTTTCCCTCACGGAGCGTCAGACTGGGTTCACTAGTTTAATGTGGCTGTCAGTAATCAGTCTGTGATCTTGTTATCAGTGTATTTGGATGGAAACATAATATTTTGGATTCCTTCTCACATTCCTGCAATGTGCAGTGTTTAAGTGAAATGACAGGATTGCATATATAAAAGTAAATGTTTAAGGATTCCACAGATTCTCAGTAACACACAGATTTAAAATGTTCTGATGGGCTCTGACCTTTACACATCTACAACTGGGAAAACAACGGGAGTCTCGACAGCACAGGTTCATGGCAAGTGTAGATGTTGAATACTAGTTAGTCATTATCGGTCAACTTTTGTCAGGACAGCAAATATTCAGATTTTATTTTTGCACACACAGACTTCATCATTAGAGACATGACGGGAAAACAAGCTACACATATTCAAAAGCGACCCGCTGGTGTGACATGAGGTTGAGTAAGGTTCAGCGGTTTGAAAATATCCTTTAAAATAAAAAGTTCAACAGACTGTGGAGACTGCAAAAAGAAAAACAAAGAGTGGAAACCATAGACTGTATAAAAATAATGGACAAAGCCACCATGACGTCACCCAGTGGTTTGAGGACCCATTTTGAAGCCTTGAGTTTGGTATTTTGGCTGTTGCTGTCTTGGTTGTTTGGGACCAGAAGTGGCCATATTTGGATGAGAGGATGGACAAGCACAGGTGATCAGACTAAGAGACGGAGATAATGCCTTGCAGATAGCCTGTCACTCAAGTGGCCACACCCTTAATGATGCATAACTTTAAGCCTTAATAAGATTAAAACAGGTGAGTTATATATAAATTAGCTATAAATTAGCTATAGAGACCAAAATTGTGTTTTGTGCCAGGCTGTAAACTAGAGTTGAGCAAGTACACTGTTATCTGCAGCTGTATTTCTATCTGTTCAACCATCTAAATTATCTGCGTCTGTACTTGGAATGGGCGGGGTTTAGGACAAAAGAAGATATGTCCTAACCGGAAGTTGTCATTTTAAACCTCAAGTTCATATGGGTTAATCAGAAGTTGCTTGTTTATTATTTATTAGAAAACTGTGTACAGAACAAACTCAGAATTAGGCTCCAGATTGTGTTTGATCACAAGACTAAGAGATTGAACACAGTCACCAATAATACTCATACTTGTAAAAAAGTACACTATCTGTACCAGATACTCGTCTCATGCGAGTATTCGGCTCAACCCTGCTGTAAACGTGTGTATTTCTGTTGTAAAGTTGGACATTTTAATATGGGGGTCTGTGGGTATTGACCTGTCTTGGAGCCAGCCCCAAGTGGCCATTAGAGGAACTACAGTTTTTGGCACTTCCGCGTCTGCTTCATTTTACAGCCCCAGAAGTTGCTGCTTGGTGGAAACATATCACTCTGGAAAAAAAGAACTTGGTGGTGCATTAGTAGTAGAGCTGCAACAATTAATCGATTAGTTGCCAACCAATAAATTAATCTCCAACTAATTTGCTAATTGAATTGTTTAAGTAATTTTTGCGAAGCTTTCAATTTACCGGTCAATCTACGTTCCAACCCTCACCTATGGTCACGAGCTCTGGGTAGTGACCGAAAGAATGAGATCGCGAGTACAAGCAGACGAAATGAGTTTCCTCCGCAGGGTGGCTGGGCTCAGCCTTAGGGATAGGGTGAGGAGCTCAGACATCCGGGAGGGACTCGGAGTAGAGCCGCTGCTCCTCCACATCAAGAGGAGCCAGTTGAGGTGGTTCGGGCATCTGGTAAGGATGCCTTCCGGACGCCTCCCTTGGGAGGTGTTTCAGGCATGTCCAACCGGGAGGAGACCTCGGGGCCGCCCCAGAACATGCTGGAGAGACTACATCACCTGGCTGGCCTGGGAACGCCTCGGGGTTCCCGCGGAAGAGCTGACAGAAGTGGCAGGGGAGAGGACTGTCTGGGCTTCTTTGCTGAGGCTGCTGCCCCCGCGACCCGGACCCGGATAAGCGGAGGAGGACGACGACGACGAAGTAATTTTTGAGGAAATAAAGTAAAAAAAAATCTGATTCCAGCTTCTTGCAAGTAAATAATTTCTGGTTTCTTTTCTCCATTATGACAGTAAACTGAATGTATTTTGATAGTGGATAAAACAAGAAATTTGAGGACGTCATCTCAAACTTTAGGAAACACTGACATTTTTCACCATTTTCAAGCAGCAGTCTATAAAATAGTGAACATTGTCCTTCACAGAGCCAAATGTGATGTCTATAAATGTCTAGTCCAAAAGCCAAAAATATTCAGTTTACAGTCATATAAAACAAAGAAAAACCTCAAACTGAAGCTGCAAGCAGAGAATGATTTGCTCTTTTTTCTTAATAAGCTCTACTGAAGATAGCATAAGTAGAATGTCTAAAGCATCACAAAGTTGTTTTTTTTTAAATGGGATATAAATGCCTACATCTCTCCAATCAACTCCAGTTTCACCATTTTCTGACATGTTACGGACCAAACAACTTGTCAGTGAAAATAAACAGTAGCTGCAACCGTTATCATGGGAGTGCCAACACTAGGAAAAAAAATCGATAAATTGACGACAAATGAATTTTACTCCCCAGAAATCTGACCTGTTGTTTTGAAAGGTTTAGACGAATTAACAATGATACAAAACTTGGCTACTCTTGGATGCTTACCAGCAGTAGGGCAGATGATCTAAAAGTTTCGCCCGAGCAAAGTGCCGAAGGAAAAGTCATGTTGTTTAATAAATGAAAAGGGTTTACCCCTCTGGGGCTCAGGCCTCGACTCAAATGCTAACATTGCGTGCGACAGCAAAGTCGTGCTAACATTAATAGCTGTGGCTTGTATGCCCAAAAACAAAATTGAACACAATTCAGAAGATGGGTCGAGTCCACTTTATGCCTCCAGGTAGAGTCGTGAGAAGAGCCCATGTTTTCAACAAATGTTTTATTCAGGACTTCGTCTTCAAGTCGTAATGCATGCATGTGTGCACCCCAGGAGGTTAGATGTTTTGACTACCAATTATGACGATATTAAAATGTTAAACACAGATTAATTATTCTCCCTGTCTGCAGAGGGAGCAAAGTTACATCCTTTTTTTTGTTGTCAGTTGCCTAGCAACAGTGTTCTCACAGAGTTGCCAAACACATCATGCACGTGACTTCCTATTTCAGATACACCGTACGACCTGCAGCTCTGACCACACTCTCCATCCCGCCTACATCCTCCCACTCCATCACCTCATCATACCATCCATCGACTGGAGTACTTACTACACACACACACACACACACACACACACACACACACACACAGCCCTAATGTCCGCCCTCTCGCTCTGTATAAACAGGTAGAAGTCTCATTACTAGTAGTAGTATATACACAAATCTTTAAGCACTTCAGCCGTCAGCTGGAAACACTCACACACTCTTTTTTCACTTAACAGTCGACCATACAGTGTGTTCACTGTTATGTAACGCTGTTTAAATGTTTTAGTGAGAACCATAATGACCTATATAGTGGACTCACCTCTCACCTCTCTTCTCACTCACCTTGAGAAGATTTGTTACCCAGTGTTGTGCATAACTGTGCTGAAAGAACACTGTTCATTGAACGTGCTCATATTTTCGGTGAACGGTCAACTGAACACATCAGTTTGCAACGTTTGAAGTTGAATGTGAGTGACGTTAATGTTTGCGGCAGTTATTGACGCTGATTTCATGGGGCTCGAGGATTCACGTCAGCTGGCATGCAGACACAACACTGGCATGACTACTGCTAATGGCTTAACACAGCTACCAGTACTACTAAAATCAGTTCATGTGGTTATTTGATAGACTTTAATGAACAAATCAGTACAGATTTTCAAAATAGATACCATAAAATCCCATGTTTATGTGCAACTTGAGGCCACGGGGTCTGAAAAACAAGTCAGAATGTCAGTCACACCAGCAACCTATTTGAAACGACACAATGGGCCTCATTCACTAATATCTGCACAGAAATGTTCTTACTCTCCGCAAAAAATAAGTACTTGCTCAAAATCACCGTCGGATTCATGACACGTGCGCACCGGCCAATTTTGTTCTCACCACCGTGCATATGTTAGTAAATCAGAACCATTCTAAATTGACAGACGCGTGTCTGCGATCTGCAATCAGCATACTACCACGCCCCCATTTCTCCATATAAGGAAACCGCTTGCCTAGAGTTGATTCATGAATGAAGGAAGCGGTTACGCAAGGAGAGAAGTAGTAAATTTCACAGTTTGTTAGAAGCAATGGCGCCGGGTCTTACAGGAATGCCATGGGTCATTGTAAGATTGTGGAGGACACAGCATGCCAGGATGATCTTGCACACCTTCTCAGGGGTATAAAGTAGTTTGCCACCGGCCGTATCTGATCCAAACACATCCAACGGCCCTTAAGCACGCCAAAAGTGCGCTCTACGGCACGTGTGTGGGCATGTATGTTATTATAGCGCACCTCTTGAGGGGTTTCAGGGTTTGCATATGGTGTCATCAGCCATGTTTTAAGGCCATATGCCCGGTCACCCAAACAATATAACATTTTAACATTAATGGAATAGAGACTTACTGAAAATACTAACTTAAAACAATTGAAATAAAAGACTAGAACAAAAGATGCTCACCAACAAGCCATCCACTTCTCACAGCCCCTGCCTCCAAACGCATTCCCACTATGCTGTTTTGCAAAAGAAATGAGTGGTGGGTGCCTCCTGGCCAGCGGGCCACAGCCTTAAGGATATGGCAGTCGGCATTACAGATCATCTGCACGCTGATGGAGTGATAGTTTTTCTGTTCATGTTATTGTTAATATTTTAATTGTCACAATGATGAGGGTGAACGTGTGTCAATTTCATGGTAATTTAATCCATTTGGCCAATATATTAGTAAATGAATTATTTTAAAAAATGTTAATTAAATCTCTTTTTCATGAATGTGGTTTTATAGACTCTGCATGTACTTAAAAGGTATGTTTGCATTTTCTAAGTCAGTTCGGCCTTCCTCATTTGTGCGTACGCATGGTCTGAGGCAGTTCTAAATTTGTTCGCAGAGTAAGAACAAATTCGGATAAGAAAATATTGATGAATCCCGGAGTTGTGCGTCAAACGATCGTACGCACAGTTTAAGCACAGATTTGTGCGTACGCACTGTTTGTGAATGAGGCCCACTGAGTTGAAGCATCTGACCAGTCTTTGGAGATATCTGTGAGTTAACGATGATCACAAGATTTTATTTTATTTAAAAAAAAAACGGAAGACATGAATACAAACTTGTTCATGTTTTGGGATTGTGAGCATGGTCAGAATTCAAATTGTGAACCATGAACCTTAACTAGTTAATTATAATCTGTATGAGCTGAACTTGGAGCACTTACGAAATGAATGTGCACAACACTGATTTTGCCACACTGTTTATTGCACGGTGGTGCAGTGGTTAGCGTTGTTGCCTCACAGCAGGAGGGTTCGAACCCGGGGTGGGGGAGCCCCTTTGTGCGGAGCTTGCATGTTCTCCCCATGTCAGCATGGGTTTTCTGCGAGTACTCTGGCTTCCTCCCACAGTCCAAAGACATGCAGGTTAGGTTAACTGGTGACTCTGCGTTAACCCTGCGATAGTCAGGCGGAGGGATTTTGTTTTCGGGTTGTCCTTCTGCGCATTCCTCCACCCCATTGTCGTGAATACAGTATCTCAGGAAAGCCTTGAAGGAATTTGGCACGAACATTCCCTTGAACTTTATGATGAACTGATTGGAATCTGGTGGTCAAAGGTGAAGGTCACTGTGACCTCACAAAACACATTTTTGACCATAACTCCAGAATTCCTACGCTAGTGATGACATAATTTCACACAAATGTCTAATAGGGTAAAATGATGAAGTGATGACATTTTGGATCTAATAGGTCAAAGGTCAGCCTCACTGTGACATCATAATGTTCTGCAGAAACTCTGTCTCGGTCTGTCACTTGTCTTTTATTCAACACCATATCTCAGGAGCAGATGGGGAGACATATGGACGGATATTGAAGCGATGACTCATATCTTGAGTGTCCACCTTGAAGCAGTGCTGATTGTATAGATCCTCAGTGCTGTCAGGTTGAAGATGAAGCATCCATGTTGGAAGCTTTGTCAGTTGTCATGGCTACGTTAGAATCTGGACAGTCGTGGAATTAAACTGCAGCTTAACAGTTTGGTGGAGGCATACAGCTGTGAGGCGATAATTGTTTTGTTTGTTTCATGATGGGAATCTTTAAGGACACTGTCGAGTGCATAAATTGAACACTTAGGATTTAAACACTCGGGGAAAAGTGTGGAAAGTAAATCTAGTGCAGCAGATATCAAGCGGAGAGAAAGAGAGCTGTCGGATGAAAGCTGCTGGTTAAACACTGAAACTGTTACGCAACACTTACCGCTTTCTGTCGTCCTCTTATCCTCTTCTTCCTCATTTATCTCTATCCTCAGTCCCTCCTCTGTCTCTGTAGTGTTACTACAGACCCTTCTGTCAGTGTGAGACATGGCCCTGTTCTGCCTCACCACCTCAGAGTGTGTGTGTGTGTGTGTGTGTGTGTGTGTGTGTATGTATGTATGTGTGAGGTTGCCACATCAAACACTGCAGTGTGATGAGACCGGAGTGAAAGTCATCACTGGATTTTATGGGCAGCCATAAGCTGATGTAACACTGTGACATCTCCATTTCCTGGTCGAACAAAGGATGGCGAGTGTCCTCAACTGTTACTGATGGAGGGCACACACACACACACACACACACACACACACACACACACACACACACAGAGCACTCAGTACCCTCATTGATAATTGATGGCATGGCAGCAACAGTACATGGTCTGTGTGTTCATAAGTACTAAGTGCCTCCAGAGCTGTAAATACATGATGGCATGTATATTGATGTATATGGTGTGTGTGTGTGTGTGTGTGTGTGTGTGTGTGTGTAACAGTGTAACAGAGTGTAACAGTTAAGGCCTCAAAAGGTACTGTAGACTTAAATAAAAGGTGCAGGGAATGTGTGTGTCTATGCGTGTGTGTGTTTGAACATGCATCACACGCCTGTCTGCACACACGCATGAACACACTAACACGAACAGATGGTTAATTCATGGTGAACTTATCAAATATAGATCCACAAAACTACTCTGCACACTGAACACCACTGAATGCAACACCGCTCTGTGCTGCTGCAGCCTGCACTGTGTCAATAAAGTATTCAAATTTAATGCAGATTTAATTTAAACTGTTGCATATAAAACCAAACGTGGAAAAAAAAAAAAAAAAGCGTCTCCTCTTTAATAGACTATGAAATATAAATGGGTAAAGCAGCAAAAAAAATTATTGTACAATTGAATATTTAGAGAATTAACTTTCTTCATCAACCCTTTTAAACCTGGGTCAACATCCATTTTCTTGTGCTGCATTCAAATGCCTTTCACATGCACTTAAACCATCCAAGCCTGAAGAAATTAGTTTGATTTCTACACAGGAAATAGGCAATTAGCATTATTAGTAAACTTTTTAGAAAATTATCAGTTGTTATTTAATTTTTTTTTTTTTAATTACGTGACAGAAAATAAATATACGTATTATTTTGATTTTTAGTAATTTTCTATTTTTATTTATTTATTTTTTCTATTTTTCAGGCAATTTTCTTGTTTGTTTTTTTTAACCTTTTTTTTTTTTTTTTGCTTTTTTCAGGTAATTTCCTTGTTTGTTTTGTTTTGTTTTTTAACTTTTCTGTTATGGCTTATTTTTGGATAATTTCTTAATTACCAGTTACTTCTCATAACTTCAACATCTTGCTATTTTTCAGGTAATTACTTAAGTTTCTCATTGCCTTCTTCCCATGTTTTAAAAAACATATAAAGCCAATCTACTCACGTTTAAAAGGGTTTGCCATTTAGTCTATAAAATAGGGAAAATTGTCCTTCACTGAGCCAAATGTGATGTCTTTAAATGTCTTGTTTTGTCAGAGCAGCAGTCCAAAAGCCAAAAATATTCAGTTTACAACCATATAAAACAGAGAGAAGCTGCAAATCATCACACTGAAGCTGCAAGCAAAGAATTATTAGCATTTTTTCCTTAATAAGACCCACTAAAGACAGCAAAAGTAGAGTGTTTAAAGCACCAGTCAGTGTGATTTCGGTGATTTTCTTCTATGATTTCATTATTTTCTACCAGCCAAATCAGTTGAAGGTCAAATTATTTTCTCAAGGACAGAATTATGTGTTAAAATGTGATTATTGCAAAGTGTTTTTATGAGTTGTAAATACCTACATCTCTCCAATCAACCCAGTTTCTCTGAATACATTTTGTTTGCTCGAAGTTACAGTTTTTCTTACCTCTGTTCACCCTCAATGTTCGTCTTTTATTACTAGCAGAAATAGGTAATTTTACACTGTAATATTACATTTTAAAGTATATAAAGGAGTTTGTCGGTGTGATTCGGCACAGTCCTCTCAGGATTAGTTTGTATTTTGTTCTCCTCTCAGTCGGCTTCTCTCTGGTTTCTTTGTCTCAGTTGAATCTGACAAAAACAACTCGCCTGAGTGAGCAAATGTGACCACATGACTTATTGATGGCGAGCAGCCGCTCTCATCTGACTGGCTGCTGTGAGGAGCCGAGCTGGATTCAGCAGCTTCAGTTTGGTTCTGCTGATCAGGTTTGACTCGGTTTGGTTTATGTTGGCTCGGTTCAGCTCAGGTCAGTTTGGAGCTGCGAGAAGAAAACAAACGAAGAAGGAGAAGCAGGCGGCGGTGTCTGAAAACCCTCCAGAGAAAATCAAAGAGAGAGGAACACAAAAGAGCGGCAGCATTATACAAAGAGTCTGCATTAGACACCACAGAAAGGATGTGTGTGTTTGTGTGTATTAAAGCCCAGCTGATTCTGGTCTTTGTGGACAATTTTAATATTTAAGAGTTTGAACAATTTTGATCAGGATCCTTTAGATATAAAAACATCAACAGCACATATAACAGTTAATTTTAAACATGAGTTACTGTTACAAAAGGTACACACCAAACTGGGCACAGCTCCTGTCCCCACGAGATGGTCAAGAGTAAGCCAACACGTCCCAGAATGCCTCATTACTGTCAGACTCCCTGTGAGAGGGACACGGGGTCAGAGGTCAACGAGCTGCTGAGGGGCGGATAATTCTGTCAGCGCACACACGCAAAACACAAAACACATTACACAATAGTAATTAATCACGTACAGTGTCTGTGTGTATGTGTGTGTGTGTTACAGCTGCTGGACTGATTACAGTTATAAAACAGTATTTGGATGATTACTTTCCTCCTCCAGCAGCCATGTTGGAGGTCCTTTGGTGTGGGTGGAGCTGATTGGATACTGAGTTCGAAGAAGTGGATTGAGAGCAGCAGCAGAAGGAGGCAGGGTCGACAGGTTACAATGTGTACTTAGTTATTTTAAATTACCTGCAAATTACCTTGTTTTTTGCGTTTTTATTTCGACAATACTACAGAAGTACTTTTAAAACATTACTTGTTTTTTAGATCTTGTGCTGTGTCACATTCTGAATTTTGACCTAATGTTCATGCGGACATGACAGCTGTTAACCACAAAATGTTCATGTGAGAGTTTAATTACGGCATAACCGAGTTGTAGACTTGAGTCACAAATTGGATGACTTTAGACTTGACAAAATCAAAAAAGACTTGCAACTCGACTAGGACTTTCACAGCAATGACTCGGGACTTCACTTTGACTTAAAAATACTTGATACGTTTGCCCCAAGCCCAACGATTAAAAAGTACGTTGTTAAATGAATTAATTTCCCTTCATATCTGAATTAACTAATGTTAACAGTATTTATTCCCAGCAATTCAACATTTAACTCCACAGGTCATTTTTCTAAGAACCAATCCAACAGCATCCAATCAAGCTGCCCATGAAGATTATATTACTGAGTGCCAGTTGGAAAAATTACACCAAAGATTCCTTCACAAATATAAACTATACAGTGGTCAACAAAAAATGAACTGCAGTATGTAAAATGTGCAGATTGAAAATTATAGATGAAGACGCAACAGCTTTTGTTTGGCATACTGGCCGTCGCCATTTTGGTTTTTTAAGCCAGAATGAACCATAGCGGTGAAGCTAAGGACACTATTGACAGACAGCCGGTCACTTAAGCGTCCTCGCCCTTGATTATGTACAACTACAACCCTTAATGAAATGTAAACCGGTGAGTTATATAAAGATTCACCCCCGTACAGTTGTATAGTTTTCATGAATGTTGAAATTAGCTTCAGAGACCAAAACCGTCTTTTGGACCAGACTGTAAACATTTTTATTTATGATGTAAAGTTGGGCATTTTAACATTGGGATCTATTGTGATTGACTCACACTTGGAGCTACCCTCCAGTGGCCATTAGATGAACTGCAGTTTTTGGCACATCCATATTTGCTTCATTTTTCAGCCTTGAATTTTTTCAATGAATTTAATATTTACTCTGTTGTTAAATGGCTTTGCATTTGGTGCAGAGCTCATTATGACTTGTTTAGGACTCGAAACTCAGATTTCAGGACTTGGGAGTTGCTTGTCTTGACTTAGGACTTGAATTTGGACCCGCATGCAAAGACTCGAGACTTACTTGTGACTTGGAAAACAATAACTTTATCCCACCTCTGCTATATGAGTCTTAGGGGAAACACAATGATGATATAAGTAATGTGACTGTGTGATTTTAATCTGGATATATCACGTGGATAATGTCCCTGGATCACTGTCCTCTGCATTCACACTGGTATTGATTCTTATGACTTAAACTCTGTCCACATTGTGATAGTGTTGCACGGTATACCGGTACTAAAATAGTACCGCGGTACTAGAGTATTCCAAACAGTACTATACTGCATTTAGAAAATACCGGTACTTTTTAAATTGATTCAATTAATTAATTTATTTAATTCATTTATGCACACAAACACCTTTCTTGTTCCTATTGGAGCACAGATTGCGCAAGTGGTGTGTATGACAACACCTGTATCAACATCTGCAGCTGGCGCACATGAAAAAAGACAAGAGAAAGTCTGCCTCGCAAAGGGAGACAACACAAGACAACACAAACTTGGTGGAACATTTGAGCAACCAAACCGTGACGTCCATACCGAGGTACTTACCGAACCATGATTTTTTTTTGGTACCGTTACACCCCTACTATTTATTGTTCTAAAGGTTTGTATCCAAAAGGACTTTTCCTTAGGAAAAGTACCGAAAAGTATCGATATTCATATTGGTATCGGTACCGAAACAAAGATTTTGGTATCGTGACAACACTACGTTGTGATTTGGCCTCAGGAGGCAAATTACCAATAGTTTTTCTTACAAAGTGTCCAACCTGCACAGATGAGTTTTTCCTGCTCCACAGCAGATATCCAGTTACAGATCAGATGTTATAACCAGATGGAAACAGAGTCTATGTCTCAGTTTTTCCTCTGTGTTTTTTTTTGTCTTTGTCCTTTTCTCTCTTTATCTGTCCCATTCACATATGTGCTCTCTCACCCGCTCTGTTTCTCTCAGCCAGCTCTGGAAGTGTGATCTCATCCCCTCGGACTGCTGACACATTCCTCTGCTTTCAGCCTTTTATTCCCTCACTCTTTTGTCATCTGTGTGTGTGTGTGTGTGTTGGATTTTCTCTCACATGACGGAGCAGAGAGGCCCCGGAAACTGACTGAATGGTTTTAGCTCATCCAGCTTCAAGACCTGGATAGATTCAGATGAGTGTGTGTGTGTGTGTGTGTGTGTGTGTGTGGTAGAGAGTAACCTGCAAAGGCCTTCATACCAATTCAGTCTATAATCTGGGGAATCTGAGGGATTCCAGTTTTCCACATGCTTGGTATTCAGCTTTTGATTCTGATTTTTAATTTCCAATATACAATATTTTCACAATGTCTCTGTTTCACCAGTCCAGAGAAAGTCAGACTTTCAAAGGAGTTAGAGAAAATAAACTCCAGGCATTCATGCTTGGCGCAGGAACAAATGCACTTGAATTAAGTTAAAAAGCCTTTATTCAAAAAACATGGCTGCTCACATACACTGACTGTTTCAACCCTAAGGTCTTCATCAAGGTGCAAAGGGTGGACAGGAGTAAAGCAAACATTTTATAAACCTTTGTCTTCCCATGTGCTGACCCTTTTCTTTGAGAGCATCTCCTTCTCCAAGGGATGAAATGTGCAGTATTGATCAAACAGCAGTGATCAATTTTCGAGGAAGCCCTTGGTGTCTCCTCAGCCACACATTTTGGAGCTCAGTGACGAGGTTAGACAGTGTTTCATCAAATTCAAATCCATTATTGAGTCACTCATTGAATCTAAATCCTATCAAATTACTTATTGAATCGTATTAGGTTTACCTTTAACATTTGCAAGTATGAAAACTAAAATTACTACAACTAAAGATGACTAATCATATCAAAATAAGATTTTAATAAGCTGTTTCTTCCTGTCAGTAATCTGTGTGGAAATGTGGTTTAAAGTCAGTGATGCATTCATGTGCTGCTGCACAAGTTGGTTTCCTCATTGATGCCCTGCTGTGTTGCAGCTCTGGAGTATCAGTGCTGTCCATTCATTAGAAATCAACATTTAATCTTTACTACTTTGGATGATAACTGTTTACTACAAGGAACAGATACTTAGTATATTAGCATGAAAATCTATCATCATTATAAAGCAATGTCAGCATAACACCTCTCCAGACTCTACTGTAACTTTTCTGCCACATACAAAACACACACAACTCTATTGTGACTCTATAGTGACTAATGGAAAGAACCATTTTTACATTGGTCCAGCATTAAATGAGACCAAACAGACTGCTGTGTAAATACCTACGGGCAAGTGTGTACCGTCAATTTACGTTCACTTAAAGTGCTTATTTTTGCCACTGACAGGCTCAGATTGTTATTAGAAGTGTTTGACATCATTACAGAAAGAACTCTACAGACCAGTGGTTCCCAACTGGTGGGACAGGGTCCAAAAGTTGGTCGGGGGTCCATTCTGAATGGACGGCAAGTGACTCGCAAACACATCAAGTTTGTAAAAAATACACTTTATTTAGAATTTCCGGCACAGAGCTTTTATTTTGAAGTGCAGTTTCCTGCTGTAGACTAATAAACTAGCTTGATGACATGGTCAAACGCAAGTGTGATGCTGAATGTATTAATCGGCATAGACCTTGAACTAATGACTAAGGAGAAGTTTGGACCCCATGGCTGGACCAGTTGGGAACCACTGCTACAGACTACAGCTATGAAATGTTTTTCCTCACCTGTAGCTGATCTGGTTGTTACTGTGACCAAGTCTCACTCGAGTCTCATTTTGAAATCTTGTGGACTTTTCCCACGTTGTTGAAATCAGCTAAGTCTTTTGCCATGACATTGAAAATCATTGAGATAACACTAAGGTACACTTTGTGTACTCCAACACATCAAACTCTTCCTGGCACTCCTCTCTCCAACTCTCACTAATGTTTCCACTGTTGTTTTTCCTGCCAAGTCACCTGTCGAGATTTCAGAAATAGACTTCTCGAGTTAGACTTGGTCACAATGACAAACAGACGGTGAAGGTGCACAACTGGCCGTAGGGAATTACTTTGTAGCCTGTTTCGCAGCTGCGGCTGCAGAGCTCCCTCTTAATACTGGACCAGTTTCAAAAACTCTCGTCTCCATTAGTCACTTTTATGGAAAAACATGGGAAAATATGGTCCAGGATAAAAAATACCAAAGTTTCCCCTTAAGTGTAGACAAGTAAGCACTTTTTAATTAACTTTTACCAACCAAGAAAAAACAGATAATAAAGATAGAAAAAGACTTTGATTTGTCCTCAAATTAAAGCAACAATAACTTTATCTTTAAGAATTTCAGTTGTTTCAGCTTTAAAACAGTGCACATGCCTATGTACCCCAAAGAAAATATATTTAATGGCGGTGACTTTAATTTGCGATGAAGCTGTTTAACCAACAACAGCAGTGAATCTAGAAAAACTAGATCCCATCCTCTGAAACTTCTTCATCTCTCTGTAATAGAAGCTTTTATTTTGTTAGCTTAAGAGATCAGATTGTGGAACACACTTTTATTTTCAGTGTCACTATTGACTCCCCCGTGATTGATTTGTGCTCGGGGCGTGTGCGGTGCATCCTTGGTTGCATTGTGTTTGTTCTGATGAGGCAGCTGTGGGTTGTGTTTCCAGGCTCTGCATCACTGTTTGTCCTCTGATGGAAGGACAGAGCAGACTGCCAGAGCTTAGTCACCACCGCTCAGAGAGTCTGCTGAAGCTGCACGTTGGCTCCCAGCATGTTGTCACATACAGAGAGAGGAACTGAAACTCAAAAATGTGAAGATTATCCTGATTTAGAACTTCCGCTGTCGTTTAAAATGGTTTGAATAAAAAGATCTGGTGCAAAAATTGGATAAAAAAATAATAAATAATAATAAATAATAAATCTCGGCTGTTGATTTAAGCTATTTTAAGTAGAGATCCAGGAAGCTTGTGCACTTCATGCATCCTCAAAACAATTAAATCTGCGCTTTACGTGTGACATTTTAAACAATTAACAGCACTGAACTAAGTGGAAACATCACAAGGTCACAGAGGGACGTGTTTTGTTTGTTTCCTGGTGTTGATGAGCAAACAGATGCTGTAAAATGAGGCAAGCAGGGCTGTGGGTGCTTGTGTGTGTGCATTTGTGTCTTTGGTCCATTGGCCCATTGATTTATCAGTGTAACCATGGCAACCACTAAATGCATTAGCAGTTAACCTTCTCAGATAACCTAATTAAAGGGAGCCGGACTGCCGACTGTCCTGCAGACCTTTTAACGCTGTCAGAGACGATCTGCCTGGGAGGATGTTTATATTTATAGTTTGCTCTTTTTAATATTTGCATCAAGAGAGAATCGGCCGACCAAAATCATTGATAAAATAAACCATAACCTTGGATCCTTGGATTAATGCTTTTACTACAGTAAAGGTTTTGAATACAAATAGCGGAGGTTGGAACAGGAAGCAAAGCGCCGTCAGCTGAAGTGTGTAAAAATCTAAATCTGCCATAATTACACAGGAAGAGTGCCGACTCTTTTGTGCCTTTGTGATTGGCTCACAGATGCTGTTCATGTGTCAGTTTGTCTTCCTCATGACAAAGCTGACGCAGGAAGACAATAACACGTCTGTTTGTACTCTGTCATTTTAACAATCGCTGTCAGAGGATTCGACAGGAAGGAAAAAAAAACTCGGAAACCCGCCTCTCCAGCTGAAAAGGCCGTCGATTCTTCACTTGTGAACTGATACTAAAGGTTCTGCTGATGTGCCTCTGAGTGTTTGAGCTCACTGTGGTTTGAAACTTGATGACAAATAAAAAAAAGTGACAGTTCGTGGTAGTTAGTGGTTGAAGTCACCTTGCTATCGTGTGTGCTAACATGTTGTTAACCTGCCTCACTGTGGCTACCATGGCTAACATGACATCACTGCTGTTTGTTGACAACAATGGGCCGATCTGATCTGCTCAGATGTGGGCAGAGCCAACTAGACTTTGTGATTAACAGTTGTACAGTGCATTGTTTGGACACTATAGTGTTATCTCAGTATAATGGACTGTCTGTCTCTGTAGTTATTTGTGTTCTGGGCTTCAACCACTGAGCTCAACATCGTGATTTAAAAGCTCCTCCACAACAAAACTGGGGTGTGGGTTTGCGGTGGCACTACTGGCATTCATGGCCTGCTTAAAAAGAAACAGTTCTGATTTATCTACCAGATGAACTGCAGGCTGCCAGATGTGTAATGTGGTACCTCTTTTACTGACCAAGTTTGTCGCGGCCATCATGAAGATTTACAATCATCACTGACAGATATCTACTCACAGCCACTGGGCGGACTGATGTTTTGTCTTTTTTTTTAAATTCACCGGTATATAAATATCACTGGTTCCTACAGGCAGGTTAAAATGACAAAGAGCTCTGTCCTTGTCTCAGTCCTTAATCCTGACAACTGTGCTACTGTCTTGCATAAAGTTGCTGGTTCACGGCTCGGATCAGGTTGGATTAAGGATGTTCCAGACGATTAATTGTCCTTATGTTTAAACAGATGTTAAACTTAGAGTTTGGGACAAGTCTGAAAGTAAGAAAACACTCAGAAAACAGTCAAAATTGAGAACAACTTAATCTAAAAGGTTACGCGAAAAGAGCCATTTGAAGTATTTTATCATATTTTTCAGTAACCAAATCGTGCTTTAAATGCACCTGAATAGGTCACACTTTGCACCGTGCATTATGAACACTGCACATTATTCTACAAAACATGAGGGCAACTCAGGAAATAAAAGTTATCAAATAAATATTGATTAAAAAGCAGTATTCTTTGGAAATACAAATCTTAAGGAAACATGCCTGATTATTGCAGCTGTATTTTTATTGGGTGAACGCAGTTGCATAAAGTGACAATAATTTTAATAAAAAGTTTAACTGACCAGTGTTTCTGGTGTGGACTAGCGAGGGTGGTAACGTTTAATCAACTAGCTGACTGATCATTTGCATCTCTAGTTCAGGTAGCTGATATCATCGTCCATTGTGATGTTTCACTAGCCCCTTTTAGATAGGAATTGTGCAAATTTGCAGGAAAGCCCAATCAGTCTTTTTTCAGCATTGGCAGTATAAAAACAAAATCGGGGAGTGCAGCAAAATGCTGCCTGCCTACTTTTGTTTATACAGAATGCCCCTTTTTCGGGGCAATGGGGGACGTGAGCAAGTAACAAAACGTGTAGCTCAGCGTGTGACGTAAACAGTGACGTGGGAGGGAAGACGCAGCTGGTCAGTCCTTCGGCGATTCTCTCGTAAATCGGCCCGTTCCTCACCGTCCCCGTCATCTGACGGTTAATGGCCTCTTCGTTTGCGAGTGCAAGGAAGCTGCGCAATTCCTTGTCTCCCCAGTTGCTCATCTTTACAGTGTCTGTCAGGTTTGCGTTTCCCTCTTGCTACTAGCTACTTGCTAATTCCTGCTAACAGCTGTTTCCTGTTTATCCATCGCCAGTGGGTCGCACGAGCGGCGTCATCAACAGCTCCTCCCATAAGTCTTCAACAGCCCCTCCTGTTGCGGAAGCGTGCCTCAGTCTGTTTAAACTGAAAAGGTTGAAAATATGACTACCCTACGAGGAGGAAAATTGGGCAACTTGGATCAACTCGCCAATCCGGCTCTGTGTGTATAAACACTCGCAGCTTGTCAGCAAAATGGCCCAACATTTGCGGAAAATCAGGCAGTGTAAAAGGGGCTTACGTGGACATTTTCGTATGCCAAGTCAGTAGGCAAATTTGCGAATCATAGGATAGTGAAGGAGTCCCCCACCCTACTCTCCTTATGAGAGACAGAGTAGGCGGGTAATTCCTTTGCTATCCTAGGATTCACAAATTCACCTTCAGTGGACATCGCCTATCCCTACTCTGGTAGCACAAACGGTCGCAGCACAATCAGGGATTATTTTCTTTTGCAAGGTTTTTCTGTTGCTGTGGCTGTTTGTTGTTTGTCACTGATATACTGCCCCCACTGCTCATTGGATTGTTGGCTTATAATGGACGTGTCGTGTTACATTTTAATGACGCACACAAACAACCCTCTGAAGGAACACAGGATACCTGGTGTTGCTTTTTGACTGTTACATGAAAATTCCTGTTTTTCGTGGTGTTTCTGATGAATGCCTTTATTCTTCATGAGTCAGACTAGAGCAGGAGCCTCTGCTGAGAAGAGATGAATAAATCAGAACATGCTGAAGATGAATGCATCGCTGCAAATGAATTTGCAGGAGAAGTGTTTTTATGATAAAAATGTGAGCGTGAATTGATAGCCGACATCTGCACTGCGACAGGACGGTAGGAACAGATCCAGCATCTGTTCAGTTACTTCCTGTTCCTCTCCTGTGCTGAGACTCTGCCGCCGGCTGTGGACAGCAGCGATTTGAGCTCTAACCCGCCGACGTTGAGCCGCTGTGTTTGATGCTGTTGGAGTTTGATGGTGTCGGGTCAGATAACTGCTGCTGCCCTACATGGCTCTGAGTGGCCTACATAACACTGCAGAGAGGAGGGTGTGATGGATGACTTTCTCATCCAATACACACTCACATGGCCTGAATATACATGGACACCTGTGTGTGTGTGTTTTCTTTAAGATGCACTCCAGTGAAGGTTGAAGCGACCTTGGACAGAACTGTATGTTATACAGAAGGTTGAAATCTGATGCATCTGTTGGAGACCCTGAAATGGGAGACTCAAGTGGTCGACTGGTCATCGATTTGTTGGCTTGATGGTCGATCTCCAGCTCCTCAGGTCCATGTGTGTCCTTGAGCCAAGATGCTTAAGTTCAAACTGTATATGCAGGAAAAAATGTAGCTCTCTCTATCTCTCGTAGTTTTTTTTCCACATAGAGTTTGAGTGTTTGAACTAGGTTTGGCAGGACGTTCACATAAAACAGTAAACAATCCAAGTCAGCCGTCAGAGCTAATGCAGGCTAACTGTGCTTACGACAGATGAGAAATGTGCAAAAACATTTTTTTGCCGAAGCTCGTTCGGTCAGAAGAGACTCGTTGTGAGAGAAAAGAATATTTATTTACATGTGCACATAAGTGTGACAAATGGGAAAAGTCTTTGGCGTTTAGACCCCGTCGTGATATCACCTATTCCAGGAGGGTGGTAAGGAAGTAGTAGATTAGGACACCCTCCATGGAGTCTAGACGCTGGTGGTGGTAGCAATGTAGTCTCGCCACCAGACAGTCAGAGATCTCCGCCTTCTGATAGTCTGGGGACACTCCTTTCTAAAGTGTGTTTAACACACCGGCGAAAACGGCCAGCAACAAAGCAACGCCTCTTGCATTTCTTAAAAGGACACGCCCTCCCGGAAATGTGCATTCCCCCTTTTCTCGTCCGAGCTTGAAAATGGATGCCGAGAGATTTACCTCCATTTTATCAAACGTGTGCTCAGTCCACAAGATTGTGGAAATGAAGAACTTAAGGGGTGATCACACAGAAATGAGACGCTAGAGACGCGGACGCTTCAAAGACGCTTGAAACGCTGGAAGCGCTTCAATTCAGTGATTCAATGTGTGCTAGCTACTGGCGTCTTGACGCTCAAAAAAGTTGAAAATATTTGAACTTTTCAGCGTCTACGCGTGTCTAGAAATGTGTGTCTAAAAAGAAGTGTCTACAAACACGCGCATCTAAAAAGACGCCGGAAAAACGCCCGTTTGAAAAGACGCGCGAACGCCGGTCAGACGCGCCATATCATAGGAAAACAATTATTTTACTGCCGTCGCACTTCTAGCATTTCATCTCTGTGTGATCGCCCCCTTACAGCGACTTTGTTTAAAACTTTTAACGCAGTCGGACTATGTTTACAAGCACAAGAGTTCAGCAAGCCACCGAAGGACCGCCCTGCGGATTTACTATTGGTTCTGCAACGTAGGGAGTTTTTTTAAACTCTGAAATTGTATCCGACCATCTAAACACAAAATCAGGGAGAAAGTCATCAGTCTTTAGTTAAGCAAAGCGTCTAAAAACTGACTTGTGAGTCTAGTAGCGATGAGATGAAGAGGGAGATAAAGGTTTGGATGTGAAGAGGAGTGGACTTTTGATGAGCTCATTTTGGGCTTTGGATAAGGTGACTGGAGGTGAATGGGGTGGAGGACGGTGTCATGATCCCTCCTAAAATGACAGCTGACAGGAGCAGACAGGAGAACAGATTGAAAGTTTGGCTGAAGGAGATTGTAGCAAAGTTTAATTGGCTAACCAAGAAAGGGAACACCTATGGTCAACTGATTGGAGGAAGTGGCGGGAGTGGGATAGAGAGAGAGAAAGAGAGAGAATTGTGAAAGAAAATAGCATAAAGAAAGTCTTCCTGGTTGAACATAGGCTGAGCTTCTTGTACCAAACAAAAGCCAGAGATTGTATCTTAAGTTTCTATGAGCTGTAAATTCACCACTTCCAAACAGAAAGCAGAAGATGACGTTATCTCGGGGCCTGACTGGGCAAAGTCTCTCTTCCTCTGGGCAGCTGCCTCCGTCTCACTCAGACTCACCTTGGCTCTGGGTCTGCAGCTGCCTTTACTGGAGAGCAGCTAGAAAGCGAGGAGTGCTCACTCTGCAGCTAAAACAAGGACCGAAACATCCTGAAATCTCAGGCAGCAGAGGGGACAGGGCTACCATAGATCGACACCTTTCTGTACTAATATATATTAGACCACCAGGCCACAAAGATGGAAACAAAGCCAAGACCACACAACTGAGAAAAAAAAAAAAAAAAAAAAAAAGATCTGGAAATAGAAGCATTTGGAATATGTGTGAGCTGATATCTAGTGTTTTCCCACCTGTACAGACTGATACTGATAAAGTAAGAATGTTAGTACATGAAACTTTTCTGGCAAACAGTTTCTATGTGAAGACAATAGAGTGTATAAATCAGAGACTTTGTCCATTTGACAGCTGAAATTTTACTAAAGTGGTGCTCAGAAAACATGATGGATCACTGCTTTGAGCTGAGTCTGTAGCACAGGGTGAACGCAGTCACAGCTGCTTTCATTTTTTGAAAACGTCTGAAAGGCTTTATGTGTATAAAACCTTTTTTTTTTAAATCCACATGAGCACACCTGTGTCTGCTTTTTCCTTACAAAGTACTGCAAGGTTACTTCTGCAAATCGGACTGTGTAGGTGTGTCTGTGTGCTGTTGTGGAGTTAATGGAGAGCTCAGGGTGAGATCTGTGGCTGCAGAGCGGCGGCAGCAGCAGAAGCAGTGTGCAGGCGGCTCGTCCTGCGTGGGAGTTTGAACGCTGCTCAGGACTCTGCAGGGTTTCTGTTGCCATGGTGCACAATTGATACTTGAATTGTAATAATGTCAAGAACAGTAAAAGTACAGAGGATTGAAGATGCACACACGCTGACAGCTGTGTGTTTTTCCATCTGTACATATGACATAACATCTCTGCTGCAGCGTCACTCAGCTCTTTATTTCATACAGCATTTACATGTCGTTGTGGAGAGACTCTGTTTCCTCCTCTTCATTTCAGATGGAAGTCTTTTACTTTTCTCCGTCACAGAAATAGTTTGGTTCATTCAGTCCATGATTACTTTTAATTTCTGGTCCGTTTCATGTTCACGTTGACTTGTTTCAAAGAAGAGCTGTTGGCATGAGGTCACACAGCCTGGCAGCTAACTCAGTGATCCTTTCAGCCTGCATCATCAGCTTTACATGGACCCAAAAAATCACCAGGATGCTCAAAATCTGGTGATTGACAGCAGGTCATGATGCACGTTACTGAAACTGATGTGAGTAACTGATTATGAAAATGAACAGTGTTTTTTAAAGGCCCAGAAACACCGAACCGATGTCAAAGGCCGACTGTTGCCTCACCTCATGCTCCCTGTTCCTCGGCCAAAAGGTAACCAATCAAAGACGACAGCTAACGGCCAACTAGCATGTACGTTCTGCACCTGCGAGAGAGTCAATAGCTCTCCATGGCAGCAGGTGTCGGTAATCTGTGTTTATCATTTAAAAATGGGAAACCAGAAGACCGATTGGGCGATTCAAGATGCCAGTTAGCCAGTAAGCACTATTGCAGCTTCCAAATAAGTTCAGTAAATAGCCACCCACCGACGCCATAATAGAGATATGATGACCTCACTGTCTTTGGTTTAGGTTTACTCACTGTTTGATGATCCAGGTGCTTCAAATCCATTTCTGCAAACATTTCATAAACTAAGAATCACTTCGATACACACTTTGTGTCTGCTATTATCTCATACATTTTGTTTGAGTACCAGAAAGTTGTTGTTTTTTCCTTTTTTAGTTTAAGTTTCATGATTAAATTCACAAAAAACAAAACTTTCTCTAAGTAGCTCAAGTAGGAACAGCAGGACAGTGTCGTGTCTGTTTTTAACACCAGAAACAGGTGATTTATCTTCACTGAACACAATTTATTTAGCAGAGAAAAATTCTTCTCTCCTCCAGATGTTCAGTGTTCATATCTCAGTGTTGCTGCTGCAGCGTCTCCTCAGTGCAAACTGTCTCTTTAACTTGGCTTCAGTCAGTTAAGTTTTTCTTTCCTACTGAAGCTCCAGCCGAGAGGCTTTGTGCCTCTGTCGGCAGCTTGACGAGTGGGCTCCGACACAATGCGAGCTGGGACAGCGGTAACCATGGAGATGTGTGGTTTTGACTCGATAATGTCCGTCTTTCATTGTCAACTCAAAGGGAGAGAAGGAGAAAAGATGCAACATAATTCACTGCTGATAATAACTGAATATTTGTGAGAGAAGGTTATGGGACGTTTAGGCTGCAGCTACTTCAGCAAAACTTAAGTAGGACAGTGTTACATTTACCAAACTTAAACACTGTGCTGCTGTTTGTTTTTACACATTAATCATGAATTTCAATTATCTTTCTATAAATAATACTGTACTATAACATTAGGACCAACTCGCTCTGTAATACACAGACAATGATGTTTCTTTCTTTCCACGTGTCCTTAAGCTTCAAGTTTTTTTTTTTTAGCCATAGCACAATAATATATATGTAACCATCAAGTACATATTTAACCCTGTGAATTCTGGATAGACATCAGTTTTCTTGTGCTGCATTCAGACGCCTCTCACAAGCATTTAACCCTGTAAAAGCTGAGCGAATTGTTTTGATTTTGTTCAGAAATGTGCAAAAAAAGGCAATGAGCAACTTGGCAAGATGCACAGCAAATTTTAAAAAAAAAGAAAGAAAAAAATGACAATAAAAATAACCCGAAAAAGAAAAGACAGAGAGAGGGGGGATTTTTTTTTTAGAAAATTATTTAAAAAAAAAAAAAATCCCTCAAAAATGTATTTATAATTATATTTTAAAAAATTATGTGACAGAAAAAATCAGTCTTTTTCTCTCCATAAGTACTGTATATATTTAGCACTGTTTTTTCTTTGTTTGTTTATTGTTTTTTACTTTTCTTTTTTGCTGTTTTCAGAAAATTTTCTTGTAACGTTTAAAAATTGTTGTAAAATTGTAAAATTTTTGGGTCATTTTTTTGTGAAGTTGCTCATTGCCTTGTTCTTGTGTTCTTGAAAGGAATAAGTCCAATTTGCTCAGGTTACAAAGGATTAAGGGCATTAAACAAATCAGCTGGAAACATTAAGAAGTCAACCAACTCAGACTTTAAACATTAGTTTATGCTTAAGCTGTTTTGACGATACTAGAATTTTTAACTCTGTTACAGTACCTTGGAAAATAGTGATATTTGATACCATTTTTATACCATGTGGAAAATTAACATTGAAAGCATGAAATGCAACTTTTTTATTCAAAGATAAATATATTACGGAGCTTTAACATGACGACAAGTTTTCTTTTCCTGGTTAGTAGCAGAGAACAGCCGAATGACTGCAGTTCAATCAGGAGAGACACAAGAATGAAGTAAAGATAATATTTAATATTAGTGCACAGATTAACAGATGATTTGTGCTGATTAAGATTTAACAGAAGTGCTTTGGTGCTTGGACACCAGAGAGAGATATTTTGTGATCGAGGAACATCTGATCGGCAGCAAGATAAATCCCCCCCATGGAGTCCAGATACTGGTGGTGGTGGCTGACTCTGAGGCTGAGGCTGTGTGTGACAGCAAAGACTTGTTTCAAAAACTGCTGTGGTTTATGATGCTGACGCTGTTATTATCATAAACTGCATAGGTATATGTAGAGGCTTGACATGCATAGCAACAGTAACTAAGGGGGTCGGGAGGGTCAGCTGTGGCCCTGTAACATATGTGTTTTATGTGCTGACAGAATGAGAGAAGCAGGGAAATAAAGAGACATGGCAGTTGACAGCTTTCATCAGAGAGCAAGAGCTTTAATAAGAGCTGATTGTAGTGAAGGATGCTGGGAGGTGAGAGAGGTGGGAGGAGGACGTGGGCGAGAGATGAAGAGGAGAGAAAAGATCCATGTGATGGTGAACGGTAAAAACGGGCTGAAACTGACAGTTTCATTCTCATGTGATATCCCGATTATTTGTCAATTAATGCCATAATTAAATCCATAAAATGTTTTTTAAAAAAATGTCTCTTTAAATTTTAAGTGACTTTTTCAAATGTACTTTTTTATCACAGTCCAAAACTAAATGATTCAGTTTACCATCATGACAAAGGCATACAGCAGATCCTCTCAAATTAAAACAATTAATCATAAATCAAAACTGTTGCAGATATTAACGTTCGCCAGATGAATTAGTGACTAATCGTTTCAGCTTTAAAGTATTATGTTTTAAATGTCACTGGGAGACTGTTAAACACTTCTGAGTGATGCTTTCTCTCCTCTCAGTTTCTCTTCTTTTATGTCTCCATCTATCATCCTGTCGTCTCTGTCTCTCTCTATTTCCGTCCTTCCTGTTTTCACCCAGCATCATTACTGTCTCTCCTCTGTTATCTCTCCGTTCTCTCCATCTCTTTCTCTTTCTTTTTTCTATAAATATCCCTCCTGAGGAGTCGCACTTCTTCTGGTTTTACCACACAGGCAGACACAGTAACAGGTCATTTGCTCCTCTCTCCCCTCCTGTCCCATTTATCTCCACGCTCTCGTGCCCTTCGTCTTGTCTATGCATGATGACATCATGCTTTCAGGTCGAGCGTTGCCTCAATCTTCTGCAGTCCTGCATCTGTATGTGTGGCGACTGCGGACTTTAACTGTGCTGCAGTAAGCAGTCGGTCAACAGAAATTTTGTCTGTATGTCTACAGGTTTTAAACACAGGGCGTATATGAATATAGAGTAAATACTGTCATAATAAAGTTAAATAAAATATTGTTATAATTAAATAAATCGAAGTAGAACCATTGGTGCTTTGATTTTGAAGCACCCGGCTCGTCTCACGCCGGAAGTGTTATTGCTTTAACTGTTAACTTGAAGCTTCTGGAAGACAGTCAGATGTTAGCAGTTAGCACAAAGTTAAACTGTTGCTGCGGTGCCTTAAAATGTGAGGATTTACTTACTAACAGTGGTCTAGTTCATATATCGATAGTATTTGCAAGTTGCACTGGTGCTCCATGGTAATAAAATGCGACTAAATAGTAGTGGCCTGGAGCCTTGCAGACACAAAACACATGCTTCCTCTGCTCACGCTATCGTTAATCTCATTAAGTTGAACTGTCACTGCAGTACTATTAAATGTGATGATTCATTCACTGTAAGCTGGAAACAAACTTACAGCTCTTCAGTTCATATATTGATAGTATTTGCAAGTCACAGTGGTGCTCCATGGTTGCAAAATGTGACTAAATTGTAGTAGTCTGGATCCCTGCAGTTCGTATTCTCACACACTATTCCTCAAGAGACTGATCTGGATCCACGGGTAAGTGTGTGTGACGTATCATGTTTGTGAGGCTTTCTTTATGTGTGTCTGTGAGAGGGAGAGAACCAAAGCAAGTCTCATGCCGGTGGGTTAAAAAATGGCGTGACAATTTATACTTGATGTTTGCGATAGTGATTTTATACATCCCACATGGAACAAGCCACGACACATTGACTATATTAAATATATTAGCCACCCCTAGCCTCAAACATCGGAGATAATGATGTTCTCAGGCAGTATGAGTTACACTGAATCTAAAAATTGTGCACCATGTCATGTGTTTTTAGTTGGTGGTGACCAAAAACAGAGCTATAAGTGAGTGAATATTAGACATACAGTCATCAGTTGGACAAAAAACACCACCCCAGATTAATGATCATGTTGCTCTGCGTCTGCTGGATTGGTAAATATCAACTAAAACACTATCAGATGTTTTTTTCCTTCTGCAGCTTTAAGATGTTTATGAAGCAAACGTTTTCTGGTTCCAGCTTCAGCAGTGTGATGATTTGCAGCTTTTCTCTGTTTTATGTCTTTGTTAAGTTAATATCTGTGTGTGTTGGACTGTTGGCCAGAGAAAAAAGTGTACATGAAGATGCAATATTTAGCTTTGGGGAACTGTGATGGATGTTTTTCAGCATTTACTGACATTTTATTGACCAAACAATGAATCTATTCATTGTAAAAATCAGGGACAGATTAAGTAGCAATAAAAATAATTGATCAGTCAGTGTGTTGGTTTGAGCCGTGATAGAACGTAGAAAGAATCGCTTGTCTCGCTGTCCTGACGTGACACACTTTCGAAAAACTCTGTCTCTCTTTCTCTCTGCGTGTGTTGTCATGACTCCATGGCTGGTGTGTGTGTCTATGTGTCTGTGTGCTTTATCGCTTCTGAATGAGTGCACATTGTGTTAGCTTCACTCTGGCAACACACACACATGCACACACACACACACACACTGTCAGGGTCCCAGTGGCGGCGTATTTTTAGCGTAGCAACACAAGCAGCTCCAGCCTCACTGGTTGTTGAGCTGCAAGTGGGTGGCAGGCAGCACACACACACACACACACACACACACACACACACACACACACACACACACACAGAGGATATCAGTGCGTATCTCTGCGTCTGTTCCGAGAAACAGAGTTTGGCTCTGCAGACTCTCCTCTGATGCAAAACCAATCTCATTGGTTGAGTGAAACATCAGTGGGCGGGGCCAGAGAACACACTGTGCCGTGAAGCAGACTAGTGCCGATACACAGAGTTTGAATTCGTGGCTGGCAGCAGCGGCAGGCAGTCAGTAAACAGATCTGTCACAACTACAATTCTGCAACTATAATTTTCTGTAGTTGATTGGTCTACTCATTATTGTCTTCAAAACAGAAAACAGAAAATGTCCATCATACTTACATGTCTTATTTTTATCTGACCAACAGTTCAGAACACTCATATGTTCATTTTTCTTTAATGCGAAGACCAACAATAGCATCAAATTTTCACATTTGAGAAGCTGGATCTGTCAGATATTAAGAATTTTTGTATGAAAAAAGTTGATTTGCCGAAAGGTTTTCTGTCGATTAACTCATCGTTACAGTTTGAATAAGTACACGATAAGAACAGATCCTCATCACAAGTTCTCCGGGACAACTTGCAGTTGTTTTTTTGCTTCCTGGCAGGAGGCATCATGTTTTCATGTTGTCTGTCCCCGCTAGGGACCAAGCAGTGAGGCAACAATGACGCAGGAGTTGTTGCCAAAAAAATGTGGGTTTTTATTTACCAGAAAAATGCATGAAAATGTACAAACCAAGAAATGAATAACTAGGCCTATAAAAGAGGTCAACATAACATAATTATGCTCAATATTCTAACTAAACAAGGTGTTGACTTGTCAAAATGACAGGTGAGGGAACATATATAGTAATACACAAGGGGAACCAAAATGAACGGCAACCACAACTAAACACAAAGCAAAACTAAATAAACCTAAATCTAAGTAAAAGCAAAGAAACAGATTCTAAATCAAACCAACTGTGTGATGTGAGTTGTTCAGGTATGGTTGACGCAACATCTCAAGGCTTTGACAGAATTTCTTCAAATATGGCACAAACATCCACTTGGAAGTAACTATGATCTGATTATATTTGGTCAGTCAAAGGTCAAGGTCATTGTGACGTTTCATCCCTTTCATTTTTGTAAACGTGATATCTCAAGAACACCTTGAGGGAATTCTGTTCAAATTTGGCATAAACATCCACTGGGACTCAAATATGAACCAATTAGATTTTGTCAGTCAAAGGTCAAGGTCATTGTGAGCTTACATCCATCTTGTTTTGGTGAAAGTGATATCTCAGCAACATGTTGAGGGAATTTCTTCAAATTTGGCACAAGCATTCACTCAGACTCAACGATGAACTGATTAGATTTTGATGGTCAAAAAAACAAGTTTGAAGTCATGGACTTATTATTACAACATTTCGAATAAATATTTCACACAAAAGGATAAACTGATGCCATTTTATATCCAAAAGGTCAAAGGTCAGCTTCACTGTCACACCATAATGTTCTTCAATAACACTTCTCTTGTCATTACTTAACTGAAACTGTGCTGATTGTATAGATCTGTACTGCTGGGTTGAAGATGTGTGTGAAGCATCCATGTTTTAGAATTTGGAGCTTCTTTACAGCAACATCCATATTTGAAGCATTTGCATCTGTCATGACTTCATATGAGTGTGGGCAGACATGGATGTAAACTCTAATTTGACTGGTTTGCGGAGGCATACAAACACGAGGCAGTATGCTGCCTTTATGTCCATACCACTAAATTACTTGGAACATTTAATTCAGGCGTGTAAATACAGACAGTGCAGGCAGTGTGGTTGTGCCGGGGCCACCTGGAAATACACTCATGTTCAAAGAACTCACATTCAACCAAGAATGGTGCCATTTTCTAAATATGCCCTCAAAAAGGCAAACACATCTCCATCATAGTTTTCTGTTTTTGTTTAACAGTATCAACGTATAAGAAACTTAAATGCTTATTCTACATAAACTAAAAACTACTTTTTTGTAGTTTATGTCACATGTAATGATGATGGCTGCGTAACATGTATGCTGATGTTCAATATCAAGTCAAGTTTATTTATGTAAGAAGACAACTCGATTTACAGTAGCTAATTTAGATGCAAAATCTCTTAAGACAAGCTGGGCACGTCTGCAAGTGGATATAACATAAAAGCAGCAGCAAGGCATATATATATATATATATATATATATATATATATATATACAGTACAGGCCAAAAGTTTGGACACACCTTCTCATTCAATGCGTTTTCTTTATTTTCATGACTATTTACATTGTAGATTCTCACTGAAGGCATCAAAACTATGAATGAACACATGTGGAGTTATGTACTTAACAAAAAAAGGTGAAATAACTGAAAACATGTTTTATATTCTAGTTTCTTCAAAATAGCCACCCTTTGCTCTGATTACTGCTTTGCACTCTCTTGGCATTCTCTCCATGAGCTTCAAGAGGTAGTCACCTGAAATGGTTTTCCAACAGTCTTGAAGGAGTTCCCAGAGGTGTTTAGCACTTGTTGGCCCCTTTGCCTTCACTCTGCGGTCCAGCTCACCCCAAACCATCTCGATTGGGTTCAGGTCCGGTGACTGTGGAGGCCAGGTCATCTGCCGCAGCACTCCATCACTCTCCTTCTTGGTCAAATAGCCCTTACACAGCCTGGAGGTGTGTTTGGGGTCATTGTCCTGTTGAAAAATAAATGATCGTCCAACTAAACGCAAACCGGATGGGATGGCATGTCGCTGCAGGATGCTGTGGTAGCCATGCTGGTTCAGTGTGCCTTCAATTTTGAATAAATCCCCAACAGTGTCACCAGCAAAACACCCCCACACCATCACACCTCCTCCTCCATGCTTCACAGTGGGAACCAGGCATGTGGAATCCATCCGTTCACCTTTTCTGCGTCTCACAAAGACACGGCGGTTGGAACCAAAGATCTCAAATTTGGACTCATCAGACCAAAGCACAGATTTCCACTGGTCTAATGTCCATTCCTTGTGTTTCTTGGCCCAAACAAATCTCTTCTGCTTGTTGCCTCTCCTTAGCAGTGGTTTCCTAGCAGCTATTTGACCATGAAGGCCTGATTGGCGCAGTCTCCTCTTAACAGTTGTTCTAGAGATGGGTCTGCTGCTAGAACTCTGTGTGGCATTCATCTGGTCTCTGATCTGAGCTGCTGTTAACTTGCGATTTCTGAGGCTGGTGACTCGGATGAACTTATCCTCAGAAGCAGAGGTGACTCTTGGTCTTCCTTTCCTGGGTCGGTCCTCATGTGTGCCAGTTTCGTTGTAGCGCTTGATGGTTTTTGCGACTCCACTTGGGGACACATTTAAAGTTTTTGCAATTTTCCGGACTGACTGACCTTCATTTCTTAAAGTAATGATGGCCACTGGTTTTTCTTTAGTTAGCTGATTGGTTCTTGCCATAATATGAATTTTAACAGTTGTCCAATAGGGCTGTCGGCTGTGTATTAACCTGACTTCTGCACAACACAACTGATGGTCCCAACCCCATTGATAAAGCAAGAAATTCCACTAATTAACCCTGATAAGGCACACCTGTGAAGTGGAAACCATTTCAGGTGACTACCTCTTGAAGCTCATGGAGAGAATGCCAAGAGTGTGCAAAGCAGTAATCAGAGCAAAGGGTGGCTATTTTGAAGAAACTAGAATATAAAACATGTTTTCAGTTATTTCACCTTTTTTTGTTAAGTACATAACTCCACATGTGTTCATTCATAGTTTTGATGCCTTCAGTGAGAATCTACAATGTAAATAGTCATGAAAATAAAGAAAACGCATTGAATGAGAAGGTGTGTCCAAACTTTTGGCCTGTACTGTATATATATATATATATACAAATTATTGAAATAACTGAAAACATGTTTTATATTCTAGTTTCTTCAAAATAGCCACCCTTTGCTCTGATTACTGCTTTGCACACTCTTGGCATTCTCTCCATGAGCTTCAAGAGGTAGTCACCTGAAATGGTTTTCCAACAGTCTTGAAGGAGTTCCCAGAGGTGTTTAGCACTTGTTGGCCCCTTTGCCTTCACTCTGCGGTCCAGCTCACCCCAAACCATCTCGACTGGGTTCAGGTCCGGTGACTGTGGAGGCCAGGTCATCTGCCGCAGCACTCCATCACTCTCCTTCTTGGTCAAATAGCTCTTACACAGCCTGGAGGTGTGTTTGGGGTCATTGTCCTGTTGAAAAATAAATGATCGTCCAACTAAACGCAAACCGGATGGGATGGCATGTTGCTGCAGGATGCTGTGGTAGCCATGCTGGTTCAGTGTGCCTTCAATTTTGAATAAATCCCCAACAGTGTCACCAGCAAAACACCCCCACACCATCACACCTCCTCCTCCATGCTTCACAGTGGGAACCAGGCATGTGGAATCCATCCGTTCACCTTTTCTGCGTCTCACAAAGACACGGCGGTTGGAACCAAAGATCTCAAATTTGGACTCATCAGACCAAAGCACAGATTTCCACTGGTCTAATGTCCATTCCTTGTGTTTCTTGGCCCAAACAAATCTCTTCTGCTTGTTGCCTCTCCTTAGCAGTGGTTTCCTAGCAGCTATTTGACCATGAAGGCCTGATTGGCGCAGTCTCCTCTTAACAGTTGTTCTAGAGATGGGTCTGCTGCTAGAACTCTGTGTGGCATTCATCTGGTCTCTGATCTGAGCTGCTGTTAACTTGCGATTTCTGAGGCTGGTGACTCGGATGAACTTATCCTCAGAAGCAGAGGTGACTCTTGGTCTTCCTTTCCTGGGTCGGACCTCATGTGTGCCAGTTTCGTTGTAGCGCTTGATGGTTTTTGCGACTCCACTTGGGGACACATTTAAAGTTTTTGCAATTTCCCGGACTGACTGACCTTCATTTCTTAAAGTAATGATGGCCACTGGTTTTTCTTTAGTTAGCTGATTGGTTCTTGCCATAATATGAATTTTAACAGTTGTCCAATAGGGCTGTCGGCTGTGTATTAACCTGACTTCTGCACAACACAACTGATGGTCCCAACCCCATTGATAAAGCAAGAAATTCCACTAATTAACCCTGATAAGGCACACCTGTGAAGTGGAAACCATTTCAGGTGACTACCTCTTGAAGCTCATGGAGAGAATGCCAAGAGTGTGCAAAGCAGTAATCAGAGCAAAGGGTGGCTATTTTGAAGAAACTAGAATATAAAACATGTTTTCAGTTATTTCACCTTTTTTTGTTAAGTACATAACTCCACATGTGTTCATTCATAGTTTTGATGCCTTCAGTGAGAATCTACAATGTAAATAGTCATGAAAATAAAGAAAACGCATTGAATGAGAAGGTGTGTCCAAACTTTTGGCCTGTACTGTATATATACGCCTAAAACTCTCTGTGTGCTTCATAAATAGTAACGAGACGAGGGCACACTAGGGCCCGACATAATAGCAACACTGGGGCCCATTGTAACTACCTTACGCCACTGATTTAATTTATTATGTTTTAGGGACTATCAGCTGCAGGGATAAATGTAACTTCTTGAAGTGTTTGTGGTGGAAAACATGGTGGTGAATCTTGCTTTCAGATTGACATCAGCTTTTAGAGACTGCTGATGAGATTCAGAGTTCTTTCAGCTGACCACGACATGTTAACGACAGACGGAAACATCTTGAGGCTGAGCTGTGACTGTTTGTCTGTCTGTCTGATGTGAAGTGTCTCTGAGCTGCTGCTGTGGTGTCTTTGTGCCGAGTCATGGTGCCGTTTGCTGACTGCAGGATCCAAACAGACTCCTGGTGCTGAGTCGTGCTGCTGACTCTCTTGTTTACCTGCTCTGTTTGTTCCGACTCCTTCAGCGACAGCGAACACGCCGACTGCAGTTTAAAAAGCAGTCACACTTTTCACTGAGAGCAGCCCATCAACTGCTGCAGAATAAAAAAACACTGATTTAATGATGAAACTGATCAAGAATCGAATTAACCTATAATTTAGAATAAATTGAATGAATATAGATTTATTACAATTTGCTGAGCAACAGAATTATTTAAAAGTGCAACATTTTTTCTACAAAGGTGTGCAAAGGCTTGAAGGAAAATTTAGAGTGGACATTAATTTACAGATTCTTCAATTATTATAATTTATAAGCTCTCTTTCCAGGTCATTTTCTTGTTTGTTTGTTTTTAACTTTCTTTTTTTAACTAATTTTTTTGCTTTCAATGTTTTCTTTTTACCAATTTCTTGATGATTGTTTGGGTCATGTCTTCTTTCATTGCTCATTGCCTTCAAGAGTTTTCAAAGAAATCAAGCCAATTTGCTCTCAGGTTTCAAATGATTATAATTTCATTAATTTATATTAATAATTGTTTCAACTATCATTTTGAAAGAGCTTTATAGCACAATAGTCTTCAGAAAATGTAAGAATTAAGGTTCTTTTTAGTGGCCATTTCGTACATAATGCTTAATGGATAGTAGATGTAATAAAGATGTTAGAAAGGGTTAAACAAGACAAAAAGCTGAGTGTCCAGACTTTAATGAGTCCGTCTCATCAGTCTTTCTCTCTCCCTGCAGCACTTCCAGAGTCACTGCGTGCGGATGAAGCAGCAGAAACCAGTGTATCAGAAAAGCCTTTTAACTTGCTGTTTTCAGTTTCTGCTTCACCTGCTGTCACCTCTCACTGTGCCTGCATCATTAATGTGGTGTGTGTGTGTAATTATGCATCAGGTTCTACATGTAACGAGTGTAGAATATTAATTAATTGATAACCACAGTGATGATGAAGAGATCTGATTTGTTTCCATCATGCAACATCTGATACCTTTACTGCTCAGCTGTTTACTGCTTATTATAATATTTGATAACCTTTCTAACAGAGGTCTTAAGAAAGACTTAAATGGTTCCTAAACGCCTCACAGCTCTGAGGTGTGTGTGTGTGTGTGTGTGTGTGTGTGTGTGTGTTTCTCAGATCTTGCAGTAACGTGTTGTGGCCAGACGGAGGCACCATTCTCTCAGTTTACAATTAAACTCAGCAGATGAGAAAAAGGCTGCAACAACCTGCAGCCAATCACAGAGCAGAGTCACATGGTCACATGACACAACAGTGCAGGGCAGGCTGCTGCTGCTCTCTGATACACCTCGTGTTTTCATAGTTTCAGTCATTTCTCTTCAGTTTTATGTTTTAACAGAGTTAAATGTACTGCTTCTGAATCAGTTTAGATGCTTCACATTAAAAACAGTGTAATAACCAGAACAGTCTAAAAGAATAACATTAAAATAATGTAAGCAGACACATGAAAAGACTCAGTGACAATGTAGAAACAAAAATAAGAGTTAAAGATTGTTCACCTGCGGAAATTTTCAATCGAAGTCAATAGTTTTTCCATTAAATATATGGAATATTTGTTTATTATTCATGGAATCCCAATTAACCTCTTATAAATTTGAACAGTTGCCAAAAAAGCCCCAAAACATATTTCACTTTTTACAATTTGACGACCTTTTTTGACTCTCTGTGTAGAGCAGTGACTGTGAGACTATTATTTTATTTATTATTTTATTATTATTTTCTTGATTCTCGTCCCAGTCGGTTTTGTTCCTCACAACAGCGGTTGTCCTTTTCCAGAGAAAATCCTGAAGACCAAAATCCCTCAAAAACCTGTTATGATGTTTCGTCCTGGAAGCTCAAGGCAACGCCAGGTTCTCTCTGATCCCAATTGTTAAGACATATAAAGACAGAAATCCACCGTCAGCATTGTTCAGTGTTCTGTTTAGTTCTTCCTGGTATTATAGACGCCATGAAGAATTCATACAGCTGTAGTTAGGGACTGTATTTAAAGGATAACTTCGGCATTTGTCAATCTGGACCCTATTTCCCTGTGTAAGTTGATCAAAGAGACTGATGTGAAATCTTGAAATTGGTCCACTATTGAGAGAGCTGGTAGTGGCTGGCAGCCACAGAACCAACTGCAATGGAAGCACACAGGGCAACTGAATAACGACACTGTATGTCAATTGAAAGTGGTTATTTTGACACAGAGCGGCTCAGATTGTTTTTATAAGTGTCTGAAGTGTGTCTTTACCTCTCACTTAATCCGGTCTGCTTGTTATTGCCTCGTTAAGCACAAGTCTCTTTCTGAAACATCACAAAATGGAGGGAGTATGATAACCAGGGTTGTTAATAGAAAATGTATTTTAGTGTGATGATTTACCTGATTTCAAATGTGTCTCAGGCATTTGAATTTGATTGCTGCCGTTATTTGTGACGGAATACAATAACTAACATCACTGTCGTCACTCATAGCCAGTAGGTCTCTCCTTGATGTGTAGGAAAGACAAATGTAGTGTATGATAGCAAAGCATAAATCTATTTTTCCACCATGTACACACACTGTGGTAGAGATGATGTCAAGTTGTGTGTGGAAATTGTGAAGCTGAAGTCATTCTGTGGTCTGTACGTCTGTCATTTGATGATATCTGTCGGCTGCAGCGTGTGGGTTCTCTGTCCAAACTATTTGCTGTGTTTATATAAAATGTAAGATATATTCTGTTGAACCGATACTGACTCCGCCTCTCTGTCTCTGTTTTAATCTCTGCAGGTTTTTGACAACTTCTCGGCCTGCCAGTCAGAGCCGGACTGAGAGTGTGTGTGCCCGCGTGTGTGAGGGTGTGTGTGTTTGAGGGTCCCGTCCCTAACGGCAGCAGGCGCCAAGTGGAAGGACACGAAGGCAGTGGCATCGGCGGCGGCGGGGGCGGAGTCGCGGCGAGGTCAAGATGACGTCGGTAGCGGCGGAATTCGACCACATGGAGATCCAGCAGCAGTACAGCAGCGATGGCGTCAACAACCGCTGGGACGCCGACGACTGGGACAACGAGAACAGCTCGGCTCGCCTGTTTGAGCGCTCAAGAATCAAAGCCCTCGCAGGTAGGAGGACGGACGAATGAATGAATGAGCTTTAACTTCAGAGCTTGCTGATGTTGGTTTTGAGCTTTGGAAGGTCAGACTGGTTCTGTTTGTTGTCCTGGCCAAGTTAACGTGATTTGATTATCGATGACTTGACACAAGCCTGAATTTTAAAGTTCTTCAAAGCTGGCAGTAACGTATCTGTAGCTGAGCAGCTGCATCAGGATCAAGACTTTCAGTGATGAACCCAAACATAAATTTGTTTGTAGACGACTCCTCTCTTTATATCTGTTGGTGAGTCATTTAAACACGTTGTAATGAAATTATTAGGGCTGCCCTCGAATAGTTGACTAAACGATAGTCGACCAGAAAGCTCATTGGTCGACAAGATTTCATTGGTTGCTTAGTCGCAAAAAAACAACGACAAACAAACCAAAAAACGTGAAACTCTATCAGGAACTGCACCTTGTCGGAAAAAAAAACCCTATATGACTGGATCATGTGGGATTTTTTTTTTTGAAAGGACAGACACAGGAAGTGTCCACGCTCAGCAGTCACACAGGAGTCAGGTTAATTTCCAGGGCTGGTACCTGCGGTTATTCCACAGGCTAGTTAATAACATGTCGGGCAGGAAATCCAAAGTGTGGGATCATTTTGAGAAGGTGAAGGACGAACCCAAGGTGATATGTAAACTCATCTTCATTGGTCGACTGCAAACATGACGTATCATCTGAAACATGGAAGTAGCTACATGCCCATTAGCCCACAGCGTCATTAACAGGCGGCTCGCTCAGTGTGTGACGTGCACTTGTAGATAAAATATAGGCCTATATTAATGAAGGTTCATTAGTACGGTTTTGTATTTCTCTGTAATGTAGCACAGTGTTAACAATGTTACTGATACTATTCTTTCTCACACCTTCAACTCAAACCACCAAAATATATCAGTAAATAATTACATTAATATCATAAACATGCGGGCAACTGGTCGACTAATGGCCCTAAATGATGACTATTGATCGACTAGGAAAATTCTTAGTCGTGGGGCAGCCTTAGAAATAATCACTGTGTTGGTTAACTTTGAGCCAGTTTAACTAATACTGGGTACATTGTCTACAATTGACTTACTATTTTGTTGGAAATGTGTCAAACCATTTAATCTGTGTATTTTAATCTGCTTTGTGAGAGATTTTGTCTGGTTTTGTCTGGCAGCAGCTGTGCTCATGTGTCCTTAAATTTGAGTTTTAAGAACCAAACTAGCTGGATGAGGGTTTACAGGATCATTTTATCTGGCTAACAGCATGTAAGCATGGATTAGTTGAATCAGAGGTACATCAGATCTGTGACATTGCTGTTGTTGTTGATTGAGAACTTGTATTGTTTGCTCTTGCAACATCCTGTGTGTGATTTTGTGTTTACTCAGTGGGAGTCAAAATTGTTTCACAAACTGTGGGTTTGCAGACATTGTGTCAACACAGAGAACAATGAAGCGTCTCAGAACACAAGTTAAACCATGAAAATTAAACAGTATGATGGAGAATGAAACTGGAAACTTTGCATTCGATGTTGCTTCTGTTTGCGATGGTGAACTCCTGTCTCTGGGCCCACGCAGTCTGGTGTTGAACCGTTAATGACTCAGTGAGTTCAGGCTGCTGGCTCTCAGCTTCATCACTCTGCAGGAGCCCTCCACTGTCACACCTGTTAGTAATCTGGAGTTAACGAGTGGTAACAAGGCTCATTAACGAGCTGCAAGCTGGAGGAGTTGGACACATCTGAGCCCTTTTACTTGTGCCAGTGTAACTGTTTCAAATCCGGATAAAATCCAGAAGAGATTTAGGATACTTTATCTGTGTATCTGTTTATCAGAATGTCTGTTTTCTGAGCCACGTGTAAATCACAGTCCAGTCCAGAGGGAGGCGCTGATGCACCTGAAGCTGTTTGACAAAAACTGTAGCAAACAATAAGAGTTAAGCTAACAACTGTCCATAACACAAACAAAAGAATATATGAACTACTAGCGAAACAAAAGTTTTGCCCTCTTCACAGCTTTTACTCAAATACATTATTCAGACATTGGGACAAAACCTTTTTTTTGGATGTTTGATTTTTACTCTTCAGTGAGGCTGGGAAAATATATTTTAAAAGATCGGTCTTGACTGTTAAACCTTGTGATGGGCCAACCTCCCAGTGACTGAATATTTCAGAGGTAAAATCAGATCTGTTAAAAGGTAGTATGTTACTGTAGTAACGTGCTAGCCCCCCAGCACTGGCCCTTACCCACTCAGAAATGAAATACACTTTACTGAAGATTATTTTTCTGAAATCTCACTGTGTAAATATTTTGTGAAAGCACCAATTGTCAGCCCTACCACATTGTCACATTGTAGATATCGAGCTATTTGGTCAAAATTGCCCAACGTTATCGTTAACCATACCGGTACTGTCACTTTAAGAAAGAAGAATTTTATAAAACATGATGAGTTAGTGCCAATTAGTGCCGTAATGCCTTAGTGAAGTGTGTGTGTGTGTGTGTGTGTGTGTGTGTGTGTGTGTGTGTGTGTAACTCTATCTCTCTCTCCGCCTGCTGTTTTTACCCTGATGGCTGACTGCTCCAGTAGTGTCCCACTTCACTAAATAATTCACACCAGTGTTAAATATGCAGGAGAGTGCTGACTCTGTGTGTGTGTGTGTGTGTGTGTGTGTGTGTGTGTGTGTGTGTGTGTATAAAGGTATGGGGGCGGAGCTTGTGTTTCGTGATGGCCGCTGAGAGAAACTATCAGTCAGGTTAAAAATACTTACTATAAATACTTCTTTCAGAGATGACGTCCAACACATTATACTTATACTTATACTTATTACACTTACTTACTTATTACACTTATACTAAATGTCTAAAGGGAAAATAAAAGTATGGAAGTCCTTGTTAAGTTTTCTTTGTCATTGCACAAATATATTTATGTTCATGGCAACTACTAAAGACTGACAAACAAACCAAAGATACTAAATATTATAGCTATACTGTACGTTCTAACAGGAATATATAACGTACGACAGTGTGTGTCACAGAGGTTTATATTCTCTCTGTCGTAACCTTGAATGAGTGAAGTTTCACTGACAGCCGAGCTCCCTCTTTACTGGTTCACACGCCCAGTACATCCACAGTCCGTCTGCTGGGAGGGAAGTGGACGTGTTTTCTATAGGATGGATGTAGTCTGAATGTCCGGCTTGTTCCTTTCTCCTCCTCCTCCTCTTTGCAGCCTCTTCCTGTTCGTGCTGAGCTCAGCAGGCCGGAGGATGTGTGGGGTGGTGACATTGAATTAGCACTGTATTTGATACAGGACGAGTGTGTGTGTGTGTGTGTGTGTGTGTGTGTGTGTGTGTCCTTGTCATCCTGATTACAAGTACATTCTTTGTGTCAGATTACAGTACTAACTAGCAGTAGTTCAAGTACTTGCATGAGTTGTAGTAGCAACAGCGCTGGTAGATAAACACTTGACGTTTTAACAACAGTTGGAGGAGTTTTATTCGCAGTAGTTGAAGTGGTAGCAGGAGTCCTTGTAGTGTGGTTGCAGTAGTATTAGTAGATATGGTTGGACAGGTAATCAGATTTTGGCTTCCAACAATTATGCTAAGCGGGAAGGAATCCTCATCTATGGTCATGAGCTCTGAGTAGTGACCAAAAGAATGAAGTCATAGATACGAGCAGCCAAAATAAGGGTGGCTGGGCTCAGCCTTAGAGATAGGGTGAGGAGCTCTGACATCTGGAGGGAGCTCGGAGTAGAGCCGCTGCCCCTTCACGTCGAAAGGGGTGAGTTGAGGTGGTTCGGGCATCTGATCAGGATCCTCCTGAGCGCCTCCTGTTAGAGGTGCTCTGGGCATGGTCCACTGGTAGGAGGCCTTGTGGTAGACTCAGAACACGCTGGAGGGATTTCATATCTCATCTGGCCTGGGAACACCTTGGGGTCCCTCCCTGGTCTGCTGCCCTCATGACCTGGCCCTGGTTAAGCAGGGATAAGCAGATGAAAATAGATGGATGGACGAACAATTACAATTACAAGATCATTGAGATAAACTGATTATTGTGCTGAATTCTGTTTTGCAGTGATGCTCTTTTTTGTCCTGTGTTATAAATCCACAAACACCTCTTTCCTTTACAGCAGTGTGCTTTCACTCCTCCCTAAAAGCTCAAACTCACTCTCAGCCAAACTGTGGCATGTTTAATTAGAGGAAATCCATTGTAAAAAGTAGTAGTAGTGATATTATTTGTCATAACCCTTCAGTGTCTTTTGCAAAGAAAATGATCAAATGTAGAAACACTGACTGCTGCAGAGGTGATTCAGATGGAGGAAGTTTAACAGCCCATTGATGGTTTAATTAGTGATGAAATGATGAACATGATGTAACTCCAGCTCCTCCACACGACAGGATTAGCTGCTTTTCTGTCGCTGCCAACAGAGCATCTCTGCAGCTCTGATACCGAACAGCCTCAGGAACATGACGGAGCGATCAGCTTGTGTGTGTGAGTGTGTGTGTGTGTCATTCAAACCTTCATCAGCAATGTCTGAAAACTGATGCTGAGACCTCTCAGCCTGTATGTGCGAGTGTGTGTGTGTGTGTGTGTGTGTGTGTATTGTCGAAGCCAAGTGTGCAACGCCTCCATATGATATCCTGGGAAACACAAAACCGCCGGTCACCATGGAAACGCAGGCAGATCTACTTACAGTGAAGGCAGAGACAGAAGGAGTGTGCGTGTTTGTTCAGTGTGGGTGGGTTTCTTGGTCAGCGTGTGTGTGTGTGTGTGTGTGTGTGTGTGTGTGACGTTGACTTTATGACAAATAAAACTGCAGTAGCTCTCACAGATAGACTCAACATGGTATCTGCATGTTCATGTTCTCCTGTGTGTTCTTTTTGAATTAAGTTAGACGTGTTCAGATTCAAACACTTTGACATTTAGTAAGCACAGCAAACACTGACATGAAGACTGATCAGTCCTGACTCTTGACAGTGTTTGACCTGCCGATGTCTATCGATCTGTCAGGACCTTGGCTGCGGCCCTGAGGTGTTTCTGGTAAATTCTCTGCCTTCAGAGCGGCTCAGAATAACCTGAGAGGCTGCTGAGGAGGAGGAGGAGGAAGAGGAGGTGGTTTTAAAGTCTAACTACGGGGGAGGACAGGCCGTCAAACCTCTATACAAGTTCGGCACTGGCTGAAATGTGACTTTGAATGTCTGAACAGATTCGTACTCTTCTTTGATTCAACAGTTCTTGATTTAAATGAAAGTTAAATCTGTAAAACGTTTAACTTTTGAGAAGTGTTGTGATAAATGTAAAAAGTTTTTGTAGCAGATTATTTTCAATTTAATTTCTCAATTAAATTAGCTGTTTAGCGAGTAAAACATCAGAAAAATAGTGATCACGATTTCCTGTTGGGTTATGTTTGATCTAAAACTTAAAGAAATCTAATTTATCTTGATGTAAGGACCCTAACACACCAAGCTGACAATCAGCCATCTGTTAGTGGTAGGTCGCTGGTGAGCATCTGTCACGCTAGTTTTTGCAGTTTGTCCTGCACCATTGGCACTAGTCGGCCTTTGTCGGCCCCTTGTCTTTTTTTATTGACATTGGAGCCGGCGGGGCCCGTCAGTGAAAGAAATCACTCTGATTGGCAGTTGAGCTCAGTGCACAAGAAGGAAGACTGAAGTGAGGAAAGTAAACAAATGATTAAAGTCAAGCTTGATTTTGAAACAAACTTGTTATATTTTTTGGCAGAAATTGTTTATAATTGTTTGCCGTATTGTTCGCCAGCGCACGGTAAACATGCTTTATTCTTTCAACATCAGGTTGTGTTGCTAATGTGCTAACTGGCTAACTAGCATCTTGAATCAGTCCTGTTGATCTTTCCCTTTTTGAATGATGAATAGAAACTACAGCTGCCTGCTGGTATGACAAGTTATTTCCTTTAACGCGGTTGCAGTACATACTTGGTAGTTGGCCATTGGCTGTAGTCCTTGCGGTGTGTTCAAGTGCAACTTTTTGGCTGAGACACAGGTGATGTAATGCTGTGCAACAGTCGGCCTTTGTCACCAATAGTCCTTCAGTGTAGGTTTGGTGTTTCTGGGCCTTAAGACAAGCTGTTTTTGCCTTATAAATGACTGAAACGATTAATTGATTATCAAAATAGTTGCAGATTAATTTCATGAGGACTGATGAATTGCTGCAGCTCGAGTAGTGAGGTGTTGAAAGTGTCAGAGTGTTCAGTCCCTGAGCTCTCAGTATTTGTGGTTTGGCAGGTTACAGACTGTGTGTACTTGTGTAATTAAGAATTTTCTGGAAGTTGATATGCGGAGATTAGAGACTCAGCTGTTGAAGAAATACTTCAGTGATTTGGAATTTATTTTCTTTCGTTCTGAGATCAAATCACACTCATGTTCAGAAATAGTTTTATCAAAGGATGTTAATTGAAACCACAAACATACATTCATGTTTACATTTCTGTTTATGCTCTTTTAAACAAGGATACATAGTGTAGTGCTGCTTTTCATCTTTTCTCTGATTTACATCACTTTACATTTTACTGTGTGGACAAAATCAGGCATTTAAGATGTCATCCTGTGGGAACTTGAAATGGACATTCTATGGACTAAATGAATCAGTGGATTGAACGCATAAATAATAGATTAATCAATATTGAATAACAACAGTTACGGCTTGCAGTTAATTTTCAATTAAATAAACTGAAAGCTGCCTGGATGAACGCTAATAAATCTGAACTCTGATCTGAAGCAAGAAGTCAAAGACAGTGTTTTTAAAAGTCACTTTTGATTTTTAATTAAAAGGTAGTAAATTGGATGTTGATAAATATTTAATAAGTACTGGTAAGTGTTTTTAAATGGAGCGTATTGATCTGTTAAAGCCGAGGACTTTGTGAAAAATCTGGACTGAAGCTTTAAAGTGGCGACGACTCACTCAGCCGCTCAATAATTAGAACCAGGAACAGTCCAGGTTCCCCACAGAGAGCAACACACACACACACACACACATGGGAGTGTATGTGTCTCACTTCCTGTTCAGAGGACCAGATGGTGGAATGCTGGGAATGCTGGTGTTTCTGTTTTTTTAATGTGTTGCGGTTTTAAAAACATCAGAGAAAGTGAAAGTAAAGACGGTCGAATCTTTCCTTCTTATTCCTTCTCTCCCGCCTCCTCCTCTCCTCTGTAAACTGCCCTCTCTTTTCTGAGCATCTTCTCAGTTTCTCCTTTTATCTCTTCTGCTCTTATCATTTTCTTTTTTTAATCTAACTCATCTCGTTTTCTTGCTTATTTGTCATCATTTTAGATCCATTTTCTTTCATTCGTTCTGTCTTTTTGTCCTTAATTCCTTACTTTCTTCCTTCATAAATTAAGATTAAATGAGCTTTATTTATCCCATGCAGGACGTTAAAGTGTAACAGCAGCACAAGTACAGACAAGGAACTTAAAAAAATTTTGTTTACAAAATGACCTACTGTTTAACACAAAATGAACCATGAAAAAAGTAAAATGCAAAAAAGGAGAATGCTTTGAGGGAGTGTAATCAGTTCAGATATATATTTAAACAAGTAAAATCCCAGCTTGTCATTTCTTACAGTGGGCAGGAAACATGGCTGCCGCTGGTCCTGTTGTTGTTGTTTTCTGGCGCTCTGACCTCACAGGAATGTCTTTGTGTGGTCAGGAGGAAGAGGCGGCGGGTCGGTGTGAAATTCACCACTGTAGTGACACAAGTATGAACCCTGAACACGCCAGCAGCAGCAGCAGCAGCAGCAGCAGCAGCTCTGGACTTCAGTTTGTCGTGACGTCTCGTCACTGAATGGCTGCAGATAATGAAATTAAAAAATAGAAGGAACATGTCTCAGCTGCAGCTTTTCACCCAGTAAAAAAAAAGTGAATTGGCAGTGTGTCAGGAAGCGTTCGGTCCCCGAGGCGTCCACTGTGAGCTGTGTTGGCAGTCTGACTCTGCTCCGGCTGAATGAATGGTGCGTTTAGTTCGTTGGCGGGGGCCGTCCTGAGGGCCCAAGCCACGAGGAAGCCAGATGATGGGAGGAGACACGGCGTGACACTCATGCAGAAGAAGGACAGAATGTGTTGTTATGTACAGATTATCAACAGAACATAGAGAGCTGCAGAAATAGTTGGTCCATCTGTTGTATGTTTGCTGTGACCTCTGACCTTTGACCTCTGGACTGATGGCTGCCTGATTTGGGAGCCAAAGCCGGTTCTGCTTTTCATTTTTAACAAATCAAGATGCCTTTTAAATTTTGGGCAGTAACTGCAGTCTGACTCCAGTGACCCCTAACTTTAGGTTTCTTAATGTGCTGCTGTGGATACGACATTTAATCTTAAGATATTTTGTTTATATGTCTGACTTACATTAGTATATTTAGTTTATATTTAGTTATTTTATTTTCAGATAATGCCAACAAAAAACAAAAGTGTAGTCTGTAATCTGAAAGACAGAATGATGCAATCTTGACGTGCATGAACCATCCGAACCAGATTGAAGGTTTTTAAGAAAATATTAAAGGGTAACTTTTGTTTTTTCTAACCATTTTCCCATGTTTTTGTGTCTAAATGATTAAGGCATATAAAATTTTTTTTAAACCTTTACAGTATCAAGAGCACCGCAGCCAGCAGTGGCAAAACGGGATGCAATATTAACGCGCGGGGGCATATGTGGATTGTTAATCTACGTCCACAAAAATGCTTTCTTTTGCCATTGACAGGCTCAGATTATTGTTAAATTTCTGACAACACTATGGAATGGATCCCTACAGAGATAGACCTTTTTGGTAAAGAGAACAATCCTTTTTTTTTTTTTTAAACCAAAACAGTGTTTCCAGCAGTGTGTCCGATCTCGAAGTTTGAGGTTTCTGTGGGTCCATGAATGCAGCGCAGGCGGAGCTCCCCTTGAGTTCTTTTTTCCTCAGCAGTTTGTGACTTGTGGGTTGGATAATTGATGTGTCAAGCCGTTCACAGTTGATCAGATCGATGGGTGACAGAAGTAAATGCAAACTTTTAGACCCAGCAGAATGAAGAGTGAAGTTTCCCTTTAAATGCGCCTGACGTTCTGCTGCTCCGTCTCTGAAGTGAGTGCGCTCTGACAGTGTGGTGCTAGAAATAACCGCAGTTTATATATATTCCCATTTGGCCCCCCTGATGAAAGGTTCTGCTCCAAAAATAGCAAATCTGTTTGTGGTGGCAGATCTTTTAACTGTGGGAAACAGCTCCAAAGTTGTCATTGCCAAAGTCACCAGACTCCATTCAAATAAACAGTAATTTAAGTGTGTATAGAGTCAGCATATTCTCACATCTAACTTGATTAATTGACGGTTTATTGAGCTGGTGATTGTTGAAACAGTGGAAAGATAAAGCAAGATGGTTTCTGTTGTTGTTATTTTGTTTCTGTCGACTTTGATTTATTTGTTTTTAACGATAATAAAAGTACTGTTTATTTAAATGGAGCCTGGTGGGTTTGGCGGTGGTGATTTTGGTGCCTTTTCTGGGTAAACAAAAAGGATTGTACTCTTGAACAAAAAGGTCTCTCTCTGTGGGATCCTTTCCATAATGTTGTCAGCCACTTAGAAGAACAGTCTGAGCCTGTCAGTGGCAAAAACAAACACTTGTAGTCGACGTGAATCGATGTTACGTGCCCCGAGTTGTTACATTGCAGCCTGTTTCACCGCTGCTGTCTGCAGCCGTCTCCCTCAAAACTGGATCAGTTTTAAAATATGTTGATTCCCACAAGTCACTAAGACACAAAAACGTAGGAGAATACCTTTATATACCTTGATATGAATGTGCCACATTACACGAATATTGTATATAAATGTGTTAATTGAAAGTGTTTCTTAATTTGGGGGTGTAGAATATCATTTAGAAACAGCCTCAAATGTTTAACTGAAATACTCATTTTGTTTGTGATAAGATATTTTAAAGTCAAGGTTCACTTACTAGCTTTTTTAGTAACTTTCAGTTGTATCTCATGGCCTTCTTTAGCAAACACAGCTCACTCAGTTATCAGGGATGCCTGGTGTCAAAGACCATAGAACATGACCGCAGTTATGTGCTTACATTTGATGACACCTGAGCAACGTCTATTTGCTGAAGAAGACCAAGGGATTTGTTTTAAAACCCTGTAAAAACTTCAGAGATCACAGATACCCTATGTTTTTCTTTCAGCGCCATGAGAGTGTTCAGGTTTGATACGCAGCTTTAAAACTGCCTCAAATCAAGTCTTAAAAACTGGAGTCACATCAGGAAAAAGTCGGAGGAAGTCGGCCTCAGATGTTCGGTGTTTCTCCTGGTTGTCTGTGTGACCTTTGCTCTCGCTTTATCTGTGAATAATTGACTTCAGAGCTCTAGTTTGTGAGTAAAGTGAAACAGACTTTGGGTGGAGTTGGCACCCTTTTTAATCAGAAGGTCAGATGTCATGTTTGCGATTCAGAAAGTGAAGGTCGGTGACTTTAATTCAGTGAAGGAAAACCTCAGTGTTTTATCTCAAAACTTGGACGGAAGATGTGAAGAAGAAAAAAATGCTTCTACATACTCTGTGGGTGACCTTTGACCTCCTCACCATCACCACCTGCTTGTGATGTTTGCGAATGTGGAGTTGGAGTTCATTTTCATGCTTTTAAAAGATTATTTGAATGAAAGTTTCAGTTCGATGAGTCTTTGTCTTTGGCTCAAGACGATTCTGAATCATCAAATCTCGTCCTCATTTCTCGAACACGTGTTTTCCGTCATCTGCAGTTATTTCAGGATCACATGAATATTTGTTCCACGTATTGTCTCTGTGTCGTCGTGACCTCTGAACTTTCCCCTCCTTGCTATTGCATGTGTGTCGGTCACTTATACAGGAAGTGAAGCTGATTCTCTTCCACTCAGGTTTCTCTTTACTGCCCTGATTTTTCCTGCGTCTCCACCTTCATCCCAAACCTGAAGTGTTTTCCTGCAGGTTCCTGCGAAGCTGCAGGTTTGTGGGTGGTGATGTCTTGTGTGTATGTGTGTGTGTTGTTGATGGACAGCGGGATCAAACAGGAAGTGCCGGCAGGGCTCGGACAGGAAGCACATCTCCACAACAGGCTCTAATATTAGAGCTCAGATATTCTCAGGATGTTTGGACGTCTGTGTGTGAGCGATGAGCCCGTGCACACACTCCACCCTGTTTCCTGTTCTTGGTACGACTTGTCCTCTCTGCACACACATTTGGATCTATTAACTTTATTGCCTTGAAGAAGCAGTATCACCACAGTGTCGGGATGGATTAGAGAAAGCAGAATGAGTATTTTCACATGATGTCTCCTCCTTGTGTGCAGGTTATTCATATTTGTTCAATAAAACAGCAACTGTAGATAACGTCAGCACACTGGCTTCACTCACAGCAGAGCCTGCAGCAACATCTCAGTCACATTATAGAATTATTCAAACATGCAAACAGTGCATCATGTCTTTAAGTGCAGTAAAATAAAATGTCCCCATGTTAAAACAGGTTTATGTACATAGGTTTGTGTACAATATGTATAAATAAAAATCTGAACTATACCGTCGCCAGTTTACTAACTTGATGCTCATCATATAGATCCTTTATATTTGGCTGTAACTAAGCACATAAAGACATTATGAGTTGTTAATTTCACTCAGGTTTTGGAGTTTTGTAGCCATTCTCTGGCTGTTAGAAAGATGAAAATTCAGATTTTAGAGACTTTCAAACCTGAAAGGACAGCCACCCGTCAGGACTGTGTGATCGGTGCAATTAAGGGAAATTCAGCCAATCCTTGAAAATTCTGTGCAACCTTGCAATTTTGTCCAATCACCGCAACTTCACCGCAAATTTGACTATTTAAAAAAGATAAAACTTCATTTCATTGTAGAGCTGCATGCAGTGTATTGATCCAGTCAGCACCTCTATTTCTCTCTCTCTCTGTTTATCATGAGACTACTGCTGCAGGAGTGTGAGCTCTGTGCCTGGCACATATGTCATAGACACGTGGTATGATATGAACCAGTAAAGTATGTTGATTTTTTTGCATGTTTTTTCATTTTCTCATGTCTTTTTTGGTGGTGGACAAATGCACATGTGCTAAATCCTGAGAGGGATGTGTCCCCTGTGCCCCCCCTAGAATCCAAACCTATGCCTATTACTAGTCTACTAATGTAACTGTGACTGCAGTACTGCTGCAAACACTTAACTGGAGCAGTGAACATTCATGACAGAGCAGTACAGTGTTGATTAGATTTTTGATAATTAAGAAATTAATCTGATCGTCTGTCAGTGACGACAGAGTCGAGCCATTTTGGTGTCGGTGTGAGATTGTTGGGACTGTTTAACGGCTTGGTGCTTGATGTTAGCTGCTGCTGCTGCTGCTGCTGCTGCTGTGTTATCTCGTGCTAACCGGACAGAGAGAGCGGCGCACGGAGATGGTCCTTCAGTGCTGTATCTATTCAACTCCTACCATCACAAATAGATCCTAATTCTGTGGGAAATACTGAATGCTCATAATTATAAGCTCCTGAAATGAGACGGCATCACAACTGTTTTTGCAATTTTCACTTGATCCCGCAATTTCCTTGCCAAAAAAAAAAAGCCTTAAAAACATGCATCGCAATCACTTAGAAAAGCTGCTGTGAAATCAGGCATTTCAGGCTCCAGTTTCTTGTGTAAAATGACGGAAAAAGTATAAAAGAAAACAAATTAAATAGCATCATTACCTGTTAATTATTTTTAAATTAATTAAATTGAATGACAACCCTGCACACATGCACTCGTCTGTACATATCTGTATTTTTTTTAATCTTCAATCTTCAAAATATGTTGTGTGGCTCTCTTCACCTTCTGCAGGTTTAATCTTTACCTGATATAAACTTTAGTAAACACCTTTAAACAGGAATAATATTCTAATTTAATCCTCAGTATGAACAGAATCACTTCGGCTCTCTCTCCTTCCCTCTGTTTGCTTTTCTTCCTGAACCCTCCTCCCACTCCGCCCCTTATGCTAAAGAGTCAATGACATCACCATTAAGAGACAGGGCTGTGATTGGTCACTGGGAGGAGTAGCTGCCCCTGCTGGCGGCCCCTCCCCCCTTGACTCTCCCTCTGTCTGAAAGGTGTTTTCAGTGTCTGAGAGCCGCCGCTGCTGCTGCTGCTGCTGCTGCACACAGGAGGACAAACCCACGCTTTCATTCTCCACCTCCCTCCATCTCTTCTCACTCCGCTTCCTCTCACTGCAGCGCTCTCTGTTCCTCCTCCTCCTCCTCCTCTTCATTGTGCTGGTTCCTCAGGCGGAGGATGGGTGGATTCCTGAATGAAGGGAAGGTGTGATATCAGAAGGCACTGACAGATGGATGGATGGAGAGAAAACAGAAGCATGATGCTGCCACCGCCGTCGCCAACGCGGTGCGTCTGCTGAGCCAGCGATTTCTGATTCCACGCTGGTGAAACACTGAGAGAGAGATAGAGGGACTGTGTAGTTCATCTCCTGTGTCTCTTGTCCTCCATCGCCCTGTCTGCTGTCTTGGAAGTGTTCAGGAAGAGAAGAATCGTGCGTCTTCCTCTCTCTGTTGAGATTACAGCTGAATGTAGGATTATTTCTCTACAGTATCAGAAGCTGTGGTGCGTTTCAAACTCAGGTGTAAGTCATTTCTGATGACTTTGTTGACTTCAGAGCTCATTTTTTCATCTGGAAACTTGATTTAATCTCTTGAAAACTGTTGGAAACTCAACTCAAGCTTTACACTGCTGCAGGGACGTTCATCCTGTTGAAACTCGAGCTGCGCACTGTTGCACAGAAGCTCAAACTCTGGGTTCTTCACTTGAAGACAATCTGAATCAACTGGAAACTCCTGTAATTTCTCCGCTGAGTCTCTCCTCGATGCCTCTGTGGACTTGTCTCATCTAAATATTTCACCGTCCTCTCTGGAGTTTCATCATGGAGCTTCAGAGCGCCACCAGCGGTCTCCCCGGCCCTCTCTCCCCTGGCCATCTGTCCCCGACTTTGGACTATGCTGGCCCTCTGTCCCCATCGTCGGGTGGCCCTGGCCCATCTCACCCCACAAGCCCTGGCCGGGGTACGAGCCCCAGCCTCAGCCCCATCAGGGGGCCCAGCCCTGGCCCCGGATTCTCAGGCCAGGCTGCGTTCAACTACAACCAGCTGGAAGGGAGGTTTAAACAACTTCAAGGTAAGAAGAGAGCTCACCTCTGAAGTCTGTGAAAATGTCCCATAGAGGAACACGTGAAGAAAGAACTCCAGGTGGTTTTGTTAAGTTGTGTTGCAACTCGTCTTACACTTGGAAGCATTTATTTGCTGGTCTGATCCAGACAAAGTGATTGCAAAGGGGAGAAACAGTGGAAAGAGCTTGAATTCTCAGAAATATCTTCAGGGGGTTCAGAGTTAACGAGCCAGATGAGAGCAACAGCAGCTTTTTAAACTGTTTCACAATCCTGGAACTCAAAAGGTGCAAATAGATTTCCAGAGAAAATCAGCAGAGAAAGTAACTTAATGACAAATATAAAAGTTGCAGACAAACAGCAGCAGCAGGAGAGCAGCTTTATACAGAACACAAAAAAGTCTGAAACACATTTGATCTCCTCTTGATTCAGTAGACAGTAGGGGTGGGAATCACAAGAGGGCCTCAACACGATATTGTCACGATACGATACAATATTATCGCGATCTTCAATGTATTGTGATGACATATTGTGATTTATTACCTTTTTCCAACTGAAAAATAAGGAAAAACTTTATCTACATCTGTTTGTATCTAATAAGATAAAGTTTTAAAGTCTGTTTATCTTATTTCAATCCTTTATATTGCAGCAACAAGTATCTAGTGGACTGAAAAAGCAATTGATTTTATTATTCTTGTAGGCTACCAAAAGTTTAATTTGTATTTGCAATATTGATAATTTATTCAATAAATGAAATTGATACTTCGTCACTGTATCGATAAAATATTGCCACACAAAATATCGTGATACTATGCTGCATTGATATCAATGTAACAAAATTGAATATAATGTTATAAATTCAGAAAGACACAAAACTCTACTTAAATCTCGTGAACTTTCTACGGCACATAACTTTATCTTTTTTAAGTTCAGTTTCTTTTAATGCAAAAGCAGGAATGCGATGGTCACAGGTTTATCAACAGTAAATCACTGCAGTGCAACAGTGTGTGTTCATGAATCAGCAGTTCTGACTTTACGTCTCAGTAAACTCTCACTGTATCAGAGCCCCACCCTGCCTTTCATTCATACACTGATAAAGCTGATTAGCTGCACCAGGGCTGCTGGGTATTCAGCGCCTCGCTGAGCAGCAGGGAGCTGTCGAAAGATGACGTGAATGTTTCTCAGTCAGCTCTCACGCCCAGATTCTTTCAGATAGTTGTGATATGACCAGCGGTCCTTCGCCTTCAGTCCGTCCTCTTCTTAGTCAATTACTCGCACAATCAGTCAGCAGGGTGTTGGCTGAGAGATGTCCAAGTAGTTAGTCATTTTTCATATTTTATTAACAGGGAGTGGGTTAGTCATTTCTAGACAATGATTCACTAACTTTGCTCTTTGACAGGCACCAGATCCATTTGTGTGACTGCATTCATCAAAACAATCTGACCATTAGTCTCAAAGAAATGCTGCAACTCTGTCAAGAATGTCTCCACACTATCTCAAGGCAATTGAATCGAACGCAACTGGACTTGGTTTTGTCTCCACACTCCACACAACAACCAACAAAATCCCGAAATCAAAACTTTGTCCCAGGCGTCCTCACGATCTGTTTAATTCGGCCTCCTACCGATTTCAGCAATCGTATAAGTTTAGTGCAGCTACACTGAGCGACATGGATCTAATAAACTTGGGTACGACATCAGGTTTGATGTATGCAGACTGTACAATGACAGCGCCTACTGAATCACACGCTACGACGTACAATGTCTTCGATTGCAAGACCATGACAACGGCCACCCTTGAACCTTTCTCACTGTGCGATGTAGGACCAACGTTTTAGAGCCACAACCAAAGATATCGCCATATTACTTTCACAATGGTCATCTTTCGTCTGGGACAACCCAAAATCGCACAGTGTATACCAGGCTTTAGACCCTTGATTTTGAGAAGGAAGTTTCAAAAGCAGGGCGAGGACTTGAGTCGTACTTGGACTAAAAATGTCAGCAGGATGGTAATCAAACAGCTGATGGATCAGATACTTCTCTCTGTTGCTGCTGGCTTGTTGTGAGATTAAATGAATACACACTAGTTTACACAAGTGCTTAGCATTTCTTTCAAAGATCAACATCCACTGGACTTTGCACCAAACGTAAGACAGAGTCGACTGTTTGCTCTGGAACCTTTATTTAAATGTGCATACTTCCTCATCTTATACACGCAAACACACCTATAATGTAGAGCACTGGAAGAAAAGCATCCAAAAATCGACAGTTTCAGACTTTAAATATGTTGGAGTTTATTTCTTTTCCTTCTTCTTTGTCCAAAAAGTTGTTTCTCTTTCTTAAACTTGAACTCAAGTTAAGTTCAAATGATTTCTAGCTTTGCAACTCATGACCAACAAGTGCAAACACATACTGTAGTACTTACAGTATTGACAGAGGATGTGTCAAAGGAGTTATGACTGTTTCATGTTTTGTATCACTATCAATCTGTGTCACATTGTTAGGAAACACATCCTTGAGAAAACATTTTAAATTCTTGTAATTAGAGATGACAATTGGAGTTTACAAGTAATACTCATAGACAGACATCGTCCTAGCTCATCTGTTTTGGCCAGTAACTTTCAGATTGAGCTGTTTTACGCTTCACATTAAAGAGGACACTATCAAAAGCTCACCAATGGATGTTCTTCATCAATAAAAGGTTTTAATACTGCAGAGAAACACTTGACTGTAAAATTATCAGCAGGCTGAATTTAGCTGAAGGCTAATGGAGCCGTTTTACCGATTGCAGCCTCATCGATGTGCTGATGCCCAGAATACTTCAGTGCTGTTCCCTTGTATCAAAAAGTAGCTCACTGGCTGGAGGCCAGGGGGAGGTGGTTGCTGCAGGTGGTGTGTGGTGCTGTTAGCTCAGAGCTGTTGGATTCAGGAAACACAATGAGGCTCTGAGATGATGTTTGGTTTTGAAAAGAGAAGATGAGCCGAAGCGAGTATTCCCTGAAAATGTTTCTGATTGTGAAGACCTCTGGTGTTCTGATACATGATACACTGTGTTACTGCCTTTTTCAGGTTCATATATTGACCTTATCTTTTTATGATCCAGTGAAAGCCAAGTTGCACCTCAAGGTCCTTCAGTTGAAAATTTCCTTCCCAGACATTGTCAGAGGATAAAGAAAAAGTCTTGCATGGTGTCATCAAAGGTCTTATCAAAGACGTTTTGACTTTGAGCGTGTGCGTTGTTTAGAGAAGGGCGGATTATCTCTCTTATCTTTCAAGAACCATAAAGTTTTAGTGCTGAGATGTGGGTTGGTTTAATTGTTCTGCAGTTGTAAACAGACAGACTTCAGAAGGGAAGGAAGACGGCCTTAAAGTTCCCTTGTCTTTGCTGTAGTGTACTTCCAGCCGTTGATAAACCTAGTATATTTCAAATTGCATTTTTGCTTGAATATGCCAAAATATAGCTTAATGAAGGTTCAGGTCAGAACTTGCCCAGTAAACTGTTGATGTTTTGTCAATCTTTAAATAGAAACAGTGATTTAGCCACAAATATTAGTGTTTGGAGTAAACTGGGCATATAGATTGAGTTTATTATGCATGTTTTGCCACTTTTGTCTTCTGTGGAAACATGTTGCTACTGAAAACCAATATGAATCCAAACTGTCCGACAGCTGTTGTTCTTTGTAATGGACAAAAATACAAACTTTTGATAAGAACTGGGAGTAAAAATAAACTCACATGAGAAAGGCAGTGCTTTTTGACTCGGAATTCGATTCACAGATTGCAAAAATTGATTCTTGAAGGTCTTTGATAAAGCTCAGTGCGACACCTGGACAGTGCACATTGCACATACGCTGGAGTTACCTAGAGTTCGTCTTCAATGAAGTCAGTGTTTAGGTGCATTTTGGATTCATTAATCTAGTAATCAGCTTTGCAAGTTGAAGGTGAAATATTTTGTGAATACTACATGCCCTGAGGCTAACGTAAGCGAACCAGCATAAGACGCCAGTCAGTCAAGACGCACTACACCACTGCACAAAACAGCTAATACCTAAGAGTCTGGATGGACTTCTACTTTTAGGGTATATCTGTCTGTGTCCAGTGTTTATTGGATTTTAGACAAAGTTTATGAGAGATTATCTGGACCCGACAATCTGCCCTTTCCTTTCACGCATCATAAGCTTGGAATTAGATGCAAGGCATACTGAACTTGGAAACTATAACCTCTCTTTATACGTTTATAAGTCTTTTGAAATCATTTTTTCCTGAACAGTGACATTTCTTTGATAGTGCCATTATTTGCATAATTATTTTTAGCTCCTGATTCCTAGATGTTTTGTATCGGTGTGTTTTGATGTTTTTTGTGACCTTATTTGTCAACTTTTGTTCTCGATTTAAAACTTTAAATTTTGCTGCCCATCTTGACCAAGACTCCCCAGCAGAAGAGATATTGTATGTCAATGGGACATTTCTGGTTAAATAAAGGATAAATAATAAGAAGAACTATTCAAAGGCTTGTTGATGTGATAAAGCCTCGTAGATGAGTGTCAAACATCTTTAACTGACTCAAAACTTCTAGTTACTGTGGGCAGGGTTCATCATATTAGTGCTATAGATGGCTGCTATAGTGTTTCCCTTTCATGAATTTATCAGAAGTCTTACCTGAGGGGCCTCTTCAGCCTCGGTTGTGATATTGTTTTAAGAAATACTGTGTTAAAACTCGTGTCAGCTGCCAAACATGACAGCTTTGGAGGAGCAGGTTTGTTTACAGTGTGTCACAGGTCAGCTTTTTTGTGCTTCTGTGCAAGTCGTTCTAAGATTTGTTGCCTGAAGCATCCACAAAGGTTTTGTCAAGCTACCATCAGGACTCAGAGACAGTAAAGATGTTCTTCAACAAACCTCCACTGGCTCTTATGAAACGGTCCCTTGAAACTCTTTAACTTCTCAGATTAGATCACCTTCAGACAGATAAATAGGTCTGGGAGTTGGTTTTATGAGGGCAGTTGCAACGCGTTGACAGGATATAAATTCATGTGTCGTCTCACGTGTGGCTCAGGTGGTTCGGAGCAGCGCTTCACATCCTAAGAGGACGCTGGTTCAGTTCCCAGTGGGGTGATGAATATGGGAGCACTGGGTGATTATTGCACTGCAGAGGGCTCCAGATGTGAGAGGGAGGAGACGGAGGGGAGCTGAGGAGCAGCGTCTCCTTCTCATTAGTATTGAGTGATCGTCCCCTGTTAGAAATCAAGCAATTATAGAGGAAAGCAAGTCATCAAATTGCCTTCTGAACTCACTCATGGGAGATTTTTACACAGAGTCTGTTAGATGCTGACTGATGTCGGGGTTAATCACTCAGGAGAACAGCGAATGAGTGTTTTCTTTACTGGTATGCTGGTAAATTGGAGTAAGAAATCTGTTAGTCCGGACTAAATTTACCAGAAATTATTGATCAGTTGATCCATAGAAAGACACATGTTACATGCATTGTGTCTTTTCAAATTACACTTATGTTCTCATTGGAAATGTTCAGTTTCTGCTCATTACATGCATAAAATATTTTTTTTATGAAATAAACATAGGTAAAACCGTTTCCATTTCTTCAGGTTTAGACAACAAAAGCACATGCTTAGGTTAACAAAAAAAAAAAAAAACACCGTTTGGCTTAACCTTTTGAAACCTGAGCAAATTGTCTTGATTTCTTTTAAAAACATGAGAATATGGCAATAAGAAGAAGAAGAATAAGAAGAAATAACCCAAAAATTTAGCAAGAAATTAGTAAAAAGAGAAAATTAAAAACAAGAAGTAATAACAAAAAGTTAAAAATAATAAAATAAAAAAAGTTAAAAACATACAACCAAGGAAATGACCTGGAAGGAGTGCTTAAAAATTCAAATAATTCTGTAACATCATTTTAAAATGTAATAGTAATAGTTATTATTATGAATATAGTTTTTCTTAGCTTTTATTCCTTTTTACTGAGTTTTTTCTTTTAATATAATTTTCTAAATCTATTATTTGTTTTGCAAATTGCAGGACTTTTCTGACCAAGTTGCTCATTGCCTTTTTCCCCATGTTTTTGAAAGAAATCCTATCATTTTGCTCAGAGAGGGTTCAAAGTTTTAAATACTTGCGAAAGGCTTCTGAAAGCAGCATAAAGAAAAGTGATGTCGCTCCAGGTTCAAAGAGTTAAAAATCACACGGGAACGATGCAGCGGGCTCCTGGGTGAAAGTCCAGAGTTTGGTTGACCTGTCCACTTACCCTCCCACCCACCCTATACAGACTTTTTACAAACTACCACCAATCAATGCATATCATACTGTTGCAAAGGGTGCCTCTGTGCGCCCGTGTCTGAGGCCAAAGTCCACTGACAAAGCAGTGGTATTTGATGATAATGGTTGTTGCCCGCTGCCTCTCAAACTGAGGTGGTTGGTGTGTATAATACGACTGCGAAAGGTGCTTGTGTGTGTCAGTCTTTGGCGCCAAGATCACTGACAAAGCAGCAACATTTGCAAGTTGAGAGTGAGAACAGGCTGGATGGACACATGCACAGATCAATTGATATTTGGATCAATGGGCTGACAAAGGATGAATGATAGATTGATGGAAGATGGTTAGAAAGATGGATGGACCATAGACACAAGAGCTAGAGGGATGTATAGGTAGATAGACGGATAAATAGATACATCACACTTGGATAAAAGATGTACAGATGGAGAGACACATGGATCGATGGATGTATACTTAAATCTTGCAGCATCAGTATTTTAATGACATACATTAAAGACATTCACATATTTAATTGAAGGGTTTGAATTATAGATGAATAAGCAGCTGTTTGTTTCTATCTAAAAATATCTGTTTGCATTTACTCCCCTGATGTAAACAAACATGAATGACTCAGTTTATTTCCTGTCCATCAACAGCAGCCTCTGATCCTTTGTTTTGAAATGTGGAGTGGGCGGGGCTAATCTTTGGTTTTGTTATGGGTTGTGACAGAAAAGGCTGTGAAATACTGAAACATAATGAAATGACTGATGGCTAAAACACACCAGCTTTCCTGTGAGATCACGTCACATGGACACACGCACATACACACACATACACACACTGCTAGCATGCAGCCATGCTTCCAAAACAATAACATCATCCCTCTCTGCTCCCATCATCCCCCTCTTTCCTGTGTGCTCCTGAGCCAGCCAATCAGCGGACATCTCTGTGGTTTGGGAGCCCCCTGAGCTCAGTGTGTGTGTGTGTCTGTGAGTGTGTTTGGGGAGGGGGTGAGGATTAACAGAGGGGAGGGGTTTGTCTGAAATGGTCTGGCAGGCAAAAAATCCCAAACCACATCGTCATCCCTCGTTCTTTTGTCTCCTTCTCCAAAAGGTGTTCATCCACTCCTTCGTCCTACCTCCGCTTCTCCTCTTTCTTATCCTCCTCCACCTCATCAATGTTTCATGAGCTTCTGCAGAGCGTCTGTCATTGCCCTGATCATCCCCCTCTCCCTCCTTCCCTCCCGACCTCCGTCCTCTTAGTGAAATTAAAAGGAAGCTTCAGCCGTCTCATCGTGATAAAAGTCTCACAAAGGCGGGCTGAGAAACACTTCCCTCCTCCTCATCTTCCATTATCACTCACTGCGTCCAAATGCACACCACTACTCCACTATTACTCTGATTATGACAATATTCTGAATTTGATACGGGTCATGTGATCAGCATATTCTGTTTAGATATTCTGAATCAGGCCTTTTCCTGATAGAGACGTGGGATATGCCAGGTTTTAGGAGCATTATTTGGGCATGTATACAAGGATTCAGAATATGCATCGCAGTTTAGGTTTAACCGCAGTTTGCGACACACAGCCACCTGCCTGTTTATGGTTGTCTCTGTCTGTTGTCATGGATACGTTGTACACAAACCAACTAGCCAGCAGTTTGCAAGGCTGTGGTAGAGATGGATGCCCTAAAGAAAAGCCCACATTTCTGGTCAGAAGAAAAAACATTACGAAAGACTTGGATATTAATAGGTTTTGGATACAGGCAAGTATCACAACACCAACCTTTTCAAGAAGGTGCTTGAAGGAATAAAAAGAGAGGCTGAGTTTGCACAGTCGGAAAAGTCCCCCACCCTCATAAACTTTGAAAAATCCCAGCATTTGCTGCTTTACTCTTCCACATTTTGACGTGATAAATGACACGTTAAAGCACATTAATCAGAGTATGCACGGCTGCATGTAAACAGGAACATTAGTGGAATATTTATTTTTATTAGCAATGTAAACGGCTTCGTAGGAATATTGTCTTTTTCGGAATAAGGGCAAAAACTGGAAGCCCTTTTAACACAGAGCTCAGGCTGCTACGACATCCCATTTTTATGCCACCATTTCATTTTAACACAGAACCAAACAACAATGCCATAATGTCACCTCCATGTGTGTATGCTGGCATTGCTGAATCAAAAGAGGCCCGATGGACGTAACGTGTACCACATCAACGTCGCCCTTTAGTGTGACATACTATATACGTTTCAGCAGTGCTTTATAAACATTAAAAATTACATTAACATGGCAATAACAGCCATTTACCTCCCATGTTACGTGAGGGCTGATCTTGTACTCTTCTCAGAGGTAAAGAAGCTTCCAGACGTCATTGTTTTTCCCAATCTGTGAACATTTTTGGCTGCTGCTGTTCTTTGAGCTAGCCGCTAACTGCTACAAGCTACTTTTTAAATCTTTGGCAGTGGGTCGCACACGTAACAGGTCATCAGAACGGCCCATGATCCCTGGCTGTCCGATTTTTACAGACATCGATGCAGCGCTGTTACTTCATCTGTTCTAGGCTCTGAAGGGAGAAAACTCTGTCTTCCCATTCTGCAAGGTTACCTTTTATATTGAACTGCAAGGCGGAAATTTGGTGTGATATTCCTGTCTTGAACAGAAGGTGTAAAAAGGGCTTGTGACTCTCGACTGGGCAGCTGTTGATGCACTCATCATATAAATGATAAAAAAAGAGCATGTCACTTCTGATGTGCCTTTTAAAATAGCGAGTATAGAGCTTACAGTACCACGCCAGTTTCTATGAATGACTTTAATAGATATTATTCATAAAATACATACACAAGCAGCACACATGTTATAGACATGGATGCAACATTACATTGTGTATTTGTTAACGTGATGTGCCTCTGTGCTGTTGGTTATTTTTGAACAGGGCTGGCTGCTGCCGTTTATCCTACAACTCTTTCCAACATTCCAACATCTGTATTTTTAGATTTAGTTTTGTATCTGTGTAAATTAATTATGCATGTGTTTGCAAACTCGCTTGCCTCAAATTATCCCTTAAGGGACAAGTGAAGTATTTTGAATTGAATAACAAACATAAACATAGACCTCGTCCATCCCTTAACCCATTAAAAATGTATTAGACACAACTTAGCATCTTAATTCAATGTCAATATCTCATTTCAGGAATGTAATTTCCTGTGTTTTTATCATCTTATTTTTGAATCATGCACACATAGCATGGACTTAATTCAAATGCAGGCATTTCTCCTCTTGCTCCAGGCAGCCACTGGTTTCTCTTCGTATCTGTCTGGTATAAAAATCAATTAGCAGACTTAGAACTTGTGATGTCCGTCCCAAAAATAATAAATTAATAAAATGCCGATGGTAATGCAGCTAAAATGCAGATAAGAAAAGTCTGCCCTGCATTATCCGCTGTTTCCGTAAAGACTGAACTAAAAGAAACAAGGATTATAAAAAAGCCTCAGAAAGAAATCAGACCTGTGAAGTTATATTATGCTTGTTTATTATTCCAGCATGTGAAAAGAAACATGAGTCCAACATGTCTGATATTGTCTCGTGTTTCTGGCGACATTCTTGGATTTACTTTAAGAAAAAATCCTAAAAAAAATAGTTGACAACATGGAAACAATCCAGAAACCTTCACCTGAGCTGGAGCGAGGAGTATCAGTTACAGAGACAGAGAGGGACGAAGAATAGTGTTATTGTTGAAGGTGACATGAGTAAGTGTGTGAGGAAGGAGCCGTGTTTTCAGAGTGTGTGTGTGACAGTCTGAGGAAGAACAGGGAAACCACTCTGTGTGTGTGTGTGTGTGTGTGTGTGTGTGTGTGTGTGTGTGTGTGTGTGTGTGTGTGTTTTATCGCGTCGTCTTGTTCCACCCGTAGATCTGTAGCATGAAAGGGCTCTTTGATTGAAACGCTCAACTGAGCATGCTCACAACAGCAGGGATAGGGGGGCGGGGCTTATCTGAGCCCACAGGGGGTAAAATATCATAAAGTAAGAAATCTAAATATAAATTAAAAACAAGTTGGGTGGGTGTGTGTGGGTGTGTGTGTGTGTTCAGATTATCAGCTGCACATGATGAACAACAGAGTTATTTTTAAAAAAGGAGAAGTTGACTCAAACCACTAAATAACTAAAATGGAGAGGTCTTTAATCACTTTCTCTCTGGTTATGTTCAAACCACCATAAAGCCACATGATTCAGACCAAAATTCACTGAGTTGGGGTACAGCTTTTCCTTAAGTCCCTGCAACTTAATTTAATTAGTTATCTATTCTGGTCTTTTCACATTGTTTAAAAAACCCTGCAAACATCTGTTTTTTGTATGTAATGGCAACGGTTACAGTCAGTATTCACTCCAGGGTGAAATGACTCTGCAATAGTCAGTTATTTATGGATTCCAGTTCTGATCAGCTTCGATTGGCAGTAATGAAAATACACCCGTTTGGACTCACTAATTTTAGCCCATTCGCCGGCACAATGCAGAGAGGAGCCACAAAACACCATCCATCTCTGCTCAAGCAGCGTTCGAACATGAATCCAAATTTAGTCGGCACTGAGTTTCAGAAAGAGAGACTGAATAAGTAAGAGATATAAAAAAGAAGTAACCACTGTAACATTATACTGGTCTCATTTTCTGGCCTGTCTGCATTGTTGAATGTGACACACCAGAAAAAAACAAAAGAAAAGTTTTGTGTGTACTTATATTTTTAGTATTTAGTTTTATAAATGAGACGCCACAGGTGATTAACCCCTGCAATAGTCTGGTGACGTGTCCAGGGTGTACCTCGCCTCTCGCCCAGTGTCAGCTAGGATAGGCCCCCCCCATAACCTCTAAAAGGATAAGTGGTTACAGAAAATGAATGAATTAATAAATGATTGAAACTGGTAAAACACAAAATGAAGGAGTTTCATGTTACAAATGATTGTTTCTCGAATGCTGTTTGCCATGTCACAGACAGGAGGCACGCCCACGGCTTGCCCAGTGTGTGCTCACCTTTTTTTTTCTGTCTGATAACTTAAGATCCAGACGTTGAGGAAGTTTTCACCAGGATCCAAATTATCCGCTGAGGTATTTTCTTCTCTAAAACAAAACAAACAAACCCCGCAATTTAAACCAGTAAAAACACTGAATTAAGCAGTTTCATGTTACAAGTCAGTGTTTTTCCGACTATTCCGACTACAGGTGGGCTTTTAACTGTGATGGCCATTGTGCAGAAACGCGAATCGAAGCGAAATCTAATACGGTATTTGGTTTGTCTGTTGTGGGCTACTGTAGAAACATGGCAGTGCAACATGGCGATCTCCATAAATGAGGACCTGCTGCCTATGTAGATATAGCTGACTCAATCTATGGTAAAGAAAATACAACGATTCTTATTTTCAGGTAAGTAAACACTAAAGAAAACATACTTTATAAATTATATTCCGTTTCTGCCAATATATCCCCCTAAGTCCTACACACTGGATCTTTAAACATGCAGTACTGAGATAGACAGATGCTGACACCAAGCTCAGGATTTAGCCGTTTCAGTTTGTGTCAGCTGGTAAAATACTGGAGGAAAGTTATTAGATAATGATGAATGTCTGTGGCACTCTGACGCCGTTTCATTAGCATCACAGTGACATACACACACACCCCCACAGAGAGTGTCTTTCCTCAGCGACGAGGAATTCCAGTCATCCGCCAGTGACTGTGGTGAAGTTAGCATGGCGACCGTAATGGAGAAAAGTTGATTTATATGGACACCATTTTGTTTCCTGGTGGCTGTGACAGTGGAGAGCTTTGTGAGGCAGCTCTGACAGTGATGCTGAAAAGCCTGTTTGTTTGTGTGTCGATGAGTTTAGAAAAAAAAACAGCATGACGGGAGAGAAAGAGGAAGGAGGAAGGCATGGAGTCTTTATGCAGCTGTCAGTGTGAAGGGAGCAGTGGGGCCACGAACACTCACACAAATGAAATGAAGTCAAACTTCCCACAACTCTTGAATCAAGTGTTTTTGTATTTTGAACTCATAAATCACAAATAGCTGATTTGAATATGACGAAACCATCAAGAGGGTTTTGCCTGAGCAGGTGTGACAGTTGTGTGATAGGTTAAGAAAGTGTTTGTGTGCGTGTCAGAAAAAGTGATCTTATCTCTCGTCTTGTTTTGTAAGGACCTGCAGCAGAAATGAATATGTGAAATGGGCTTGGCTGTGTTTCCCTCAAGGATGCATTACTTTGTAAAGTGTGAATGTAGCTGCTTGTTGAGCGAGGCAGCTTTTGTGTATCTTTTCCTCAAGGACAAACACATACTGTAGCATTCAGTGAGGTGGCGTTGTTTATGTGCATGTGCGAGACCACAAACTGCAACAGTCTAACCAAATGAGCTGCCATGATAGGTCAGAGAAACTCCAGATAGAGGACTTTGGAGAACAACGGCAACAACAATAAGTGGCATTAACTCAAGATAAGTTGAAGGTGAAGTAAGGGCCTGTTTAAACCTGGTATTAACATGTGTCTCGGGTGATCTGATCATAAGTGGACAGCGCTAAATACAACCTCGTGCAAACTACCACCAAGACCCATGTGATCTGACCACTTAAACCACTTGCCAGGGTGGTCTGGGACACCTTTGACTACATGTCTCAATGCTAATGAGTCCCAGTGTCTCAGACAAGGACTGTGTCATCAATGCAGGATGTAGTGGTTGTTTTGGTCACTTGCCCATTTTACGACAAGCTATATGAAGTCTTGAATGGTCGTCCATTGTTTTTCCCTGTGGAAGAAGATGTGTTAAATTCTGCTGACAGTGATACCTCCAGTTGTACTGACGCAACTGCTAACATGATCAGTGAGCATGCAAGCGAGAATGTGGATGTAGGCCAATAACTGTGCATGGGACCTTTTGACCTTCCAGCCAAAGCGACATAAGAAGTAACTAAATCTGAAAACAAGTGGTCAGCTGGAGACGCCTGATGGACACAGGTGTAAACTTTCTCGGCTGTCCACTTGTGTTCGGATCACCAAAATGCACTTTAATATATTATTAGGTGTTAACAGTAGGGCTGTACCTGACTAAGAATTATGTCTGTTGATTCAGGTTTGGTTGTTTTATACGAATATTCAATGATTCAACAGCAGGACTCAGCGGATCATAAATGTTCAACAGCATTTTTTTACCAGCATGAAATATCAAACAAAAACCAGATATTGTGTCGTACTAATTTTCTGTGCAGAAAAGAGAAGATAATGTAATCTCAGAAACTTAAGGTGGAAAGTTTCTGTTCCTCTTTGCTGCTGCATCACATCTGCAGCTGTCTGTACCAAAGAGCCGGGTTTGGAAAGTAACTTTTTTGTCCTTCAGCCACTGAGGCTGGTGGATTCCAAAATCTACTAGCCACTCAGTGGGCTACCATTGTTTTTTGGCTGCTGTATAAAGCCGATCTAGCAGCCACTTGCATATTTTACCAGTAGATGGCTAGTGCTAATTTCCAATGTTCCAAAGAGTAGCGTGAAAGTCAAGAGCACTCACTCTGCATCAGATCTGGGGACCAAAACGTCCTCAGAAGTACACTGCTCATCACACGGACAACCAAAAACAATAAAGCAACTACTCAACTTGAAGGAGTCACAGTCGACTGAGGGGTCTCTGACTGACGATTCCACTCTCCGACTTTTAAGGGGCAGCCCAATGAACAGCCTCTAAGTTCTTAGATGACTAAGGGCAGAAACTACATGTTTCTCTTGTCTTGGGTTCATCATGAGTTACTATCACGCAAATAAAAACTGCAAGTTAAGCTATTGATCAGTCTTTGAGCAGCAAAGAAACAAGGAGCTCTCTGATGCTTCTGAGACCTGAAACACTGTCGCACACTATTACTATTACACAATTAGAGCAATTAACTTGTATAAAGACTCGAGACATGACTTGGACTCTACCCAAATAAACTCTGAAACAGTTGAGGCTGGAAATGGCTCTGAGTCAACAGACATATGGCTTCAGTCAGTTTAACAGTCTGATAATCAGTCAGTCAGTCAGTGTGTTGAGCAGCTCTCAATAGGCCTCTGTTCCCAATTTTGGCTCACTTTCTCCTCCAATGGGAATACACTGCAGCACTGTGTGTGTGAGTGTGTGTGTGTCATTCACATCCATTCATTTGGACTCTGCTCTCATATTTCACACAATAACCGAGGTCACTGTGATTGGCCGAGTCTCCGGCTGTACCCTGTGATGATTGGTTGAAAGGATCTGCCAGTCTCCTGCTGTCTGTTGAGGAACATGCTGTCACTGGATTAACTTTATTCCTGACCTGCTCATAAGGACATTCACGCTCATTTAGCATCTTTGTACACATGTTTGTGCAGGTCAGATTCTGTTGTCGGCTCAGAGTGTTTTGTTGGTGCTGGAAGTGGACGTTTAAATCCTCTCTGAAGCTTTCTGCCTTACTGACACCCCTCTCCACAGATATTACACCAAACAGGATTAGACACTGTTATTCTATTTCAGAAACCATCAAAGGAAACTGTGAGGCAGGTTTTATATTTTAAAGCTGAACTTTTCTCGAGTGAAACGTATTTAAATTCAGTTAGAGATTTAATGTACCTCAGCCTGAATGTGCTGTGAGGAACAATGAACAAATATAACTAAACTAAACATTAGATCAGACTCAGTATGGACACAGACTCTACATATCCCCTCACCCATTACAGTTATTGAACATAATGCTGCAACTAACAATGTTTCATTAATCTGTTCACTATTTTCTGATTCATCCACTAAATATTTAGTCTGTGAAATATCAGAAAATAGTCTTACAATCTTTCAGTCCAACAGTCCAAAATCTGAAAATACTGAATTAATTAAATACAAAACAGCAACTTTCAACATTTCAGAGGCAGCACCAAGAAATTAATTAAACTTTTTTCTTGATAAGGCATAATTATTATTAACGCCACTCTATTTCAATATTTAATTTCTCCCTAATTAAACAAAAAAGTAGTAACGGTAGAGAAGAGAAGTGCAAAAAATACAATACAGTTAGTCGATTGCAGATTTGTGATGTTCAGAGTAACAAAGTCCATTTAGATATTTTGATAACGGAGCAAGACAACTATTTATATCGCAAATATGTAAAGATTAAAGCATTAATTGACTCAGTACTACGGGCAAAAATAGATACAGTTCAATATCAAATTAAACAATATAATATAAAACAATTATACAAGGTATTACCGCTTAAAATAAAAAATGTTATGAATGACTTCAGCAATCAAAATGCCGGAGAGGAGAGATTTTCTATTTCAGTTTCAGTGCCTTTATTGTCATCGCACTGCTGTACAATGACATTAGGTTCCTCCAGTGGTACATACAGAAACTCCACAGACAAGCAGACCCATTAAAGATTTCATATGTAATTAGAACGACAATGAATAAGAATAAAAACTATCGTTATCGCACATAGTCATTAAATATCGCACATATTCAGGATATGTAGTGGACATATGGGGCATGGCTGTGGCTCAGAGGGTGAGCAGGTCGTACTGAACCCCAAATTGCTCCCAGTGGCTGCTCCATCTATGTGTGAGAGCGTGTAAATGGTTACTGAGTAGCAGGTGACACCATGTATGGTAGCCTCGGCCAAGTGTCAAAAGCGCTTTGAGTGGTCAGAAGACCAGAAAGGCGTTATACAAGTACAGTCCACTTACCACATGCTGGATATATCCTTAGATGTTATTGCATATATCTTAAAGCGTGGTCATATATTGGGAGAAGCTTTTCAGGAATCTGGAAGTCCAGGATTTTAGAGATTGTTGGCCTTCAAGAGGGCAGCAGGGTGAAAAGGTGGTGACCAGGGTGAGATGAGTCTCCAGTAATGTTTGTCACCCGACGAAGATGATGAAGATGACAGGTTGTCTAAGTGTCCTTTAGTGATGGTAACTGAGTGGCACTACATCATTTAATGATTTTAAAGTGATTTATTTATTTAGTTCATGAGGAAAACCCTCAGTGTGTAGACTTGTATAGAAGAAATACCTCTCAGTCATCACTGACAACCCATTCTCAGTGTGTGGTGGTGTATTTTCCTGCAGAGACTCGGCCCTCTGCCTGTGTTTTCCTATTCCTTCCTATTTTCTGTGTTCAGGACATTTATGGCTGTGTACCCCCACTGCGCTCAGGTGAGATTGGGGGCTTTATGAAAAGATAGTGAAAAGGTGCCACACCATTAGCCGCAGGTATCTAAGAGACACAGCCCGGAAAAGAAATGCAAATGTAGCCAGGTGAAACAGTGAACGAGAGTGAATCTGGTGATGAATCCTGCATAATAAACCTCTGCAGTGAATCTCATTTGGTTTTACAGTGAAGACACATCATCATGACCTCACTGATCCATTGTATAACAGAGGGAGGGACTTCCATCTAATGAGGATTAATTGTTGAGTTGACAGTGAAGACATGCTGCAGCGTTAGACTGATATGAAGTCATGTGCACATACATACACACACACTGAGTGAGGGTAATATTAGGCGGCCTCCCTGCTCCTCCTGTGGGAGATCAGGAATGCTGGAATCCTAGAATTGCAAAACTGGAAGTGTGTATTTTGATAAGGTTATATGATCGTGTGTGTGTGTGTGTTTGGCTAATGTCATACGATCCACCGTGAATGTCCCAGAACTGGGTTGGATTTGGAAACACACACACACACACACACACACATACACACACATGGGGCTCTGTGCAGTCTCCCATGTCTGTGGTGTGTGTGTGTGTGTGTGTGTGTGTGTGACCCTCTCTGTCTGTTAGTGGAAACAGATGTTTGATATGTTCAGCCTGTCTAACACACACAGACACACAAAGTCTATAGTCTTGGCTGTCCTCTTCCTCCTCCTCTGCCTCCTTTTCCTCTCTCGTTCTTATACTCCTGTTTGTCAGCAGCCCCGTCTACTAGAAATTAAGTTTATCTACAGCTAACTTGAAAAAGCAAAAACATTTTGAGGTAAATGTAATGCAAATTGAATTATATATTTCTTAATATAAATGTTGCTAATTTAATGTTGCCAACAATTTGGCTGAACGATTTCAGAAAAATGTTTAGTGACGACATACTTCAGTTGCTTTCCGCCAAAATCAACATTGTTTTTATACCACCACCCTAGCAATATCCGTTGCCGGAGACATTATGTCTTCGGGTTGTCTGTCCAATTCTTGTGAATGCGTTATCTCAAGAACACCTTGAGGGAATTTCCTCAATTTTAGCACAAACATCCACTTTGAGTCAGGGATGAACTGATAAGATTTTGGTGGTCAAAGGTCAAGGTTACTGTGATCTCGTCCATCGTATTCTTAAAGCAATATCTCAAGAAGACCTTAGGGGAATTTCTTCACATTTGGCACGAACATCCACTTTGAGTCAGGGATGAACTGATTATATTTTGGTGGTCAAATGTTAAGTTCACTGTGATCTTGTCCGTCGCATTCTGAACGCAGTATCTCAAGAACACCTTGAGGGAATTTTTTATGCTTACAACCATTTTGGAGACAGGAAATTGTTGATACAGATGGTGAGGTGGAAGCCTGATTGTAGAAATTGTTGAATATTTTTTGGGGCGTGCCATTTTTGGCTTTTGTCCGTACATACATTTACAGTATTGATCCTACACACTGTTTTATAACTGAGACCTCAGGTGACAAGGCCCTACACTTTGTATGCCTGCCAGCTGCCCCGACCACCTCCTTCCAATGCCTATGTTGTACATAAATGTAGTGTTTCGTCACCAGATAGAAACTAAGAGAAACGTAGCGACTACGTTTCTACAAATATGTAATGAAGAAAGTACCTGTAAACTGTAAATAAAATATTAAATATGTCCATCACCTGTATATTTATCACTCCTACCAAAATACTTAACTGCTTTTATATGACAACCAGCCTGTCGCCCACCTCGTCCACGTTGTCCTCCTTTTAGTCTTTCTTTCTTTCCTTCTCCTCCTCTGCTGTGTGTGTGTGTGTGTGTGTGTGTGTGTGCGTGTGTGTTTGCTTGCCTGTGCATGTAACACCTACTCAAAACCAAGTATTAGTCATTTTTGGATGAGGGAGGAAGCAGTGAAAGCATAACTAACTGTTCAGACATTTCCCCCAAAATCCCCCACCAACACACACACACACACACACGTACAGAATGGATGTGTAGGTGTCACCTCCTCTGGATAATAACAAATCAAAGATTTGTTCCTGAACTAAATCATATTAATACACACTGTCTGAACTGTGTCTTTATCTGTCTCTTGGTGTGTGTGTGTGTGTGTGTGTGTTCAGTCATCACCCAGGGGAGCACAGCTGTGGACTAATGTGTGTGTGTGTGTTTGATATAATATGTCATTTTTAGTGTGCTGCTCCTCAGAGGGTTTTTTCTGCCCTGAGTTGAACCTGTCAGGCAGAAGTCCCGCCTCCTGTTTGTTTGATGGTCAGGCTGTATCCCCGGTAACGACCCCTGACACTGACCTTAACCTAATCCATACATGAAAGGGGCTGATTGGTGGAGCTGGTTTGGTTTAGACACAGTTGGGGGGAAGCACAGCCTGAAGGCTCAGCTCAGGGCGGAAATGTTAATTTTTCTGTTGGTAGGTTGAAAACAGTTGAAGTGATGCTTCAGCCTTTGAAAGATGTTCCCTCGTTTCCTTCATCGTCTGGAGTGACAGAAGAACTTAGTTACAGCTGGAGCGTGTTCTCACTTCCTTCTTGTGCTTCATTTTCTGCCATTCTTCCTACTTTTCCACGCCTCACTTTCCTCTCTTGTTCCTTTCTATTTCCTGTCCTTTGTTCCTTTCCTACCTTGTCCTTTCCTACCTTGTCCTTTCCTTTCTTTGGTTTCCTTAACGTTCCTTTCTTTCTTTTCTAGTTATCTAACTTCCACTCTTCCTATTTTTTCCTTTTCTCCTCTGCTCTTCCATTTCATTTCGTTATCTGGCTGTCTTTCCTTTCCTTTCCTGTCCTGTCCCGTCCCGTCCCGTCCCGTCCCGTCCCGTCCTGTCCCTTCCTTTCCTTTCCTTTCCTTTCCTGTCCTGTCCTGTCCTGTCCTGTCCTGTCATTTCCTTTCCTTTCCTTTCCTTTCCTTTCTTGGCCTGGCCTGGCCTGTCCTGTCCTGTCCTGTCCTGTCCTGTCCTGTCCTGTCCTTTCCTTTCCTTTCCTTTCCTTTCCTCTCCTGTCCTGTCCTGTCCTGTCCTGTCCTCTCCTCTCCTCTCCTCTCCTCTCCTCTCCTCTCCTCTCCTGTCCTGTCCTGTCCTGTCCTGTCCTGTCCTCTCCTCTCCTCTCCTGTCCTCTCCTCTCCTCTCCTCTCCTCTCCTCTCCTCTCCTCTCCTGTCCTGTCCTGTCCTGTCCTGTCCTCTCTTCTCCTGTCCTGTCCTGTCCTGTCCTGTTCTGACCTGACCTGTCCTGTCCTGTCCTTTTCTCTGTTTGTCTTTTTCCTCTTTAAAGCTCTGGAAAGATGTGGATTATTTTTTCATTTTTAGGGGATTTTTATTTTTTTGTGAGTTAAATGTCCAAATTAAAATAATGTTTATCAGCTGCGGGCAGTAACAAGCTGAAATGTTCTTATCTGCCCTCAGAAACCTCGCTGGTCTGACCAGTGTGTGTTTGTCTGTGTGTGTGTGTGTGTGTGTGTGTGTAGTGACATGGACAAAAGAGTGTGTGTGTGTGTGTGTGTGTGTGTGTGTGTGTGTGTGTAACATTCTCTGAGCTCTGTTATGAATTCTTGTCATATCACAACCTTGACTTCCCATGATGCATTAACAATTGTTCTCTGTATGTGATGTATGAGAGTGATGCATTCACACAGTGATACGAGGAATGATGCACCTCACATGATGTTCAGCCTGCACATTCCTGTGACTGTGTGTGTGTCTGTGTGTGTGTGTGTGTGTGTGTGTGTGTGTGTGTGTCTGTATGTGCGTGGCTCATTTAAAGTGGGCGGAGACACTGATTTCATTTGGGGGGTTTTGTCCCAGTGGAGACAAACAAGGCCACACCCTGTCTGGCCTCTGTGTGTGTGTGTGTGTGTGTGTGTGTGTGTGTGTGTGTGCGCGCACGTGTTTCCTCAGGCTCAGGTTAAGGTCATTCTCCACTGTAATTACGTGTGTCTCTTGTGTGTGTGTGTGTGTGTGTGTGTGTGTGTGTGTGCTATTGACCCACAGAGAGACACCCAATCAATACATCACTGTCTCTTCTCTCTCTAATGAAACACACACACACACACACACACACACTGCTGTGTTCAGCAGTATCCGTAGAGCCAGAGAAGGTAATTGGAGCCATTGACATTGAGTTCTGCTTAGCTGTGTGCGTGTGCAAATGTGTGTGTGTGTGTGTGTGTAGCTTAACATTTGCAGGTCAAACCTCTTCATTAGCTCAATGCAAACACTCACCTGGAGTGAACTCAAGCTGCAGCTGAAACATATTGTCATCAGTGGTTAATCTGTAGAGATGCACTGATTTATCTGCTGCACATCGGTATCAGCTGATATTCACCTCGTTGACTGCCATCGGCCTATCAGCACATAAGATGACATTGACCAATGGCAGTGGCTGATGGTTTCCTGTTGTGTCACATCAGTTTTGCGCAGGCTAAAAAGCAGGACTCGAGACTAACGGCGTCCAGTCGTCCTGGGGACAAAAGAAAAGGTGCTTGTGACAGAGATTTTCTCCGTCAGGACAAAAAGACACATAAACTCATTATTGATGCGTCAGGACATGCACAGTATTGTTTCCTGATAATGCTACATCATGTTCCATGTTGATATCAGCAGGAGGAGAGTAGGGGTGCAGCAGTATACTGGTTTAAAGGTATACTGTGATACTAAAATTTACGCTTATCATACCGTGTACATTTGCTTATCTACGACATTGAAAAAATGCAACTGGATAGATAATCACACCTTTATTTTAGGGAGACTTTTATACAAAGACTTCCTTTAAAAAATGGTTTCAAGTAGGGCTGCAGTGGTCAGTCTCAACTTTATTTTACTTTTTAGACAAACTTTCATTTAAAATATGGTTTCAAGTTTAAATTATAGTTAGTAAAGTTTGTTCAAACCAAAATAATCCTCTGTTTTCATTCCTTTAAGGCTCACTTTGACCTATAATAATAATAATAATAATTCTGTAATACCGTGAAACTGCGATATTTTCTGAGACGGTTATCGCACCGTGAAAATCTCATACCATTATAACCCTAGAGGAGCTAGTTAACATCAGCTGTTAGCTGTTAGCAGCTGGTGGCTGCAGCTAACAGTTCATAGAGGTTGCATTGAGTTTTACATTATGGTGCGTTTAAGCTCTCTTCAGTAAAAATGATGATTGGACAAAAGTAAATGATGACATTCTCATGATGTGTTCAAATGTAATTCTGTAAAATGTAGTTTTGGCTGAGAAATCCAGCTGTTTGAAGGAGAAATTTATTGTTGATTTCACAGCTATATAAAATAGATATTAGGGAAGGAATTATGGAATGTTATTTACAGTAAAAGGGCTTTTGAAGCAGCTTTTTTAAATGTTTTTTTAATGTAAGAAAGGTTGTACAGTACTTAAAGGTTTCGTGAATTCACATGATTGAATTTGTGCTCATTCCAACATAATAAAAGGCGTAATTACTTTGAAACAGTTCAGTTATTTTTTATAAAAACAGATGAAACAACAAGGAAAAAAAACATCAGCTAGCCAAATTGTTATTTTAAACATTCACAATCGGTGCATTCCTATTAAAATACCAAGTAATGATTCAGTCTGTTATTATAAAGGCTGAAAATAATGATAAATATTATCACTGTCTCCAGACACTGATAAGACCTGGAGCCTGCTTTGCATTTATATTGTCAGAAAACAATCCAAATATTCAGTCAAATGTAATTTTTAAGGACAATTTTAATCACTGTGCACAGAGCAGTGCATGGTAACAACATGTCAATCTGTAGCCTTAAATATTCTGAGTCTTGTCTGAAAATTACTTTAACTACCACTGTTTACTGCTCTAACTACTCCAAACTAGACAGTGCCACCACTTCCTGTTTTGCCATGTCGGCTGACAGCGCTGTCAGCAGCCAATCAGGAGCGGTGCTCCACAGAATATTAAGATTTAAAGGAAAATGTTGGTATTTTTTAAACCTGGGAACTGTTCCCCTGTGTTTTTGTATCTACATGACTAATGTGGGGAGCAGTTTTTGAAATTGGTCCTGTATTGAGAGAGAGCACTGCAGCCACAGCAGCGAAACAGGCTGCAATGTAATCAGTCATTTTACATCCACTGAAGTTCTTATTTTTGGCACTCAGAATGTTTTTATTAGTGTCTGACAACATGAGGAAATACTCCTACAGAGAAAATAAACAATTTTTTCCTTACTTTTTCAAGTCTCACCCAAGGAGAAGTCTCATTCTGAAATCTCACGAGAGGTGACTTGTAGCAGGAAACACAACGGTGGAAATGTTAGTGAAAGTTGTAGAGAGAAGTGCCTGGAAGAGTTTGATGTGTTAGAGTACACAAAGCGTAGCTTAGTGTTACCTAAAAGATTTTCAATGTCATGGCTGAAGATTTAGCTGATTTGGTGATGTGGAAAAGTCAGATCTTAGAACAAGAGATTTTAGAACAAGACCTCTCCTTGAGCGAGATTTGTTCTAAATAATAAACAGACCAGCGAAAGGTAAAGAAAATGTTTCATTTCTGCGTCAGGATCCTTTTTCATAATGTTGTCCGACACGTATCAGTGGCAAAACAAGCACCTTTAGTTGATGTAAACTGACGGTGCACAACAGCCTGCAGGGATTACATCCAGCCTGTTTGGCAGCTGCAGGCCCCCCCCCCCCCCTCTCTCTCTCTCTGTCTCTCTCTCTCTCTCAGTGCTGGACCAGATTCAAAACTGTTTGAACTTAGACACAAAAACTTGGGAAAATAAGATCCAGGTTAAAAGGTACTGAAGTTTCCCTTTAATGACTGAACTTGGAACAAGTTTTTCTCTGTTAACGTTGTCAAAATGAGATCAACCTGATACATAAAGCATAGAGGCTGTTACAGCAGTGTAATCTAAGGGGGTGGCTCTGGTGTAACTGGTCAGAGGCCATTAATAACACAGTATTTCTCATAATCAATATTGATGAAAAACATGAGAAATGTTTGAGTATTTAGAGAAATGAAACCATGTTGAAAGATTGGAAAAAGAGGGAACTGGGCAGAGCAGCATTTTTGAATCTTGATAGAAGTGATATCATACACACTCATGGTCCAGTCCCAGCACACACACACACACACACACACACACACACACACACACACATAGACGCTACTCATGGGTGTAGTCAAGCAGTCTTTGTGTGTCTGTATGTGAGTGTAAACACATTTTCCTGCTGGGACGAGCATCTGCTTCTTTTTCAGCACAGGAAGGGGAAGCCCCAACACACACACACACACACACACACACACAGGGGCCACATAGCGTGTAGTGGACAAGTGGACTCACACCCCTGTTTTCAGAAATACAGGAAGAAGCGTGAAGACGGAGATAAGACACACTGCTAATCGCAACATACAGATTCTCAGGCCGGCTCTGCAGGACAGATAACACACACACACATTTTGACGTATTCTGTTTTGAGATTTAATTTAAAATGACATATTTACCCCCTCTACCCCTGTAGGTTATGTAGCAACATCACCGCACTAACCAGCTAAATCGCACCTTTCAAATGAGGCATCAGTCTTCACTCAGGTGGTGGAAAAATCGACTGAATCATTTAGACAATATTTTTCTACAACTACAAATAATTTCTACGCACAAACTGCCATCTCTCCAGCAGTGTTTGACACTTGAGTGTGTGCTTTTGCTGGCTAGCTAAACATCCTGGTGTAGACTATTTACTGGAATTTGCCAGTGCTCGCCATTTTCGGCTTTCAATGTCCAATAGTCCACCACTAACATATTTGTCATGTCTCGTCTGTTCAGTGAAAATGAAACCTAGATTATTTTTAGCTTGTCATCGTCTTGTTTTTGTCGTTGAAAAAAGGTAATTCACGAAACCTTTTCATCACAGTTTTCATCAACGATATTAGCACTGATAGTATCGATACTGAGGAAAATGAGAATTTAAGTTGTTACAAATATCCAAAATTGATATGTATTGATAAATCAATATTTCTGACACCACTAAGATGGAGTACAAAATCTGAGTGAACTCTTCCTGTTTATAGAGTTTGACTCTTCTGCAAGTGACTGAGCAGCGACGGACACACATCAGTTTCATCAGTTTCACGAACTAACATTATTCTAAATCTTTGGCTGCTTGTGTGTGTGTGTGTGTGTGTGTGTGTGTGTGTGTGTGTGAGCTTTTTAAAGTCAAGGTTTTCAGACTGCAGACTGTAACATGTGCAGTGTATCTGGCTCTAACTAGTGTGCATGTTGCTTCTCTCTGTGGACAAACTAACAGATGGAGACGTTGACGTCTTGTCCACATATTTCCAGTCGCTCCAGTCTGATATGAGAAATCCTCCACAGTGTGTTTGTGCTGAGAGATAAAGCTGCTGAATGCCAGCAAACACTGAAGCTATTGTCCTGCTCTGAGCTAACACACACTCTGAAGGTCATAGATTTGTATGAATGTTTGTTTGCATGTTTAAAACAGTCAGGAGCTCTTATCGCTTGTGTGTGTTTGTGTGTGTGTGTGTGTCTGTGTAAGAGTGTGTGTGAGTGTGTGTCAGTCAGTCCAGTTTCCTCTCAGGTCAAACAGAGTTTATTCACAACCCATTTTCTGCACTGAGTTCATGCACTCTGACCCGACTGTTGCTGAGAAAATGTCCATCGTGTGTGTTCATTTCACAATTTACCAATTTTTGTTTGGTTTGTTTGTTTGTATTCATGCTAGAGCTGCAACATTTAATCAGTTAGCTGTCAGCTAGCTTGAAATTCTCTGATTCCAGCTTAAACGTGATTTTTTTTTTTGTGGTTTCTTTACTCCTCTGTGTCAGTAAACGAAATATCTTTGGTTTATGGACAAAACAAGACATTAGACGGCGTCATCATGGGCTTTATGAAACATGGTTCACCATTTCTCACCATTTTCCAACATTTTACGACCAAACAACTAGTTAATTTATCCAGAAAATAATCAACAAGTTAATGGACAATGAAAATAATCATTAGTTGCAGCCCTAATTCATGTCTTGTGAGAGTCGTATATACAATTAGCAAACCCTGATTCTTCTGAGAAGGCAGATATATCTGACTTAGCCCTTAATATTACAGCATTGCTAGGAAAAGCAAACAAAAATGGATGCCTTGTTTCAGCTTAAGTTCATCCTCTGAGTTAATTAAGCGGAGATAGAGCAGGTCGTCCACTAATCGGAAGATACAGGATGTTAAAGTATCCTTGGGCAAGAATCTGAACCCTAAATGTGTGTGAGAGCATGTGAATGGTTACTGAGAAGCAGGTGGCACCTTGTATGGTAGCCTCGGCCACCAGTGTGTGAAGGGGTGAATGTGACCCGGAGTGCAAAAGCGCTTTGGGTGGTTGGAAGGATAGGAAAGCGCCATACAAGTGCAGTCCATTTACTATTACATTGTTGCCAAATGTTGATACCTGAGAGCACTGAGACACCAGGTTTAGACAAGAGGAGTAAGCACCTCAAATCGCCCAAAATCTGGAAGCCAGCAACGGAGCTCCAAGACAAGTGATGGAAGCCTCTCAAAGCCAGTGATCCGGCCACAGAGCTCAGAGGAGCTTCTTGTTATTTGCTTCTTCGTGTACATTGACCCTGCAGCTTGCTCAAAAATTAATTTTTTTATTACAGAAAAAGTAAAGTACAGAAATTAGGTAGAGGTACGGAATTCCAGGTACCGGAATCAGGATCAGTTCAAATGTGAATGGTACCTAACTCTAGCTCTGTTGACCCAGTACAGTCTGCAGCAGCTCTGCAGCTGTCTCGAGCTGTCTGATGATGTAAATGTTAGCAAGTCATAGAAATCTTTCCCCACTGCTGCCTTCCATCCTAAATGATGTGAATGTAAATTAAGGGACCGTAAGCAAAGACAGTTATAATAAATACAGGAGGTGTTTGTGAGTTTTAATAACATCAGCAGCTGGATAAGAGCTAAAACTTTGCTTTTCTGTCATCAGAAAAACAAGAGGATTAAATGACTAATCCACATTAAATAAAGTTTCTGTGTCAGTTCATATTGTTGTAGCTGCAGCGTCTCTTGTTAACTCAAATAGCAATCATCTCAACGAGTTCTGCAGATTTTAAATTTGAGGAAAAGTTGAAGTAAGGAAGCAGACCTTCACTGAGAGGGAAACAAGTCTTACGTTTACACATTTGAAATCCTGAAAACTGACACAGGTTGGAAGTGTCACTGCTCGTGTCGTCAGCCTGTTGTGACCTTTGACCTCTGTCTTCACTGCTGCTAGTTTTGAATGTTCACTGAGGAGAAACTGAATCTGCTGTCGACTTTTGTTTTAAAACTGTTTCTGCAAAAAAGTGACAGAAATCACTGGAGTGTAAAAACTTTGCAGCTGCGTGAGTGTATGTATGTGTGTGTGTGTGTATGTGTGTGTGTGTGGAGGGGGGTCACACCCTCTCCTCCTTGTGCAACTTCCTCCTGCGACAGGGTTGTCATGGCAACTGAGCCAGAGTTCAGCCGAGGAAACACTCTGATATACTGTACACACACACACTCAGAGTCTCTGCAACTGTGTGTGTGTGTGAGTGTAACAATAACCATCAGGCCTGCGGGACACAAACTAAGTTGTGTTGCAGACAGCAGGTGTTTGCTGTCAGGCTGCACTTCGTGTGTGTGTGTGTGTGTGTGTGAGAGAATATTTACAGCGGTGATTTAGATTTAGTCTGCTTTCTCAGACACAGGAAACCTCTCCCATACAAACACACACATACACACACACACACACACACACACACACACACACACACACACACACACAGACTGGCTTTCCAAGAACAATGACGCTATGGGATGCTGAAACACACACACACACACACACACACACACACACACACACACACACTCAGAGGAAACACGTATGCATCCAAACACACCTGCAGCGCTCAGCAGGACTCAAACCTGCCGCACTGTCAGAAACTGTTAGAAACAAGAGTTTGACAAAATAATACAAAATGTCCACTTACCTGCTTTTTCCTGAGCTTTTTGATTTCCTCCTGGAGAGAGTTTCCCTCCATTGTCATAATGTTCTCCAGCCTGCTGCATTTTGCTTTAGCCTTAACTCCTCTTCCACTGACCACTGATCTCTCTCTGTCTGTGTGTCTCCTTCAGATGAGCGTGAGGCGGTGCAAAAGAAAACCTTCACCAAATGGGTGAACTCGCACCTATCCAGAGTTTCCTGTCGGATCACCGACCTCTACATGGACCTGAGGGACGGACGCATGCTCATCAAACTGCTGGAGGTCCTGTCAGGAGAGAAGCTGGTGGGTTGCATCACTGTCAGAGGCTTTTATATTGAAAAGAAGAGCAAAGGGCTTGGCGATACGGCCTATAAATTATATTACAGTATTTTTAAGCCAAATCTTGATACATGACATATATCTTGATATTTTGAAATCTCTTAACTACTGTAGACTACTAAAATACTAATTTACTCACTAAACTACGGTTACAATGATGTCAAATAAAGTACTACAAGAAGCTTCTGGTCAACAGTTAGATGTTAGCAGTTAGCGGAGACTTAAACTGTTGCAGCAGCACCTTGAATCATCAGGATTGAGTCACTGTGAGTAGAAAACAAACTAACAGCTGTCAGGTTCATATATAAATAATATTTGCAAGTGGCAGTAGTGCTCCATGGTCACAAAATGCAACTAAATGGTCGCAGCCTGGAGCCCTGAAGATACAAAAACCAACCCAGTCTCACTCCAGAGTTGTCAAAAACTGGTGCTTGGTCAGTGCCTTTGACAAAAGAGCCGTCCTTTCACGATGGCACGATACGAGACCACTCGCTGTTATTGTTTGACAGCATCCGGTGACGTAAGGGGGAAACGCAGCGGGACAACAATGAAAGTTAAGGCGGCAGTAATCCAAGTAGAGTGGCGGGAGGGGTGTTAGATGGGTCCAGCAACCACTGAATTTCACCCTGGAAGCCGGTGTTCACTCCCTGTAAGATTGTTGAGCCAAACCCTGTTCTTTTTTCCTAATCTCAACCATGTGCGTTTGATGCTGAAGCAAAAAAATGTCAATTTGTGCAGAAATTAACGTGCAACTGGTTCCAACTTCTCAAGAGCTCTGTAATAATTGTCATTTTAATATAATTTATAATGTGCAAATTAAATAATGTGACTGAAATAAACAAGGAGACACCACACTGAATGAGCTCATTTTAAGATTCTTCTCAGTGTAAATCAGTCTATAAAAATGACTTTACATAATTGTTTTCAGAGAGAGAAAAGACAAAAAGAGAGGAAAATAAAACTGACAGAAAAGGCAGACAATTTCTTCATTACACTAATAAGATAAATCTTAAGAGGAATCACATTCGTCATTATTTAAGGCTTTAACTGCAACATTCTGTTTTCCATTATACTATTAATTTCCTCAGCAGTGCCCATCCCTCTGTGGCTGCACACACACAGCTGTCGGGTGTCTCCACTCTCCCACTCTTCTTATCCGCTTGTTTGAACAGTGACATGTACGACTCTGACGATCATTAACCAGGAGTCACCGCACTGTCACTCACTGAGTGTGTGATGTTAAATTGGCAGCAGTTTATTTGTGTGAACTGGGCTCTGTAACACCTTGGTTGACACCATTTAACATTTGGTTTAGTTCATGAATGCAGAGACGAGAATAGATACTGCAGTGTTTGCTAATGATAACACACTGCCCAGTTTATTTGTGATGCATTGTAACTAAGTAATGATATAGTTTATGGCTCACAGGTAAGCTTAAATAAATGTTTATTAATCTTCATATTTACTTCCTGTGAGGAGGCTTACATCACTGGATAAATCAGATATTTAATTTAAACCTGTCTGATGCTGTGACTCTCATGATGGTTGAGACGCAACAGGAACAGATTCTCAGCTGTTGACTTAATTCTTCCACTCATCTGTTTGTCGTTGTTATTTTTGGTCCCATTTTTCCACCAACCATCCAAAATGGAAATATTCAAGTAATCAACCAAAGCGACAACAGTCTGTCCTCGACCAGCAATACTTTTATGTTTGAGCTGCTTGTAGATTCGGATTTAATAATCCTGCAAATTTGTTACTGTTATTGGACACAAGTTTTGATCACAGAAAGGAAAGAATGTTTCATTTCATGCATGAATAAGAAAAAGAAAATGTTTGTAAGTGTGTTTTCTTCACAGTCCCGTCACTCTGTTTGTGTGTTTGTTTGAGACTGCCGAGATACAGTTACTGCCATTCTGCTGTAACCACGGCAACGGGAATACATTACTGTTGGACTTGCCGGGGCTTTGTGTTTCTATCCGTCCTTCTTCCAGGGCGTCTGCAGCTGTTGAAAAGTGTTAAAGAGCATTGAAGCATTTAGTTTCCTGAAGAAAAAAAAAACAGCCTTCAGAAGGTATTAAAAGCTTTAAATCTGGTCTGTTGGCTGCTGCAGGCTGTAACGTGAGTTATAAAATGTTTCTGCATGTCAAGAGACCTCTCAACTTTCAGTCAAACACTGTCACTACTGCTAGCAGCAGCAGCCAGGAAGCTCATGGTGGGTGAGTGAAGACTGTGGCAAAAACTGGAGGAATAGTTCACCCCAGAAACAATATATTTATCACCATCGGCTCGCTGTGGTCACAGGAAGCTTAGTGGGTCTGTTGAGTGGTGTTAAGGAGAGTGGAGTGCCTGGAATATGAAACCATATCGTTGCAAGCATACATCAATTGAGCCTAAACAAAAGACGTTCAAAAAGGTTATGAAACTCCCGAGAAACTTTCTGAAAATCCCTCTGCAGCCTTATCCAGGCGTCTTGTATCCATTCGTGGGTTCATAAATCTAAAGTATCTTTCGGGTACTCTATAGCAGGGCTGCCCCCAGCTAAGAATTTTCCTAATCGACCAACAGTCTTCATTTAGAGCCATTAGTCAACTAGTCGCCTGCATGTTTACGATATGAATGTAATTATTAAATGATATATTTTGGTGGTTTGAGTTGAAGGTGTGAGAAAGAATAGTATCAGTAACATTGTTAACACTGTGCTACATTACAGAGAAATACAAAACCGTACTAATGAACCTTCATTAATATAGGCCTATATTTTATCTACAAGTGCACGTCACACACTGAGCGAGCCGCCTGTTAATTGCGCTGTGGGCTAATGGGCATGTAGCTACTTCCATGTTTCAGATGATACGTCATGTTTGTAGTCGACCAATGAAGATGAGTTTACATATCACCTTGGGTTCGTCCTTCACCTTCTCAAAATGATCCCACACTTTGGATTTCCTGCCCGACATGTTATTAACTAGCCTGTGGAATAACTGCAGGTACCAGCCCTGGAAATTAACCTGACTCCTGTGTGACTGCTGAGTGTGGCCACTTCCTGTGTCTGTCCTTTCAAATTAAAGTCCCACATGGTCCAGTCTAACTAACTTATGACCTTTCTGGTTGACTAACGTTGGGTTGACTATTAGGTGGCAGCCTACTACATAGAGAGCATAGGAAGGTGATTACTATATACATTTTATAACAGTTTTAGATGCGTCAGTTTTTTGCTTCTAGGTCATGTTGACTGATTCATTATATCACTTGGAATCATTGTTATATACTGTACTGCAGGGAAGGACTGAAAAATGTGATATAATAAATAATTCAGGTCATATTGCCCCCCGCTGATTTTCCATCATCCACTCAGGATCATGATCGCATAAAACTGTATTCTGTGTGGTATTAAACATGTCTCAAATAGTCTTAAATTTAACTCCGTGAACTCTGCAGAAACACACACACACACGCACACACACACACACACACACACACACACACACAGTCACACACGAACAAACCCGCTCAGATGGTCCCAATTTCACCCCCCGCCTTGTGACTTCAGTGCTCCAAGCCAAACTCCCCTCCTCTTCTTCGTCGTCTTCTATTTCTTTTTCCTTCTTCTTCTTGGCCGCGTCTCGAGCCTCTTCAGCTCTACTGTCATCCGGCCTTTTCACAACCTGTCAAACACACAGAGAAGGAAAACACAGCTAAACACTCGGCCAGGAATTGGAATTAACTCTTTTTTTCCGATTATTTTACGTTCATGTTATACTTAAATTATTCTGTAGTTTTTTTGGTTGTTTTTTTGTGAGGGCAGAGAGCAATCTGTGGCATTATCATGGAGGAGGAAGTGAAAAGTGGAAAGACGACGAGCAAAGCAAAAGAGGAAGGAATAATGTGTGGACATGGAGGGAGAAAGAGGGAAAGAAGGGGACTTTGATATAACATAAACCAGAGAAGCTGGGTGATGGTGAAGTGGTGAGCAGGATGGATGTAGGGGAATAACAGTGGGAGACAGTGTGGGGGGTGTTAGAGTTGTGAAAGGAGTCATTGAGTAACTTTGAGGGTTTTCATGGAGCCAAAACGCCTCCAGGAGCAGCAGAAGAATCTGAGAGCGAGCGTCTGTTTCCACACTGTAGAGGCCGAGAGAGGATTTAAAGGATCATTCCAGGGAGTTCTTCTCATAGTGTGTCTGTCATTTCTGTTGCTTATGACGACATCATTCTCACAAGGTTAAATCATAAGATGTGGGAACATGGTGAAATGGCTTCAACACTGGTTAGCAGATGTCTGACTAATGCAGCACACAAAGAGATGATGTTATTCTTCATTTTTCCAACTGTAAACATATCCCATAAAAAAACCAAAGCCATGGATGTGTCAGTCGATCTCACTGCTGACATTGGCTCCTATTGAAGGCGTAAATCTTTAAAAACACTTCACAACTGAGCTGCAGCTGAGCACTGTAGTGTCAGTGTCAGTAGTAGTAATACCACACAGCAAAAATACTCCACTACCAGTAAAAGTTGTTCATTGAAAATACTCGGTAAAAGCATCTGAGTATTGTTACAAAATGTACTTAAAGTATTAAAAATAAAAGTACTAAATGCAGATATAATGCCCCTGGGACTGACTATTTATACGGATACGGATTTTACTGTTGTAGTCGGTTAAGGTGCTTTTTTATTAATTTCGATAATTAAATCTTAAACAGTGCAACATAATTTAAAAGCTCAGTGGATGCTTTAGCCCAGTTTCCACCAAACACTTTCAATATGGTACCTTTTGAACCAAAAGTAACCCGTCAGACATGGTACCTAGACCCTAGCGTACTCTTGAATGTGGGTGGGGTTGTTGTCACTCACTGCTCCGTCCAGCACTCACTGTATTTCCTCCTTTATCAGTCTGCACCTCGTTTATCGTACACAGAACGAGGCTGCACGCCGACATTTTCAGAACAAAATAAAACAGGCTGCAGTGAGAGTCTCTCTCCGTGGGGTATTTAAACATAGCAGCTTTGTGCATTTAGTCCTTCTCAGGCAAGCTCAGGGGTTTAGTGTTGCCGTAGCCCACAGGAACTCCAGTGAGGATTAGAATATATGCAGTTCACATAATTCAGTCTAAATTAATATTTTTTTTAATGCTTAAAGATCTACTCACTACTTAAAAGTGTCTGTCATCCAAGAGAGACAATAAAAACTAAAGTAATGGTCAAAGTTGTAATATGGAATATTTAAGGTGTGTTGATGGATTCACAATGTCACATCATGCACTGAGTAACATTACAAGTAAATGTTCCACCTTAAAAGTCGTCGGCAGTCAGCCCAGTGAATTAAGTTATTTTTTCTCAGACTCCAGCTGCTGTGAGAGGCAGCAAACATCCTTTCATTTTATAGTTACAGTTTACTAATAAAACTCTCCACAGTATGAACGGTGGTTACATGAGCCTCAAAACCAGCCACAACTCAGCCCTGAGCAGAGTGACCGTCCTCTACAGTCAGACTGCAGTGTTCACAGCTCCACCTTTTAGTACCAGATCTGTGTGCTAGGTACCCCAACAGAGGGGGGACCAAACATGGGGACGGTACAGAACGGTTTGTTGGTACCATCCACAACTTTTCACAGTGGAAACGAAAAAAAAGCGTACCCAACTAAACTGAACTGCTTGGTAGAAACGGGGCTTTTGTGTGTAAAATCCTAATTTGTAAGATTATTTGACTATCAAATAAATGTATTGCAATAAAAAGTTCTATATTCCCTCTGTACTATAGCGGAGTGGAAGAATAAAGTGGCATAAAGTACCTCAAATTTGTACAATCAGAAGGAAATGGTGCATATTTGGGGACTATTTTCAGCGGTGGATGAATCCACATTCGGTGCTCTAGTGAGTATTTTTGGCAGCAGGATGGTGCGTGTGGGACTGAGTCAAAATAAACTATAATATTTATTTTCATGGTGATGAAGGAACATGTCAGCCAGTGCAACAGTGTGGCTCACTGATGTGTTTTTAATAGTTTTTGGACAACAATGGAGCTCTGTGGCACAGAGGAGGAAGATATATCAGGCTCTGATACACACACACACACACACAATATAGAATATAAATACAGAATATTACCAACATTTCGGTTCAATTCACTGTGCAAAAATCAAGCAGAGTCATAAGGTTTAAGTCTTAGTTGAGCACTGCAGCACTCAGAGCAGAAAAAGAGGAAGCCCCGCACCTCCACAGGCAGCATGACACAGCATGGTCATTCAGTCTAAAAACAGCTAAAAGCCCCAAACTGTGGATGGAGGTAAAACCATTTTTGTTTGCTTTCAGGGACCAAAGTGCTGATCTCTGAATCTCTGTGTGGTTTGTTGCATGTGTGACTGCAGCAGACAACGGTCTAAAATATCTCTGGTCTGAGTCCAGATCCTGAATCACTGAGTGACTTCTTTGCTGGGTGGTGTTTATGTGTCTGTGTGAGGAAAAGCAAAGACAGCAGTGTTATTGTTGGACGCCGTCCGGCTCGTAGTTTGAACGGTCAGTGTTGGACAGAGGACATGTGGTGTGGACGGGCTGCAGAATGTACGGGCTCTGCTCTGACAGCTCGGACATTTATTTTATTACAGTTATTTATTATTACTGTATTCTGTTTTATTTATTTCAAGATCCTTAAGATTTAAACAACCCTAAACATGTCAGTGTCGCCCAGAGGACTCATTTTCAGCCATACATTATCAGCACAATGCAAAGTCATGGAAAACAGAATGAATTAAAGAAGAAAAAACATGTTTATGATGTTTAATAAGTACAATAAAAAGAGTTCTTGCAGCAGTTTTTGAGGAAATCTTCAAGTTCTCGCAGAATACATTATTAGCAGAGGAGGCTGAAGTTAGTTTGATATTCCGCAGCTGGTCACAGCTTCACTCTGGCACAGGCTGAAGGTAGATATTGACCAGATGGACTTGTATTATATTGTTATTAGGTCCATGTTAATTGCATCAGTGCTTCACTCCTCCAGAACATCCTGTGGCTTTAATCCTCCATGTATCCCACAGACATGATAAAGAGAATGGTTCAAAAACAGATGGACTTTTTAAAATTAGCTCTCATGATATTGCAGCTCTGCAGTGCCCAATCACACAACAGTAGAGATGTTTCCAGGGAAACTTTGAAAACCCAGCTCTGTCTCCTAGAAATTACAGTTTAATTAATGTGAAGCAGCAAATATGTTCTGAGGGAAACTTCATGCCGAGTGAGTATGTTTTCTAATGGGGGAAATGTTGCTGATTAATGTGTGGCAAGTTGCGAAATGCTGATATCAGCATTCAGCCAAAATCACAGTCTTTCCCTAACCTTAACCAACATGTTTTTGTTGCCTAAACCTGAATCAGGAGTCTGGATGCAAACCCAAAGTTCTGGTGTCAACCTCCTGCACTTTGTGCACCCGCCATCCTCCCCAACCCCCTCCTTGCGAAGCCTGCGCTGTATATGATCGTAGTGTTTTATGACCTGAAAGAAACTTTGTCTCTGAACACAGTCCAGGTAGCAATTACTAGAAAACAGTTTAATAACATACAAATGTAATTTCTAGGAGACGGAGCTGGAAAAACATGTACACAGCAATGGAACACGGCATTTAAGCCAAGCAATAATAGGAGCAGTACCTGCGTTTTCATCGGCTCCAGCTCTGAGCGGCATTGATGGGAACTCAACACTTGGATGAATGTGGAAACCTTAGCTCCTTTACCAGCGAGATGCAATGATGCGCCACAACAAAACACCGTATAACTCCACCCAAACAGCTCTCAAACATCAATCCAAATTATTTGCAGTTTGAAAGAGACTGATAAGTTAAAGATGTATACAAGAAGTAACCACCGTAACATTTTCACTGGCTTCTATGCTCCTCTCTGCTGTTTACTAACCTGTTTTTTGGCCTGTCTGTGACGTCGAACGTGACACACCAAAAAAAAAAAAAAAAGGCCACACACAGAAAGTCACATTCGTGTGCTGCAGAGCCGTGTACACAGCGTTGACCTACTGGCAATGGGAAAAGAGTCTATAGCATATTTTTAGTGAGTGCTAATTTTGGTGGAAAAGGTGTATACGAGATTCTACTCAGATTTTGATTATCCCCTGTGATGTAGTTAAGATGTAGTTTAACCACTGTTAATTACAAGTAGCTAGTAGTTTGGTAAACTGCAGTTTTAATGTAATTTACCTAAAACCGTTGCCTTGTTTGTGGCTTGTAACCCTTTACAAATAAACAACATCTATGTGTAGTTTCCTGTCAGGTTTCAGATATCTGTAAGTTTCCACACAAAACTTCTTAAATGCTTTCATTACTGTACTGGAAAATAAATACAAACGTGTATTTTGTTTGTTTTTTCCCCTCTTTTCTCTCACATTAATCATCTGACGACCCCTCAGATTTATCTGGTGACCCTTTGGAGGGGCCTGCACCCTAGGTTCGGAACCACTGGAATAAACTAGCTAACTGTGTGAAGTTACTGTTGCTACAACAGTAACATGCTGCTAATAATCGATTTAATAATGAAATATATGACAGTTTATCAGTCACAGGCTCCAAGTAATTTCTACTTTTCATATTCAAGTAAATTTTTTTTCTGATAATACTTCTGTACTTTTACACAAAAGTACACTTTCTCACACTCTCTCTCAGTGGTTTTAGCTTTATTGTAACGTTCACCTTCAGTTGAGTTTCTGTTGTTGTTTACTGGTCGTTTGTGTAACTGCAGAGCTGTCAGACATCTGCCTGACACAACACTGAAGCTCTGCAGGAAGGCAGGTTATCATCACAGTGTGAAGTCTCTCCAGTGAAGTAATAATAACATCAGACTCGTCTTCATTCATCATCTCTCATTCAGTCTGCTGGAGAAGCTCACTGACACTCGGATGATGCCCGCACTTCCTGTTTGCCATCACTTCCTGTTTGTTATCACAGTAGCATCACAGAGACGTTTCTCTCTGTGTTTGTTTGTAGACACCAGTAAACTCATGTATGATTTCTTAGATTCAAGGAACAAGGGCTCCTTTATTTTAATGCATTTATTCCAGAGGTCAAACAGCTCACTGCCAGTGACTGCGTACTGTAAAATTTAAATAAAATAGGGCCTGTTTATAACTGTAACACATGCTGTACGGGAAGGAGAGAAGGTAAAGTTGTTTTGTCTGACTGTAGTGATGGGCTTTCTAAAGGTGTGGAGATTATAGTTGGTAAAGAAAAGGATAATATCTAAAAAAAAAAAAAAGAAAAAGAAAAAGAAATAACACATCAGCTTTTCTCGGGTTTGCCAGATGTGTGGAATAATATTCTTCAAGCTTGGGAACAATTACATGAATACAGTGGGCTGTGCAGCATAAATCAAATCCAGAAGGCAGCGTATACATTTTCAAACAATACTGCATAGTCTAAAAATAAAGAATGCTGTTTCATAAAAGTTGAATAATCTGATTTTCAGATACGTCACATCAAATCAAATCAAGTTTTTTTTATATAGCGCATTTAAAAACAAACACAGCTGACCAAAGTGCTGCACAAATTTAAAGAATGACACACAAATGTATAGCAATATAAAATGTACACAAATATAAAACAGAATAACACCAGTAAGAACGATTACAAACGTGAAAAGATGATAAAATTACTAAAATATTAAAACCACTACAAACAACCAAAGGCCAGTGAAAAACATGTACGATTTGAGATTTGTCTTAAAAGTGTCAGTGGAGGGGAGGATTTGATTGAGAGTGGAAGGTTATTCCAAAGCTTTGGAGCAGCTACCGCAAAGGCACAATCTCCCTAACCCATCAGCCTTGATCGTGGGACAGTTAAAAGACATTGCTCGAAGGATCTAAGAGGTCTGGAGCTGGAGTAGGGGCAGAGAAGTTCAGCAATATCGTGGGGTGCCAGCCCATGTATGGCTTTACGGGGTCCAGATTTCTCTGTCGTCATCAGTTCAAGGTCCACATAGTTTAATATACTCAGTGTCATACTTGTGTTTGGCCATGTTGTCAAGATAGTTTGCTCTCTCTCAGTGCTTCTCAAAGTCAAGGATGCTTCCTTTGTAGGGCGGGTCCTTCCAAGTCGGGTCCTACAGAAGCTAGGCAAGACTTCGACAGCATTCGGTGAACACACATTGGAACAGGCTAGCTGGTGCCCAGGTGTCACTGAAGAGGCCCGTCTTCACTTCAAAATAAAAGCTCTGTGCTTGAAGTGTTGTGGGGTTTTTTTTTGACACATTGACTTGTGGTCCATTCAAAATGGACCCGCAACCCAGTTTTGGACCACGACCCACCAGTTGGGAACCACTGATTGAAAACATACAAAAGTGCAACAGTCGCCCAGTTTTTGATCACTGTACACCAAAATATTTCAAGGATTTGTTGAGTCATTTCATGATAAGCTTGACAATCTTAAGTCCACTCAGTATTTACGTTAAATGGGAACTGGTATTCACGTTCCATTTCTTGAATACCACACAGCTCACACTATTATCACATAATTTCCCCCCTCATCCTCAATATCCTGCAGCAGTTCTTACTTGTGCAGCAAAAGATCTTCGGTGAACTGTTGGTTATGAAATTATGTATTGCTTTAAGTATAAACAGCAGTTTTCCTGTCTTTGGATGTTTGTATTGAGATCATGATTTGTTTTTAATAAAAATTGTTCTCATGCATCATAAAAAGCACAATCAAAACAAATGCCGTCAGTTTTTGAAGGCGGTCAGCTGTGTCCGCAGCTGTTTTCTTCTTCTTCATTTTCATTTGGCAGCAGCAGGAAGCAGTTCATGGTTCCTGGTTTTTCGAAGGTTGTAAATAAACTTGAATATGTTTTTGTTTCAGCCCAAACCCACCAAGGGTCGGATGAGGATCCACTGTCTGGAGAACGTGGACAAGGCTCTGCAGTTCCTGAAGGAGCAGAGGGTTCACCTGGAGAACATGGGCTCCCACGACATCGTCGACGGAAACCACCGCCTTACTCTGGGGCTCATCTGGACCATCATCCTCCGCTTCCAGGTAAGAGGCAGCCGCGCAAGTTTGCATCCCAACATGAGGTCAACTTACTCAGTGACATCAGCTGAAATCAGAGTGTAGCAGGGATGTGGGTCTTCCATTTTTAGATGATAGTGCATTGTGCAATTTTGCATCCCAAAATGAAGTCAGTCTGCTCATGTCCGGCCTTTATCCAGGGCACGATTGGCTTATAGTAAATCAGTGGCTATGATATCATTGCATCGCTATAAACAGTGAAACAAACACACTGACAAAGCTCGCAATTTTGCATCCCAAAATAAAGTTAATCTACTCATATCTGGCCTTTATCTTGTCCATGATTGGCTTATAGTAAATCAGTGGCTGTGATATCATTGCATCCCTAAAAACAGTGCAGCAAACACACTGACAAAGCTTGCAATTTTGCATCCCAAAATGAAGTCAGCCTGCTCATGTCTGGCCTTTATTTAGGCCATGATTGGCTTATAGTAAATCAGCAGCTGTAATATCATTGCATCCCCTGAAACAGTGAAACAAATACACTGATAAAGCTCACATGGGATAAAAAATGTCACACATCGGAGGCTTTTATTCCCATTCATGATTTTGCATGTCAGAAAGTTAAATGAATCTATGCTGATCCTATGATTAGCCTTATCAAGGGTTGCCTCTTTAGTGACACCATGTTCCTATTTTAGTTGAAGAGTTACTGTGCTATTTTGTATCCCTAAATTAGCAAAATACATAGTCAAACATTTAACATTAAGGAGTACATTATTAATGTTTGGGCCTCTCCATGGCCATTATCCTTCACCGGCAGTTGATTGGTTGCTATTACTATTTTGCATCCCAGTCACATTACATTTCTGGAATGGGGTAATATCGTCAACAAATTAATGAATGTAACAAATAGATGAATAATTGCTGTGCTTTTTGTGTGTCCCTTCTGTTTGCTGTTTGCTTAGAGTGAATTAGCCACTGTTTTATTTTGCATCCCAAATAAGTTCAACTGATTTTGTTACATATTCTCAAATTGTGGGACTGATCTTGTCATTATGGGTGTTATTTGGATTATAATACCCTGGACAGCAGTAACTATTCCGAATCCTAAAATAAGTGGATCTGGGTCATTTTACTTTTTATTGCATCACCAGTCAGGTTAAATGATGTGAGATTGGTCAGCTGAGTTCCTGACAGTGTGGCATATCTGGGCCACTGGATTGAAAAGAAAATGGGTTGCTTTACTATTTTGGATCCCAAACTTGATAAAATACATAGGGAAAATGACAATATAGTCAGAACAGAAGAGAAGGCCTCTCATGTGCAGCCCTCATACTCCGACTTATGTTAATGAGATGCTTGCATAGAAGCATCACAGATATAACTAGTGTAATATACTGAGCTTTAATCCATAGATCAACCTTGTAAAGGTCGGGCGTCTGCTTTATTTTTCAGCTTGTTGTTTTTTGGCAGCCCGTTGAAACTGGCAGCACTGTGTGAAGATGTTATTCATGAAACATAAAGTGAATCATCATTAAATGTTTTAATGAAAAGATGACGTCCCACATTATTTCTGCAGATAACTGCTGTGTAATATTAAATCCTTTCTAATCCTAAAACTGTGACATCGCCGAATCTTTAATCATTAACTGAAAGATTAAGAGTTGTCAATTAAATTGCCTCATATCTTACTGTTATTAAGGAATTTTTCATTAATTTTTTAAGTGAGAAAAAGGCTGTTAAACTGCTTCTTTTACTACGTCACATCTCTGAGAGTCGTTATCTGCTTTGAACTCATTGATCTCAATAAATACGACCTCATTAAATGGCTGAATTCACACTCAGAGGAACACTTGTCATGTTACTGTATGTTGATGGGGTTGTCGTGTCACTCGGGTGATGATGTCATCGTCAGGGACAGTGAACAGTTGGGCGAAACGGATTTATCTTTTATAAGCCGTGAGGATTAAAAAACTCTTTTTAGTGGTTTTAAATCCTGCAGTGGGTGAAATGGAGCCGAGTGCAGATTGACAGCAGGGTATATGTGTGTGTGTGTGTGTGTGTGTGTGTGTCTATGTGTGTGTGTGTGTGCGTGTGTGTGTGTGTGTGTGTGTGTGTGTGTGTCATATATGCTTTGGTGGTGTTGATTTTGCTGATTTGTCGCTCAGATGTGGCTCATGCTTCTGTCAGACTGAAACTGATGGATGTCAATCAATGAAGGTGAGATGTTTGACTGTGTGTGCATGCATGTGTGTGTGTGCGCACTCTTGTACTATCTTTCAGAGGACCATTTAGAGTTTAGGTAGTGTAGGCAGTTTGGAAATTGAGGACTTTTTTTCAGGAAATGTGGACATTTCCTCACTGTGAGGATGTTTTTAGAAAGCGTGGACATGTTTGGACAGTGAGGGCAGTGTAAGAAGGTGTGGGTATGTTTGCAAGTGCAGATATTTTAAAAAAATTGGTTTACAGTTTTAGAAAGCAGATATTTTTTTCAAGAAGTAGGGCGTTCTAAAAATGAGGATACATGAGATGTTTTCGTAAAGTGAGGACATTTTTTGACAGTGTGCACATGTTGAGAGAGTGAGGACATCTTTAGAAAATGACATTTTTTTTATCTAGTATGGTCAATTTCAGAAAGTAAGGACACTAAGACATCTTTAGAAAGTGATGATATTCTTAATAGTATGGACAATTTTAGAAAGTCAGGATATTTGTGGACGGACCTCTTTAGAAAGTGCACGTTTAGAGAGTGAGGACATCTTTAGAGAGTGGAGATATTTTAATAGTATGGACAATTTTAGAAAGTAAAGACATTTGCGCATAGAAGGGACATCTTTAAAAGGTGTACACATGTTGAGAGTGAGGACACCTTCAGAAAGTGACTGTATTTTTTATAGAATGGACAAATTTAGAAAGTAAGGACGTTAGTGGACAGATAGGACATCTTTAGAAAGTGTGCACTTTTAGAGAGTGAGGACATCTTTAGAAAGTGATAATATTTTTTATACAGTGCCCTCCAAAAGTATTGGAACAGTGAGGCCAATTCCTTTATTTTTGTTGTAGACTGAAAATATGGGTTTGACATTAAAAGATGAATATGGGACAAGAGATCAACATTTCAGCTTTCATTTCAAGGTATTTACATCTGGATCTGATACACAACATAGAAGATAGCACCTTTTGTTTGAACCCACCCATTTTTCATGTGAGCAAAAGTATTGGAACATGTGACTGACAGGTGTGTTTTGTTGCCCAGGTGTCTCCCAATTACATTGATTATTCAAACAATAAATAGCACTGAATGTCTGAGCTCAGTTTCAGATTGGGTACGATAGGTTTTGCCTGTGCAGACTGCATTTAGAGGTGGAACCAACATGAAAACTGAGAGCTGTCTATGGGTGAAAAAGAAGCAATTGTGAATCTGAGCGAAGATGGACAATCAATCAGAGCCATTGCACAAACATTGCCCATAGCCAGTACAACCATTTGGAATGTCCTGAAGAAGAAAGAAACTACTGGTATACTAAGCAACAGACGTCGAACAGGTAGACCAAGGAAAACATCAGCAGTTGATGACAGAAACATTGTGAGAGCTGTAAAGAAAGACCCTAAAACAACTGTTAGTGACATCAGCAACAACCTCCAGAGGGCAGGAGTGAAGGTATCACAATCTACTGTTCGCAGAAGACTTCATGAACAAAAGTACAGAGGCTACACCAGAAGATGCAAACCACTCATTAGCAAGAAGAATAGGAAGGCCAGGCTGGAATTTGCCAAAAGGTACAGAGATGAGCCTCAAAAATTCTGGGAAAAAGTTTTATGGACTGATGAGACAAAGATTAACTTTTTCCAAAGTGATGGAAAGGTGAAAGTTTGGAGAAAGAAAGGATCTGCTCATGATCCCAAACATACAAGCTCATCTGTGAAACACGGTGGAGGTAATGTCATGGCTTGGGCTTGCATGGCTTCTTCTGGGACGGGCTCTTTCATCTTCATTGATGATGTAACACATGATGGCAGCAGCAAAATGAACTCAGAAGTCTACAGAAACATTTTGCCTGCTAATTTAAAGAAAGATGCAACCAAACTGATTGGGAGATCCTTCATCATGCAGCAAGATAACGACCCAAAACACACTGCCAAAACAACAAAGGAGTTCATCAGGGGCAAGAAGTGGAAGGTTTTAGACTGGCCAAGTCAGTCTCCAGACTTAAACCCAATAGAGCATGCATTTTACCTGCTGAAGAGGAGACTGAAGGGAGTAACCCCCCAAAACAAACAACAACTGAAAGAGGCTGCGGTGAAAGCCTGGAAAAGCATCACAGAAGAAGAATGCAAAAGTTTGGTGATGTCAGTGGGTCACAGGCTTGATGCAGTTATTGAAAGCAAAGGATTTGCAACTAAATATTAAGTCTCTTTCACTTTAATCTATTTTAAGTTTATATGTTCCAGTAGTTTTGCTCACCTAAAAATTTTGTGTTCCATTACAAATAATGCTATCTTCTAAGTTGTGTGTCAGATCCAGATGTAAATACCTGGAAATAAAAGCTGAAATGTTGATCTCTTGTGTCATATTCATCTTTTAATGTCAAACCCAAATATTTTCAGTCTACAACAAAAATAAAGGAATTGGCCTCACTGTTCCAATACTTTTGGAGGGCACTGTATAGTATGGATAATTTTAGAAAGTAAGGACATTTGTGGACAGTAAGGACATCTTTAGAAAGTGACATTATTTTTTTATATAGTATGGTCAATTTCAGAAAGTAAGGACACTTGTGGACAGATAGGACATCTTTAGAAAGTGATGACATTTTTAATAGTATGGACAATTTTAGAAAGTCAGGATATTTGTGGACGGACATCTTTAGAAAGTGCATGTGTTTAGAGAGTAAGAACATCTTTAGAAAGTGCATGTGTTTAGAGAGTAAGAACATCTTTAGAAAGTGATGATATTTTTTATAGAATGGACAAATTTAGAAAGTAAGGACATTAGTGGACAGATAGGACATCTTTAGAAAGTGTGCACTTTCAGAGAGTGAGGACATCTTTAGAAAGTGATATTTTTTATATAGTATGGACAGTTTCAGAAAGTAAGGACATTTGTGGACAGTAAGGACATCTTTAGAAGGTGTGCACATGTTTAGAAAACAATTTTTGAAAAGTCTGGGTTTCTTAAAAAAGTGAGGACATCCTAAAAAGTAAGGGCATTTTTGGACAGTAAGAGCTAATAATTGCTTTTCGGGTTGTAGGAAGAACTAGGTGAAGTTTAATAATTAGGTATGGCATTATTAATGTCGTTCTATGTATGGATGTGCAGACGTGTGTGTTTGTTGATGTCAGGAATAAGAGTGACGGTGATGACATTTGTGCAGGCGGGAAACGCATCATGTCAGTGGCAGACCTCGCTTTGGATGGATTACACATGCACGAGTGGAAGACTTTGAAAACAGGAACATGTGCGTGATGTGTTAAATCATGTTGTGTGTCTTGTGGACTTTTTTTAAGTCATAGGCTGGTTTCCGTTTACTTTGATATGTGTTAAACGGTGCAATGCTGCGTTCAAAACTCTTGGAAAAATAGGTAAAAGCAACAACTTGGGAAATAAATTTTGTTTAATTTGTTTAGGGATGCCATGACTTCTGTACTCACTGTTGCTCTTGGTATGTTTTACACATGGAGTGTGTTGAAATCAACCCTTTAATATCAAACACAAACTGAACATTCAGAATTCATGTCTAGAGCTGAACCCACAGCAGGGAGTTGTGTATGATGAATACTTAATGTGTAATGCAAAATAAACTCGTGACCTATTTAAGTCGAGCTTTCTTTAGATTTATTTTCCTTTCCCTGCTGTGGTACAACTTATCTTATCTTCTTTATAACTGCATTGTTGTGTTATGATATGTGTCAAGAGAGGGATTTGATTTAGTATGTTTTTTTTATCTAAACTAAATTGATAACAAGTAATCTTGGAGAGACCTGGGGCCTCGTTTATAAAAACTCTGCAGAGAATCCACACTAAATGTTTGCGTACATACAAATGAAGAGATGTGCATCTTACTCTGTGTGTGTGTGTGTGTGTCTTAGATCCAGGACATCAGTGTGGAGACGGAGGACAACAAGGAGAAGAAGTCAGCTAAAGATGCTCTGCTGCTCTGGTGTCAGATGAAGACAGCAGGGTGAGAGTCATTAGTACTTCCCCGGAGTTCACACTACATTTCCCATCAGCCCTGTTGCCCCCTGTACCTCTCCCTGAAGTGGTTAGACAAACTGAAAGTGATTTTTGTTTCCCAGTCAGCTTTCCACCATTAACCAGAATCTTTAGATCTGTTTGCAGAGTTGAGGCTGATAAAGTCTGACAGTTCTCTCAGTGATGCTCCCGTTAGTTTACTTACACTGAAATCACTAACTGACTGTAATGTGGTGTGAAAAAGACAAATGGTGCACCGTTAAATACAGTTTTCAGTAGCGCTGGTCCGACACAAGAATCTGACGAGCTGTTATTTCCTCTTCCTGTCCAGATATCCCAACGTGAACATCCACAACTTCAGCACCAGCTGGAGAGACGGGATGGCCTTCAACGCTCTCATCCATAAACACAGGTAGGAGATCCAGCTGCAGCTCATCACACAGCACATTGATCCAAACACACAGGGACTGCTACTACGACAAGTACTATTTCTACTACAGCTACTCTTCTACACTATTGAACCGTTTTACAGAAAAACAATCAGTTATTTTTCGTTCATTTAGAACAGAAGGTTACTTCTAACGTCTTTTAATATTAAGCCAGTGAAGCTGGTCGGTAAAGTGCACTCTTATTTCATTGTTCTCATACAGGCAGAAGATTTTAAAAAGTAACTGTGCACTTAAAGGAAGACTTTACTGAATTTTAACCAGCTTTGAAACAGAATAGTGTGGGTAGTGTGTGTAAAAGAACTGTGTTTAACTTCCCTCCATCTTACCAGCACCTAGATCTCTCTGTAATTCAGTGGACTCTTACTGGCTCTGTTGTTTGAATTACATGTTGCACTTCTGCATTTTACACAAAAAACATAGAAGCAGATCAAGAGAGAGGCCTGCCCATCTCTCTCTCAAACTCAGATCAAACTGTCAGACTAGGCTGATCAAATATAAACCAAGATTCTGCGACTGCATTGCCTATTTTTCACCTAAAAATGCCTACAGAAACCTATTTTAGTGCCCTGTTTAGCTGTAATATGAGAGTTTGTGAACAGAATTTGGCGCCATACTGTTGTCTGTATCGTGAAAATGGTGAAACTAAGCAGTGTTGATGAAATATTAACCAAGATTGTGTCACTGCCTGTTTCTGTCTAATTGTCTAATTTTAGTTTACCGTTTAACTGTATATACGAGATAGTTTGTTACCAGATGGCCGCCATATTGCTTTATGATGAACAAGTCACATTACGTCAAACGTCGAAGGGATACCTCACCGATTTTCAACCAACTTTGTATCATGCAAACATGGGTAGTACATGTAAATGAAGTGGGGTAAAATTCCCTTCATCTAACCAGTGCCAAGAACAGATGAGTTAATGTTAGCAGGAGCGTTTATTGGTCTGGTGTGGCGCAGTGCATTCTGGTTGCGAAGGTTTTCTCGAGCAAAAGCAAATGCCACAGCCCCTTTCCTCTGTTTTCTCTGGTCATTTAGCACCCATACCCAAAGTATTTGCATCTTCCTACTGCATAGACAGCCTAATTTTAGGAAATGATCATCTTTCCTGCAGTGAAATACTTCTTTCTCTAATAAAAGCTGCATACTCAAACATTTCTCTGCTTTTTTTTGCCCGCCAGCAAAAAATGATGCCACAGAAAGCTGCTATAATCACGTGAAACATTCTACACAAAGTATCTTTAAAGAGAAATCTTCCCCATCATTACCGTATGATCCACCAACACAAGTAGCTCCAACATCACATCATTCCTCATGCTCACTGTTTGTTCTGCTGTACCACTGCAGTCTTTTCAGTAATGACTGCAGAGCCTCAGCTGACCAGTCAGCAGACTGGTTCCCTCAAACCACACTGAGACTGAAAACACTTCTTTATGCACATTCAACTCAATAAGCTCAACACAGCAGATTAGTATGAAGAATATTAGTTCCATATTTCTAAGTCATTGACATCTCCTCTTTTTTAAGGATTTTAATCTCAGATCGCCAAAGTTACTTCATTCAAATTAAACACATCTGGGGAATATGAGCCACACAGTAGCTGTCCTCTTTGTGAATGCATTGGTTGTAGCAGCTTGTGGGGGGAAGCTTATACATGGTCGATGTTTAGTGACCCAGTTCCAGTATTTTTAGACTAAACATATTTTATTTTGACTAATTTTAGGCCAACAAATAATAAATAATAAAAGTTTTCACCAGAAGTTTAATCACAGCAGTGTTGAAAAATGCAAAACATCATGTAGACCCTTAGGATAGAATATAAAAGTCACAGAAATACAAATAAATTTAAATAGAAAAAAACATTTTAGAGTCGTTCTCTTTGTGGGAATTTGTGCCCTGAATTCAGCCTCTCTCAGTTGCTGTTTTTATTTATCAATTGTTTTGTTTTTCAGACCGGACCTGATTGACTTTGATAAGCTGAAGAAATCAAACGCTCACTACAACCTGCAGAATGCCTTCAACCTGGCTGAGCAACACCTGGGCCTCACCAAGCTGCTGGACCCCGAAGGTAAGAAAGCACACACACACTACACACACAACACACATGCATACACACCTGCATCGTCATCTGATCTTTGTTTTCTGTGTGCAGACATCAGCGTGGACCACCCTGATGAGAAGTCCATCATCACCTACGTAGTCACCTACTACCACTACTTCTCCAAGATGAAGGCGCTAAAGGTGGAGGGGAAGAGAATCGGCAAGGTGACGACTCGCCTCCCTACGCCTCAGATATGTTCTCACCTCAGCTGATACTTTTAACACGTTTCCTCCTGTGCTGTGTCTTCAAGGTTCTGGACAACGCCATCGAGACGGAGAAGATGATTGAGAAATACGAGTCTCTGGCGTCAGACCTGCTGGAGTGGATCGAACAGACCATCATCATCCTCAACAACAGGAAGTTTGCCAACTCTCTGGTGGGAGTCCAGCAGCAGCTGCAGGCCTTCAACACCTACCGCACTGTGGAGAAACCACCAAAGTCAGTGAACACTGTCGACACACAATATGATAACTTATCCATGGTGTGTGGTGTTATAGGCTGATTTTAGATGTAATGTTGGTGCTAAACAGAAGTTAAAATCTCAGCTCTAAAGAAGGACATAAGTTTAGGTGTTATGAATATGATGAAGTCAACATCCAGAGACATCGTCGTTGTGTTTGGTAGCGGTATGACACCCACAGCCTGGTGTCGCAAAATTCCGACTGCAGCCGGCATTGGGCTTCATTCGTAAAATCTTGACTGCAACCGGCAATTACCGCGTTCATTTGTTTTGGAGAGCGAGAGGAAAATCATAAATGTTCTGGTGTAGCTCTGAATTTCTTATAAACTGTTCATGGTCACAGTCACAGATAATTTTGTGGCGTTTGTTGTGACGTTACTAGACAAAAGCGGTTCACATCAGCTAACGTTACATTTAGCTTGCTTATAACTTCCATGTCATCATATATTGAAGTGAAACAACATCTAACAAGTTGCGGTGTATTCTCTAAATAAAAACAAAAATGACATACCTGTCGATTAGGAAAAGGGCCAACTCAAGATCAGTTTTAAAACCTTTCAAATCTCTCAGCTCTCTCCACTTGGTGAATGCCCGACCGAGGTTTACACTCGTTTGGGCTCGAGCCCTGTCACTGTCCTGTTTAGCCTTCTTCTGTTCTTCTGTTCTTTTTCTTTTAGGTGGTGCTCCTTCTTTATCCGCCATGACATCGAAAGTACAACCAAGTCCTTATAGATACATCTGGTAAAACTGTTACGTGTTCAGGAATGCCCGTTGCGTACCGCTTACTCGAAGAACACTCTCCGTAAACACGGCTCTTCTTCTTCTCTCAATTTATTGGCGGATAGCAAACAACTTCCAGGTGCATACCACCACCTACTGTACAAGAGACTACTCCCTACTACATGTCATTTAGCCTGTTTCTTAAATCCTACTCATAAACACGGCTCCTTCTTCTTCTGTGGTTTAATGGCTGCGGGCTGCTGCGGGCTGCTGCGGGCGTCCAAACTTACTTCCGCCTCCGGGTGCCGTATTCTGGTTTGCTGACTTCCGCTGTGTCCGACCCGACCGAGGCTATGCTAAATAGCCATATAGAGAAAGGCTTTTTTGTCGCTGTTGGGTTCAAATAAATATGCGGATCTTGAAGGGGGGGTGATACGAACTAGGGACAGTTTTATAAATGGTAAAAAGTTCCACACAGCTGCTTTAACCAATGCATTGTTCAACTGGGATAAAAAGAATCTCTAGATTAACTAACTTGGTCACAGGTCACTGTAGCCCCTTTTCCACGTCACAGAAAAACAGCTAACAATGGGAAAGGTTACACTTGGCATGACTGGAAACACAACTCCCAGGTGAATGCGATAAGAGAGGGCTCTGTTCAAAGTTCACAAACACAGCCAGCAACACCTCCACTGATCAACAGGATATATCTTGTTTGGATACATACATCTCCCTCTTTACTTCGTTCCTTCTCTTCTCTCTCATTTTCTGTTATTATGTATTTCTCAGTTTTTTGTTCTTCTCTCTCCCACTCTCTCTCTAATAATCTGATAAACTTTCACTCTCCCACATTCTCTTTGTCTTTACCTCCTCTTTTTTCCCCATCACCTGCTCCAACTCTCTTTTAGTGATATCTAACTCTAAGCAAAGAAACAGTTTAAAACACACACCTCCCTCTCTCCCTTCACCTCCCACTGTAAACCAGATAGTTGTTAGTCACCACTCAGGAGTCTTCTCTGTGTTAGACCACAGTTTCTTTCCACACACACTGACCACACAAACAGAAAGCAGCTGAGTCTGAATCTGAGCCCAAATGCAGATGGTGTAGATCAGATTGGGAAATGATTTCATACCAACAGCTGCAGACAACACTAAAACACTTTACACATATAACTTATATTACATAACTTGTATTACAACAGCAGAAGGCCAGCTCTGAAATTAATATGAACTTTGAGCAGCTTCAAATGATTTTGTGGGGTTTTGTGTTGATTTTTCTCTGTGGTCATTTTATATGCCTCCGCACCTGGAATAGTTGTGGCCTGAGGCAATATGTTTTCAGGTTGTCCGTCCCTCCCTCCCATCCTTGTGAACACAATATCTCAAGAACACCCTCAGGGGATTTCTTCAAATTTGGCACAAATGTCCACTTGGACTCAGTGCCAAGCTAATTAGTTTTGGGGGGTCAAAGGTCAAGGTCAATATGATTTGTCTGTTTCATTCTCAAGAACGCTTCAGGGGAATTTCTTGAAATTTGGCACAAACATTCACTTGGACTCCATGATGAAGTGATTAGATTTTGGTGATCAAAGGTCAAGGTCACTGTAACCTTGCATCTGACCTTTTCCTGTGAACACAATATCTTAAGAGCACCTTAAGGGAACTTCTTTAAATATGGCACAAATGTTCACTTTGACTCAACAATGAACTGATTATTTTTTGGTGGTCAAATGTCAAGGTTATTTTGACCTTGTCTGTGTCATTTGCGTGACCGTGATATCTCAAGAGCACCTCAAGGGAATTTCTTTGAATTTGGCACAAATGTTCACTTGGACTAAAGAATAAACTGATCAGAATTTTGTGCTCAAAGATCAAGGTCACTTTGACCATGTCTGTCTTATTTTTGTGATCGCAATATCTCAAGAATGCCTTGAGGGAGTTTCTTCAAATTTGGCACAAATGTTCATTTGGACTCAACAATTAACTGATTGGATTTCATTGGTCAGAGTTCAAGGTTACTGTGACCTTGCATCTGTCTCATTCTCGTGAACATGATATCTTTAGAACACCTCAAGGGATTTTTTTTTTTTTTTTATTTGACACAAACGTCCACTTGGTCTGAAGAAAAAACTGATCAGACATTTGTGGTCAAAGGTCAAGGTATGTTACTGGCTATAACTCAAGAATTCCTATGCTAGTTATGCTAGTTATTACGTCAACTTCACACAAATGTCTAAAAGGATAAAATAATAAAGTGATGACATTTTTTATCCAAAAGGTCAGCTTCACTGTGACATCACAATGTTCTGCATAAAACACTTTTCTGGCCATTACTCAACATCATATCTCAGGAGCAGAAGAGGAGACATTTGGTCAGATACTGAATTGGTGACACTAATCTTGGGTGTCCATCTTCAGACTGTGATGATTGTATAGATCTTCTGTGCTGTCGGGTGGACGATGGGTGTGAAGCATCCATGCTTTCTCAGACATGGATGTAAACTGTAAGAGAAACATGACTGATGCGCAGAGGCATACCAACCTGGGGTGGTAATTCTAGTTTTGGCCTTGGTTTCTGTTGTTTTTGTATTAGAGTCTTTGTATTATTTTGTCAGCCTCAGAGATAATATAACAGTGAATATTATGCACGTGTTAATGATCTAATTGTGTGTTGCAGGTTCACAGAGAAAGGAAACCTGGAGGTTCTTCTGTTCACCATCCAGAGTAAGATGAGAGCCAACAACCAGAAAGTTTACACTCCCCGAGAGGGCAAACTCATCTCCGACATCAACAAGGTGACTGCACCTGCTGTGATGTCATCACGGACTAATTAGTCCTAATGAGTCTGTGATCTGCTGTTGAGAACCTAACTTTGAATTCACCTCAGAGACTTTGCTTCAGTATTTCATTTCAATTTCGCCACCTGATGGAGGATTCAGGTGCAATTTGATTGTGTGTAGCTGGTATGGTATATGTCATGTGTGGGGGTGTTTGTTTTAGGCATGGGAGCGTCTGGAGAAGGCAGAGCACGAGCGGGAGCTGGCTCTGAGGACGGAGCTGATTCGTCAAGAGAAGCTGGAGCAGCTGGCTCGACGCTTCGACCGCAAGGCCGCCATGAGGGAGACGTGGCTGAGTGAGAACCAGAGGCTGGTCTCCCAGGTAACACACTACGGTTTCACCATATTCACGTATTTTACAAAATAATTCCAACATATAATATCATAAAGGCACAAAAATGATGCACACAGATTATGAAGTCTTGTTCACCAAGATTATTTCTAATGTATTCATAAAAGTCTTAAGTAATAGTGTGAATATTAATGTGTCCATATGTATATCTGTCCTTCCTTTTTATTCTGTGTCCTCTTCATGTCTCCTTTCCCCTCTCCTCTCCTGGTTTCCTTTCCTCTTTCCTCTCCTTGTCTCATTTCCTCCCTCCTCTTCTTAACTCCTGTCGTCTGTCCTCTCCTTGTCTTCCTTACGCTCTCCTCTTCTTGTCTCCTTTCCCTTCTCCTCTCCTTGTCTCATTTCCTATCTCCTCTCTTTGTTTGCTTTCCTTTCCTTGTTTCCTTTCCTCTTTCCTCTCCTTGTCTCATTTCCTCTCTTCTCTTCTCATCGCTTTTGCTCTCATTGTCTTCTTACCTATTACTTTTCCTTGTGCCCTTTTTTATCTCCTTTCTTCTCCTTGTCTCACTGCTTCTCTCTGCTCAATGTTTCCTTTCCTTGTCTCCTTTCTCACTCATCTTTTTGTGTTATTTTCTTTCTCCTCTCCTTATTTTCTCTGTTCTCCTTGTCCTCTGTCCTCTCTGCCATCCTTGTTTCCTTTCCTCTCTCCTCCTCCAGGATAACTTTGGTTTTGACCTCCAGGCCGTAGAAGCAGCGACTAAGAAACATGAAGCCATAGAAACAGACATCGCAGCGTACGAGGAGCGAGTTCAGGTCAGTTCTATCACCTGGATCTTTTTTTATCATTGATTTCTGACATGTTTTATAGCGTAAGAACCCAAAACAAGGCCAGATCTGTCTTTTCGCTGTCCATTCATCCCTCCCCCTCTCATCTCACTGGTGCAGGCGGTGGTTTCCGTGGCAAAGGAGCTGGAGGCGGAGAGTTACCATGACATCAAACGCATCACGGCCAGGAAGGACAACGTGATCCGGCTGTGGGAGTACCTGCTGGAGCTGCTCAAGGCCCGCAGGCAGAGACTGGAGCTGAACCTGGGCCTGCAGAGAGTCTTCCAGGAGATGCTCTACATCATGGACTGGATGGACGAGATGAAGGTATGTGTGGCGAGGGGATTAAATCTGAATGTCCTTATTTTTATTCAGGAAAAGTTCTTGTTAAGTTGTCAGAATTAAGACAACCAAACAAGAACAAAAAGTTCGGTCTCTTGTTAGATGGAGGTTGAAACTTTTTGTACCATGTTAGAGAGCGAAGACAGATGTTGGTTGTGGTACTGAAACTGAAAAACGATTGAATATTAAGACATTTCAGATACATCCTGAACCTTGAACTGTTGGAAGTCGACACTAACATGTTTATTTTTTTCTCTGAAACAGAATTAGTTGTTCAGTTGAGGTGAATTAAATTTGTTTTTAATTTTAATTGACAAAATTATCCTTGATTCTCTGAACTTTTAAATTGTTTTTTTGGGTGAGTCAGCATCTGATTCATCCACGATTTACAGTCAGAGGCAGATCAAGATTAAATAGAGGCACATTGTTGTCGAAGAAAAAAGAATACAGGAATTTATTAGGTGAACATCCATGGAGGAGCTGATGAAGGATGGACTTAGTTATCCCAGAAACTGAAATGTTAACTGTTTTTTGGGAAACAGCGCCCTCTATCTGTGTCGTGCTGTAAAGCAGTGCTGCAGAGTTTCCTGAAAACCTGACCCAGTGAGCTCTAACATGCAACACAGAATCTGACACCTCAAAATTATTAGGATGCTAATTTGTTGGTTTAAAAATCCTATGTCTCCATGATCAGAGGATGATTTGACCTTTGACCCTGACCTCTCTATGTCCCTGCAGATGCTGCTGCTCTCTCAGGATTACGGGAAACACCTGCTGGGTGTGGAGGACCTGCTGCAGAAACACGCTCTGGTGGAGGCTGACATCGCGATTCAAGCCGACAGAGTCCGAAACGTTAACAGGAACGCTCAGAAGTTCGCTGACGACATGGAGGGTGAGACAGACGGATGGATGGATAGAAGACATTTTGGATTTTGCTCTCAGTTGTTGTTTGTTCAGACAGAAATAAATGAGCATGACAGTGATAATTCCTCCTCCTCCTCCTCAGGTTATAAGCCCTGTGATCCTCAGATCATCAGGGATCGGGTCGCTCACATGGACTTCTGCTACCAGGAGCTGAGTCAGCTGGCGGCTGAGCGGCGAGCTCGCCTCGAGGAGTCCCGCCGCCTCTGGAAGTTCTTCTGGGAAATGGCAGAAGAGGTTAATATCATAATTAATGGTTTACCAGGCAGCGATGTGTTGTGTTCTGTGGCGTTTAACCGAGGTCTGAATGTGTCTGCGGTCTGCAGGAGGGCTGGATCAGGGAGAAGGAGCAGATCCTGTCCTCTGAGGATTACGGCAAGGATCTGACGGGAGCGTTGCGTCTGCTGAGTCAGCACAAAGCCTTCGAAGACGAGATGAGCGGAAGAGCCGGCCACCTGCAGCAGACCATCAAACAGGGCGAGGAGCTGGTGGCCGACAACCACTTTGGAGCCGACAAGATTAAAGAACGCATCCAGGACATCCAGGTACGCTGCAGCCGAGCTTCTACTAGGAAGACACAGAAAGTCTCAGAATGTTTGGTTTTTTTGAGTCTTTAGGAGTATTTTTAGTTTGTTACGAAAATAAGACCTTTAATCACCTCATAAGGAATGTGTCTCTTAAGTCACCTTTTTACTTTTTTTTACCTTTTGTAATATTATGTAAGTGAGAGAGAGTCTAATGTTACAGTGGCATCTTTTCCTAACTCCTTCCTCCTTCCTCTCCTCTCTCTGTAGGAGCAGTGGGCGGCTCTGGAGCGTCTCTCTGCCGTCCGTAAAGCTCGTCTGCAGGAGGCCTGCAACCAGCACCAGTTCCAGGTTAAAACACAGACTCTTATTTTTGTAGTTTCTCATAGAAAATGATTGATTGATTTGATATTGAGCACAAACAAACAAACACTTTTCATTTGCTGTTTCAGTGTCTTCCACCTTGTCTGAGTCAGTTCTTCCATGTTATCTAGCAGTTAGACAGACAGCAAGATTTACTGCTGTTTTTCTAAAAGATGAACTGTGCTATCTTATCACACGGCAGTAAAACATTGTGACAAGGAAACAAAAAAACAACTTTCAGCTCAGGCAACAAAAACAAAAGCAGATAAGAACCTCATGTCTGACTGCAGGATAATCTCTGACATCTGGAAAAGAAATTGAAAACACTGAGTTTTTTATTGTGATAGTGCATTTATTTTATTAAACTTTTAATTTTCTCTGATCAGGCTGATGCCGACGACATCGACACGTGGATGCTGGACGTGCTGCGGATTGTCTCCAGTGTGGACGTCGGTCACGACGAGTTCTCCACTCAGGCTCTGGTGAAGAAACACAAGGACGTGGCCGAGGAGATCGGCAGCTACCGACCCGTCATTGAGGCTCTGCACGACCAGTCTCGCACGCTGCCGCCTGAGAAGGCCGACTCTGAGGAGGTGAAGCTTTTACAGACACAGAAAACACTGATCACTGCAGAGGCTCAAATATGAGCAGAAAAGAGCTTCATGTCAAATATTCAATGTATGTTTCTGGTTTGGTTTTAGTTTTTCTGCAGTCACTAATGGCGTTTGGCTGGTGTTGGTCGTTTGTTTGCAGGTTAAGAGCCGGCTGGCGGGCATCGAGGAGCGTTACAAGGAGGTGGTGGAGCTGACGCGGCTCAGGAAGCAGGCGCTGCAGGACGCTCTGGCTCTCTACAAGATGCTAAGTGAAGCCAGCGCTTGCGAGCTTTGGATCGATGAGAAGGAGCAGTGGCTCAACAGCATGGAGATCCCCGAGAAACTGGAGGACCTGGAGGTCGTCCAGCACCGGTGAGGAGCACATTAGGGAGTTTGTGTCTGTCCAGAAACATTTGTGAACCTGGAGTTTGGGTTTACTGCATGGTGCCTTTTTGGATCACTTTAAAAAATAGGCAGTAACAAAACAACAAAATAATATACTTTATTCATATTTTAAACATTCATTCATTCATTCATTGTTTTGAGGCTGGACAGAGTGGACAAGCATTTGGAAACCATCAAGGCTAGTTGTAGTAGGCTTAGGCTACATCCACACTGATAGATTTTTGTTTTAAAACGACACTTTAAAACAAAAAGATCTCCGTACACACAAGTGAAAGCCCTGAAAACACATACGCACATGACCATTCATGCACACTGGACATGCGTGTATTGGTGTAAACAGCTAGCTGATTGTCTACTCTGCCATTTGTTGCGTAGTTATAGAAAATACTGCCAAGATGGCAAAAATTAAGACCAGAAATTTCTTTGCTTGGACCGAAGACGAGGTGGAACTGTTTCTGGAAGTGAGTATAAGGCAATCAAGGCGGGGGAAAACAGTTTGGGAGCCATTACAAAGCAAATTTGGCGACTTATTTAAGAGGTACCAGGGAGCATTATCCATCACCAGAGCAAGGCATTGCAATTAGAGTGAAGTAACATTAACAGCAGTGTTTTTTAAAGGTCTCTTTAAAAAAGGGGTTCCCAAAAAATGGTAGTGTAGACAATAGGCATAAACATTGCAATATTAAGGTGGTTTAAAACTAAAAGGTAATGGTGTGGATGTAGCCTGAGACAACTGTCAATCAAGCAAATACACACTTAAGAGTAACTTAACACCCTTTGCAAATACTTTTGCTGACGCCCAGAGGTTTGATATACAGGTGGACTCCAGGACCCTATGACATCACTGTTGTGTGTTGTTAGAGCTGAAACAGGCTTAAATCTTACAACCAGGGAGGGCAGCAAAACACAGCTTTTTCACCAGAGGCCTGTACTGCGAAGCTTACCCAGGATATCTTTTCATTATCTGGCTTGACTAACTCTGGGTGTCACTGGGCTATATGTGACATTAGTATAGAGTGTATATATATTTTTTTTTTTTCTTTTTTTCGCTATTTAGTTAGATGATAACACCAGACTGTTTCTGCTACTGAAGTAAAAAGTGGAAAAGTAGCCGAGTTAATGACTGATGGGGTCTGTCTGACTGATTTATCCCGGTAAATTGAGAACCAGCTTCGCGGTACTGAAACTTCAAATCCTGCTTCGTAGTACAGGCCTCTGGTGTTTAGTCACTCTTTAAATATTCTTAAGATTTAATCTCTTCTTAAATAAAAAGTTGACTTGCTGGAAATCATTTACAGTGAACAGCTGATCCTGTCAAGTTACATGCGTTAGAAAAAGGGGCCATTGTCCCTTTGGTGATGCATTTATGGCAACACCAGCATTTGAGAATTTAAATATGTTTTATTTGATTCTGTTATAAAAGAACAAAATATTCAAAGAAAAGAAGAAAATCAAAAATGGCAAAACAGATTAAATCCAAAATGCATTAAAAAATGATGTGATCAGAAAATCATAAATCAAACAACAAATAAAAACATGCTGGTAGAAAGAATAATGAAAAGTCTGTTGTTTTCTTTGTTAAATTATACCATTCACTAATTGATTCCCAAATCTTAGATGACTGAGCGTTGTTTAGTGACGCATGTTTTGTCTATGAAATGTCAGATTGGGAAAATAATGTTCTCACAATTTCCCTTAATTTCCCTAAGATTGCTGTTTTTTCCAGCCAACAGCTCAAAACCTAAATAAGCAGCAAATTCTCACAACTCCAAAGCTCAGAGTAGGGAACATCTTTCAAGCATTAATTCATTTTTAAAACAAAGGCTGGTTATTCTTCTGATGATCAACTAACTGATTGATTTATTGTCTCAGCTTGTTTCAGTGAACTCAACTATCAAACAGTTTCAAACATAAGAGGAGCAAAATTATCTTAACATTGACGGTTACATTTGAAAATGATCATAAGCACTGTAATTTAAATGATTTATGGTTATCAGAATGTGACGTGTGAAACCAGCAGGGTTTAATGAGAATCCAGTTTCAGTCTCGTCGGTTTGAGCCGGTTGTTTGTTTGCACGCTGCAGCAGAGTGAGAGAGTCACAGTGGGACTGTGGGAACCAGAGCAGTAAACTGTTATTTACACCAGACTGCAGGTTCCACACTGTTTAAGAGCCTGTGTGTGTGTGTGTGTGTGTGTGTGTGTGTGTGTGTGTGTGTGCGCGTGCATTCTGCACTGTGGTTGCACGGTTCATTCACAGGAGCCTCTGACTCTGGTTTTCAGCCACTTGTCTCTCCATATTGTTTGACCACAAAGCATCACATGGATCCATTCCCAGACACTGGTTTACTGTGCGTGTGTGTGTGTGTGTGTGTGTGTGTGTGTGTGTGTGTTACTTAGCAGCAGCAGCATCCAGCTGAGAACACTTTTCTCTTTTCACACTTTTTCCCCTCTTAATAGCGTCATGAAACCTGTTGAATTTATCGAGCATCAACCGGCTGCATCGTTAAGGAAATTATTAGCAGATTATTCTAGTTTAATACTGAGGTATCTAAATTATGAATATGTCAGCCAGTAGATAACAGTAAACATCAGTAGAGAAAAATCAAAGATGTGTTCGAGGTCATTTAGAAACCAGAGAGTACCAACATCTTTACCTTTATACTATAAAATGCTCATATATAATTTTAAAACTTTAATCAAAAGATTATTTATGTTATGTACATTATGTATGTTGAATAATTATTATCAAATGAGACAATGTTATCAGCCTCAAATATCAAATATCTGTCAGGCTCTGGAGTTCATATTTACCTGAAACTAAATTATCTCTGAACAGTAACATGAAACCTGTTTATTCAAAGTTTTTAAACACATAAAAAGTTAGTTTTACTGTGTTTTAAGGACTTAAAGATGCTGAACATGTAATTAATTACAGCATCTCTGGTGTGAGCACAACAGTTATCCCCATCAGCTCCTTTCCCTATCCTCCTGTGACCCTGTGTCCTCCTATGAGTACATCACATTTTGGGTTTCCTGCACCTTATACTTAGACCCATTTTCCTTGTTCATGGACACTTTCATGCACCGTCTGGTGGTAGTAAGATCACAATGCAGTAATTCATGTTTAAAAAAAAAAAAAAAAAGATGGCACCCACCTCTGCCAAGTCAATCTCCATCCGATCCGGACAGTAAAGTGGACAAGGTAGAAAACCTGATCTCATGAAACTTGCTTATTTATGATTTATAATACCAATAGTTTGATATTGGATACAGATTTAACCAATTTTAGCAACAGTAACAAGCTAAGACATTGTTATCTACTAGTCCCAAATCCTTAGCAGAAATTAAAAATGTATACCAAACAAAAGCTGTGGTCTCAGGAGGATAGACTTCATGCTTTCTGTAGTAATTAAAAGGCATAAATGCTCCAAAAATATTATATATATTTATATATATTATATAATATATATATATATATATATATATATATATTATATATTTAGAAAAACAGTTTATTTCTTCTCAACATAAACAGTACATCGAGTAAAGGAAACTGTCGCAGGCTTTAGGTCTTTAAAAGAAGTGTTGCTGCCAGATCCTGTCGCTTTATTGAATATTAAAAAGTCAGAATTTAAATGTTGACGTCATGATGTGTAACTTCATTATTCTGTCTGTGCAGGTTTGAGAGTTTGGAGCCAGAGATGAACAACCAGGCATCTCGGGTTGCCGTGGTGAACCAGGTTGCCAGGCAACTGATCCACAGCGGACATCCCAGCGAGAAGGAGATCAAAGCCCAGCAGGACAAACTCAACACCAGGTAATCTAACTGGGACTAAACCAGCCCTTAACTGGGATTATCAGGTCACGTACTCGGTCAGTAACAGTGTCATTGAGATTGTACGGGTAAAGAAAGTGGAATTAAACTGGAAACCAAACAGACGCTTTAACTAGAGATAAATTCAGTTCAATTTTATGTATAAAGCCCAATATCACAAATCACAGTTTGCCTCAGTGGCTTTACAGCATGCAACATCCCTCTGTCCTTTAGACCCTCACAGCGGATAAGGAAAAACCTGTTATTTTAGCTGCCACTTTTATTGTTTATGTATTTAAAAAATATCCTGTATTAAAGAATAATTTAACATAATTTAGACAATTTATTTGATGTTTATTTAATTTACCCGTCGTCTTGATACAGCCATGGAGTTTGACACTTATGGCGTCTCTATCTGTCCATCCGTCCGTCCAGGTGGAGTCAGTTCAGAGACCTGGTGGACCAGAAGAAAGACAGCCTGAGCTCGGCTCTCGGCGTCCAGAACTATCACCTGGAGTGTAACGAGACCAAATCCTGGATCAAAGAGAAAACCAAGGTACCAACAGCACAACAACAGTCTGCTCCCACAGTTTGAAATCCACCACAGCAGCAGAGGTTTTCAAACTGAGTTCAAGTGGGGACACAGACACAAAGACACTGCACGAGGAAAAAGAGACAGGTGCTCTCACTACAGCGTGGTTTGGTCGCTGATTTGACTGCTCACTAACACAGTCAGCCATTGCAGCTGCAGCAGTGGCCGTGACACGCAGCTCATGGAGCCAATACGGTACTAACAGTACTTGAAAACACTCAGGGACTGAGAATGGATTGCTGCTGGCTGATAGCACCATGAATTCTTACCACTATCTGCCCTGTTTCAAGGTCCGATTCACAAACAGTATTGGGTCAATGACATCACAGCACAAAGACGGCCATTAAATGTTGCAGCTGAGTGCTGTTTGCTCTTTTTGTGTCTGATTGTGATCATTCATGTGGCAAAGTATAAATAATGCCTTTGGGCCAAAAACACAGCTGGTGATACGGCGACAGAGAGAAAAAGAAAACAGCTCCTGTCCTGACTGACGAGGTGCAGGTTCCTCTAAACTTCATGCAAGGACTTTAAATGTGACAGAGAGAAAACATATTTAGGATTTAATATCCCAGGCTGTCAGTGCGCCCCAACTCTGTGACAGCACTTATAATGTCACTGTAGCTGCGTGTGGCTATTAGCACTGATCTCTGTGGATTGGACTGTTTTTGCAGTGTGGCTCATTTGCATAGAGAGGAGCCAATTTCCCCCCAATTGTATGCATATTAGCTCATTTAAATTCCTGCAGATACCACAGGAGCACCGAGATGCTGTTTGCTTGGCAGTGCAGTTAGGGTGCATTTCACCCTTTGTGGGTGCTTTGAGAGTCACACAGTTTCTTTTTCTCTTATTTTTGCAGGTTTAGCAGCGAAAGCTGCAAAGTCCCTCAGTGAATTTGCCCGACAGTGACAGACTGTGTCATTGTACCCCTTCTTAAAGTCATATCTCAGTCAAATCTAACCACACATGACAGGAGCCACATATTTTTAGACTCAGTGTGACCTACACTCCTAGACGATATCATTGTCTGATGTCTACGGCTAATAAACGTCCATAAACCTGTTTAGAATTTGGAGAACTTGACTGAGAATCATCATGTTTTTAAGTTTTCTTCCGCAACAAATGAACCCAGTGTTAGCTGTCTGTACATCATGGGTGCACTTTAAACAGGAGCTCCTGGTAGCTAATTTGGCAATTAATGAAGTCAGTTTACAAAATGGTTAAAGAGAGCTGAACTGGAGGGAGAAGCTTTTGATTTACTGGTCCGCCTACCTCCTGACCCTCACCTATGGTCATGAGCTCTGGGTAGTGACCGAGAGAATGAGGTTGCTCGGAGTAGAGCTGCCGCTCCTTCGTGTCAAAAGGGGTCAGTTGAGGTGGTTTGCGCATCTGATCAGGATGCCTTCTGGGCGCCTCCTGCTGGAGGTGTTGCGAGCACATCCCACTGGTAGGAGGCCTTGGGGCAGATCCCAGATAAGTGGATGAACATGGAAATGGAATGGAAAAGTTTCCAAAATATAGCCAAATTCAGGTAAAAAAAACCAAACAAACAGGATCTATACTTCCTTAACTCAGAGCATTATAATCCCCTGAACAGTAGTAAGACAAATAATAATAATAGGACTCCTTTATTACAGACTATTTGGTCTTTTGTGAGTATATTTTTTAAGGCTAAGAATGTCTCATCTGCAGGGTTCTTGACTTGTGACTTATTCAAACTCTCGTCTAACTCACCCGTCCCTTTCTACTCGTCCTCCTTCAGGTGATCGAGTCGACCCAGGAGCTGGGGAACGACCTGGCCGGAGTCATGGCTCTGCAGAGGAAGCTGACAGGAATGGAGCGCGACCTGGCCGCCATCGGAGACAAGTTGGGAGACCTGGGGAAAGAGGCTGAGCGCTTGGCCACCGAACACCCGGACCAGTCTGAGGCCATCAAGGGTCGTCTGGCTGAGATTACGACCGTCTGGGACGAGATGAAGGTAAGAGAATATCTGTCGCATGAAACGATCAGGAGCTCCTAATATCTGACCTTAAAACTGTTTGAAACCATCAACAGTAAATTAAGAAAAATCTTCTAACCAAGGTCTTAACACCTACGATCGCCAGTGACCCCTCTGTTGTCTGTTTCCAGGATACCATGAAGAACCGAGAGGAGTCCCTGGGCGAGGCCAGCAAGCTGCAGCAGTTCCTGCGCGACCTGGACGACTTCCAGTCGTGGCTGTCACGGACGCAGACGGCCATTGCCTCCGAGGACATGCCCAACACGCTGGCCGAGGCCGAGAAGCTGCTGGCCCAGCACGAAAACATCAAGAACGAGATCCGCAACTACGAAGAGGACTACCAGAAGATGCGGGACATGGGCGAGATGGTGACACAGGGTCAGACGGACGCGCAGTACATGTTCCTACGTCAGCGGCTGCAGGCGCTCGACACCGGCTGGAACGAGCTGCACAAGATGTGGGAGAACCGGCAGAACCTGCTGTCCCAGTCCCACGCTTACCAGCTGTTCCTCAGGGACACCAAGCAGGCCGAGGCCTTCCTCAACAACCAGGTAAACCTGTGATGTCATCACACCTTTGCTCTGAGCTCCATACTGTGAAAAACACGCCTGTAGTGTTTGAGTTTTTCTTCCAAAGCACATTTACAATCCTGCAGTTTGGTTTCCTGCTTTGTCTGTAATATTTGTCAGTTATCAAGAGCCAGAAAATCCCAGTTTGGGTAAAATGGGATGAAACCTGTCAAGCTGAAGTGAGGCAAGCAGCAGCTTCCACACTGAGGCAGGATGGACTTAAAAAACTGTCAATGATCCCACACTCTTTTTAATGAAAAGGATGTGCATGTAAACATCACTGACACACTGGCTGCTGAGATTTTAAAATATCTTGCCTCCTCTCAGACTGTGTTCTGCTGTAGGCGCAGTACATTTCACTGTAGTGTGAGTTTGGATTTCAAGTGTTTTGACCACAAAGTGAACTTTGTTCTTATTGTCATACTGACACACACACACACACACACACACACACACTGTGATGAGCAGATAAATCTCTGACTGGGCGTCCGTCCAGTCCAGCATTGTGTGGTCGACCAGATCTCACACATACTGCTCATGCGACAGGCTGTCCAGCATGTTGGGATAGGCTGCGACCCCACCTGACCCTGCACAGGATAAGCAGCTAAAAAAAAATGGATAGAAGTAGAACTGGAACAATTAGTTGATTAATTGATGTACTGTAGAGGATTTCCTGTTTTTCTTTCTTACGTAATTGTTGACTGAATGTCTTCATGGTTTGAACTGTTGGTCAGAATGAAACCCCCCCACAATATTTAACATCACAGTGGATATTTTTCAGATGAGTTTCTGTAGTTTTCTTCTCATATTTTCATCCACTTGGACTGGAGCTGTCTTTTTGCTATGAGAAGGTCAGAGGCTGCCACCAAGTGGTAGAAATCCTTCCTTACAGCAACATGTTTAATTATTTTCTGCATTTTTTTATATTATATTATCAGATATAAAACAAGAGTCTGTTAGTGATTAACAGGACACATATACAACATAAAGAACCTCAATTTAAATGCACACATACGCTCAAATTACACCAAATGTATTTCATTTTTACCCCTCGCTCTCTCTCAGTCTCCAAGTTGCAATATTCTTTTATTTAGTTCACATATTTTCACCCTGACCATCTATTCTGCCATAGTGGCTGAACATCAGCTCTAAGCATTAACATGTCCTCTGTGTCTGTCTGTGTGTCAGGAGTACGTCCTGGCTCACACTGAGATGCCCACCACTCTGGAGGGAGCCGAGGCTGCCATCAAGAAGCAGGAGGACTTCATGACCACCATGGACGCCAACGAGGAGAAGATCAGCGGCGTGGTGGACACCGGACGCCGCCTGGTTACCGATGGCAACATTAACGCCGAGCGCATCCAGGAGAAGGTGGACTCCATCGATCAGAGGTGACCAAGATTCTGATAGTTTGTCAGTTCATGTGTGAGAAAACAGTAAATGACCATTTTATTTAAAATCATAAGTCTTTCAACACTAGAATCCTCAAAGATTTGCCTGATTTTCTTTGTTTCACATGGCAGGTGTTGGGTTTTATGGGTTTTATGACGTCTTGTCAGACAAATTAAACAATTTAAGAAGTGAGTTTGTGTTCTGATAACTTATTGTAGGCATTTACTGGAATGAAATAAGGTGCCAGCTGCTTTAAAGGCCACAAAACCTGGTTTGACACTGTTACAGTTGAGTCCCTGGAATTCAAAGTCAGAAACACCCTCTTGTCCCTCATTAATTACCTTCTGCTCACTGACCTAGAAGTATCTTTTATTATTTCTGCAAGTACAAAAACAGGTGTGGGGACAGTTAAAAACAAGACTTACATATATCATAAATGTAATGATTTTTGTTCCACAGACATAAGAAGAACCGAGCGGCTGCCAGCGACCTGCTGATGAGGCTGAAGGACAACAGAGACCTGCAGAAGTTCCTGCAGGACTGCCAGGAGGTGAACACACATACTTAAAATAAGCTCAGAGTGCCTGGTGTTACTCAGTGGAAAGTCATCGAATCAGGAAGTGTAGCTGTTTGTTGTTCTCAGTTGAGGTCATTTGCTGTCTGTGTGTCTTCAGCTGTCTCTGTGGATCAACGAGAAGATGCTGACGGCTCAGGACATGTCGTACGACGAGGCCAGGAACCTCCACAGCAAGTGGCTCAAACACCAGGCCTTCATGGCCGAGCTGCAGTCCAACAAGGAGTGGCTGGATAAGATCGACAAGGTGGGACGACAGGAGAGGAGGAAAATATAGATTCCTTTTCACAGCACATTAATCAGGGTCACTTTAAGGATTTCACAGAGTTCTGTTTCCACTGTAACAAATCAAAGATGTCATTTAACATGAGCTATTGATTTTAAATAAGTTAATTACAAAGTGACACAGGTGACCATCTTCCTACAAAAGCAGCCCAACAGAGCTGTCTGCAGGAGCGTCTTTTATTGTCAATAAATATCTAAAATCTCGTCCCGAGCTGCCTCAGAGTTTATGGTTGCACTAATATATCTAAAGTAAAATCTTCATCCATGATTAAATACAGAGTTTTCTCCAATACAACTTGTCGTGTTTGATATCTTTGAAAGTTTCAGGGCTTCCCTCGAATTTGAAATAAAGTATAGTGTGTTTGATCGAAGCTTGATCAACCTCACAGCATGAGTCTGTAACGATGGAGCTGCCAAACAGTCTTTGAGGTTGAAGAAGTTCATGTGATCAACAAACCTGATCTGAAAAAAGTGCAGATTGAGCTGAGTATTAAAAACCAACTCTGTCTTTCAGGACGGGAAGGCGCTGATGGCTGAGAAGCCGGAGACAGAGGCCATGGTCAAGGAGAAGCTGGCGTCTCTGAAGACGATGTGGGAGGACCTCGAGTCGACCACGCAGACGAAAGCCAAGTGTCTGTTTGACGCCAACAAGGCGGAGCTGTTCACTCAGAGCTGCGCTGACCTCGACAAGTGGCTAGCCAGCCTGGACGGACAGCTGCAGTCCGATGACTATGGCAAAGATCTCACCTCTGTCAACATCCTGCTCAAGAAACAGCAGGTGAGGAGGTCGAACTGGCCTGAGTGTTAAACTTCTGTGGTACTTAACAGGAATTATCAACATTAGGAGGGCAATAGTGAGGATGTTTGTGCTCCATTTTTTTGTCTATTTAGTCAGTATAACTAACTGTACTGATTGTAAGTGTTCATGTGTCCCTGGAAACAAACTTTAAACTTCCTGTAACGTGTCTCAGTTTGACAGCAGTTTCTCTTCCACTAAGATTCAGAGTGATGCTGATAAACAGGAACTGAACATTTTTTATACCATTAAAATATGTGTCAAAAACACAAGACACAGGAGACGGTGAAAGTGTTGGCACGAGCTGATTTTCTCAAGTCTATAGTTCCTGTTTTTGGTCGTTCTTCTTTTACTTTCAAAATGCAGGTAAAAAAGTCTCTTAATGTTTAAGACCAAATACCTACAGAACTAATGCTTTTGCTTTCTTTTTATCACCAACTTTTAGATGTTAACAACAATATACCTGCTAAACATTAGCATGTTAGCATCGTCTTTGTGAGCGTGTTAGCTAGGGATGCACGATAATATCGGTACATCATCTGTATCGGCTTTAAAATGAGCTATCAGAATTAGCTGACATGCTTTTTCTCATTTTGCATAATGAATGAATATCACATACATTGAAAAGCATTTTATGTCATGTCTCCATCTGCTGGTGGGCCGCCATGGTCAGAGTATGCATGTATAATATGATGTTAATTCCACAACAGAAGAGACTTGATGATCACTAAAATTAGGTCTGGAAAAAAGGGGATATATCGATATTGGTACCAGGTATTGGCCAAATAAGTTGTTATATATCAGCATGTCAGATATTGGCAAAAAATCCAATATCATGCATCCCTAGTGTTAGCATGTTGATGTTGGCCTTTAGCAGAAAGCACCACTGTGTCAAAGTACTTAGCAATTTTTTTTTTAGATAAATAAAGATATGAATTATAAATACTACAACATAATACAAAACCACAGCGCTGAGCAACTGTCGCTGCTACTTTCAGACCGACGCAGTTGTCATTCTCACAGCCAGGCCACATTTTGTAAACAGCAAATGTACTTGCTCCCATCCGTGTGCTCATGGGCGTACAGGTCTTAAAACGAGGTGTGGTCAGGCGTGCCACGTGTTGCAGTGGGTGACTTTGACCAACACAAATCTGATCTAGAGTCAGAACGCCGCAGTTTTTTTCTGCTATTCAAAGGGCACATTATTCATATAGTGAGACGCGCCTACAGCAGGGTCACATGCGTACACTCTGCTTGTTACACACACAGAGATGCATGGATGGGTTGCAGGTGGGTGAAATGATGCATCATCAATGAGGAAATCTTAATTCCATTCTCTAAAATGTGAACGTAGCAGAGATCAGAGCGGAGCTGCTCTCCGACTCCCGTTAAGAGAGACACTGGGCACATTTACACTCACGGAGCAGCGTAACTTCATTGACTGTTTCAGAAGCTGACAGTTTAGTTCTGTTTCCTCTGTCAGCTGACAAAAATAAATGTTGCATAGTATTTGCTGCAGTGACGTCACTGCTCTTACTGCGTTACTCTCAGCAGGAAACCACTCGATTCTCCAATTTCAGAATCCTTCATGTAAATAGCAGTGTGCCAGCTGCAGGTGCACCTGTTTTTTAAAGGGAATGGGATGTGACACTCTGATTAGTTGAATTCATGTTACACCCAAAACACACCAGTCTATGAATAAAGAGACTGATTAAACTCCTGTGCTCCTTGCGCATCACTCTGAGCGTGGAGTTAGACACACCCGAAATGCATTTGTGCCATTCACTTTAAACCATGCGCTATAGTTAGAATAAAGCCCACTGTCCTTTGCACACTTCCTCCTTCACTTTAAGCCCCAAACAATCCTCAGAAATCACATAACTCGTCTGAGGTATTAGCAAAGACCCAGAGGTATTATTTAATTCCACCCAGGCACGTAACTCTAAATAGACTTTTTTTTTTATCATAGTAACGGACAGTGTTTGATTGAATATGAATGCGTTGCTGCTGTCTGACCTATTTTTGCAAAACAGTTTCACAGTGCAGAGAAATGTGATCCAAGCTCTTGAATTCCTGAAAGGAACCTCTTCAGTAATTTCTCCGTTTTTACAGTCATGAAAGGAGAGTCGCTTTTCTCACCACGCTTTACATAATCCGTCCAATGGTGCTCACACACTCACTCTCACACTCCACTCACACAGCAGTTATGTAATCTTTCATTTGATGTGTTACGAGCCTGCACTCAGTCTGAGAAATGCTCGGTGTGTGTGTGTGTTTGTGTGTGTGTGTCCACCAGTAACAGAGAGTGTGAAGCCGTCTGTAGGATGATGTTGGTATTTTCAGACTATTAGAGCAGCTTCAATTCTCTTATCAGCCGTCTTTTCTTTAGATCTGCGCTGTAATTTCTGTGTGTGTGTGTGTGTGTGTGTGTGCAGTGATGTGTTAGAGGGAGATTATTAGCAGAGTGTTTGATCTGTTGTACAGTGAGAGCGAGGAGAGAAAAGATCCCTCTCCTCTTCCTCGTCTTCCTCTCTGCTCTCATTTGAACCCAGACTCCACCTTTTTTTGTGTTTTTACTCTCCCGTGAAGCCGACTGTTATTACACCGTCTGGCTGCTGAAAGATGAGCATCACTTTGATTTGATTTTAGAGCTTTTCGGTTTTGATACCAGTAAAGTATTTCCGGAAGGCTAACACAGATCTCAAGAAGAAGAGAAGAGAAGATGAGATGAGGCCTCTGAAGCATCTTTAATCTTTGTAACAGCTGTTTTTCTCCTTTTTTTTTTTAACTTTCTATTATTTTATTTATTTTTGTTTGACTCTTCTGTAACAATTAATTTTTTTTCATTTTGTATATTTAATTTTTAATTTTATTTAACTTTTGCTTTCATTGATTTCAGTTGTTGTTGGGGTTTTTTTGTTGTTGTTTTTTTACTATTGCAATTTTTCTTTAAAATAATTGTCACCAAAATGTTTTTGTAGGTATTTATTTTTTTCTTTATTTTATTTTATTATTATTTTTTATTTATTGTATTTTATTTTTTTATTTTAAAGTTTTTTGTTTTTGCTTTCAGCTGCATCACTTGGTATTCTCCAGCAGATTTATCTTGCTCAGTTGCAAGATATTGGCCACTGAGGAAGACCATGAGCTGTGGTTGAGAGCTCTGGAAATAGCTTAGTAAATGGACTTTGAGAAAAGATGTAAAAATGGCTTTGTCTTAAATTCCATTTTACATTGTAGTTCACTGATATTTTGCATTATTGTTTTTAAATATTTTTGTTTTTGATTTACAGTATTTTGTGTGAACTTACACAATTTAATTTACACTTCTTAACATTTTTTCAGACTTAATTTCTGTGTGTTTTTACCTCACATGTATCAGTACCTGTTTGACTTCTCCTTGTCTGACCTGTGACCCATTCTCCCGCAGATCCTGGAGAGCCAGGTGGAGGTGCGTCAGAAGGAGGTGGGAGAGCTGCAGAGCCAGTCGCAGGCCCTCAGTCAGGAGGGGAAAGGCTCGGAGGAGGTGGACGGCCAAAGGATCGGCGTGGAGAACAAGTTCCACGCCCTCCAGGCACCACTGAAGAAGAGACGAGAAAACCTCATGGCCTCCCGCGAGATCCACCAGTTCAACAGGGACGTGGAGGACGAGATTGTAAGTGGAGCGTCTTTGACCTTTAACCCTGCCGGTACAGGAAGTAAATGTATTATACTGTTGAACTCAGTGTGATCAGAGCTGGGTGATGGACAGGTCAATGTAGATCGTCTGCATGTTTCACAGAAATGGGACTGGAAACGGAAACTTTTAGAAGTGTTAATAGGGGAGGTAGATATATTTTGTAGTAGTGGTGGTAGTAGTAGAATAAGCTCTGGTATTAGCAGTGAAAATATTATTAGTAACTGCTGCAACTTTTATCGCAGTAGTAGTAATGAAGTTGTTATAGTAGTAATAAAAGTTGGAGCATCATTTGCAGTACTAACAGGATCAGAAGTAGTAGTAGTAGCAGGAGTATTAGCACCATCGTTAGCAGCATTAGAGGTGGCAGCAGTAGTACTATTAGTAGCAATATCAATAGTAGTCATTTGGGCTGTCGCATTTTTGGGGCTTCAAAGCTTCAGTGAGAACTCTTCGCAATATTCAAAGCTTCGCCGGGGTTCAACACAAGCTGTCATGCTTTCTTCAGACTTGTGGTTATTATTTATTTCCTTTGCTGTTATTTCAATGAAGAGTCTAATGAGAGACGAGGACATGAATCGGACTTTGAGTAATTCTGTTTTATCTGATTTGAGGTACAGTGAAGCATTAAGGCCACAGCATTTGAAGTTTATGAACTTGGGAAGTTTACTAGACACATGAGAAGGTGGCATTTAGCATAAAGTGCTGAAAAACTCATTCATTCTACTAATTTTAGATGATATTTTGGTAAGTGGACGGTGTTTTGTTGGGGATGTCACAGGCAACATTTTAAAGTAAAATGGCAAAATATATGGACTAAAATATATATGTATAAAAAAGACCCAAAGCATTCAAATATTGATATGGACATCAGTTGCCATGGTGATGATACATGCTTAAAGCTTCAAAGCATTCGGGACAGCCCTAGTAGTCAGCAGTGGTATAACTAGTAACAGGAGTTGTAGCAGTACTGGTGTCACCAGTGAAAGTAGTACTTACAGTAATTGCAACTGTTACCGCAGTGTTTGCATCATTAGTTTCTGTGTCAATTTTAGCAACAGTAGTGAGGCTACAACTCACTGGAGCTGTCGTAGTTGTAGTAGCAATATTATGATGGATAGAAATGCTAATAGCATTAGTAGAATGAGCAGTAGTAACAATAATGTGAAATTCTTTCTTTGGTGGTGGTGGTGGTGGTGGTAGTAGTAACCATAGCAGTAATAACAGTAGTAATGATGGAAGTGTTGGTAGTGAAGTTCTTCTCTTTAGAAGCAGCATTTAGGAAAATGGGTCACAGTGTTCATATCAAAACCGCACTGCACCACAAATTATAATGATGTGTGTGTGTCTTCAGCTGTGGGTCGAGGAGAGGATGCCTCTGGCCACATCGACCGACCATGGACACAACCTGCAGACTGTACAGATGCTCATCAAGAAGAACCAGGTACACACACACCTTTACAGATATATGAAAGTAACTAACTGCTGAAAATGATCTAAATCCATTATCTTGACCTCTGACCCTCACAGACCCTGCAGAAGGAGATCCAGGGTCATCAGCCGCGCTACGACGACATCTTCGAACGCAGCCAGCACGTCCTGAGGAAAGACAGCCCGACGGCCGAGTTTATTCGCCAGCGCCTCGCCGAGCTCCAGTCGCTATGGGATCAGATCAAGAAGGAGACGGAGAAGCGTCACACCCGCCTCAACGAGGCCCACAAGGCCCAGCAGTACTACTTCGACGCCGCCGAGGCTGAGGCCTGGATGAGCGAACAGGAGCTCTACATGATGTCAGAGGAGAAGGCCAAGGTGAGAGCAGGGGTCAGGGGTCAGGGGTTAGCATGAGGAGGGGAAACAGCAGTGGGGCAAGGCTATTCAAGAGAAGGCTGAGACACGGGGTCAAACATGGGGGGATTGCACATGCACAGTAACATCTGGTCGGCACTTATCCAGAATCACCCTCCAGAATCGCAGCTCAAGTTACACTGCGCATGTGCAATCCCCCCATGTTTGACCCCGTGTCTCAGCCTTCTATTGAATAGCCTTGCAGTGGGGGAGGAAGTTAGCCTTTAGCTCTATTGTTTAATAAAATAAAATAAAAATAAATTAGTTTAAGGAAAGTTTTAGAAGTAAAAGTACTCACTGCAGAAAATCCTCAAAATAATTAAAAATACATTTAAATAATTAAAAGCAAAAAGCAGCAAATCTTCACATTTGAGAAGCTGGAGCCATAGACGGTATGAAGATGGACGACGTGACAGCTCCCCAAAGTGAAGCCAAAACATCTTGATCACTGGCTGCAGTATGGTCATAAACCCCACCCCCTCCATGTTAGCAGCTTGGACATGAGCTTAACTTTCATTCACTCCTTCATCCTGATAGGGACCCACGCTGACACTGGTAGAACATGCAGCTCTGCACAGAAAGGCCCCCCAACCCTGGATCCAAACCAGGAACCCTCTTGCTGTGAGGCGACAATGCTAACCAGTGTGCCGCCTCCATCATTTTATGTAGTTGTTATCACCCTGATGTGTGTTCTAGTGTCCATTTATCTGATAAGTTTGGTCTTAATTAGTCATTTGATGCTATAAAAAGGGGGTGTGGCGTCATGATTGACAGCTGTGTGTCAATCAGTGTACTCACAATTGAGTCTGGTGGGTGTATGGGTGGACCTCGATACTGTGGCTCCACTTCCTGATCATTACTGCCCACATCCAGGGTGTTTTGGCTTCATTTTTGTACAGTGGGAGGAAGTGGAGGCGCGTAGTGCATCTTTATATACAGTCTGTGGCTGAATGAAACTAAAATGTTCTTGCATGAAAAATAGCTTAAACAACTAACAAAATAGTTGCCAGTTCATTACTGTCAACCCGCTAATTGATTCAGCTGTACATGTATAAACTGTTGATGTGTTGACTTTGCATCATTTCATCATATTTATTAAAATCCCGGATGATATTTTTCATTCCTTCTTACATTTAATGTGCTTAAGATAATAATTGTAATGTACGGTTAACTGACTTTAGCCAGTCTTTCGTCTTAAATGTCCTCAAACAGCCACCGTACAGAGGATAAACCCTCTATATTTACTGTAACAACGTGACTTTTCCTTTAGCGCCACCTTCAGGACAAACTTATTATTTTTTCCTCACGAATGAAAAAGATCTGAGAACAGAAAAGTTGATTCTCCATCTCATTCATTAGATGAGTGTTAATGAATGTCACAGCCTCACTCACAGGACCGTAATGAAGTCTCGTTAGCTGATTAAAGCTGATGAGCTTCGGGTCAAACAGAGTCTCACAAATTAAAAGTATTATTCATCACACACACCACAGTGTTGTATTCAGGATGGTTTCTGTGCTCTGGGGCTCAGGGACTTCCTGTTTCTCTGCTTTAGTTTTAGTCCACCTGCCAGTTCCTCAGTTTGTGGGTTTCTGTTAGTTTGGTCAGTCGGTGTTGGTGTCAGGCTGTTTCTGCCGGTCAGTATGCTTCTAAGAAATACTCTGATTGATAACTGACAGGAAAGGTTCTCACTCTGAGTACAGGTGATGGTTTTAGTCATATTGAATTTGATCTGAGAGGTTTTTGTATTCATGATGTTACATGCATGTACCGTAGGGATTACCTCTTTCAGTTTTTAAAGGTCAAACCTTTCATTGTAGTATTTAACAAATGACAGTCTGTGAATCAGCTCTCTGCTGAGGTTTGAACTAATCGGTTAAGTTGGTAAATTAGTCGTTGAGTTTCATGGCTCCAGACTAACTCTTTTTAGTACGAGCACTGAAGCTCCTAACTGAAAAATTTCTCTCTTCGTCTTATCTTGTTTCTCCATCTCTGCTTTTTATTTTTCTAACTCTCTCCAGCTCTCATTTTTCTCCTTTTACTTTTTCTTTCCACTTCCCTTCCTCCTCAGTGTTTTCTCTGCGGCGATTCTTTCTTCCTCTGTTGAATTCAACGTGACAACAGAATAACAAGAGAAACTCTGTGTGTGTGTGTGTCTCTCAGGACGAGCAGAGTTCGGTGGCCATGCTGAAGAAGCACCAGATCCTGGAGCAGGCGGTGGAGGATTACGCCGACACCGTCCACCAGCTCTCCAGCACCAGCCGGGGCCTGGTGGCCGCCGAACACCCCGACAGGTGAGGAGGGAGGGCGGGGGGAATATCAGGTCAGAGGTCAAGGGTTACATGTAACGAAGAGAGGGGGGAAATGAGGAGTGAAGCAAAGTAAAGAAAATAAGGCTAAAGTGAGGGGATAAGAAATGAAAGGGCGAAGAGAAGGAGGTGTATATGAATGAAAGGAAACCAAAGTATGAGTGGATAGGGAAGGAAGGAAACAAGAAGGAACAAAGGAAGACTGCAGGGAGGGAGAACAAAGACGGAAATAAACAACGAATCCTAATTTTCTCTCCTCCTCCTCCTCCTCATCATCATGCAGTGAGCGTATCGGCATGCGTCAGTCTCAGGTGGACAAGCTGTACGCCGGGCTCAAGGACTTGTCAGAGGAGCGTCGGGGGAAACTGGACGAGCGATTCCGTCTCTTCCAGCTGAACCGGGAGGTGGATGACCTGGAGCAGTGGATCGCAGAGAGGGAGGTGGTGGCCGGATCTCACGAGCTGGGACAGGACTACGAGCATGTCACCGTTAGTACAACACATGTTTCATTACATTCTCATAACCCTAATCAGTGTTGAAAACTGTAAGTTGTTTTTAGGACAGTTTATTTATCAGAGAGTAGAGACAAGTTACTTTCTCCTCTGTAAAATGTTCCATTTAGTTACATAATGTATTTCAGTATCATTTAAAATTTGTGATTTTGATTCTAGAAATCATGACCCGGTTACTCAAGATAATCCACAGACCTTGTTTTGAGCAGCATCATGTAGGAAGTATTTTCTTTCTACTGCACTACACCCACCAACTGTATCACCGTGCAAAAGGAAGTGAGCATCTACTGCTAGCTCACCTAGCACCACTGAGCTAGCTAATGTTGTTTGTTTCTTGGTTTTAATCCTAACTTTCATCCTTCAGATGCTGCAGGAGCGCTTCAGAGAATTCGCCCGTGACACCGGGAACATCGGCCAAGAGCGCGTGGACGCTGTCAACCGGCAGGCGGACGAGCTGATCAACACCGGCCACAGCGACGCCGCCACCATTGCAGAGTGGAAGGACGGTCTGAACGAGGCCTGGGCCGACCTGCTGGAGCTCATCGACACCCGGACGCAGATCCTCGCCGCCTCCTATGAACTCCACAAATTCTACCACGACGCCAAGGAGATCCTCAACCGCATCCTGGACAAACACAAGAAGCTCCCGGAGGAGCTGGGCCGCGACCAGAACACAGTGGAGACCCTGCAGAGGATGCACACCACCTTTGAACACGACATCCAGGCACTGGGAACACAGGTACGTGAAACACATCCAGCTTTTCATACAAGGATTGAAACAAGGAAGCAAGCTGCACTGTAACAAGTGAAGTATTCCTGTGTACTTTGGGTCAGAAGTTCAGTGCCCTCGTGGCCCCTGTTCAGTTCAGAACTGAAGAAGCCTCTTGGATGAGAGGCAAAACGATATAGCACTTAAGATTAGTACTAGCCAATCAGCAGCAGAGTGGATCTTTGAGGAGTGGAGTGCATGCGGCTGTGATAACGATGGCTGCGAAAGACGAAAATTTGGCATGTGCATGAGAGGGCACTTTTACATCTCCAAAAAAACTCTCCTGCACATTATTACTAGTGTGTGATTGGTTAAGCTACCACATGCCAACAGTGGCATGTGTTCCTGAGTTTGCTGACCCCTGATCTAGAGCATCACGGGAGAAAACTCTCAATTAAAGACATATTTTTGAGCCAGCACCTCACTAGAAGAGGTTTGTGTTTCCCCTGGTTTAGGACAATCTCAGTAAAAACACAACATAAAAAAGTGACATTGTTTTAGGCAGGATGATGTGAAAACGTGACCCGAAAGTCCCACTTTTTGGGACGTTCTCAGCATGGGCTTTCCAGCTTGTGACATCGGAGCTAACACGTGATTCAGTGTCTTTTCAACCAAGCCTCTCTTTTGTTTCCAGGTGCGGCAGCTTCAGGAGGACGCAGTTCGTCTGCAGTCTGCTTACGCTGGAGATAAAGCTGACGACATCCAGAAGAGAGAAGGAGAGGTGAGTTAGGAAGCAGTGAAACAGAAAGCACATCAGGACTTGGCTCAGTTTACTTTGAACTCTAAATAAATCTGAGTCTCAGTATACCAGAGATGGAAAAACTATATTTCAGTCTGTTTCTTACACATGAACATGGTGGAAAACCTCCTTCTTTCAGTGATTGAACTGAAAGTGAACTGAACATTGCACTGATGTGAATGAAGTCACTGTAAAAGGCTCTGTTCCTCATGCATGCTGCACTGCTGCTGCACTAACTTTGCACTGTTCCTCTGCCCCCGAAAGGAGCTGTTTGGAAAATAAATCATTTATAGGTGGTCAGTTAGAGTCTGTTTCCCAGAGAGGAGAATCTTAGATACGATATTTAATATGCTTGTGCAAGGCTGACAAAAGATGCTAAAACGTGACGTGCTGTTCTTCAAATCATCCAAAGTGATTTTAATAATAATCATACAACAAGCTGTAGATTATAAACACATAATAAAACCTTACAGGGCATGGTCAAAATGCAGGAAACACCATGATAGAGTTTTCTCGCTAATTGTTCTTCACACAGAGGGAACAGTAGTGTTCCTATGAACTTCACTTATGCCCAGAAGGAAACCCAGTTTTTTTTATAGATCCGTTCAGCTGAAAGGCGATTTCTCTCTGAATCTTCAAGGTTTAAATAGAATAAAGTATATTCAGTAAATTGCTAAGAATAAGGTTGTAAAACTGTTGAGCCAGTTTGAATATGTTTTATCTTTGACCTTTCCTGCCAATGTTTTAAAGTGTTTGTTTAAGCATCGTTTACCACATTTTCCAGCACTGGAAAGGATTTGCATTATTTTGATACTGTAAGCTCTTGGAGGGCCTGACATGTACTTACATGTTTGAGGAGGTGAACATCCTCAGAGCCAATGCAGTAGCCACTATAGGCTTTAGTGTAGCCCCTAAACTAGGGGTGTAAGACAATATCGATTCACGAGAGTATCAGGATATCGATTCATAAAAACACTGTGTTGATTTTTAATTAATTCCAATTCTGTGTTTTTTTTTAAATTGTTTACCCAAAGAATATGTGATTAGCATTGTGTTGCCAGATTCTTGCCAATAAACAGCCCTTCCCCTGACACAGTAGTATAAGGCCCCGATCACACAGAAAGCATTTTAGCAGCTGGAGGCAGCTTTTTTAAAAATCTTTTTTTAATGAGAATGAAGCTTTTTGCTCACTTTTTGTTGCGTTGCTACGCATCTTGCATTTTTGCCAGAGTGCTCTGAACTCCTCAAGTGAAAAAAAAAAACCCCATCAACTAAGAGCGGAAAAGCGCACCACATCATCTCTGCTTTTTCCCCATTGTTCAATCGGATGATATGAGAGGTGGGCCTTCTGTGGTGGTCATGACAACAAGTTTACAGTTGGTAGAGAATGGAGAAAAAACTGGTGGTAGCAGTTGTTGGATACCCAGAGCTATATGACTTTACAAACTGCAGTTAGCACAGTTTCAATAGACAACAGCAGGCGTGGAAGCATATAAGTTCAGTCATCATGGATGCGAAGCTCCTGGACCAACAGGTGGTACTCCCCATGATCCACCCTCTTTTTTAGGGTCTCATGTACCCACACAGATCTCTGTTTCCCTGTGACCAACAAACTATTTACTGACAGCCTCTCAGCCTCAACCAGAACTACAGCAGGTACCCTCTGCCTCAACATATCAGGAACTAGATACTGATTCCTGTGAAATAACTAAAATAAAGTAAAATAAAAATAAAGGTTAGATTGATTACACGGGAAGGTTAGGGCAAGGAGGTGATGGGGTCTTGCCTGGCAACAATAAAAAGGGGCAGCAAGCTCAACCTGTTTTTGACTTTTGAGTTGTAGCAGTTACTGACTCGATGAACTCTGATGTTCCCAAACCAAACACCTGTTTTTATTCCATACATATTTGTTTACGACCATGTCTTCTACAAGTGTCTTCATCCATCTCAGTAAATGCTGTTTTGCATAACAGAATAGCTGTTTTTTCCTGATTCTGCAAACTCATCATAAAGTCAACATCTCAGACAAACATTTTTTAGAAAATGTTTCTGAACAATAACCTAAAATCTAAAAAAGTGGAACTTCACTCCAGTACCACCATGACGTGCCGAAGCTTCTTGTCTCCTGACGGACACAGAGTGTTGATAATGATACGCACTGAGTGTTTTTTATGGCGTTGTGTTTTGACCATTCCCTGTATGTCCATTTCCCTGCATATCCTCCCTGTCCACCCAGAAGAGAAAGGGAGAGGTGAGACTCCGTTTACCAAAAACATTGGCTTTGCATCAGTGTTCATTTTGGCTGCAGTTTTAGACTTTCTTTTAATACTTCCACTAAAATGTTGATTAATTTTAGAGACATTTTAGTGCTGTTCATGCAGTCTAGCTCTCGCCTAGTCTTAGTCACAGACCTGGTGATTTGCAAATACTTGTAGGGTTTGTTTTATGTCCTCTTGGAGCGCTGTGTGGGTGGAATTTTGCACAGAAGTCAAAACAATCTAAATACAAACTCAGACTTTTTTCTGATTCACATCTTACCTGTTGCTGCATTGCTGCTAATACACAGTAAACTCCACCCACCTGGGCCTCTGAGGAGGATAAACAAATGCTACTGGTCATTTGCAAACACGGTTTGGGTCTGGTCAGTCAGTGAAAATTAAACCTGAAAAATGTGGGCCCTTTAGTGTCGAGCTTCTCTCAAATCAATCTAGATGCATTTCTGATATTCCATGGCTGCACGCAGGTGTGCAATCAGATGTTTTTGTTCTCATTTGCTTAATTGTAGTCGCTTGCAAAATATCGCTTGCAGTTCTCTGCAGCAACGTGTCCATCAACAATGTTAAGTGTCTCAGTGTCAGATGGGTCTGTGGATGAAAATGTTACTGAGAGTTAAGTGAAAAGATTCTGTGCTAATCTACTGTTTTACAGTCTGGTGAGGTTTATGTGCAAATAAATGTGGACGTTCAGTCTGAAGACATTTGCAGCTGAAACAAGACAGACTGAAGCAGGATTATACTTCTGCATCAGCTCTATGTAGAGACTACACTGTTGTGAGCATTTATACTTGTGCAGTGGTGTCTGTGTCACTCTGCAGTTACGCCTCCAAAACACTAGTTGGCGGTGGAGGTTTTTGTGAAGTGCTGTTAAGTTTAGTTGATTCAAAACACACATTAAACACACATTAAACATGGCTTAATAGAAACAATTTCAAACACAAGTACACAAATCAGCTTCACTATAACTCGCAGCATTCACAGACAAACACTTGTCTTTATCTGGACACATTTTCCCCATAAATACAACATGCTAATGTTGTAAATTAGCCTAGCAGCTACCAGACTTTTCCTCAACTCATATAAAACTAGGGTCAACAGCAACATTTAACAAAGGTAATGGTACAAAATTCGGCTCCATTACAACTCACAAGGCTCACTGACAAAACAACTGTCTTATACTAAACATGTTTTCCAAACAAATACAACATGCTAACGTTATTAGCACAAGCTTATGGCATTTTACATTGTATAAATTAGCCTAGCGATTAGTGGAGATTTCCTCTGCTCATATGAAGCCAGGATAAATCACACACAAGACTTAAAATGCTATTTTTGTGGAGTCATTATTGTCTTCACAGTTTACTGTTGCTTATCTGTGAAATGAAAGGAGACAAATTCGGGTGAAATTCACTGACAGTTGGACACTGGCTTGTGGTTAAGGATGCGTTTCAGCTGCAAATGTCTGCACATAATTTAAAAGTTTAAAGAAACATAGTGTCAGTGTTAATTAGATTACAAAAATCACAAGTAATGAGGAATTAAGCCACTGTTGCATGACGATGCTGAAACATCTTGTTGGCTTTCAGCGCTGAGTGCTGGAAGTTAGCTTTAGCTGCTTCACAATATTTCACAGGGCCACAGCTGATGTCATATGCAGCACTTTACCTAAAACTCTAAATGCTGAATAATAATTCACATCCAGTGTTGATTCTTTAGAGAGATTCAGCTTTATGATGCACCCTGTGGCGGCCATATTGGAGCAATAGTGGCTGCAAAGAGAGAATTTTTTGTTGTCTTTGTTGTCAAAAGAACTGGTCAGACATGGTTAACTTTTAGTTCCTGAGTGGGAACTGATCACTGAGCCATCTGACTGAGTGTAAGAAAATAGCTTGTAGCTGGCAAACCATAGTGTCTGTGAATAATCACCACTGTCTGGTCGTCATCTTCATTTAACTACTAGATACTAGCATTAGCGTGCTAACAGATTAATATAAATACTGGGTAATAAGCTCGCTGTTCACGTTGACTGAGAACATAACTGAGTGGATCTGCACATACTGGACAAGAAGCTGCTTCAGCTGCGGGGTCGGCCATTATTCATAGGACTGGTGGTACAATTCCCTCCAAGACACTGAACCCAGTGTTGCTTATTTAGCTAGATTTATCAAGCAGACAGTCTCTTTGATGTCTGATTAGCTGACTCACACTGAACTGAAGTCCTGCGGCACCAAATCTGTTAAAAGGGCATCTACTGGGTAAAAGAGACACACACTCACCGGCCACTTTATTAGGTACACCTGTTCAGCTGCTTGATAACGTAAATAGCTGATCAGCCAATCACGTGGCAGCAACATAATGCAGTTAGGAATGTAGACATGGTCAAGACAACCTGCTGAAGTTTAAACCGAGTATCAGATTGGGGCAGCAAGGTGATTTAAGTGACTTTGAACATGACGTGGTTGAAGGAAAAAGGAGGTCCAACCTATTACAAGTAAGGTGTACCTAATAAAGTGGCTGATGGGTGCATATGATTTAATTTGTAGGCAAATAATCCTGGAACATGTCACACCCTGTCAGTTACTGTACCATTTTAGCGACTTGTTAAATCTCAGTAATAAATTAAATTCACGTGGTGCCGGCAGATTTTGGAGGTCTGAGTGAGCAGGTGGAGACACAAGTGAGCATAATCCACTGACAACGTGAAGGCGGGGGTTAGCAATGAGGATAAAATCCTCTTTCACAGCAGTTTTAATCCCATATAGTGATTTCGATTTATAACGTGATGTAATAAGAAAATGTTAATGGATGAAACAAAATATCTATCTGTACGCCTGCTCACTGATGTGCAACATTACCTTCACTGACCTCACACATCAAATAACGAAAGGAGAGATATGTTGTCATGTTGTCCTCCCCCGACATGGTGGGTGCTTTTGCCTCTGCAATCTGCACATAGGAATGCATTGCTTTTTATTTGCTTGTATGCCATTTATTTATCTCCCTGGGCTGATATGCTCCAAAAAAGCTCCCTGACTGAGGCTGGACTCGTGCAAACTGCGACTGATTGCACCAGATCTATAGTAGTAACCATTTGTTTAAAGTTTAGATGATGATTACCCATTCATCGTGAAGTATTTTGTTATTACTGCCCCTCAGGCGGACTCTGATGATTAGAGTGAACCTCTTCTTTGAAACACATAACTCTCAGATGACCCTCCATGGGCCAAAGATCAAAAATTCAACTAAGTCAATAAAAATAAATCCTTTTATTATCAGGTTAAAACAGTGATCACGTATTAGAGGACTCCAGCCTCTGGTCTCTCTGGTTCTGAACTCTGCTGTTTGTCATCTCGCCCCCTCCTTCAGGTCCTTGAGGCCTGGAAGAACCTGCTGGAGGCGGCGGAGGGCCGCCGGGCGAAGCTCGTCGACACCGGAGACAAGTTCCGCTTCTTCAGCATGGTGCGCGACCTGATGCTTTGGATGGAGGACGTCATCCGTCTGATCGATGCTCAGGAGAAGCCCAGGTAAGGACAAGTGACTTATCTCCGAGGAGTCGGTGTTTAGTGTTCTGATGTGTTGTTAAGCTGCTTACATGAAGAACGGATCACTCACACAGATATGCACACACACACACACACACTTTCCTCTTTTAATCTCCAGTGTTTCACTTTTTCACTCCCACTTCATTTCTGATGGAAATTATTGTTGACGTTGATCCATGTGAGTCACAGACTTCTCTCCAACACATCTACAGCAAAAGCCTACATGAATATGATTATGTAATTTGGAAAAATTAATTAAAAAAAACAAAGCGCAGTCAAAATATGCTTATTGCACCTTGATATGTTGGTGTTCAAAAACCTTAGGTGGCATTTTGACTGTGTCTGAAGAGTTTTGAAGACATTTTAATCAGACTAGATCAGATTTCCTTCGCTCATATTACACTTCAGCTGAAGGAAACAACAAATAGAGGAGTTTTAAGTGTTTCCAGCCAATTTTAGCAACTTCCCTCAGTGCCCAGCTGATGTCTGTGCCTCTGAGCTGCACTCAAACAACAGACTGTATATAACAGATAATAGAAAAGGTGTATCCCCTGATTATTATTTTCTGTGTTTGGATGCAGATCTAAATCCAGAACCTTTTTCTTTTCAACTTTACAATAATTTGGTGTATTTTTTAACAGGTTTGGAGGATTGTTTAGCCCCGCTGTCTTGTCTGACTGCTTCATATCATCATAAAATAATTAAATTATCAACAGTAATAAATGACAGATGTTAAAAAATGTTAAAAAAGCTGAGGATGAAGGGTTTCCTCTTATTGTTGATGTGGTTTGTTTGTGTGTCTTCTTGCTGGTTTTCAGGGACGTGTCGTCAGTGGAGCTGCTGATGAACAACCACCAGGGCATCAAGGCAGAGATCGACGCCCGCAACGACAGCTTCACAGCCTGCATCGAGCTGGGCAAAGCCCTGCTGGCCAGGAAGCACTACGCTTCAGAGGAGGTGGAGACGCCTACACTCAAACACATTTATAATCCACATCCTTTGTGCTAAACAAAGCTGCACTTTATGTTCAATATCAATTGGCTGCATTTGGTCAGAAGTTAGTCCGATTGATTTGGATTAATTTTCCTATCGGTTTCCTTTAAAAATTACCATGTAAATTAAAGGGTTTAGATTGATTTTGGGATGTCTGTCTGTCTCCTGAGCTCATGAATACATTTAAAATCTGCTAATTTTTTCACCTTTAAATCTTCTCTTAAATGTTTTCTCTCCTCAGATTAAAGAAAAGTTGTTACAGTTGACGGACAAGAGGAAAGACATGATTGACAAGTGGGAGGACAGATGGGAGTGGCTGAGACTGGGTGAGGTCATGTAGTCAGGGCATCTGTTTGAAAGTAAAGAGCTGGATTAGCTGAATGAATCTGGTTTAACCTGGACTTTGTGTCTTCAGTTCTGGAGGTGCACCAGTTCTCCCGGGACGCAGGTGTGGCCGAGGCGTGGCTGCTGGGTCAGGATCCATATCTGTCCAGCAGGGAGATCGGCCAGAGCGTGGACGAGGTGGAGAAACTCATCAAACGCCATGAGGCCTTCGAGAAGTCGGCCGCCACCTGGGAGGAACGCTTTGCCGCTCTGGAGAGGCTGACCACGGTGAGACACACGAGCACACTCAGGAGCCATGATATAGATTTAAAAAGAGAAAAAAAGAGACACTGACAATGGGCCTCATGCTGGAGCATTTTCTTATTCTTACATTAAAACTCCCTGACATTACTCTGTGAGGTTTGCTCATGTGAGTGTTTCAAGTCAGATTCACAGCATAAACTTTGCCCCTGGAGTGGGGATGTACATTGAAAACAATAGGGGTAATAATAGGGTATTTTTTTATGTGAGGCGTTCAGCGCCAGTATTTTTTGGCGTTAAGGCCGCCTGTACAGTTCCACTTATAAATGTGATACCAAAGAGTGAAAAATATAATGTCACACCACAGATGTTGAAGTCCAGCTGAACGACATCAGCAGCCAAAAACAATTCAAGTTCAGCAGTGTCTTATTAGAGGACCTGAAACAATTAGAAAATATTAATAGTATAGTTTTCAATAACATGTCATTGGAGTTTAAAGATGAACATAAGGTTACACAGTCAAAAGAGTTGTGATTTATATCATGATATGATAAAAACTGGAAATAGCAATATTAATTTTTGTATCATTTAAGATCTAAATTTGTCCAGACTAAGGAAAAATAATTGGACAGTGCCTGAATTTTGTTTGTGCCTCAGAAAAAAAATAATAAAAAAAGGTTGGTGAATGCTGCTTTGAACAAATCTGTTCACATGAGTGGGTTTTTGCATGAGGCTCATTGTGTTTGTGTTTCCAGATGGAGTTATTGGAAGTGAGAAGACTGCAAGAGGAAGAAGAGAAGAAGAGACAACCTCCGCCCACTGAGGCTCAGCCTGGTGATGCTGCAGCTCAGCACAGGTGAGAACTTGTGTGTGATCTCTACACTTTGTTTCTCAGTTTTATATTACTGGGAAATTGAACCAAAAAAATAGTGATGAGGTGATTTACTGCGTCTCTTTTAGACAAAATTTGCCTGTGTGTCAGGAGTTTCATTTCTCTAAGATGCAAGTTTCTGTATATTTGAAGACCTTTCATTCTGCTGATTTTTAATATTTTGGTGAAAGTGAAAACAAAAACACGCCCTAAAGAAAAAGGAAATGGATGCCAAGTTCATGCAAAGTTCATCACCTTCTCAGGCCAGATGATATGGTCTTGAACTGTCCACTAAATTTTGCACTACATAGTATTTTGCTGCAGGTGTGGGAGAATCATGTTGTCAGCGTTTGGCAGAAGAACAAACGATGGATCAGTCAAAAATGAAAGCAGTCGTCAGTTACAGCTTTTTATAAACGTGTGAAATCCATCCAGAGTGCGTCTTACTCTTTGTGTACTTTGTGTGTCTGCAGGGAGGGTGAGCCAGTGTCTCAGAACGGGCTGCCGTCCGATCAGGAGTCTCCCAGGGTTAGTTACCGCTCTCCTGCCTACCAGCAATACAGCAGCACCCTGCAGAGCCGCAGGACCACCGCTGCACCCTGACACACACACACACACATACCCACACTTACACACGCACACATTAACATTGACGTCATACAGAAATACCCAAGACTTTGTTGCTAACCAAATGTGTTGTATCCCTCCTCCTCCTCACACACTTTGGGATCCACACATTAACATTCCTGTATTTATTACTTGTCTTCAGCATTTATTGTTTGCCTCTCCTCCTCACTGATTAATCATTTCTTATTTTATAAGTGTATTAAGTTTAAATCTGTCACATGCGTAATTTTATCTTTGTTTTGACATAATAGTATAGTTACTTCTAACGAAATGAGATCTTCATCTTTGAGAGGCCTTCAAATCTAATAACCTCTTTAGTAAGAGGAACAGTGGGAAGCAATGGGACTGGTGGAAAATGTAGTCTTGATTTGGAGACATTCCAACACCAACAGTACCACTAGTGTGAGAAGACCAATCAGTCTCACCATCAGTAATTTCATGACAGTTTGATTCTTAAAACACAATGTGTTGCACCTTTAGCTGTACAGATTTATTAATGTAACCACAGGTTGCATTAAAAGGCCTCCATGTCCACCTGGATCCTCCTTTTCAGTACTACTTAAATGTTTTATGTAAGTGAGTTTTACAGAAGAAGCAGATAATGATCCCTGCTGGCCCTGTGAGAGTATTCATCATAGAAGTAAGAGAAGAAGTCAAACTATAGAAAAACATTTACATAGTGTCTGCATCATGACTTGACTTGAAGCTTTCTGCAGATACAAGTTTTGAGTTTAGAGTCTGGAGATGTTTTGTACTAGAGCAAGAAACACCTAAATTTAGTCCAGATTAATGGAGCTGAAGTGGGTGGAGAAGGCAGTAAGCAGGCAGACCTTCTTTGTTAACTCGTAGTACCTCATTAATGGGACAATATTTTTAAAAATCACCACCAGGACATAGATGATAAGTTAAATAAACTACTGAGTCGTACTTTCCAGGAGAAACGTTTCTTAACTGTATTTTGGTAAAGAAGTTGGAAGTTTTCCCATTCAGTTCAATACAGCCAGAGTCTTTGTAGCAACATCTAGTGGCAGATAAAACACTCTAAAAGCATTATTATCAACACTCAGCTGTGGTGACAGAGATGGTTTTATTCTGTATTTTCATTGGAGGACATTTGTTCAAAATCCCCTTTGATGACAAGCTGCTGCTTTTATATTTGCCAAGTTGCAAAGCAATTTGTGTTTTGATTTGGTGCTACAACATTCTGTTAAAATGGTTGATACAGTCTGGAACATATTGTATAAGAAGTCAGCACTGAAAAAGACGATCCAGGTGAATACACAGGCCTTTCCAATTTAATTGTGTTTCCGCGTCATGAAGCCCGGTTCAGACCAGAGATTCTCAATGAGACAAGTTAAAACAGGCAACTACTTGCAATGCGCCGTTCTGCAACATTCTAAAAACCTGCCGGTTCACACCAATGCAACTGATTTGCAGCTTTTCAGGTTTATTTTGTGGCTGGATATAATTTGTAGCTTCTTATAATATGAATTAGGATAATGATAGTGAGATCAGCAACTCACCGGAGGATGGAAACAGAGGGCTCGGGTGGGATGGAGCACCTGCCACCTGACTTGACCAGTAGACTCCACTACAAGCTGACTGGCTGTAGAAACAGGTGCCGAGCTTTATGTTTTAAAACCAGCCGCCAGCGATTTGACCAGCTGAGTTGCAGGTGACACCGTCAGCCAGCTTGAGTCAAGCTCAGACTAACCAGTTCACACCGCTGCAACTTTTTTCTGCAACGTTTTGTCTCATTGCGAATCTTTGGTCTGAACTGGGCTTAACACGTCAAGCTGAAGAAGAAACTTCAGACGGGAAAGAAAATAGCGAGGAAGCTAAGTTGAGAACCAAGTAGCTAAAGTAGATGACGCCTATCATCTCTGTAGTGTCATCTTTCAGTTTGTTAATTTGACAAATCAAGTTCCTGTTCATGTTCTTAAACATACCTTACATTCCTTTTGGTACTTAATTAGCTCAGTGAAAGAACTTAACATGCTACAAAATGGTGTTCTGTACTCTTTACACCAAACCAAACCAAGTAGCAGTACATGAGTGATGTAAAGAGAAGGTCGTGTTATTCATTTAAACATTCAGATGTTCGTATTTTGAGACATTTAGCTTAAAAAAGTATGAATCCCCTTTTGGCATGAGTGTGACTGCATTAGTTGTGAATGGGACGACCAAGCACGCACATACATACATAAGAACAATCCACACAGTGTTTCTATCCATCCCTTCCCTCATTATTCTTTCCCCTCCTCCCCTCTTCCTTCTGTCTCTCTCAGCTCGACACTCCCGTTGTCATCTCCCCTCAACTGTTAATGCTTCTGCTTCTTTACGTCGTCATTTATAAACTCACCATCTGGAATATGAACACATGAGAACTCTACCAACAAAACACACAGCTCTCTTTTAAATCCTCAAACAGTGATTTCTGAATGTGTTGCTCAGTTAAAGTTTTGTGGGCATTTGTGGGATATTTATTCCTAAATATAAATCATGGTGTCATCAGCATAGTGACAAATACAGCGATGAACATAAAATAACACACTGAATATAAAGCATTTATCAGTGGTAAAAAATCAACAAAAACATTGTAATACTGTAGAATATTCTCAAAATATATTCAGATAAATTACGTCTTACCTTTTTGTCTTAAAATAAAAGATTTTAAGCTGCTATAAGTTAGTTTGATCATTAACACTTTACGTCAACAATCTGAGAATTCTTCAATATAATCAATCAGATTTGTGAAGAGTCAACTTTCAAGATTCGTCTCTGTAATAATAAATTAATTAACGTAGGAAAATCAATAATATTGTTATGTTTATTTTGTGGTGTAGACAGCTATTTGGTTGAATGTACTTTAAAAGCTGCTATAAAAAATTATCTAGCTACCCAAGTGTTTCTACATCCTAAAGCCCAAATTCACCATCTTTATATGTTTTTTTCTCATAGAGTGCATTTTGTCTTAGCACCATCTTCGATCACATTTTACAACATACATTAAATGTCAAGTATCATTCCATTAACAGCACATTTCTTAATGTTAAACAGCCCTGCATGTGATAATCACATCTCATGGTCAACAGTATGTCACAATTGTAAAAGAAATTGTGAAGAAATTAACAGTTTAAACTTCTTTTTTTAAAGTTATTATGACAGTTGACACATCTGAATAGTAATCTTCAAACTTTATTTCAGATTCACAAGAGGCACCATAGCAAATTGATAATGATTAAGATCTATTTTTTTTAAGTAAAAAATAGATAGTTGCATTCACAATTTTTAAGGCCCACTCAGCAGAGAAAAACTAATATTATAAATCTAACTGTAATTTAACAGTAGAAATTAATGAGCTGTAGGTTTTCCCCGTTCTCATCGTACATTTTTCTTCTTTCGCAACTCCCAACTCTGTAGCCTTACTCTCATACCCCTCTTGTACCTTTGATTTTATTTACCTGTTTGTTTGTTTGTTTGTTTGTTTAACACCAATGCTGTTCTTATGCATAATCTTTATACATACTGACCATGCATATATGACAACACATTCTCACTCTAACCTCGTCACATATCAACCTTTTGGTCATGAACTTTCCACGTCCAGATACGACGTGCAAGGTACCCTGGGTGCGTTGGCTGTTGACATTCTGGGACGCCGTGTCAAGTTTAGTCTGTTAAATTCATTGTCTTCTTTCAAAATACACTTTCTTTTTTACTGGAAATTTTACGTTTACCTACAGTCTCTTTCAAAATAAACGCACTACGTCGGTACAACAGTGGAAATTGATGGGGGTTTTTTGCTACAACTACCAACAACAACTAATGCACGTGTTTGGGTTTAGGCAACAAAAATGGGGTTAGGTTTAGGAAAAAGAACAGGGTTTGGCTTTATAATCTAACGGGACATGAACACCGCTCTCCCGGCTGAAGGTCGGTGTTACGCATCATACCGACATTAAAGGACAGCTTTTTTTGCGTTAAAGGACAGCTTTTTTTGTTAGTGTCTGACGCCACAAGTCACTGCCCAAGTGCCGGATTTTGACGACTTCAGAGTGAGACTGGGTTGTATATGAACGAATCCATCTTCAAAACCATTCCACAGCTTCATGTGAAACTGATCTTCCATTTATTTCTAAAGACTTAGTCACTGTGTGTGTGTGTGTCTGTGTGTCTGTCTGTCTGTCTGTGTGTGTGTGTGTGTGTGTGTTACTCCATCTTCCTCAATATATGGACTCAGTTAAGATCTTCTTCTATCAAACCAACACTGTTTTGTATCACCATTATTATCAGTTGTTTTCATGGTTTACTGTCATGACTTATTTATTTCTCCTCATGGTTTCTGTTGCATGTCCATCCAGCTCCGTCACTGGTTCCCTGACTAACACACATTCCCCAATAAACCCTGTCAGAACCAATCAGTGCACTCAGCCCCATTCTGGTTTGTCTGTCCATGTGTTATCCATGTGTAGTTGTGACTTCTCTTCATAAACCCTTGTGGGTTTTTTTGTTTGTTTGTTTTTTGTTGCATGCTGTCACCATCATTAGCATTTTAGTCATGTCACTGTTGTATTTCTTCATCTCATGTTATTCACCAATTTTCATCCTGGGGCTTTACTTCAATACAAATATATTTTGGTTTGCATAGGGTGCTGTTTTCGTTGATATGGATCAAAATCAATAAAATGAAAGGAAAGTTTGAATAATGATAGGATAGACTTACAGTAACTTGCGTTTCTAGTCAGTGTCTTTTTGGAGTAAAAGTAATAGTCGGCTGCTGGCTAACTCACTTCACAAGATATTTTCATTACGTTACCAATTGAGTTTTGAAATAGAAAGGTAACTACATAGTTGCTGTTATTGTAAGAAATTTAGTACTCACACTTTATAATGAATCTTTTGACAGCAGCTATGTGGGAAATAGACCATAGAACAAAACACAACAAACTGCAGTGAGCGAAATAAAATTCCAATCAAATTAGAGCTGTTGATTGTTGAAACAATTAATCACAAGTCGTAACCTCAAACTGCACATTGAACGACAATCGATCTTGCAGAAGTTCAGCCCAATTCTGAAATTAGTTGGGTTGACGAAATCAGAGCTAAGATCAGGCTAAGTCCCCACAGAATCTGCTCAGCTTTACTCGTCTAATCTAACACATAAGTCAGAAGTAATAACCAAGGTAATTTCTAATGGTCCATCTTGAAAGTAGGGTTATACGACATAGTGAGAATGTTATGTGCATAGCAGTACTTGGTTCGCTTTGACATTTGATAGCTCAAAATAATAGTAGAAGCTGCTGTTAAATACAACTTTCTTTGACTCTAGCACAGTGGTTCCCAACTGGTCCAGCCACCAGGTCCAGATTTCTCCTTAATCATTAATTCGAGGTCCCACAGATTAATACATTCAGCGTCATACTTGCTTTCAGCCATGTCGTCGAGCTAGTTTGCTGTCTTCAGCCACTCACTCTACAGCAGAAAATTTACCCTACTACAAAAATGAAGTGTGTTTTTTACAAACTTGACACGTTTTCGAGTCACTTGAGGTCCATTCAGAATGGGCCCTGACCCACTTTTGGACCATGACCCACCATTTGGGATCCACTGTTCTAGCACATACCTTACATTCGAATATTTGTTCAAGATAAACACATCTGGTATTTCCCCAGTAGAAACATGAGTGCTAACATTCAAACATGACCTCAATTCAAAGTTTCAAACCCAAACAGCCAGCTTCAGAAGAAATAAAAGAACCACTGGGATTGGTCTAAAGTCTTCTGCAGTATTTCAGTAAAAGTTCTCAGAGAATTGGTCTTAAGACTGTCACAAATGCTTGATAAGCTTAAGTTTTTGCTGAGAGAAGTAAGCAGACGCTGACTGTCTTTCAGTTAGAGTTGCCAGGTTTGGTCCAGTGGTCCTTCAACAAGCCACCAAAAAAAAAATCTCTGGATCCAACCTTTGACTAGCTGTCAGAAAAAGTTCTTAGATTTCATCCAACCAAAGTAAATGTTCTAGGGATCAGTTGAGTCTTTAAGGCTCCCAATAAATGCTCACTGATTTGGTGTAGCTGTCACCAAGCTCTAAACAAAAGCTCCCAGGATCGGTCCTGCTCTTGCAGCCCTTCAGTTAAAGCTCCCAGGATTGGTCCAGCCTCTGAACTGTTCACAAAAAGACTGTCCACCATTGGTCCAGCCCTTGAAGAGCTCAGTAACAGGGTAATAAGCATCCGGTTGGAGTGGGTGTGGTGTGGAAAAATAAAATCTGTTTTGATACTAGGCCAATTGCATTCTCCCCTCACCAATAATGATGCCCAGTAATGAGTTCCAAACAATTTTGTGGATAATTGTTTGAGATTTTTTTCGTGTGTTTCCCATCTGCTAGCTTCTCCCTCTCCTTGTCTGTCTTCACACTGTCCACCATGTTGTGTGTTCTGGAGTGGTGTTGTGATTTGTTATGCATGTCATAAAACCTGTAATCAGTGCATGATCAGACCGTGTTACCTCTCTGTGCTCTTAATGTACAATGCAAATGTTTTTTCTAATCAGTACTGGAATCCAGCGCTGAGCCCAATTAATGAAATGCTACAAAACAAATGCTTAAAGATGCATCACAAAGGCTGTTAAGGATCTGATGTCAGTGACTTGATGTACAGATCTGTAGTGTTGTTTAGTTGAGCGTTGCATTGGTTTAGAGAGATATTTTAGAGGTTGTGACTAGAGTCAGAGAAAAGACAAATCTGGTAACTTTAGGCCTGACTTATGGAAATCCATCAAGACTTTTAACTTGACTTTGACGTTTCAAAATTTGAGTACAAGTTAACTCTTTTACCTTAAAGACTGGAATCCCTAAACCTAAAGAGGAACAGGCAGCACACATCAGCCATGTCTGATAGTGGTGCATCATGTAAGGGTGCTCTCACACCTGCCCTGTTTGGTTTGGTTCAATTGAACTCAAATTTGTTTGCTCCTTGAGTGTGGTTCATTTGGGCAGGTGTGAACACAGCAATTGCAGCAATTGCGCACCAAAACAACCGGGCCAGGACCTTCGGCCTTTGGAAATAACCCAGTACCAAGTAGTATCGAAACGTCTCCAGTCAAACGATACCTGCAATCGATATTTTTTCTGCTGGGGTCTGACTCTGGACCATCCCAACTCCTTGCTGGATCAGTAAACTTGCTGTTACTGCCATCTGCGGAGCTGCTCCCCTCTCAGTTAACGGCCAGTTCAACATCCACTCTATTAGCACGAGCTAACACAGCAGCAGTGCTAACATCCAACACTGAGCCATTAAACGGCCCCAACAAACTCACAGCAACACCAATAAGGCTCAAATCTGTCGTTAAACCTGTTCAGTTTCCTTGACTGACTTGGGACTTTAGATTCAAGACTTGGAACTTGCTTATGATTTGTAGTGACTTTGGATCACCTTCAGTTTTTTGTTTGGTTCAGTTTTAGTTTCTTTAGATAGGTTTGGTGTCATTTGTTCGCCTGTTTGTGTTTTTTCTTGGCTTCATTGTTGCATCATTTCCTCTTTTCTGGTTTGGAGAAGTTTGTCGTACAGTGTGATGTCAGGTGAAGACAGAATGTCAGTTACATTTACATGATCCTTCTTGGCCTCAAGAGCACTCAATATGTTATGAAAGATATCTAAACCTGTCGTTAGTAATGGTATTTAGAATATATTGCTGTTTGATGTGATGACATGATGTCAGTCTGAAGCCCTCTGAAACATTTTTGGAGCAATAATTTGATCTGCTCGAGTAGATTCAGGAGAAATGTGATTATTAAAGCATATCAGTGGTAAAGGTTGCAGAAAAATGTCACACCACATCTGTTCATTTAGAGAATTGTAAGGTGCATACACAGCCTGTGATTCTGCTCCGCTCTGCATGCTGCAGCTCTGATAATTCTGATTCACAGCTTCTGTGTCTGAGAGAGAAAGATTTATTTAAAAAGATTGCATGTGTGAAACACCCGCCCATCCGCAGCCCTCCTGTGACTCTCTTCTCTCCTCTGTTTCCAGGATAATGTCGATGGTGGAGAGGTGGTGAATGGGGTGTCGGAGCCCAGCCCCGCAGGGTCTCCAGGGGCGTCTCGCAAGGGCAAGGCCAGCCAGGCGGCAACCTTGCCGGCTAAGACCCAGCAGGATGCTCCCACGTCCCAGTTGGAGGGCTTCCTGCATCGCAAACATGAGTGGGAGGGACATAACAAGAAGGCTTCAAGCAGGTAGGAATCATTCGGAAGAGACACCAAAAGCAGCTTTCAAAATGATGCTCTCTGTTTGGGTTTTATATAATAATCTCATCTTATACATGAAAGATTTAACAGAAGAAAAAAAACAAAAGGCGCTTTAAATCGCTTTGCTTTAGATACATAACAGTGACTTAACAGCATAGAAGTGATGGACAGAGAGCAGTAATGCTGGGTATTAGCTTTGAAGATATTTATAAATGATCTGACTGTGTCTCTGCAGGTCGTGGCACAACGTGTACTGTGTGATCAATCAGCAGGAGATGGGTTTCTATAAAGATCAGAAGAGCGCCAGTCAGGGTATTCCCTACCACAGCGAGATTCCTGTCAGCCTGAAGGAAGCTGTCTGCGAGGTGGCGCTGGACTACAAGAAGAAGAAACACGTCTTCAAGCTCAAGTGAGAATCCCACTAAGTGATGATGATGATGACAACGAGCCGTACTCTAACAGTTATTTATTTAACAAAAATCTTGACTTAAGCAAATACCAAATGTTGATATCGACTGACTCCTTCTCAGAGTCGTCACAGGTATTTATAAACTCAGTCTGACTTATGCCGGGTTCACACTACATGACATTTTTGTCTGTTCGACAGTCACTCTGTCAGATTAGGTGATCGTGGTGTCATAAAATTGTGCTGTGACTTGGCCGACAGACATGACAGACTACACGATGTTCCACGACCAATTTTCCCAGGTCATCTTTCATGACGTGTGTGATGTCATCGGGTTATTCTTGTCCTATTTTTATTACTGTTACTATTATTTCAGTCACTGTGTCTGTTCATGTGCCAGCTGAAATGTTGTTGTACTTATGTAAAAGTGCCAGCACATGGCAGGAGCTACATTTGAAGTACCGTACGCAAACATGCAAGTCACTGAATCGTCCACAACAAGTTCCTGCAAATGTTTCACAATACCACAATACAAACCAAAGTTATAAGGGGCTTTTAATTTGAAACCGATACAGGAAGTGTTGAGTTTCAACTGTTAATTAATGCATTCTCTAACTTCCCCAGGATTACTGACGGGAATGAGTATCTCTTCCAAGCCAAAGATGACGTAAGTTAAAAACAAAACTCCTTTCACCTCCATCTTTTTCTCGATACTGCTGCATCCCTTTAATTTTATAATTACAGTGATAACCATTATTCAAGTCCTCCACTGTGTCTGTCCTCATATAATATTGTTTTATTTGTCATTTGTTATCATTTTTGTTTTCATCATTGGTCATTTGTTATATTATTTGTGTTATTATCATTTTTAACCTTTTTTCTAAAAGACGCTTTTTGTTTTTATTGCTTCATTTATTTTAATTATTTTACATTTTTATTTGTTCATTTGTTGTCTTAGAATTATTTATTATTTATTTTTATTTTATATATTTCAGTTTCATTTTAATTTTACTTTTTAGTATAAAAAGTATTTAATTAAATAGTAATTTTTTTATGTTTATTTTTGTATTTATTTTACATATTATACATCCCAGCAACAATTAGCTTTCTGTCCCTTGGTTAGCATTTATTAACAGCATATAAAACATTTAATAAACGGTTGATAAGACACTTTATACTAGTAAACATATGTAAGTGATAATTAATGTATTTCTTGATAGTTTTAACTCCTCCTGTATAAATGGAAGCTGCTGTATAAACAGATAATGTAAAAACACAGTTGTAATAAGATGAACTGGAGTTATAGTTGTTGACAAATATTGTATATTAACAAATGCTTTAAAATGCTGTCATCGCTGTGTACTTATAAATCATTCTGTCATTAATAATTGTTTGTATTTTGCTCTTAAATGCTAATTATGGGGACGGAAAGTGTCGCGTGTGTCCACATTAACTGTTAGTCTCTCTGTAGGGGTCAACAAAGTTAACCTCTATCTCCCTCTGTCTTCCTGTTCATCCCGCAGGAAGAGATGAACGTGTGGATCACGGCCATCACAGCCGCTGTGTCGGGCGACAAGGTGGAGGTGACGCCCAGCAGCCATAGCACGCCCGCCCCAACCGCACGTGCTCAGACGCTACCGGCCTCTGTTGCCACGGCGGCGGCGGCTGAATCCAGCCCAGGCAAACGAGAGAAAGACAAAGAGAAACGCTTCAGTCTGTTTAGCAAGAAGAAATAGACGCTCCTCCTTCCCTCCTCCTCTTCCTCCTCCTCCTCCTCTTCCCTCTGGTGCTGTTTGGGGTCGCTCCTCATTATCGATCCATCTTTGGTCAAATATTTGTTGAAGATGTCTGTGTCAATCGACCGAATTTTCGATTTAGAGTCAGCTCGTAGCAACTGATATTGTAATGACTAAAACTAATAGAATAACTGCTCAAAATGTGATTAAATTAACTTCTTAATGGGTTTAAATGTGATTAAAACTGTTAATGTCTGTTAATGTAATAACATCAAATGATAACGATGTAACTGGATGAAAAACATACTTTATCACCAGTTTTTATGTAACTCATCGAGCGATCCGGACCGTTCTGCAGCAGTTAACGCAGCTGCGACGTCAAATAAAATCCCAAACAGCCACTTTTTTTTCCTCTTCCTTGTATTCTTTCTTCCTCTTCCTCCTCTTCCTCTCTCAAAGCGTGACTCCAGCATGCAAGCTCCGAGCCAAAACTCTCCACTCTGTGCCTATCAACCGTCCGGTCTGGCTCAGAGCTACAGTACAGCTACAACACACCACCTGTATCACCTGTTCAGTTTTTGTAAGATAAGGAGCTGGAAAAACGAATAAAAAAATCAATAAATAAAAAAAAGATCGAATTGAAGGAAAACTAATTTAAAGGGGGGTCTGCAAACGCTTCAGGCAGCTGCTGTCATAAAGATAAAATCCACAGTTTGCCACTGAACAACAACACGATGTAGAGGACATCCCAGAATATCCCTCTTTATTATTCTTAGTGCTATTAGTTGTTTTATATCTCCTACTGTTTTCTTTCTTCTTCTCTGCTTTCTCATCACCCCAGCTTTTCGTCAACTACTGCCTTTTGTGGGTTGTGTTTACGCTCCCAAGTCGTCTCAGTTTCTTTTGTTTTTTTATTTTTTTTGTTTTGGGAAGTTGTAGGTAGTTCCTGTTAGGGTCCATCCTCAGTTTTTGCGAGGCCTTGTCTTTGCAAGATGACGTGTATCCCTCTGTAGTGGGGAAAACTGAGACCACAGCGGGGTAAACCTCAGAAATTACACCTCTCACATGTTTGTTTGAGCTGAAATGCCGAAACCTGTGTGAAGGTATAAATGTAGAAATACTCAAACAAATCTTGAGCAGAAAAATCCAACTCAAAGTCCATAACCAGAGCGCACTAAACTGCATTTGTGCACTGAATAATTCTGCTTTTCTGCTGGTTAAATTTGTGCAATAAACCCGCAAAAAGCTAATTATCATTATGTTCTGTTATGTTTCGGTGCTGTCTAATTCCTGCAGTTTCACACAGAGAGAACAGAAGCAGAAAGTGGCTGTAATTTTGAGCGTTACCCTGCAGTGCTTTGAACTGTATGTATAACTTGTGTATAACAAACTGTTAAAAAAATAAACCTGTGTTTAATTTCACCTATATTTACTACTAATAATAAGACCTACCAACCGTAATAAGCTTCATTTGAGTATAACTTTCTTTACCTAAATACCTAACGATATGTACACTTAACAAATCTGAATGAAGGAGGGGAATAAATAACTAAGACCAGTAAGAATGTTTGTTAACTCAAACTTTAAAGCATCCCGTAAGGTTTCTTTTCTACTCTGGTGACATTTTTTTGACACATTTATTTCTTCCCTTAGTTATTTGGAAAATGTTTTATTGTTTCCTCCAGTATGTATTTTCTGTTCCACAGTTAAGCTATGTCTAAGGTTTATTTAGTCTGACAAGTATGGAGACGTAGATGTGCTATTAAAACAAAATTACTTTAAGCATCGCTGTTAAGTGGACAAGTCGGTTTCTAAAAAGCATTTACTGGAAGTGAGTAATGTTGCAGAATAATGGTCGCTTGCTTGTTGGCTTCAGCACTCCATTTTTTAATTATTATTTTTTTTGCCGCCTATATCCTTACAATGAAATCTGTTGAGTTACTTGATTGGTTGCTTTCATCTGGAAGTTATTTATTGACAAAATGAGCAGGAGAAACTTGAGATTTGAGTATGCAGAAACAGATTTGTTAGCATGATCATTTCTAAGGGCAATGTTTTTGAGACCTCATGATGTGAACGGCCTTCCTGTCGCATGTTATCTTTAAATTAGCATGCTGTAGTTTCGGTAGTTTGTTTACCTTCGTGTGCCAAAACTCTGGAACACCCCTTTACTGTCATTTGACCCAATAGCACCCCTGTAAATGCAGTTTCAAAACATGAAAAGTGAGCTGGTTTGGGGGGATTTAGGGCACTCAAAAAATGGATTTCATGAATATACGACAGCCTGATGTGGACGTATTCTGCAGAAAAACATTTTGCAAAATCAGCTGTCACAGAAGGTGAGTTACAAGCTGAACCACAAATCCAAACTTTTCTCTTGAAACCTGAAGTTTGAATTTGTAATTTTGTCATTAATTAACTTCCGTACACAAACAGGAAAAGTGGAGGCAAAACAGCAGGAATGAGCCCCAAAGTGTAAAAGGTGGGTGTGTTTGTTTTTCCACAGCTGGTGGTGGGGTTGGTCGGGTGGTGAAAACACCTCAAGTAACTGTCAAACTCTTCACTCTGTGATTGGTCCTGAAATGGTTCCTGTTTCTTTTCTCTTTTCTTTTTGCTACATTCTCTGGCAATTTGATAAATATAGTGTGCATTCCTCTGTCACTGTAATCATAGTAACGAGATATTTCTTCATATTGCACAATCAACAATGCCACGATGGGGGTGGGCGGGGCCGGGTTGGGGGTGGGCGGGGCCGGGGGGTTTGTAGGTGAGGTAGTCAGTGTGATGTGGACCAGGGGTCACTGCTAGTTGGATCTGCACCCGTAGACTTCTCCCCATCTCTGTTACATATGTGCAAAAAGCCATTAAAATGCTTTTAAAATGAACCAAACTGTTTGTTTTCTCCTGTGTGTCACGTTAATACATTATGGGCTTAAATTTCTCTGATATTTTGTTTATGATGGGCTCCAGTGCTCGCTGTCATACACGTCACATGATCAGAGATATGACATTGGATCGCATCAACATACATATTACCCAGCAATCATCACTGCCTATCTGTATATGCTCCTGAGACCCTGTGTGTCCTCATATGAGGACATCACATTTTGGGTTTACTTGACCTTACATTTCATTCTACTTAATGTAGACCTGTTGTCCTCGTTTGTGGACATTTTTTGTGCCATCTAGTGACAGTAAGTGCACAATACACTAATCCATGTAAAAACAAGATGACAGCCATCTCTGCCAAGTTAGTCTGCAGCCGATACTGACACAAAAGTCAACAAGGTCCAAAACCTGATCACATTCTATGGCTGAAACTTGTTTGTTTATGATTAATAATGTTTGTAGTTTGACCAGTTTTAGCAACAGTTACAAACTAAGACACTGTTAATGAGGAAGTACTTGACATTAGACATTAGAAGACATTAGGACTTAATTATCGTCTCGTTTGAGGACATGGGGACTTTATCGTCGTTGATGATTTAGTTTTTTATACTTCTTGGGACCCACTGATTCCAAATAGCAAGGAGAAATTAAAACACGCATACCAAACAGAAGTTGAGGTCTCAGGAGGCTTAACAAAAGTACCAAAGAAAATAGAAAAATACTCATTTAATTTAACAATTGTAATGTTATAGTTTAAGAACAAGCATTTGATTTTGTTATAGATGCTACTGACTATTTTACAAAAAAGAAAAAATAACACAAAGGAGATGGTTTTGCCTTTTTCATGAGCACACTGTATATAGGACATGGCAGTGTTTTTAATTTAATAAGAGCTCTTTGAACACAGGCATATTTTCAAGGTGCCAGTCACTCATAAGGACCCATTTTCTACCCAACACATTGTGGAGGGGCCACTGTCTCTATGTCCATGTCCACCCAGAGTTAAAGGGAGCACACTAAAATCTATCCTCCTCATGTTGGTGTGGATGCAGACATCAGATATTCAAACTGAGACAATCAGCGTCAGACAGTCTGCTGATTTATTTCTGTTTGTTTCCTGCAGACGTCACAGAGCCTCAGACCTCATCAAACCCAAGTTTTACTAAAACCAATGAACCCAAAGAGAGTGTGTGTGTGTGTGTGTGTGTGTGTGTGTGTGTGTGTGTGTGTGTGTGTGTGTGTGTGTGTGTGTGTGCGTGCATGTGCGTGTGCATGCATGTGCGTGTGTTACACTGCAGGGAGAGCAGGGATTTGTCAGGATTACAAACTGCATGCAGAGTGTTTAATTAAACTCTCACTGTACAGACTGTTATTTTCAATTATTCACACCAGAGCTCTTCAACATGTTTCAAAGAGGGACGGAGCAGGAACTCCCTCATAACGTATATTGTATAATACTGAGCTGCACTTCAGATAATTCTCTGAATATTTTCGGGTCTCCTCTTGTTTTTTTGGCTATAACTGGTAAGCCATCAGCAGCTGCTTTAGCCTCACCTTCTGCACTTTCGCCAGTGGTTTTTGAGGCCGACAATGTGTCAGAGTCTCTCTCTCAAAAAGTGACAAATCGTTCCACTGTGGTTCATAAGAATCTTTGTACACTTGCATTAATAATACAGCTAACTGGCTAATATGTTTCAGTATTACATACACGCTAACTAACTAGTTCACCTTGATGCTACAGATAAGTGCCGCACAGTGATTTAGCATTAGCATTAGCTCATAAGGGCACAAGGATTTATGGGTAACAGCCTGTCATTGATGTTCTGTACTGTAAATTATATACTTTTTATGAAAAGGCTGATTTTTCTTTGCTAATATGTCAGCTTTATGTTACTGTGTATTTTCAGACATATATGAATGGGAAAAAAGGGAAAACCTAAATTATCAGAAAACATATATGCAGAAAATTTGGTGGCCCCCTGCAGTAACTCTGAGGACCCCCTGGGGATCGAGAGCCCCCTGTTGAAGACCTGCGAGTTACACACACAGACTTGTGTGGCACAACTCTTCCTCATCCTCCAAACCCCTTTGTTTGTGTAAACAACTTTAACTGAAGCCTTAAAGCAGTGATCAATGCACTGTGTACAAGTCAGTGTCTTTTGTCTGTTGGCCACTAGGTGGCACAACATGACCAGTAGATCACAGACAGTATATGTGCAGTGTACATAAACCTTAAAAGAGAAGTATGTAAGTCAAACTTTATCACATTCATATTCAGTAAGTCAGCCATATAGCACACTTTATTCTTCACGTTTTTCACTGGCACAAATCTTTTTACTATTTAATCCAAACCCTGATATTTTTCTGTTTGTCTAAGGCCCCTCATCTCACACTGTTCCTGTCCAGCACAACTGAGATGAGATGTGTCATTTCACATCAACACATTTGACTCCAGGCTTTGATTTGAAAATCAAGTTACATTTTGACTCCACAGACTGTTAGAGATGCTTATATCTCATCTTGTTGAGATTATTCTCTTCATTAGGGTGTCATCCATAAATGAATCGCTTGTTTTCAGCTCATTCAAACCGCTGGCTCTTAACAAATACAAGAGCAGAGAACACGTCTGAAGTAGTTTGATGACTTGCAGTGGAAGAAGTATCCTTTGCTCAGCACCACAGTCTGATCTGCTGCTCTGCTATGAAGCGTCCAGACCTCTCTGCTGGTCTGGTTCAGGTCTGCTACTGTCCTCAGAGTACAAACTAAACCTGGAGCCTGCCCTCAGGTACCTGTTCTTTACTTATGATACTTTATACGTGTATATATTTATGACTGTGTGTACTACATTTATGTGACAGCTCAGTGTGACCTGTCTCTGTTTTGCTGCAGCAGCTACCTGTGTGTGTGTGTGTGTGTGTGTGTGTGTGTGTGTGTGTGTGTGTGTTGCCAAGGACAGGGAGAAGTCCTGTGGGAGCAGAGATCGGACTAACAAATAACAAACAACACCAAAACAAACACAGCATTACATCACACACACAGTCTGAACAGTGCTGCAGTATTTTGATCATTTATTGAAGTAAAAGTCTGCATTTAAAACTCTCCTTTTGTAAAACTACAAAAGTGTTATTAGCAAAATGTTCGTTTTAAATCGATGTTCACCAAAAAAGTTGCAAGAATAAAACATCAAACATAAGGAATTAAAGGACAGTGCTCTTTGTTGTGAAGGTAATGGCATTTTTAACATACGTCCTGCAAAAAGTACATATTTAAATGTTTTGATTATAGGCATTTCCATCTTTATCATATACGCTCACCTTTGTCTTCTGGAGGTGGGGGGATGATGAATGGTGTGACACCTAAGCGAGACACCTGCCAAGCTGCAGACCACTGTTCGAGACCAGCAAACAACAAAACCAGTTATTTGAGCGAGTCATTGCTGTTTCCAGATGCTTTTATGCTCTAAATGTGAGTGTTCTGACCAAGACATCATTGCTTTTCCTGCTGGGATAGTGACACTAAAGGTTTTTTTTTTTAAGTTTATTTATATGTTTTCCAACAAATATACACACTCACATTCAAGCACACACACCCCCCCCCCCCACCCTCCCTGGACACCCAGAAGTAAATACTTTAAGGAGAGAGAGAGAGAGAAAAAAAGTATTAATAAATAATAATACAAAAATATAATAACAATAACCATCATGATAATAGTTACAAATAAAAATAAATTAAATTGAAAAAAATTAAATGATATGAAATCATATAGAGTAAAATAAAATAAAATTATACTAAATTAAATTAAATTAAATAATAAATTATTATGTTAACACAAAGGGGCATTTCCTATTACAAAAATACTCTGCATATACACATATAAACATGCATGTTCATACATACACAGACATATAAAGCATACAAACATTAAAGATATGTACATACTTACATACTTTTTTACAGAGACACAGCTTCTTTTCCAGCAGGGATTGTGCCCAAAAAACAAGTATTTTAAGCCAAAAAATGATCCTTTCCTAACCATAACTATGTGGTTTTTGGGCATAAAGCTAACCACACATTAACCACAGTGTTGTTGAAACATAAAGTTTCAATGTATCTGCTACATAATGACGTGCAAATTGTAACATATTGTAGCTGCCGAAAGCTACAATGCCAACGTTTTCTTCTGACCACTGGGATTCCAAATTATCTGTACACTGTGGTAAAGTATTGTATACTGAACTGTGTTTTCAATACATACTGAACTGATATGTGACACAGGGAACTGTACTAAGTGTTAAGTGTTGATAATCATGTCAGAGATAGACACATTAATCAGTTTATACATTAAGTATAAATTCTGCACACTTTACATTAGATAGAGGGAGTGGACAAAATAACAGGAACACCGCACAGCACAGTGTCCCTGAAGTAGTTTATAAAGTTCAGTGTTTGCAGTCAGTCGGGAGCTGACGGTGCTGCTTTGTTCAGGAGTTGCTGTTATTGAATCCTCCCACTCTGTGAGTCTTATACATGTTTATACAGCTCCGCTGGGTCCCATTTTACATCTGAGGTAAACATTAAAACAAACGACTCAAATCAGCCCACGCACTCGTCCCCAGGTGCTCCATGGTAATGAAACTCATCTGATCCTCTGCAGGGATCAGTTTCCACTTCAGCCCACAGACTTACACAGGAGAAACACTTTACTTCTTTTGTTTTGTTTTTTGTTTGACAATGATATTGATTTGAGAGTTTTCAGTGATCATCAGCTCCTCACTGCCTGAACTCTCTGACAGTCTTAACACTTTCTGATGTCTTTGTCTATGTCTATGTTCTTACACATGGTGACTCTTGTGCATTAAAGGTCCAGTGTGTAGAATTTAGGGGGATATATTCACCATGTTTCTACAGTAGCCAAGAATGGAAAAACCAAACACTGGTTCTAGATCGGACGTTTGTGGTTTTGTACATTGCGTGTTTGTATTCGTTTTCGCAATGTCACATTTCTGCATTTCTGCATTAGCCAGAGACCCCCTCAGTAATAAGAGTGTCAGAAAAACACTCATTATTTTCACAAGAAGTGGCTTCATGTGGTGTTTTTCAACTGTTTAAATCGCTGGTCTGTTTTCTTTGGAAGGGACGAAGAGACCTGCAAGGATAATTCAGTCTCCTAATCAAGTTGAGCTCACATTAGCAAGTGCTAGGCAAGTGGGCCTTCTGCAACATGCCAAACAGCATTAGAAAAACACTGATTTATAACATGAAACTGCTTTATGCTGTGTTTTTACCTGTTTAAATCACCTGGTCTGTTTGTTTTGGAGCGGAAGAGACCTCTGTGGTTAATTCGGCTCCTGGTAAAAACCTCCTGAACAATGAACACTGAAGGAATTCTAACCAGGAGAGGTTTCGGCTGGCTGCAATCTGCAGTCCTCACCACCAGAGTCCACCAAATCACACACAGTGTTCCTTTAAAATTAGTATAATGCACATATGTCAACACAACGTGCTTGCAGCTATATTTTAGACCTTATTTTTAGTTGCAGTTATATTCATAGTTGTAACTATGGGCTCTTGAGGGTCTGTGGCCCTCAGATAGCTGACAACAATAACTATAATCCCTGACACTTTGGTGTTTAAAATAAACTAATTTTATTAAGTTTCCCTTTTTATTTTATTAAATACTTTTATTCTATCATTATTATATATATTTTTTTTAAATTTTTATTAAATTTCCCTCATACCATTGATTAAAAAAATAGATTTTTATTGTCAAGTCAATTTTTTTTAAGTCAATTTTCGCTCCTTTTATTCTTTTGTCACATGCTGTTGTATTTTATTTTTAATTGTTGTATGTCCATATTCCTTTTTGTATTTTAACATAACAGTGACTGTACTTCTATTGAGATGTTTAATAGCCTATATTTAATATTGGCCTAACTGTATTTATAAGTTTCTCTCCTACAGTTTCCTCGTTCAGCACCACGGACAGCTCCTCCACCGCTGCTGCTGCTGCTGCTGCTGCTGGTATTTGTAGTTTTCTACTCCTCTCTGACTTCCTCCCTGATACAAACACATGAACGACAAAGAACGAGGTGAACAAAACACAGATTCCCATGATTCTTTGCGGCCGTGCGTCCTCTCCAGCGGAGCCGGGGTGTTTTCTCTCCGTGCGTCATGGTTACCTCCCGATTCTCAGCTGCGACAAGTGCGTGACAAATCGCCACAATATGACCGGAAGTGAAGTGATTTTACCTTCAAAATAAAACTCAGAATTTAACAGCTGGCTTGTACCATTTTGAAGTCATATTACCCAGCCAACATTTGTATGTGGGGCCCTTGTGGGTAGTAAATGGGCTGAAAAATGGGCCCTATATGGGACTGTCCACAGGCTCCATATTGGCCCCGTGACATTTGCCCACATGGGTGGGTTTAGCCAGACAAGATGCCCATTTTGGCCCCAAATACAAATGTTGGCTGGATGATGATGAGCCCAAAATAAACTACTCTCAGTGTAGAGGAAGCACTCAAAACCTTTACTGAAGTAAAAGTCCTGCATTAAGTATATTTAAGTATAATTAGTGTCAACAAATGTACTTAAAATGTACTTTTATTATTACATTGATTATTAACACTATGTCACTGTTGTAGATACTCGAGCGAGTTTGAACTACTTTATGTACAGCTACATATGGTAAGGCCCCACTGTAGGAGCAAGACGCACAGATTTTTACAGTTGTTTTGCCTCTTTTATTTACCGATTTATCCTTTACTTAACCAGGAAGTCCCACTGAGATTGAAAATCTCTTTTACAAGAGAGACCTGGCCAAGGTAGCAGCCAATCAGAACACATTAAAATGCAACAAATACAACATATAATACAAAATCTACAATAAAACAACAACTATTCAAACATAGTGGCCTCTCAAGAAAAACAAGCACATGTCTCTGTCACCACATTCTTTATGATGCCCTTAAATTCATCAGTAGGTATAAGTGTTCTTTTTTTTGGAGATTGTTTCATGTCCAAGGTGCAGAATAGGCGAGTGCAGTTTTCCACAGATCTGTTAAAACCCGGGGCGCATTAAAAAGGGACCACCTGGAGGAGCATGGCTGGAAACTACCAGAGCTGACACACAGAAGGGAGCAGACGTTTGTCCAATATTGCTTCATAGATGAAAATATACCAGTGCTGTTGTCTGTGAGTGGTCAGTGACGTCCAGCTCACCAAATCATAAAGGATGCAGTGATGAGTAAGTGACTATATTTGTAATAAAACATAGAGATGTATGGCACACTGAATCAAGGCTATGTATAATGGAGGAGGCTGCATGCATATACAATATGTCACTGTAATCAATCACAGACAGAAAAGAAGCTTCCACAAGTTTTTATTTAGCACTGAAACTAAAACAAGGCTTATTCCTAAAATAAAAAACAATCTTCACTGGAAGCTTCCTGACTAGAGCAGCAACATGTACATTAAATGAAAGCTTGTCATCTATCCACACCCAGGTACTTGGATAGACAAGCTTTCAGTGGATTTATCGCGAGAAGTGAAAATGCTAAAATCGACTGTATTGTTTTGCATCTCAGTGTGGTTTATGTTTTGTCATAGGTTTTGTAGTCATGTTGAGTCTCTTTGTTGTTGCTTTAAGTCTCTTTTCAGTCCTTTTGTGTCTCTTTGTAGCCGTTTTATATTTCTTTGTGACCATATTGAGCCTCTATCTGTTCAGTGTGTTAGTTTGAGTCAGAGTTTGCAGGTGAAAGCCAAGGGCCCTGACACGTTGGGCCCTGGACCTGTGCCTGGTCAGCCTGTTCAGTATCCCTCTGTAGTCAGGCCCCTCCGATGGGTCACCAGATAGATCTGATGGGTTGTGAGATGATAAATGGAAGAGGAGAGAAGAAGAAACTAAGTTCTGATACAGGAATCTGGACTGATCCCTCTAATCTTTGCTTTTACTGTCAGTTTTAACTCTTTGGGCCTTGAATATTTATTAAACTAAAATCATGTGAGAAGATTAGGCTGTTAAACAAATGCAGAGCTGCAAAAAGTTGAATATGTATTTCGGAGGTGTTGTGGGCTGAAAGTATAAAGAAGCAGAAAATGAAAAAGCGTCACAGCAGGGGAGTTTTTTCGCCCCTCGAGCTCCGAGTTCAGACAGAAGTCAGTTCTCTCACATGTCTCAGACAGACGTGCACCGCCTCTCTGTTTATCTATTTTTGACTGTTTGAGTCTGAACCACTTCAATTGCAACAACAACAAACACTCACCTGTGAGACTGTGAAACAAAATATTCTGGTTTCTTTATAGTTGGATTATTTTAGATGCTAACTTTAAAGAATGACTTGATATTTGTCTGTGTTGCTTTCCCTGTTCCTTTGTCATTGGATAGAGCTGCAACTAATATTTTTTTTTCTATTATTGATTAATTATGTTGCCCCAGCATCAACCCAAAATCCAAACATAGGCCTATTTATTAACTAGATTGGAAAAAAGCTAAAAGCAGCAAATCCTCATGTTCGAAGCTGTGACCATCAAATGTTTTGCCTGAAAACTTCAGTAAATTGAAGAACTGAGCATCACAGAAATACTGTCATTATAATTTGGTATTTTATTAATTGTTGTGTGTGTCTGTGTATATATGTGGACTCAAGTCACATGACTTGGACTTCAATCACAAATTTGATGACTTTACGTAATTAAAAAAAAAAAGACTTGCAACTTGACTTGGAATTTAACATCAATGACTCGTGACTTAAGTTGGACTGTGGACGAGAAAACACTTTGTACCTTCCCCAGAGCCAAAAGATTGTTTAAAAACTTTTGTGCACATACAAAAACTGTGCTGTGGTCAACACAACATGTATTGCAATATGCACAATGTGCAGGTGGAAAATTACAAAGATGCAACAACTTCCAACTTCGCTCAACATTTCACACAAAGAACATTTAGTTGAGGCTAATATTAACACAGTTACTGAGATAATGCTAAGCTAATGTTAGCTTCACAGCTAAATACTTCTTTGACAAACTTGTTTCAACAAGCAAATACAAATTTTAAAAAGCACTCCTTTTTATTTAATATTCAACTTAATATTGACATTGAATGTGTTGAAATGCACATTATGACTTGTTTAGGACTTGAAACTCAAAGTTCAGCACTTGAGACTTGCCTCTCTTGACTTGGGACTTGAGGGCAGGGACTTGAGACTTACTTCTGACTTGCGAAATAATGACTTGGTCTCCTGGCTACATCAAAGTCAAAAAAGACTTGCAACTCAACCTCAACTTTACTATCAATGACTTGTGACTTCACTTGGACTTGAGCCTTTTGACTTGAAAATATTTGATATCTTCCCCTAAGCCAATTTGGGAACAGAAATTATGACATTTTTCCATTATTAGATAAGTCAAATACACCAAGACAGGATAGAAACACTGAAAATTCATTCTGTTGTGGTGCTGGTTAATTGTGCTATATGAATGTACAATGTCAGTACTACTTTTTTTCTCATTAGATTCAGTGGCACTTGCTTTAACATACTTGTTTTGAACAAATTAATACAAATTTCAAAAGCATTTGTCAGAGCCACAATGTGTGAATATAACACAAGTTAATTTGAATATCATGCAAAATTCCTTTCCAGACATTGTATAAAACTTAGATATTGTATAAAATGTAAAATGACTAAAATGCATGTTGTTGAATTTTGATGATGACACTCCCTTTAATTTTGTAATTTACATCATGTGCAGTTTAGTTGAGCAGAGAGCTGCATCAGGCACGGAGTGTAATTTTAACTTTTTAGTAACCCTTTCAAACTGAATTACATCTCCTGTCATTCCTATCAGACTGAATTTACTGTGCCTACAGCTCATTGGTGGCTTTTTTGATATTCAGAGGGAATGCTACTACCGCATTTCTGGGGTTTTTTTTTTTGGTAAATTAAATAAATGATTACTCCCATAAGGTGGCATTGAATTTGGTAAGGATCACATTATGACATGTGTAGCACTTGAGACTCAAAGTTAAGAACTTGGGACTTGACATTAGACTTGTCAGTCTTGACATGGGACTTGACTTTGGACATCCATCCATCCATCCATCCAGTCTAACCTATATATAATATGTGTGCACTACAACGCCTCCCCCTGACTCCATGGGCTTTTATTTTGAAGGTCACACACCGGAAGCAGTATCTAATGATCTGCTCTGTGTGAACTTGACGCTTCTGCTTGTCAGTCCGAAAACGAGCGAGCAAACATCACAGTGATGAGACTGGTCGGTCAGGGAGGGTCTCCATTACCCATCTCAAGTCCGCTTTACTGACCAGCTGAGTCCGTCTGTCTGCTCACCTGCCTGTCAGCCTGTCTATCTGTCCGCCTGCCTGTCTGTGGGTGGAGGGACTCCGCTGCAGCTGGAGGATGCTCTCCTCCTGCCGGGATTCAGGACTTTCCTCTCCCGTCATCCGGCCGGGATGCTGCGGTGTGAACCCGGGGCTTCTCCCCTCCTCTGCCCGCTGAAGTTGGATCATCTGCGGGGATTAAACACTTGTTTTCATCGCTCCTTCCTCCTCTGTCTCTTCGGCTCTCTCCGGAACTGCCCGAACATTTCACAGCTGAAATAATCCGCTTCTTTTATTTTTTGAGATTGTGGATTATCACACACCCTGTCCTCCTGCCTCTGGTGGATTTTACTCACGCACAGATTTGTGAATGGGGCTGTGAGCCGCCGCCGCCGCCGCCGCACCTTTTCCTCCTCCACCTTCCGCGCTGCGCGTTACTCGGCGGAGAGATGCTGTGAGCGCACGGGGGGATGCAGGAGAACAAAACACCCGTGCTGTAGTAACCATGGCTGGTACCGAGGTCGAGGATTAGTGTGAGGAGGGATTATATTTTCCAGGAGCAGAATCCTGCATCAGTTGTGTGTGTTCATTTGCTGTTTTTAGTCTCTTTGTGTTTGTTGGACAGAACTTTCCAGACGCGTCAGGATCATTTCTCCATCTCTGACTGTTTTATTTCCAGTTGGAAAAGTCAAATAAAACCATCTGCACGGTGGCTGCAGGTGGAGGGACCCGGAGAATATTCCAGGCTGAGGCAATAATTATGAATGAGGCTCAGAGCGCGCTCCTTTACATCTAAGGAGAAACTCTATCATAGCTTATATTTAAAAAAAAAAAAAAAAAAAGTTCGTCTCATATCTTAATGGACGCTATTAAGAACCACAAAGCATAACGGGGGCGTTATAAACTCCCTGTTTATAATTTACAGTGCAATAAAGACACGACTGGTCCTTGTAGGAACATTAAAGGAAATTACACTCAAACCACAGGAGATAAAAATACTGATAAGTGCACCAGAAAGTCTCTGCAGGACCATAACAGGAACTCCATCCAGCAGCAACCCTGGGGATGAAGATGATGATGATGATGGCTGGTGGAAAGTAAAGAGCTCTGAGCCGCCTGTTACTCTGAGACATCTGATTCACCTGCTGCTGGATGCTTAACACTACAGAGATATGATCAGGGATGGAAAATGACCCGTAAGTACTCAAATATCTCTAAAATACAGCAGCTATATGTTTGTGTAATTTGTAAAAATAAATAAATAAATAAAATTAAAAAAAGAAATAAATACATTAAAAACAAATTTGTAAAAAAATAAATAAAAAATAATGTAAAATAAAGATAAATAAATTAAAATTGGATTTGTAAAAAAAAATAAATAAATAAATTGAAAATAAAATTGTAAAAGAAAGTAAAAATAGCCTAATAATATGACAATGCCACTAAATTATGAGAATATTACAGAATTAAAAATATATTACATTAATTAAGCATCAGATAGATCATTAAACTGCAGGGTATACATTTATATCAGTTATAACCATCTTTGTTTCCTTGTTCTTTCTGTTAAGACCGAATTTCTTGACACAAAAAGATGTTTTTTAAGAGTTTAAATGATCCTGTTCTACATTATTTTATGTCCACTTTCTTTAAAAAACGAGATAAGTAAGAAAAATTAAAGAAAACTTTAATAACATCTAAATTTTAAATCTTGAAAACAACATAAATGATAAGAAAAATAACATATTTTGTCCATAAATATCAGTTAATCAATAATAAATCTGTTGTTTCGCTCTGGAGGATCTTAAACCAGAAGCAGTAAGAGTGAACCCGCAGCACCAGCAGCAGCAGCACCGGCAGCGGCGGACACGGTGTCCCGTCAGATGAGTGAGCATGTCGGACCGGAGCGCCCCGGGCTGCCGGCTCAGACTGGACTGGGTCTACGGGTACCGGGGCCACCAGTGCCGGAATAACCTGTACTACACCGCCGGGAAGGAGGTGGTGTACTTCGTGGCCGGGGTGGGCGTGGTTTACAACACCAGAGAGCACAGCCAGAGGTTTTACCTGGGACACAACGATGACATCATCAGGTAGGAGGACTGCTGCTACACCTGGAACATACAGACACACGACATATAATAGTATCATATGTATTAAAGCCAGTGTAGACTTTAAGTAAGACAAATTACAGGGGTGTCAAATATACGGCCCGTGGGCCAGCACCGGCCGTCAAAGGGTCCAATCTGGCCCACAACATGACTAGACTAAAGGTGCTTTCACACCTGCCCTGTTTGGTTTGGTTCAGCCGAACTCAAGTTTGTTTTCCCCCTACATGTGGTTTGTTTGGGCAGGTGTGAACACAGCAATCACACTCAGGTGTGCACCAGAACAACCAGACTGAGACCTTCTTGAAGAGGTGGTCTCGGTTCAGTTACAAACGAACTCTGGTGCAGTTCGTTTGTGGTGAGAACGTGTTCCTACCTGGATCTGAACCAACTGCAGTCACATGACACATTGTTTGGGTTAAACATGAGCATGTTACAGTCCTGGAGGATTATTAATGTGCACCTCCTCCTGTACTGCCTTAATATGCACATTCAGCACATCCAATGCATCAAAACATTGTTTTCTAGTTGGAGCCGCACCTCGTTTTCAAACTGTATGGTTTGCTAGCATGCTCTCACTCTGAAGTCGTCGAAATCTGGCACTTGGGCATTTGGATGCCGTTTTAGTTTGACTGCTCCCAGCAGCGTCAGGGGGAAACATGGCGGGACAAGGATGAAAGTCAAGGCGGTGAATGTCGGACTGGGGGGGTCGATGTAGTTGGATGGGTCCAACTCTTCATTTTAAACATTCTACGTCTTCTTTTATTTCTATAAATGCATACATAATATATATGTGTATATGTAGGGTGGCATGGTGGTACAGTGGTTAGCATTGTTGCCTCACAGCAAGAGTGTTCCTGGTTCGAACCCAGGAGGGAGCCCCTCTGTGTGGAGTTTGTATGTTCTCCCTGTGTCAGTGTGGGTTTTCTCCAGGTACTCCAGCTTCCTCCCACAGTCCAAAGACATGCAGGTTAATTGGTGACTCTAAATTGTCCGTAGGTGTGAATGTGAGTGTGAATAGTTGTCTGTATCTTTGTGTGTCTGTTGTGTTTTTGTGACAGCCACCATAGTTAGCAGCCCCTCCGTGACAAGCGAACAGCGCTGGAAAAACACTGATGTTTAATTGCTTTTTAATGTGAAACTGCTGTATTTAGTGGTTTACCGGTTTAAATCACCTGGTCTGTTTGTTTTGGATAGGAAGAGACCTCTGTGGTAATCTGGCTCCTGATCAAATCCTCCTGAGCAATGAACACTGAAGGAAATCAAACCAGGAGTTAAGAATTAATTTCAGCTTGTTGCAGTCTGCAATTCTCACCACTAGATGGCACTAAATCCTTCACACTGTTCCTTTAACACCTTAAAACATTTGCTGGGTGAATCAACAGTCTGTCAAACCAAAAACATTCATTGTCAAATGTTTAAAAAAGTAATTTGTGGGGGGCATTTGTCATGTTTTATAATTGTAGACCAAACAATGAACAAAAAACAAAGATAACCCGAAATGAAAATAGTTGCAGGGCTTATATTTACAAGTAAGGTGCAGCTCATATACTAATACTGTATATAATAATGTAACTGAAGAATATTTGTGGTTGGATGTATGTGGGCTGTAAGACCTGACTCGTAAATCTTTTACACACCAACACGGCTGACTTGACTGGAGGGACAAACTCTACTGAATGAACAGTGACTGTTTCACCTTCCTACTCTGATAATCGTTAGATTCTGTCTCAGAGCGACTCTTCCACTCCTCTTACTCATCTGGACGCTTTCGTTTCTTTCTCTTTTGGCTCGAGATGTTTTTTAGAAACCCTGGCGGGGTTTTATCTCTCCCACACAGTTCGGTTTATCCTCCAGTTTGACAGAAGCTAGAATCTAAACAGAAACAGATCTTTACTGTGCCAGAAAACAGCTTTTCAGGTTTTGGGGGGATGAAGTCCTCATGGGGGAGTTTTAAGGTCTGAGATTGCTGCTATGTCAGTAAGAGGATTTATGTAATGAGGAAATATTGATATTTAAATTTTATACCGCTCAGACCAGCTGGCAGTGCTTGTTGCCGGGCAGAGCCCCGGAGCAGATGAGGGCATTTGTCATTTTGCCCATGATCCCTTGGGAGAAACTCTGCCTGTCACACAATGAAAACATAGTTAGAGAGGTTTGTGATGTTTGGTAGGCGCTGTCAAGTCAGTAAATGCTCACATGGGTCTTTTTTAAAGGCAACAGTTGATGAAATATTTTGTTGTTTAAGAAGAAGAAGATAGTCTTTATTAATCCCTGAAAGGAATTGTCATCTATGGTCTACACTCCATATGTGGTCTGGACAGGAACTGGCACTGGTGACCCTCAGGTTCCCAACCTAAGTCGCTATGGGCTGAACTACAATCACTCTTTCACAGCAGATTAGTTTGTACAACTTACTGAAATGGAAGCACACTCCAGACTCAGTTGTTCAGTACACCACAGGTTTTTTTTACTAGGAGAAAGTAAAGTAATAAATGACACATTATTTGCTGTTTAGCCTGGTACCAGACCTCTGAATCACCGCCCACATCTATCATTCAAGGAGGTCTTAAGATAAAACCAGGAAATAGCCACATTCATAGGAAGTATCGACAGAGAAAGTGTCTCAAATACAGTGGCAGAGTCGACTGACAGAAATAAAAGCTCTTAAACCAGCATACACTCAGCAGCCACTTTATTAGGTACACCTTGCCTTTGCCACCTTTGCCTTCAGAACTGCCTTAATTCTTGGTGTCATAGATTCAACAAGGTGCTGGAATCATTCCTCAGAGATCTTGGTCCATATTGACATGATAGCATCACGCAGTTGCTGCAGATTTGTCAGCTGCACATCCGTGATGAGAATCTCCCGTTCCACCACATCCCAAAGGTGCTCTATTGGATTTAGATCTGGTGACTGTGGAGGCCATTGGAATACAGTGAACTCATCGTCATGTTCAAGAAACCAGTTTGAGATGATTTGAGCTTTGTGACATGGTGCGTTATCCTGCTGGAAGTAGCCATCAGAAGATGGGTACACTGTGGTCATAAAGGGATGGACACGGTCAGCAACAATACTCAGGTAGGCTGTGGTGTTTAAACCATGCTCAGTTGGTACTAAGAAAATCTCCCCCACACCAATACACCACCACCAGCAGCCTGAACCATTGATACAAGGCAGGATGGATCCATGCTTTCATGTTGTTTACACCAAATTCTGACCCTACCATCTGAATGTGGCAGCAGAAATCCAGACTCATCAGACCAGGCAACGATTTTCCAATCTTCTATTGTCCAATTCTGGTGAGTCCCCGCAAACTGTAGAATGAGTTTCCTGTTGTTAGCTGACAGGAGTGGCACCTGGTGTGGACTTCTGCCCATCTGCTTCAAGGTTGGACGTGCTATTGGTTCAGAGATGGTCTTCTGCAGACCTTGGTTGTAACCAGTGGTTATTTGACTTCCTGTTGCCTTTCTATCATCTTGAACCAGTCTGGCCATTCTCCTCTGACCTCTGGCACCAACAAGGCATTTTGGCTCACTGGATATTTTCTCTTTGTCGGACCATCCTCTTACATTTCACCCGCTAAATGTATACATACAAAGCATGTTTATGTGTGATAAGAAATGGCCTTAAATGCATAGAAATGTATTCTACTCCATTATTCAGAAACAAATTGTACAAATTGTTATGTAATTTTTACCTTACCTGTCATCAAAGTGGCACTTAATTGGGACTTTATTGTGACTTAAACTCATGAAAATAGACGTGTGAGCTTCAAGTGAAGACACGTTTTAAGTTTGAATCTTTCATGTCATATTTCCCTCTGTTGCCTCATTGCTACTCTGACTTTTGATATATTCCCCACATGACTTGAAGGCAGCATGAAGAGGTTAAACAGGATAAAGACAGTGAATACAACAAAGATAAAATGCATTTCTTATTTTAACTGACGACACACCACAGTCTGTGTGTCACAACATATAATGTAATAACTGCTGAATAATATCTCGACGTGTGTGAATCTAATGAAACAATGAGACCCGGAGGTTCGGCTGTGATGAACTCCTAACAAGCTGCACAGCGGTGATCTTGTTAGAGCAGCCAGATGCATTTTCAGGTGATGAATGTCGTCATCCCTACCTGAACTAAATAAACTGAGCAGGAGAAAAAAAACAGCATAGTGAAAGGATATTATTTGGTGCAAATCTCTGCAACAGCTCACCGCAGTGATGTAATTATAAATGTTATAGTTTACTGTAAATATACAATCACAAACTCCACAGGAGTGCACAAAGAGGATCCATGTGTCCATAAACAGCCCTCAAATCCTGGAAAACCCCTTTAAATCACAGAACACAGTCTGTGGATCTGCATGAGCCAATTAAACATTTGTTCAGAGTGACAAACCAGTTCACAAACACCCAAAACCTTTAATCTGGGATTATCCGGCAATTGTATAACGGAGAGTCTGGACATCAGACGGGCTGTGAAAGGTGTCTGTCATAGTGTTGAACCCACAGAGAATCATCGTCTCTGCAGAGCATGTTAGCATCTTTAAGCATCCTAACCACCAGAATAAATGGTGGCAGTGTATGTCTCTGCAAACCACTCGTACATTATTTTGTAGCAGATATTACATTTTTCCAAAATGCTGTGGTTATAGATTAGGTTAAGGCACAAACACCACTTGGTTATGGTCAGGAAAAGATCATTTTTTGGCTTTAAATACCAGTATTTGGTGCCACATACCCCACTGGAAAATGCTGCAGTGTTTTTGTGAAAAAACAAAACAAAACACCCAGGTTCCGTAGATTAAAGCGTCTGGGAAATGCTGCGATGTGTCTGTAAAAAGACACCTAGGTTCCACACCACAAATGCTGCAAGGAAATGCTGTGATGTTTTGGTGAAAAAAAAACCCCCAAAAAAACACAGGTTTTCGGTGGCTTAAAGGCGTCCGGGAAATGCTGGGATGTGTCAGTAAGAAAGGTTCCATGGCACAAACACCACTGGAAAAGGCTGCGATGTTTTGGTGAATCAAACACCAGGTTCGGTGACTTAAATGCCGCTGGGAAATGCCACAGTGTGTCAGTACAAACCACTCAGGTTTGGTAAAGGCCACTGGGACGTGCTGCAATATATCTGTAAAAAACACATAGGTTCCGTGGCACAAATGATGCTGGGAATTGCTGTGAGGGTTTGTTGAAAAAAGACCCCACTCAGGTTCAGTTGTGTAAAGGCTGCTGGGAAACGCTATAATGTTTTGGTGAATAAAACACCCCGGTTCAGTGGCTTGAACGCCGCTGGGAAATGCCACAATGTGTCGGTATACAAAACCCAGGTTTGATTGTTGAAAGGCCTCTGGGAAATGCTGCAATATGTCTGTAAAAAAACACCCTGGTCCGGTGCCACAAAGATGGTGGAAACACCATGAAGAGCTGTTTGTGGCGGCACGGTGATACAGTGGTTAGCATTGTCACCTCACAGCAAGAGGGTTCCTGGTTTAAACCCTGGGGTGTGGGAGCCCCTCTGTGCAAAGTTTGCATGTTCTTCCGTGTCAGCGTGGGTTCCTCCCACAGTCGCTTCCTCCCACAGTCCAAAGACATGCAGGTTAATTGGTGACTCTAAATTGTCCGAAGGTGTGAATGTGAGTGTGAATGGTTGTCTGTTTCTATGTGTCAGCCCTGTGATAGTCTGGTGACCTGTCCAGGGTGTACCCCGCCTCTCGCCCAATGTCAGCTGGGATAGGCTCCAGCCCCCCCGCGACCCCTAACAGGATAAGTGGTTACAAAAAACGAAAGAATGAATGTTGTTTCTTGTTGGTTTCGTACAGTGGTCTGCAGCTCGGCGGGCATCTTGCTTAGGTGACATGCTATCCACCATCCCATCTACCTCCCAATGACAAATTTATTTTCTTTCTGGTTCAGGTTCAGCATTTTGTCCCCCAGAAACCCTTTGATTTTGAATCTGTTTTCCAGTCCAGAATAGTGTCAGTGACCTTCGATCATTACTGATCATTCTCTGAGCCCTCTGCAGTCGACTCAGTGGTTAGATGGAACAGGTTTAAACTGTGATTTGTCAAATAGCATGTTCAGCTGACATTCCAACAGTGCTAACACCAGGCTAACCTCCTGTTTCTATTGTGAAGTTTAATGAAGAGCTTTGCCAAAGCAACAAATTGCCTGTTAATTCCAGCTTGTTAGAGGCGTTATTGTGACCGACACTGAGATAGGAACCTGCTCCTGTTTAACTCTGCACACATTTTGATGCCAAGCTTCCTGTTTCTTTTACCAATGACTACTGATTTCTTTATTCTTATTCAGCTGTTGCACAGAGGGATCTGTGTCTCTCTCACCTGTCAGTCTCACAGCGTTTGTTCTTTTTGTACGAAATTAACCCTGCATACAAAATAACATGTATTTGTAAAGAAGACTTTCATTAAGTTAATTTGTTTCTTTCACAACATTTTTACAGTTGCACATTTGTTGTACTTGACCATGATTTTTGGGAGGCAGGGTCGCTGGCTGTGCTTTTAATATCTGCAGCGTTTGTGGACGTGGAGTGAATTTCTTCAAATGTTTGCTTTCATCGCATTTTGAATTAATGATTCAGGCGGAGCAGCAGAAGGGATTTTCTCTGTTGATGAGAGCAAATGAGAGCGAGTGGAGGAGGAAGATGATTCACCGAGGTCGCTCATTCATCCCAACATGGTCACACACACGCGCGCACACACACACGCGCACACACCTGGTGTATTCACCGACACTAAACAGCCTATGAGTCATCGGAGCAGCAGGCGCGGACAGTTTATACAGAAGGCCAGTCAGCTGCAGCCTGTGGTACCGTGTGTGTTTGTGTGTGTGTGTGTGTGTGTGTGTGTGTGAGTGTGACAGTAATTGAAAAGCTGGATGCTGCCTCAGCCCTGCCATGCTCTCTGATAGCAGTGTTAGATTTGCATTTGTGCCAAATTACCATGGCTCATAGCTGAGTGCAGGTTCACGGCTGATACTACAGTTAAATGTGCTGCATGTGTCGTGGGTCGCCTCTGTGTCACTGCACAGTTTGGACCATGATGAACACGTTTTTGCACAAAGAGACAATTCCTGTTACGTAAAGAGGAACTCAAACTGTGACGTAAGGTGATTATTTGCCTCGAGTTGCTCCCTGCGGTAACTTTGACCATTGTGCAGAAAGAAAATCTTTATTTTCAGTATCAAAGACTCTGTAGGTTTGAAAGTCTTGCCCCTCTGCAGATCCATGTGTTCAGTATCCAAACATTCAAGGCAGTTGTCACCATTAAATCACTACACAAGTACAAAAGATGAACCCCTCTTATTTTTGTGTACACACCAGTGGTGAAGGAAGTCCTCCAGTGTTTGTTGTTCGAGAGGTGATTACTGGGAGCTGAATTATCTGCAGAGGCCTCCTCCTCTCCAAAACAAACAGACCAGGTGATTAAAGCAGCTGAATGCAATGCTGTTTGGCATGCTGGAGACGGTTCGCCAGCCCTGCACCTGCAAATCTGTGTTCGCCATTTTTTCTGATAACTTAAGATCCACACATTCAGGAGGTTTTAGCATGGTGATGTCTGTGGACGAGAATAATGGGTGAATGTCAGGTTCATTACCAAGTGCAGGTCCATATACACACAGGCCCGAAATACACACGTGCACAAACAGGACCTATGTCTTATCTTATAATGACGAAAACTGTGTGTGTGGGTGTGTCTGTCTGTGTGTCTGTTCCACGTTTTTCTCCTCACTGACTCGGTCAATCCATGTGAAATTTGGCACAGTGGTAGAGGGTCATGGGAGGATGTGAATGAAGCAATATTACATCAATTGGCCAAAGGGGGGCGCTATAGCAACCGATTGAAATTGCAAACTTTGAATGGGCATATCTCATGCCCCGTATGTCGTAGAGACATGAAACTTTGCACAGAGATGTCTCTCCTCATGAGGAACAAATTTGCCTCAAGAACCCATAACTTCCAGTTATATAGATTTTCCGCCATTTTGAATTTTTTGAAAAACACTTCAAATCGATCTCTTCCTAGGAAGTTTGACCGATCTGCATGAAACTCTGTGAACATAATCTAGGGACCAATATCTGAAGTTCCCTCTTGGCAAAAGTTGGAAAACTTACTAAAACTGAGCTTCTATAAGGCAATGAATATTGCGGAGGGCGTGGCTCATCACATAAAGGTGTATAACATCTCAAGGGTTTCACTGATCACCACGCAACTTTGTAGGCATATGACCACACATAATCTGAGGGGACCCCTCCATTATTGACCACATCAAACAAAATGGGGGCGCTGGAGAGCTAATTCCTTATCTAGACTTAACCGCCATATCGATTTTTACTAAACTTGGTAGATATGTAGAACAGGACGCCTCAAGGTGACTGGAGAAATGTAACTCTAATTGGCAACTGGGTGGCGGCCAATCGCTGTGGCTCCCCCTGTGGACCAATGTTTGTTGTTTTTCTAATTTTTGGTATGACTAAGTCATGGTATGGTATGCTGTACTCAGTGGGTATGGACTAGTATGCATTAAATGGAGAGATGTCAGAGTGAGGGGGCTGCCCATGGACAGGTACCCAGAGTGATTGGGGGGTTCGGTGCCTTGCTCTAGGACACCTCTCCGGCTGCCAGTCCACGCTCAATATTTCTGGACCATATCTGGTCCCCATCCAGACCATATTTGGTCTGGATGGGGACCAGATATGAGCCAGAAATCTTCTAGTTCCCAACCCAAGTCCCTATGGATTGAGCTACTGCCGCCCCAAAATTATATGGTTATGTTATAGTTATAATAAAGAAATGGCATCACAATGACCCAGAGCCCAAACTGACACCTTCACAATGCTTGTTTTGTCCAAAAACCTTATTTTGTAAAGTAACTAAAGCCGTCAGATAAATGTTACGGAGCTGAAGTATATAGGGGCATGAAAATAAAAGACTCGAGTACCTCACATTTGTACCTACAGTAAGTAGGCTTCACTACTTAAGTAAATGTACTTAGTTCAATTCCACCACTGTTAAACATTAGACAGATTCTTCAGAGGCGTCTGCAGGTACACAGTAAAAATAAACCCTCCCAGCCACAGACTCGGACATGGTCCCTTCTGACATTTTCAGGCTTTCCTCTGAACATGTTTCTGCTCCACAGTAATAAAGACACACAGTGAGAACAGACCCAGTGAGAGCAGTATTTGGGTTAGTGCTGGCTGCAGGAAATGTCACTGTCACTGGGCCAGTCTGATACATTGGTCTCTTCATCACTACTGGCACCACGGCGGGTGCTGTTACAGTGGAAATCTGCCAACACGCCATTAAACTCCAAATGGATGGAGAAGAGTTCTGGGCTCAATTTAGGCCGGGACAAAACTTTAAAATATCCTCACAGCGTTCAAGCACGACTTCCAACTTCTATCACACATTAGCAGCTGATTCTTTAACACCTACAGTCTCATATTTTAAAGTGTATTTTTCTGGTTTAATGGTTTTACACAGACTCTAATGGCTTGTTGGAAGTAGTCTATTACTGCTTTGGCACTTTAATCAAATTAAGATGGTGTATTTATCCAGGGTTTGAGATATAAGTGGTTACATGGAGCTCAGCTGCCCTCATCTCCCTTTTGTAAACAGCTAAAATCAAAAGGGAATTAGGAGCATGCTTCATTTTTTTTCTTTTAAACTATATTTATTGAAACCCAGGCGTCAGTTTGGACTTCAGGGTTGAACTTTGTGTCTGCTGCACTGCGGCTGCTCCGCCTTCTCCTCCCACAAACTGGAGCTGATGTGGAAAAATCTGCAGACGACTGAGGTAGTAATTACATTTGCATTTTAGTCACTTAGCCAGCGCTGTGATCCAGGCTGGCTGACTTACGGTGTGAGTGACAGCAGAGTAAAAAAGACATCAGTTATCAGATCAGCAAATTTAACAAGACACCAGAAGTGAGGTCAGAGGTCACAGAGAGTAAAAAACAGCTTTGAATTTAGTTTAAAGTGTTTTTTGCGTAAAGTAATTCAGCAATAATAATGTGGCTTAGTTGACATCAACGTTTTTAAAGTGACGTTGTATGTGAGCTGACTTTGTCTTTGGGAGGTAGAGGGAATGGTGGGTGGTGTGACAACTGGGCAAGATTCCTGCCAAGCTGCAGACCACTGTTCAAGACCAACAAACAACAAAGCTGGTTGTTTATTAGCAAGTTATTGTTGTGTCTTCAGCAAGTTTTAGGTACCAAATGAAGTTTGGTTTTTCATTGCAAAGTAACAACAGCAGAGCTCTCCAGACTGATCTCTGTCTCTGGTGAGCTCAGTGAGTGACGTCTGTTTTATCTCTACAGTAACAAAAGCAGAGAGTCAAAGTTCAGTGTGTAGTGTTATGAGACAGTAGTATGTCCTGACTGTGTGCATACTGCATGCAACAGTACGTACTATTAGAGGACGGCTGCAGTGCCTACTAAATGTAAAAAGAAAAAGTATGTGAGTCGGAACAACTTTTCCTAACTATAATGTCACAGCCGGGCTCTAAAACAGGAGATGAATGAGCTGGCTGACAATAGTGAAAGTGCATGTGTGGATGCGTGGCAGTGTGTGTGTGGATAACAAAGATGAACCCAGAGCTGTTCTCAAGTGTTTTTTGTGCCTAAACGTAAGCACACATTAACCACAGCATTGATGACATGTCAGTTTTCACTGTATCCACACATAATAACGTGCAAAACTAACATATCCGTGGTTTGCATAAATGTACAATGCCAATTTAGTCTAGCAATCGGATTACACTTTTACACCATTTCAGTGGTTTTCAAGCTTTTTCTGCCAAAGGCGCACCACAGGGCAAGCCAAAATCTTAAAGCACACCTGTATTTATATCTGTGCAACACTCTTATCACGACATAAGAAAAAAATAAGAAAAAATAACACAGGTAGCTTTTGTTATACATGTTTTTTTCCTCTTTTCTTTCAGTGGCAGATCGTCTTCGTTGGTGCTTTGTTGTAATTTGCTCTGTACAATAAAGTGATCCATTGTTCCACACACTGTTTTCTCCTTTTAAATGTCATCATCCCTCACACTGGCTACCAATCAGGGCATGTGTCACACACTAATAATTCCCCTGCACAGATGGCGGCAAATAGGTCCCCCCTGAAGGTTTTTTAAATTAAATTAAATTAAATTATATTACATTTTTTAGCTAGACTTTGCCTTTTTATTGGGAAATGGGTGTGAACAACATACTGATACAGTCAATTAAAAATTCATTCATAACGTTTTGTACAGGCCCAGTTGAATATCGCACACCAGCACACCTGGATTGGCATCACGGCACACCATTTGAGACTATTTATTTATTCATATGTTTTAAATTAAACACAAGAAAGACCACCAAAGACAGACATATTGAAAGAACAAATACATACATGTTACTTAAACAATAAAAAAACTACCACACAAGCGATTCCCTAAATATAATAATATAAAAACCAACAAGGATTGTAGTCAGTAATTGTATTTCAACATAAAGTACTGCTAGTGGAGGGAGAGGGGACGCTCTACCTGTTGAATTCTTCCTCAGTTTGAGAAGGTGACATCACCCAAAGCATCATCTCGTCACTAACTTTTGCTTGTCTGTATATGAATACCAAAACTTTTACTGGACAGACTGAACTCCATGGACTGTGGAGGAACCGTAGGCAATCTTAAAAAAGATGTTATGATTTGGGACTCATCAGAAAATGAGTCTGCAAATAATAATGTGCTCCAACACCAACGTTCATCAAGATGCAACAGTCAGTGTTGCTTTTATGAGCCATCACCACCTCTTTTCAGTCTTAACCATAGTTTTATGCGCAGATATTGTAGAAAGAAGTCATTAAAAACATTTTGTGTTAAAAGTATTATTGAACAAGTCTGCGGTTCCCCAGATTTGTCTCGCTATCTGACAGCAGTGTTGGTGATTTACAGATTATTACAAATGTAACAACTAGCAGAATGATGCTTTGAAATGTGGATCTTTATGGTTATAAATAATGCATTATATTATAGATGTTAAGTTTTCCCTTTCTTTCCTCACCGGAGCTACTCGTGTTGAAAGCTCTGATTCATAACCGCGCTCACTTGTGTCTCTGCCTGCCTGATGGATTGCTTCAGTAATTGCAGGCTCCATGTTGACGCATTAAATCCATGTTGAGTTTTTCTGAAAGGCACAGAGAGTGGGACTGTCTTTTTCTCTTTTCTTTGGCTCTTTCATGGCCGAGGCCTCCCGGGGGGCGATCAGCCTTTATGCTCCTCTGCAGCGAAGCATCGGGCTGCTGCTGAATAGCAGCAATTATTATAACAGGCTGGATGCTGCTGCTGCAAAGAGCTCCCATTTCCAGCTCAGTTTAGATCTGTTCAGCTCGCTCAGGGTTCACTTCCACACACTTCAGACTGTTTGTTTTATCTTTCATATTTTTACTAGAGTCTAAACTGGAGTTAAATGTTCCTGAACTCTCTTTAACTGGCATTTGTATCAGTCCAACAGCGTTCAATAGCATCTCATTAAACCCTAATCTGCACTGTGTGCAATTTTGCCCAGACAACTCTGCAAGATGTTACAAATGCACTGAACCTCATGCCTGCCCTCGATACCAGAGACACCACTTGGGGGCTGTGGAGCTCACCAGATGAGTTCATTCACCAGTCAGATGTAGCGCCTGTTGGCCTTTTAGCTCATTAGCCTGTGGATATTATTCCTGCTGCCTGCAGAGTTGTCGAGGCTCGCTGCTGCAGTTTGGTTGGTGGTTAAAAAACTTTCAGTGGCTGTTAGTGTTACTGCTTGTTTTGTATTTTGATTTAAATACAGTTATCGTCTCCAGGTCACTGCTGTCATGATGCAACATACATGTGAGCTGGTAGATTTGAGTTCATTTACTGTAAAATAATACACATGTAGCATCAACACAGTCATCACAGGGAGTAAAACACTTCTTGATTATATAAGTTATCATCTCTATGTATCCTACAGCCTCATTGTTTGAGAGGACTGCACTTGTATAGTTCCTTTCTAGTCCAAACCACTCAAAGCACTTTAACACCACAAGTCAAATTCACCCATTCACACACACAGTCGCATAGTCACACAGTCATGGCCGAGGCTACCGTACATGCGCCACTTGCTGCTCAGTAACCATTCACTCGTACTCAATCTGTGGTTCAGTATCTTGCTCAAGGATACTTTAGCTGGGGATGAAACCGCTGATCTTCCAATTTGTGGACAACCTGCTCTACTTTTTGAGCCTCAGCCGCCCAATAATGAAGCATGTTGTTATACTTCCTCCCAATATCTGAATAGAATTTTAGTGTGTCCTGTGCGTTGTGTTGTGAAGGCTGCAACACCAAATACTAGAATATCTGGAATACTATGAGCCCTATCTTACACCCAGCGCAAAGCGGCGAACAACACAGCACGACTGTCACTGGTAGTTTCAGACCGACGCAGTTGTCATTTTTATGGCCTGCCCACACATTGTGTAAGGGCTCATTTATGCTCAACGTTAGATGCAGAGACGGTCTTTAGATAAAGTGTGGTCAAGCTAATTGCAGGCATATCGGGCTCATTTATGCTTCTGTTTGTACTCTGCGTTCATTTCATCCGTATTTGTGCATGTTTTTCTGAAAGAAACCAAGCAGTACCACCGGAGATCGTGGAGGCAGTGTAGTGTAGTTTGAGTCAGATATGACAGTAGGAGATGACAATGAACTTTAAATGATGGCAGAGCAAACGATTCAGTAATAGAGTGAAAAGAATGCATGTTTCCTTTGTACACGTCTGGATGTATGTAATGGCCGCACAGACCACCAGCGTCTACAATGCTGCCTCACCATTGCCTTGTTTGTTGTTGTTGCATGGACGTTTGAGGGCAGTGACGTTTTGGGGTTGGAAATGGACCCATGGCCGCTGTGGCAAGGACACAGCCCTTGGGGCACCTGTTCTACCAGGTGAGCTAGTGGGCACCCCCAAATCTCTGTTATATTGAGTTCAGTTATGTCTAGAAGTGATAGTGTGAACAAGGAGGAGATCTTATTTCGAATTTTCCTTTCCTCCGGGAATACAACCCCTTTGTGCCTTGTGGCTTACTTTACTTTGTGCAAAGATTTTGTATTGTTTAACTGGCAGAATTTTAAGTCTTAGGGGCCGTACACATGCTGCGTTTTCTGCACGCTCAAGTTCATTGCTTTCATAGAGGACGCACGGCAGGGACGCTAAAATGCGACACTGTTGAGGCGGGCACATGTTCCCAAGCGCCTGTTTTTCAGGGCGCGATGGCTGCACCCTGAGATAAACAGACTTCAACCTTTGGAACATGGTAGCGCGCACCGCATGTCATGTGATGAGGAACAACCAATCACAGTCAACAGATATCAGTCTGTGGTAAATCTGGAAAAGTTGATCGTTTTGGTGCAGAGCTGCCAGAGCTTTACATCTGTCCCACGGACAATATGCCTACACACAATAGGTCTACACACTAACTAACAGCGCCTGGAAGAAGAGCTCTGAGCTCTGCACTCAGGATTTCAGGTAAATAGGCTACGATACTGTACTTGTTAAGGTTACTTAGCAACATTGGACGCAACCTACTGCCGTGCTCTGGAAAGCTGGCTCAAAGAAGTCACAAAAGTAGCATCCAGGGTCTGACCTTGCATCTTTTAGGCGGCCCCTTAGGAATACTCAAAAATACTCGATCTATTTAGAAGTCAGAACCAGAGTATACCGAGGCAACACAACACTTGAACTTCCCTGCACTACTTCCCAGTAGAGTCGCACCAGTATCCTCACATTAAAACACATCTGTTTTGTGACACCTCAGAAAGAGTTCTTGTTACTGTCGTATCAGCTGTGGCTTTACAAGTATCTTCATCTGACTGCAGCAAAGAAATAATGCAGGAGAGAAAGCAGCTGGGAGACTCCTGCTGTCACACTGTGCTGGAAAACAGTAATAAATAAGGTCACAGTATGCACAGGGGATTGTCAAGGAAGCCATGTTAATATATACAGGCGGTGGTGTTTTACACATTAGCCATGATCATTTTATTGAGTGCTCAACTACAGTCTTCTCACACACACTCATTTAAAGATGATATTTCTCTTTAAAACACAGTTAATTTTTTTCTGTGACGACATCTGAATGTAATTATTTCTCTATCTCGCTCACATATACACACATACACACATACACACACACGAGTTACGTTCATGTCACTGCTTCACATTTAAGGCACTAAATGAGGATGAACTGTGACTGAAGGATCTGGGTTGGTGCGTGTTCAGTTCATCAGTACAGACTCTCTCCCTCTCTCTGTCGTCCTCTGTTTCTCCTTTCTTTCCTCTCCTGTCCCACTTCCTGTTGGTCGCCTGCAGGCAGAACCTGACCGACCAACTGACACACACACACACACACAGGAAGAGCTAAACCAAAGGACATCATTATGTTTGCTGTGTAGTTTTGATGGTATTTCTGCTTGACTGGATAAAACTAACCAGTCGTCTGATTGCTCAGCAGCTGAAGGAGAGGAAGAAGGTCCAGCTGATGAGGTTCAGCTTGTATTTAGTCGTAATCTTAATCGGTTGTTTTCTCCTCAGAGTTATCTCAGATGATTCTAATTAAAACAGCAATACTGAAAGTCAGAATACAGTCGGCCAGAAGTGTTGTTGCACAAACAACTGCCTCGCTTGCAGCAATTAAAAGCTGCAATAACTGATGGTTTTTTTTCCCCACTGTTTTTAGCAGGAACAAATACTACACACAATATTGACGTATCACATATCATCACCTCTTAAAGGGTAGGATTCATAGGACTGAGTGGCATCTCACAGTGAGGATTGCAGACTGGCCAAAACATAGAGGAAGGTTATAAAAATATCTGTATACATGCAGAAAGGGCCTGAGACACACTGGGCTCTCAACTAACTCAAATATAAACCCATCTGATGCAGTGACACAGTATAAAGAACAAGAAAGACAGCTGAATGGGAGGACGGAGGGGTGGATGGGTCAAACAAACACAGAACTTTCACCCAGGAGACTGCTGTCCGTGTCTTGTGTGAAACCAAAATTTAACGTTGAGGTTTTTTAATTACATTACGTAGTTCATGTCTAAGTGGCAACCTCCAGGGCTGAATAATGAAGCCAGCAGGGAAGTGCCAAAAACTGCAGTTCTTTTAATGGCTTCTTGAAGCTGGCTCCAGAAGATGATAAATCCCCATAGATCTTCATGTTAAAATGCCCAAATTTACAGCAGAAATAAATATGTTTACAGCCTGGTACAATTAACGGTTTTGGTCTCCATAGCTAATTTTAAAATTCATGACAACTGTACAGGAGGTGAATTTTTTAATAACTCACTTGTTTACATTTTATTAAAGCTTAAAGTTACACATAATTAAGGGAAAGCTGCTTTGAGTGACAGACTGTTTTCAGATAAGCCCCGTTTCCACCAAATACTTTCAGTATGGTACCTTTGGAACCAACGGTAACCCTTCAGACATGGTACCTAGACCCTAGGTTAGCTTAGCGTTTCCACCACAAACAGTACTGAATGTGGGCGGGGTTGTTGTCACTCACTGCTCCGTCCAGCACTCACTGTATTTCCTCCTTTATCAGTCTGCACCTCATTTATCGTCCACGGAACGAGGCTGCACACCGACATTTTCAGAGCAAAATAAAACAGGCTGCTGTGAGAGTCTCTCTCCATGGGATATTTAAAAATAGCAGTTTTGTGCATTTAGTCCTTCTCAGGCAAGCTCAGGGGTTTAGTGTTGCATTAGCTCGATGCCACGCAACCCTTTTTTTTCTCTGGGTGAGGATTGCAATATACACAGTTCACATAATCCGGCTAAAATTATTACATACAAACACTTGAAGATCCCCTTATTACCAAATGTATCTGTCATATAAAAACTAAAGTGATGGTCAAAGTTGTCATATCGAATATTTAAGGTGTGTTGATTAATTCATGTCATCAACCCCTGCATTGAGTAACATTTCAGGTTAACATTCCACCTTAAAAGTCGCCGGCAGTCGGCCCAGTGAATTAAGTTATTTTTCCTCAGATTGCAGTGTTCACAGCTCCACCTTTTAGTACCAGATCTGTGCGCTAGGTACCCCAACAGAGGGGGGACCAAACATGGGGACGGTACAGAACGGTTCCATTGGTACCATCCACAACTTTTTACAGTGGAAATGGAAAAAAAGCGTACTGAACTGAACTGAACCGAACTGCTCGGTGGAAACGGTTCTTAAGTGTCTTAGGCTTTTCAGTCCGATCCATCCCTCGCTCCTCCACAGCTCCAGCCTCTCACCCAAATATGGTCACTTCTGGCTCCAAAAAACCAAAATGGTTGAGGTTTCAAAACAGGAGTTCAAAAACCAATGGGTGACATCACAGTAGTTTTGCCTATTATTTTTGCAGTCTATGTTTCTGTTGCATAACATATTGGCCTCTAGTTTCCCGGCGCGGCGCAGGGTAGTGCAGGGTGGCGAACCCCACGCAGAGCTAGTTTCGAGCAACGCAACCCGAGGCGCGCTCAGTTTGGTAGTTTGGCAGACCGAGGTGCACTGAGATGGGTGTGGCGGCACAGCAGGGGGAGGTGTCGACAGATCCAGCTTGGCGCAGTGACAGTTTCGTGCCAAAAGGCACTAAAAGCTCACCAGCTGAAACCAGGTCTACTGTCAGCGCAGGCAGAGCGCAGCCAGTGTAAGCTGAAGTTTGGCTGACCGCGGACAGTGCGCACACATCACCAAACCTCACAGGCAGGTTTCCAGAATATCAGGCACATTAATGATGCAATAAATAGCCACAAAACCACTATTCAATGGAACTATCTGCAATCAGCACATAAAAGTATCTCTATATCGACTGTCCCGTCACATCTGATGTCTGATGTCAGCATCAGATAGGGAGTATATATTCAGCATCTGTCATCTTAGAAAAGTCAAAAGAAAAGAAACAGAGTGAGACTGCGAGAGAGAAAGAGAGCGCGCGCGCACGAGAGAAACGCAACATTGATTTACAATTGTGGTGACCTCCTCCCAGGCTACCTTTGCATCATCAGCCCGTGGAGGTCTGCTCACAGTTCCGTATATTCGGACACTGCGAGCTTGGACCTCCCGGACCAAAACATCAGTTTCCTCCTGGGAGGAGTTTGGCCGTCTGACGCTGCTACTCTCTTCTGCCATGGCGAATTGAGTAAACTCTCATTACGCCTTTGTGCGGCACATTTAAGGGCGAGGAGAGGGGCTCATTTGATTGGTGTGATGTGTGTTAAACCCACTTCAGGCCTTCTCTCCTCCCTCTTTCCGACTTGTGCAGGTAGGAGGGACGGAGGTGGGAAAGACAAGTAGCTGCGCCAGCGTGCACAGTGTGCCAAACTTGCAAAATCCGCCTGGCCACACCCAGTTGGCGAAGCGCAGGTGCACTGCGCCCCTGCCTCGCCGGTCTGCGAAACTAGAGCCCATTATGTTATTTTAACTAAATCTATGATCTTTTTTTTCTTAACCTGACCAAGTAGTTTTGTTTCTTGTGAACACAGAAGTTTATTTTGCATGTAACAAGCAAAAATTGACATCATGTCCCTGAGTGCCAAAAACTGATGCTAGAGGGGTACCTAGAGCATCATAGTTTGAAGCATAGAGTCACTGACCAAGCTGCTGTATTTGACAAGTTTAGAGTGAGAATGTGTTCATCTGTCCAGCTGCTGAATGTTCCACTCAACTCATCTCTGTATCTGTCTGCTGTTTGCTGCTGAGCAGGTAGTGTGCAGAGCTTTATACAGCTTTGTCTCTGAAAACAATGCTGTGAGAGCGGTGTGAGTGAACCACAACAGTGAAGTTGTGTGTTGGACAGATAATCTATGAGCTATACTCACTCTGAAGCTTCATAAAGCCGAGGGGAGCTGCAGATTCAGCTTGTCATTCGCTGGAGGGTCATCACTACCACAGGCACACAACACATCATTATTTAACACTATTATCATAAACATTTATAGCCCCTTTAAACTGGAAATCTTTACTTGTTTTGTCTTGTCAATCTTTCAGATGTTACTAATTTGATGTTTTGACCTTGAAAGCATTTAAGATAGAAGCTGTGGAAATTTTGTGGATGTCACCCACACACACCCACACACCTACACACATACACACACACACACACACACACACATACAAACACATGTTGTACTGCTGTTTGACTTTCCAGAGGCAGAGTTGAATATCTGTTGGTTTCAGTGTTGACGTACAGATTACCTGAGAGAGACAATGCATGGAAGCACACACACACACACACACACACACACACACACACACACACACACATTGGAAATGGAAACACACGCAAACACATTCACTTTTAGGTAACACACATAAACACAAAGTGCACACACACACTGAGCTGCTCCGTGATGAATCATGTATTTACTGGATGAGTGCAGATTTAAGTCGTCACATTAAATTGAAGGAGCCATTCTCTGCAGATTGTTTTCAAACATCCTTTCACATCACTGCCAACTATTTTCCAAATCCCACAGAAAGTTTTATGTTAATCAGTGTTTTTCTATTCCTCCAGATCACTATTGATTTTAGTTCATTTCTATGAAAGTCAGCCTGCAAAGCACAACATGATCTCATGCCTGCTCATCACTGATGCTTGCGCAGAACCCCAGGTGTTACTGAAATTATGCAGGCGGCCTTTTGGGTTGTATCTTGCTGCAGAGAGAGTCGGCGGTAGCATAGACTGTAAAAATTATAGTTTCAGCATCACACATTGGTTTGTGGACATTTCAGCCATCGCTTTCTTGTTTTTTGGAGTGAGAAGTGACCATATTTGGATGCAAGGCTGGTGCTGTGGACGAGTGAGTGGTGACTGAGAAGCCAAAGACACTATTAATTAACAGACAGCCTGTCACTTAAAATGGCCCTGCCCTTAATTATTTGTAACTTTAAGCCCTAAAGCGGGTGAGCTGTACAAATTGGATTTTGATTTCTGGATACAAGGTGGAGTAGCACCGATTCCAGACTGATACATATAAGGAAAGCTTACATCATCACCATGGTCTTACCAGGCTGCCGTACAGTTGTCATGAATGTTGTAATTAGCTATAGAGACCAAAATTTTTTATTGTACCGGGCTGTTAACGTGTTTATTTCCACTGTTAAGTTGGGCGTTTTAACATGGGGGTCTGTGGGGATTGACAGCCTCTGAAGCCACCCTCGAGTGGCCATTGGAGGAACTGCAGTTTTCGGCGCTTCTATGTTGGCTTCAGTTTTTAGCCCCGAAGACTGACACTTAGACATTAGTCTCTATATACAGATTCTACATTCAGTGAAACCCCGGAGATCTTGCCTCCAGAAGAAGAGCGGAAGAGCCCTGGTTTCCGGTTGTAGGCTGTTTGTAGTCCGCGTGATATTGACCAATCACGTTTGAGCCGGCTGCAGTTGTTGCCAGGTTAAACGGTCCGTGCGGTGAACTAACGAGGTGGAACATAATTGGCATCACTGCAAACTCTGAATCCATCGCAATGGTTCAGCATATCTACTTATATTTAAACGGAAGTCGGAAACGGAAATTTGCCTCCTCCGCCCAAATCAAATCGGAATGCCAAAAAATCGGGGGTCTGCCCCCAGAGGCTGTATCACTGTCTGCCGGAAGTCAGACGCCGAATACAGCTGATGGGTTCCGAGAATGCTTAAGCCCAGCATACACTGTATGATTTTTGACCGGATTTGACCCAATTTTTGAAACGTATGACCTGCCGACGCTCGGGCCGGATTTCCGCTTCGTCGTGCGTCTTTTGCCGTGCAGTGTACAGGGGGGGGGCGTGGGCCGATCATCTGTTCCAAAACCACGGTCGGACGGTCGGATGAATTTCTGACATGTCAGAAATTTTGGTCGGCCGGCACAGACATTCACACAGTTGGTTGAGCTGTGGCAACAGTATGAGTGCCTGCTCGATGTTTCTTCTTCCACCTACCACCATCGCTATCAACGAGAGAAACGCTGGCCAATATTCTTCAGCTGCCTGGTAAGTTTTTTCTGCTCTCATTTTCAAGCAAGCGCAACAAACATACAAGCTAGCGCGCTAGACGAGGTACAACACACACACACACACACACACAGGGTGCACCTGGCTGTAGCCGGCTTACCTCCAACTCTCGTTGTAAAATGGACAAACCATACTGTCCATGTCTCTCAAGCCATCTGCGAGTCCATATGCGCCGACACCTCTTCTTTTTGGACGTTTCGGCACACAGTATAGCGCAAATCATCAAAGCAAACCACTTGTCCTGCTTCGTTGACAACAACGGCACTTTCGGAACAAATCGGAGCTTTCAAATGTATCTTTATTGACAGCTGTCAACGGGCAGGTCAGTCAGCAGGGGCCAACGAGCCGTTTTCACCCGTACAGTGTGAGCTCTCTGATCGTGCTTGATGATCGGAACATACAGTGTGACCACATAAATCGTGAGCTTTGGCCACAAATCGCAGACAATTCACTCGTACAGTGTGAGCTGGTATTAACAACAAGATTTTAAAAATCGTACAGTGTATGCTGGGCTTTAGACATGAACTGCATAATGTAATTGAAAAACCTCAACGTTAAATTTTGGTTTCACATGCACAGCAGTCTCCTGGGTGAAAGTCCTGTGTTTGTTTGACCCATCCACCCCTCCCTCCTGCCATATGTCGACTTTCTTGCTCTTTATACTACATAATTACCACCCATGGGTTTACATTAGCTGAGAGCCCAGTGTGTTGGTGCTAATCTTGATGCAGAAGGGGTGCATGGTAAGAAGGGGTCAGTGGTTAGGTTTACGTAACACATCCACTTCACTCACACACTCAGCTTTGAGTAGCACAAATGCTGCAACTGATGTTTTGCTGGTCTCAAACACTGGTATCCTGGATCAAAGTCTGGTGTTTGTTGGACTCATCCACCTCTTGTCCCACCCACCCTGAGTGGTCTTTCACACTTTCACACTAAACCACATCCATTTGCTCTGAGCATCTAATAATGACATGAATGGGTTTGCATTGAATAGCACGGTGTAGGTCACACAGACAGAGCCGCAGGCGTCATTATAGTGTCCCTGGGAACAGTGTTTTTTGACTCCCTGGTAGTGAGAACATTGACTTGTTATTGTAGGAAGATCCCAGGTGTTACTTGTAACATTAATGGTGTCTGATCAGGACATGTGAAGAGGTAGTCAATGGTCTAAAACATTGAAAAACACACGTGTGGCTCCTAAAGGCACCACAGGATTGGTTTCAGTGTTTAGCTGTGGTTTCCAGTGTTGGAAGAAAGATGTTTTACCCAAGTCAAAGAGGTACTGCACCAATGTAGAAATACTTATTTACATGCAAATGTCATGTATTCTTACTTCCAGCCCTCTGTGATATAATGCTTTTAAGTCCAGGCATGCTGGACTTGAAGCATCCACTAATGCAGAGCGCCAGCAGGCCGTCAGAGTGACCTGCAGGCTCATCATCAACAAACACAAAACCAACCAATCCAGCCAGAAACGCTAATGCAGAGCTGAGGCTGACCTACAGGGACACCCGGGGCTCTGACTGTGTGTGTGTGTGTGTGTGTGTGTGTGTCCCTGAAGGTGGGGAGTCCTCTGAAGCGTGGCGTAGCTCATTTCCCTCTCACCAGGGGAACAGGCTATGCTAGCTGGCTAAAGCTGATGAAGAATGGAGCAAGGGTTGTTGTTGTTGTTGTTGTTAGCGCTGTTAGTGGCTCGGCTCGCAGCCAGAGAGGGGATGCAGAACACTCAGTGATGCGTTCACTGTCAGCAGAACGAAGCTGCCGGCTGTTCTCTCAGGCTGAAGGATGTTGTGTGAATTGAAGTTAAGTTAGCAAAAACTGTTGTGTTGTTTGGTGGAGTTAGACATCAAGATAAAACCTGTACATAAAGCTGGTTTAACAGAGACCCTGCTCTAATCTGGATGCTCAAACTCAGTGCAGCGAGGCGCTAAATAAGTGGGTTGGATGTCTGACTCCCACTGGAATCACTCAAGCTAAAATGACAAGCTAAAACTGTTGGTAAATAATGTTTTAAACCAATACACAATTATTTATGTCTGCTCTTACTGATATTCCTTTAAGTTGCTGTATGTTGTTCAGTGTTTTATTCATTCTGGTGGAAGCAGTCGGTGAGCAGGCAGCTCTCTGAGACACATCACAGCAATCAAGTATATCCAGGGGAGGGCAGGCAATCAGAAAGTTTGGGAAGATTCCCAAATGGCCAGAGTTTTTATTTTTCAGTTTCTGATGTTGGTAATTACTGTATGGTCCTCGACCGCGGCATGGACCAGCCCGAGCGCAACACTGCCTGTCAGACTGGGCCAGTCTAATACCTTCATTATTGAAGAGGGATACAAGCGGCCCCTTCCAATTTGTACTGAATGTTGTTTTTGTTGAAATCTGCTCAGTCATTTCCATCTGCCTCAGGCAGGTTCTGCTGCTATTAAATGCAGTCGCTTGTGACTTTGTTTAATCAAGAATTTTCTCAATTTTTGGATTCTTTAATGGGAGGCAGGCCTGCTATCAGGTGGGGTCAAAGGGCACAGATGACCTGGTCCAAGGCCGAGGGAGGACGTCTGAAAAGTCTGTGGTTGAGCTTTAAATTATATCAAGTACAACAATTTACTTACTGACTTAAAACACTGGCAATAAAAGTTATATGAATTTACATAATAACTAAATGTATTTTTATCATTAAAACACATTGCAAGCTGCCATCTGAACATGCCATTCTGAACTAAGTCAGAATGCCTCACCAAAAATCAGACTTATAAAAGAAAACCCAGGGTACAGAGAGCACAAGAAAATAAAAGACGCAGAGAGATAGGGACCAAATGTCTGGCAACAAAATGTGAGGAAGCTGCAGGTATGACAGGCAGAGCTGAAGGTGAGAAGTGAAGCAGACTAGTGTTAGCAAATAAAACCTGCTGTATTGGGCTCATTTTTAAAGCTACAGTGAAGACATGGGTATCATATGAAACTAGAGGACAGCCATGTACTCTTTACACAGTTTCATATTCATATTTGATTCAAGTATCTTTTCAGTCATGATTTGATCTTATGATGTAATAATACCTTGCAGTAGTTTCTTCAGTCAGTGTTTGGTTTTAATTTTCTCTAATCATTCATTGAAGGGGCCCACTTTGGAAAATGTTGTCCCACTGCCCATATTTCCTAACGGCTGGCCTGATGGGAGGCATACAAGAAAAACACTTTATTTTTTCCCACAAATTTAAAGTAACAGGGGGAGTAATTGATGAAGTATTTCATAAAGGAGGTGGCTGTGTGCTGCACTTTATCAGAGTGGGGGATGTTAATCTGTTTTGTTGGATCTGTTAAACACAACACCAACCACCTCAACCTTGACGGTCCAGTGTGTAGGATTTAGGAGGATATATTGGCAGAAATGGATGTAATATAATAATTATGTTTTCATAAGTGTATAATGATGTGAAAAAAATAACAGTTGTGTTTTCATTACATTAGAATGAGCCATTTATATCTGCATAGGGAGCAGATCCTTGTCTAGGAAGATTGCCATGTTGTTATGCCATGTTTCTACAGAAGCCCAGAATGGACAAACCTAGATAGGCTCTGCTGGATAGGGCTATTTGAGTTTTAATGTTTTTCCATTGGCCACCCAAGTTGGAAAAACTTCCTCAGCGTCTCAATCATAAGTTCTCAGTGAAGACTGACCTGGTCTCACTCCGAAGTTGTCAACATCCAGGGCTTGGGCAGTGACTTGCAGCGTCAGATACCAGCGAAAAATAGCGTCCCTTAACATCAGCGTGATACACTGCCAGTTGCCGTTGTTGTTTAACGGTGCCCAGCAGAGTCAAGGGGAAATGCAGCCTGACAAGAACAAAAGTTAAGATGACGAAAGTCAGAGAGGCATTCACGCCTTTCACTAGGGAGAGTGGCGTTCATGTCCTGTAAGATTATAAAGCCAAACCCTGTTATTTTTTTCCTAAATCCAACTGCGTGCCTTTGTTGTTGAAGGAAAAAAAACGGTAATTTAAGTTGTTGTACCGACGCAGTGCTTTTATTTTGAAAGAAACTGTATGTAAACGGTAAATTTCCTGTGAAAACAGAAGTGTATTTTGAAAGAAGACAATGCATGTAACAGGCAGAGCTTGACGCCACGGCCAAGAACATTAACAACCAGGGTACCTTGAAGGTTGTATCTGGACGTTAAAACTCTATGACCATGTCGATATGTGATGAGATCAAAATGAGAATGTGTTTGTAGACAGGTGCGCATACATTAGCATGTGGAGGACGAGCCACCTGTGTTTGACGTGCCAAACAGCATTCTAGAAACTCTAGTTTGTTAAAGCAGCTGTGTGGAACTTTTTACCATTTATAAAACTGTCCCTAGTTCGTATCACCCCCCTTGAAGATCCGCACATTTATTTGAACCCAACAGCGACAAAAAAGCCTTTCTCTATATGGCTATTTAGCATAGCCTCGGTCGGGTCGGACACAGCGGAAGTCAGCAAACCAGAATATGGCACCCGGAGGCGGAAGTAAGTCTGCACGCCCGCAGTGGCCTGCAGCGATTAAACCACAGAAGAAGAAGGAGCCATGTTTACGAGTAGGATTTAAGAAACAGGCTAAATGACATGTAGTAGGGAGTAGTCTCTTGTACAGTAGGTGGCGGTATGCATCTGGAAGTTGTTTGCGATCTGCCAATAAATTGAGAGAAGAAGAAGAGCCGTGTTTACAGAGAGTGTTCTTCGAGTAAGCGGTGCGCAACGGGCATTCCTGAACACGTAACAGTTTTACCAGATGTATCTATAAGGACTTGGCTGTACTTTCGATGTCATGGCGGATAAAGAAGGAGCACCATCTAAAAGAAAAAGAACAGAAGAACAGAAGAAGGCTAAACAGGACAGTGACAGGGCTCAAGCCCAAACAAGTGTAAACCTCGGTCGGGCATTCACCAAGTGGAGAGAGCTGAGAGATTTGAAAGGTTTTAAAACTGATCCAGAGTTGGCCCTTTTCCTAATCGACAGGTATGTCATTTTTGTTTAGAGAATATACTGCAACTTGTTAGACGTTGTTTCACTTCAATATATGACGACATGGAAGTTATAAGCAAGCTAAATGTAACGTTAGCTGATGTGAACCGCTTTTGTCTAGTAACGTCACAACAAACGCCACAAAATTATCTGTGACTGTGACCATGAATGCAAATATACAGCAGGCAGTTGTCCTCAGTTTATAAGAAATTCAGAGCTACACCAGAACATTTATGATTTTCCTCTCGCTCTCCAAAACAAATGCATGCCGTAATTGCCAGTTGCAGTTGAGATTTTACGACACCAGGCTGTGGGTGTCATACCGCTTCAACCAAAGGGGGCACTATAATCAACAAAATCCTTTAAAGCTTCTTCTCTTGTGAAGCCAAATCTCTGGCGGTGGGATGCTGGACAGATCAATTGTTTGTCATCTTAATGAAGACCTCTTAACTGGGAATCCACAGCGCCAGCACATCTGTGCCCACTGGGATGTCAGTAGCTAATGACACTTTTGACTGCGCACATAAACGACTCACAGAAAAATAAGAAGTCTGTTGAGCTCAGAGTGAAGTCATTAATTCTCTTTGACTCTCAAGCATTCAATATCTAATGAAGACCTGGGAGAAAATAACTCCTAGAAGCCTCGTTTATTTGAGACACGTCCTTTATTTCCCTTTTTTTGTGTGTAATTTGACAGAGTTTGTTAATGGCAGCAGCAGCGTGCAGCACAGGCCTGGTGGCTCTGTGGATTCACAGCTCAGTGGTCTTCATTAAGATGATGACTAAGAAATTATCTGTCCAGCATCCCACCGCCAATCTGCCCCGCAGCCACAAATGTTCCCACAATCTGCTGGCACTCAAACACACTGAAGCACACGCACGTTTCCTACGCACAGATTTACTCAAACACACACACACACAAACCCCTCGGGGTGTTATGTCACTCCTCAGTGCGATTCTGAAAGGTCTGGAAACTGAATTTAAGCTACTTATTGTAAGGAGAGGGGGAGAGATAGGCATAAAGAGACGGAGAGACTGAACTCCTTATCGTGCCTTTAAAAGGAGAGAAGATGTAGACTTTATTTTAGGAAAATGTTCTTTCCTCAAAGGCAGTTATTAGACTTCTTATCCATCCACTTCTTATTCTCTTCTCTCTCTGGAGGCAGCTGATACCCAGCAGCAACTTCTTGGGCAACTCTGAGAAGCAGTGTTTCCACAGGAGTTTAATCAGCACGGCAGCTTCGATCCAGTGTTTCTCCTTCGCTGCCTGGGAAAAAAACACGGCCGTTTCCTGTTGAACAGATTTGTTTTGAGCAGAATTTCTTGTCTAGATTACACGACCGAACAGCTCGCTGCAATACTTCCCCCATAGCCATGTTTATATTCACTGCTGCTGAGAGTGGAAGTGAACAGGCGCTTGTATGGATTTTAGTTTAACAGTTTATGTTTTCACGACCATTTTAGCTCACTGACAAAATACTGTATGTTTATTAGAGCATTCAGTGTGAGCAACATCGACCAACAAGTCCTCAAGCCAAAATGAAAACTAATAGGTTGCTGGTGCCTCAATAAAAGTTTTGTTTTGTGTACACGTGTTTGAATAAGACGTAAAACTTGACATGGACTCTAAAGACTTGATGTGACTCGATGTCAGCTGTGTATTAAAGGCGCTGTATGTAAGAATGTGGCCAAAACGGTTACTGCACTCAAATTCAAAATACTGCCGTGAGTCGTGTCTGCCCCCCCTCCCCTACAGATTCGAGGTTGCTGGACAGCGGCACATTGGAGACTGATTTGTTTGCCCACGGGTGGCTGCCGTGGCAGGGTCGCATCGCTGCGTCCTTGATCTGTGGTTTTTCAGAGGACGGTTCGAGCAAGTCCGGCTTCTCTGCTGCTAATGCTGCTGCCGGGATACAGCAGAGGAGCCGGCTGCTAATGCTATGTACCGGGACACTGCTAGTGCTGCTTGCCGTGCTGCTGTAGCTCAGTTGTAACTGTAACTGCTGCTGAGACTCTACTGACTGTGTGACTGGTAGATGGCGGTGGGTGGCACAACAGGCCAAAACACAAATTCAAAACATAAACATGATATGCAGACCGTAAAATATTTTTTTAAATGCGAATATTCCAGCTGTACTATTGTTGTCAGTGAGATCAATATGTTATATGAACATTATTCCTTAGTCTCTGTGACATATTAGGATGATTTTATGACTATTTGCTTTAGATTTCTTACATATAGCTCCTTTAACACAGCTTTGAAAGACACACATTCAAACAGCCTGTCATCTTAAAGGTCAGCACTCAGAGCTGACAGAGATACATCTCTGGTCTTCCTCCTCCATCTTCCTCACTGTCCCGCCAGACCGCAATAGGGTCTAGAGCCCTTAGCTGCTTTGTTTATTGTGTGTTTGGTCTAGTTTTTGTTAACTGAATTGCTTGAGTGTGGAGAGGAAGACAAAGCTTGAATGGAAAGAAACAGAAATGATTTAAGAGGCACTGGATTATTTACACAACATTATGATATGTGTATTATCAACATGATATTGATATTTCATTTTTTTTTTTAATATCACGGTTATTGCTAATACTGGTATATCACACTCAACTTGAACTTGTCTGTAATGACTTTATACTTTATACTCTATACTTGGGCCTGTATTTATGACTCTAAACTTAAATTTAAAATAGTTTCAGATGACTTGAGACTTATTTGGACTTGAGTGTAGGACTTGAGAGGGGACTCAGTAGACTTCATGGTAGTAATAAAAAATAATGGGTGGGTTTTTTCTATCTGTAGACAATAAAAATGTTCTGCACATTTGTTTTCAACATATGTTATTGTTTTACTACCAATAATACAGTATGTTAGTGCTGTAGAGGAAAAGGCTTCTGAATTTAATTTATAACAAGAGACTGCTTTCCCATTGCCTGCAGACCAGAGCCATGTACAGCACTCTGCAGCAGACGAGTATGCCTTTCTGTATTGTTTTTGTTGTTTGTCTGACATTCGACAGAATGAACAAGCTGGAAAACAGGTTAGTGAATAGTAGAAAGCAGCAAAGAGGCCAGTGAAAATGTAATAGTGGTTATTTCTTTTTTATATCTCTTACTTACTCAGTCCCTCTTCTGGGACCCATTCACACATGCGCTATTTGGTCCGCTTTAAATGAACCCTGGTCCACTTCCACCTATAGTTTGGTTCGTTTGGAGTGGTGTGAACTAATTCGAACTCTGGTGCGGACCAAACAAGCGAACCCTGGTCTACTTGAAAACTGGGTGCGGTCCGCTTACAGTGGGAAATGCAGACAGACTATCCAGCAAACCAAAGAGAGGAAGTGACATAGAGTGCAGCACAATTTGGTGTTTGGTGTTTTGGTGGTAACCAAGCCAGCTGAAGGGATGGATTTCTGTCTTCGGTCCTGGCCAATGTCCTGGCCGGTCCGGGCTTCCTTCTTCCTCATGCTTTTTTACTTCCTGGTCAGTGATCATTTCGGGCAATACCGCCCCCAAACAAGCAGCTGTTGTAACTGCGTGATATTGTCCAGGTGGTTTGGTCCGCTTTAAAAAGTGCAGTGTGAAAGTGAACCGAACCAAATGGTGTGAACATTTTCAACATTTCCCGCTCAATCAATCCAAGTCCCCCGAATTATCCTGGTGTGAATGCGCCCTTAAATTCAGTGCTGTCTAAATTTTGAACCATGGTTGAGTGCTGCTCGGAGATGCACAGTATTTTGTGGCGGCCTGTCACTGCATCGCACTGGTAAAGAGGCTACAATGAGCGTGTCCACCCAGGTATCATAATACCATCACTGCCGATAAATACCCGTGACTGCTGCAGAGTTATTTGGAGTGAGTGCTGATTGAAACCTTTCCCATTAAAAACAAAAAACAGATGTTAGTGCTTTATTGTGCAGTCAGAAAGGGACGTTATACGTGTTCTTTCTGTAGAAACACCATCAATCAAAACAAAATTAATAAGACGTAAAATGTTTTTTTCTAATTTTTGAAAACATGTTGATATTTGTTTTATGATATTTGAATAAAAATCTGTATGTAATGGCAGGAGAGGAGCAGAAAAATTCAGGGATTTGTCGGGTATAAAAATATTATTATAAGAGACTCTCCGGTGTGCTCAGTTATCCCTACAAGGACGACAGGGGAAAACACACACACACACACACACACACACACACACACACACACACACACACAGAGGAGGAGTTCCTCTAGGCTATTTATAGAAGCTGCCCTAATTTCACCACCTGCTATGAATAGACTTACCTACACTGATTTTAATTATAGCTGCATGTCTGGTGTTTAAGCCGCCTGTGAGATAGTACTACAGTGTGTAGCCATGAGGAGGTCAAAGGTCAGAGGCTCCCAGGTTCATCACAGAGGAAGGAAAGGAAAAGTAGGGAAGGTTGGGAGGATGCTTTTCTAACAGCGGAGGATTTTTGAGCATGAACAGGAAGGAAATGTGACGTCTCTCTCTCTCACACACACACACACACACACACACACACAGACAAGGAGCTACTTAAGTTATTATTCATACAGCATTTACAATATTAATCAGAGGATGTGTGCTCATTCCAGTTTAATTGGCACTATTAAAATAAGTGTGTGCATGTGTGTATGTGCGTGTGTGCGTGCGTGTCCATTACCAATTAATTCCTGTGATGAATGTTTCCCAGATTGCCTGCTTTCACTCAGATCTCCCCGCTGGCAGCGGCAGCCTCTCCGAGCTTTGATGTGCTGCTCACTTTCTGCAGTTTGCATTCACACGATTTGTCACTTATCTGTGTAAACTGACGCCCGGCCTGTCAAAGCAGTCGACACATCGCGCTGTAATTTAGGAAAACTGATTGAATTTTAGAAAAATGTGTAGCCTCCCTTTCAGGTGGAAAGTCAGTTTGTCATGTTTAAACATCTAATGAATGATAAAGAGACTGTCAGCACCACGAAGACGACAGCATCGGCCATTTAAGAGCTTGAGGGCACGGTCACACATGAGTAAATGCATGCAAGTGACCGTCATCTGCTGAGGCAATATTCATGCTGAATGTGGCACGGACAGCTAGCTTGTTAATAAATACAGTGATATTGATGTTATTGGTCCATTTTCCTATGTTTAATGCTGTCTCTCGACTCACTGCAAGCCAGGCAGCATCTCTCAAAGTCCTATCGTACAATTTCGGCTTGTTAGACACAGCAACAATCTACATCACACTTACTACTTTGCTATTGGTTGAGGCTGTGGCTTTGCTGGTCAGAGTTCACCATATTTGAACTCCATATCATATGAAGATGTGACTTTGCTTTGCCACTGGAAGCAGTTTTATTTGCCCCTCTGCTCGCATTGAATGGAAATGAACAGGAGGTGAATTTTCGCTAGTGTTAATTTTGTGTGACTGTGTCCTAAAACTTCCTTTGTGTTTGATTTGCTCACAAGACCCTCAAGTGGCCACATTGACAGTGACAGCCAGCCTGTTCTCATTCCCAGGGCAACATATCCTCACACAACAGTTTGTATAGTCCTACAATTTCGCGCCTCATGAACTACGTTAGGTACTTAACACAGAGTTACATAATCAACACCAAGTTGCTTTGGTTAAGTTTAGGACAGAAACATGGTGACAACATAACTTAAAATGACAACGTTCAAATCGCTCTGAACACCTGTCTCCTGGGGAAAGTCCTGTGTTTTGTGACCCATCCACTGCCCCAACCTGGACCGCTCAGGAATGCTTCCTTCTTTACTACCATCAGTGCTTTGACCATGTGATCGCAGCCTTCCAAATATGTGGATAATGCCTGAATTACTGGCTCATCATTGCCTGGGATATGTAGGAATTTTGGTGCTTTACTTTTCACGTCCACATACGATGTGAAAGGTACCCTGGGTGCGTTCATTGGTGACGTTCTGGGACACAATCTCAAGTTCTTCCTGTTACATGCATTGTCTTCTTTCAAAATACACTTCCATTTTCACAGTAGTGAAATAATTAAAAATAAACACTACGTCTGTACAACACCACAAATTGACACTTTTTTTCCTTCAACAACAAACACATGTGGTTGGGTTTAGGAAAAAAAGAACATGGTTTGACTTTATAATCTTACAGGATGTGAACACCTCTCTCTCTCGAGTGAAAGTCAGTGTTTGTTGGACCCATCCACCACACCTCCCGCCCACCTCACTCGGACATTAGCCGCCTTAACTTTCATCCTTGTCCCGCCGTGTTTCCCCCCGATGCTGCCGGGCACCACGAAACTATAACAGCAACTGGCCGCATATCATGCCGATGTTAAAGGACGCCTTTTGTGTTGGTTTCTGACGCCGCAAGTCACTGCCTAAGCGCCGGATTTCGATGACTTCGGAGTGCGACCGGGCATGCATGTTAGCAGCACTGCAGCAGCTGCACCCCTTTATCAGTTTATCAGTTATACCAGCTGTGGGACTGTTAATACAGGTGGATTCTACAAAAGCCTAGAACACATACATTGACAAAGTTTTTGAAATTCAATGTGCATACAATCATGGTGCATGGTAACTGGTAAATTATTCAGATTTAGCATCTAAATCCCTAAAACAAAAAGATAACCTTAACTGCAATTTTCTCTAGAATTTCTGGAGATGCAGAGTTTATGATTCAATATCCCACTCACAAATATTTAAAAGGACTACTCTGTGTAATTACAAATATAAACTATATATTAATTAGAAATAAATAAATCAGAAGTAATCATCAGTAATGGCCCACTAAATGTGTGTGGTGATGTATTAATCTGCAGAGACTCTGCCCTCTGCTTGGATTTTATTATCTTTTTCTCATTTTCTGTGCTCAGGACGTTTATCAGGGTGAACCCCCACAGCCCTGAAGTGAGATCACAGCTTTATAAAAAGGTAGCAACCAGATGTCAGATCGTAGGCAGCAGGCATGTAAGAGACACAGCACCAAAAAAACACAAATATAGCAAGAAGGGGAAACACCAAACCAGTGAATCTGGGGTTTACTCTCACTTTCACTGGAAAGTGCGTTTACAAAAAAAACCAACAACCCTGCGTATTATACCTTTAAGTGCTGCTTTATTCGTCTGCTAAATCCAAAACAAGCCACTGCTACTCTCTTTCTCTTTTGCTCCCTCTCTCTGTCTCCAGGTGAATCATTTATAAATCACATTATCACCGCTCCACACTGTGCTGGTATACACACACACACGCACACACACACACACACACACACACACACACACACACGCACTAGTCTATTATTAGCTGCTATTGCAGTTCCTACAGCTTCTATAAATAGCCAAGAGGGACTCCATTGTGTGTGTGCGTGTGTGCGTGTATGTGTGTGTGCGTGTGTGTGTGTACCTAGCTGGTGTTGTTTTAACTAAACAGATGGCAGTCTGTCCCAAGGTCATGAGCAGAGAGGAGGCGAGGAAAGTTGGGAGTGAAAGCAGCCAAGAGGCAAAAGGAGACATTTAAAACAAAGTAAAGAAAAAGAGGAGGAGAAGCTTCAGAGAGAAGAGGAGGAGGAGGAGGAGGAGGAGGAAGAAGAAGAAGAAGGCAAAGGATGGGAATGATTAGACAGGAGGAGAGCCAAGAAGGAGAACAGGACTGGATCAAAGCACAAGAATAAAAATGTAAGAAAAAGTGTGCAGGAAGCATGCAAACCATGAATATGTTATTTTTGCATGTCTTTTACAGATCATATCTACGTTTCTAAAGTGACGTAGTTGTTGAGTTGACTTTGTCATGTTGGGGTGGTGGGAATGGTGGATGGTGTGTCACCCAAGCAAGATGCCTACCAAACAACCACAGTTTGAGACCAACAAACAACAAAACTGGTTGTGATTAAGCGAGTCATTGCTGTGTATACAGTGGTTTTTTAGCCACCAATTGTGGGGGTCCTGTTGCTGTTCCTCTTGCCGGGATAGAGGCACAAAAAAGAAAAGCAGTTCTTAAGTGCTATCGCGTAGGCAACTGGACTTGCTTGAGTTTCTTGAAGACGTTTCACCTCTCATCCAAGAGGTTTCTTTATTTCTAACAGACTGGTGTGGAGTCACAGGCTTTAAACTCAGTGTAGGTGTGAACCCTTACAGAGTTATTGAGGTCACATGTGAGTTGTTGACCCTTCTATGTGTGTTATTAGGGTTAGATGGGTCTAGGTGTGAATGGCTGTTAAGCTGTCTGTGGAGGACACATTGTAAGTGGCTAATAAGTGGTGTCAAAGGCCACCTCCTCTGTTTAATGATGGTCATTCCAGTTTGACGTAGATGGCTTCTTTCACACCTCTTTCAAACCATCTGTCTTCTCTGGCCAAGATGTGAACATTGCTGTCCTCGAAACAGTGTCCTCTCTACTTTAGATGTAAATAGACTGCTGAGTCTTGACCTGAGGAGCTGGCTCTCCTGTGCTGTGCCATGTGCTTGTAACAAGCGATTACCATGACCTGGATGACTGAGAATCTTCACCAGTAAGACAAGCACTTCTATAGCAACATCACTACTTTTCCAGAAGAGATTGTGCCCCCAAAACCAGGTGTTTTAAGCCAAAACACAATCTTTTCCTAACCAAGTGGTTTTTGTGCAAGTGGCAACCTCCGGAGAAAAAAATGAAGACAACACAGATGTGCCAAAAACTGCAGTTCTTTAAATGACCACTTGAGGCTGCCTCCAGAAGAGAGTAAATCCCTATAGAGCCCCATGTTAAAATGCCCAACTTTACAGCAGAAATAAACATGTTTATAGCCTGGCATAAAAACCGATTTTAGCATCTGTAGCTAATTTAACCCTTCATGACAACTGTATAGGGGGTGCATTTTTATATAACTCACCTGCTGACATTTTATAAGGGCTTAAAGTTACACATAATTAAGGGTGGGGCTGCTTTGAGTGTCTGCTGATAGTTTCCTCATCTTCTCAGTCAGATCCACACCTCATTCCTCCACAGCTTCACCCTCTCGCCTAAATATGGTCACTTCAGCCTCCAAAAAACCAAGATGGCGACGGCCGAAATGCTGAACCAGTGGTCACGACATTGCCGGACCATTGTGGTGAAGAGGGAGCTGGGCCGGAAGGTGAAACTTTCGATTTACTGGTCCATCTATGTCCCAACCCTCACCTATGGTCATGAGGTCTGGGTAGTGACTGAAAGAATGAGGTTGCGGATACAAGCGGCCAAAATGAGTTTCCTTTGTGGGGTGGCTGCGCGCAGCCTTGGAGATAGGGTGAGGAGCTCAGACATCCAGAGGGAGCTCGGAGGAGAGCTGCTGCTGTTGCGTCGAAAGTTGAGGTGGTTCAGGCTTCTGATCAGGATGCCTCCTGGGCGCCTCCTGTTAGAGGTGTTCTGGGCACGTCCCACTGGTAGGAGGCCCCGGGGCAGACCCAGAACACACTGGAGGGATTACATATCTCATCTGGCCTGAGAACACCTTGGGGTCCCCCAGGAGGAGCTGGCTGGGGAGAGGGACGTCTGGGGTACTTTGCCTGGCCTGCTGCCACCCTGAACCAGATTCAGATAAGCGGATGAAAATGGATGGATGGATGTTATCTGATTGTAATGCACACCGTCCAGTCTCCAGCCAATCATATTGCACTGTTCTCTGTGGGCATGAATCCATTATAGACGTCTTGTAACATGCTACTAAGATATCTGCACCTTCACCATGAAGACTTCTGCTTCAGTAAAAACCTGAGGAATCGTTTTATGATCCAACACAGAACCATTTTTCATTGGGGCCACTCTAAAAGCCTCCATTCAGCGTCTCCGTCTCTCTTTCACTCTCCCTCCCACACAGACACGACTTCTAACTTCACATTGATTTCTTTCTCCGCTCGTATTTTTCCTTTGACAGTCTCTTTACAACGGTGATGACCTTCAGAGATTTCTTTGAGCTTTTGTTCAGTCTGATGGATGTAAAAGTCTGAGATAATAAAGGGTCATACAGGTATAGTGAGTCAGTGACCTGATGTCACTTCCTGTCTAGCAGCTGTTCCTCGGTCTTATATAATTCAGTGCAGTTTGTCATTCAGGGTTTCTTTCACCAACACAATTAAATATTAAAGTTCACTGAAAGATTGAAGTTCCTCAGGTACACTATTCACATTCTAAGATAAATAAGAATAAATGAAATCATTTTTCTCACATTATAACCACATAATTAAATTTTATTCTCAATAAGCAGTTAGATTAACAATATTTTAATTTACCACCCTCACTGTTAAATGAGGTGTAGCTGAAATGAGTTTGTTACCTCTGAAACAAGATTTTCTTTATTCACATTTTAAACAGTTGATATTGTGAACTGTCAATCTTAGTACCTTGATATATTATATAGCAGTATATACACTGACATATTATATAGTAACTTCATTGCAAATATACTTGTTATTTGTTTTGGTAGCAGTGAAGTCACTCGACTGCCCTATGGACATTAGGTCACTTATCTACTTTAAGGCTTTCAGACCTAGAGTTGTCTTGCTTTGGTCTGAATCAGGGACTCATTGTGTCACAAAGTTGTATAATTGCCTAGAGTTGGTTCGTGTTCTCACAGCAGCATTTACAAGCGGACCAGATCAAATGCCTTGTGTGAGAAAGCTACTTTTGATTGGTCAGAATTTCCATGCGGGAAAAATCCAGGAAGTAAATCAAACGTTGAAGAATAGTACACTTGCAAGATAAATGTGACACTTTCTAATGTCACAATGGAGGGACAACTACGCAGGTTGATTTTAGCGCTGCTCATCGTGGACTATATTGCTGTCATTGTTCATTTTAGTTAAACCATACAGTTTGAAAACGAGGCGCGGCTCCAACTAGAAAACAATGTTTTGATGCATTGGATGTGCTGAATGTGCATATTAAGGCAGTACAGGAGGAGGTGCACATTAATAATCCTCCAGGACTGTAACATGCTCATGATTACTTTGTGCCCAGATTATGCGTCATTCAACGAGTGACGTGTAGCTGGAGACGCACTAAATGCACTTTAGATCATGAGCTATAGCTTGTTTAAATAGGGCTTCAAAATGCAGATTGCAACCAGCAAAAAATCCCGGTTCAGTGTTTATTGAACTCTTTCTGATCCAGACATTCAGGAGGTTTTTACCATGTGCCAAATTATCTGTAGAGGTCTCTTCCTCTTCAACACAATTGGGACCTGGTGATTTAAACCAGTAAACACACTGAGTAAAGCAGCTTCACGTTACAAACCAGTCAACCACAGATGCTACTCGTTGCAGATGGACTTCCAACTAGGGTGGTGAAAACATGAAAACATGATGTAGGCTACTGTAGCAACATGGTGATCTCCATAAACCAGGACCTGCTCCCTGTGTCCATATAAACAGCTCATTCTGTAGTAACGAAAACACAACAACGTTTTTATTTTCAGGTGATTATACTCTAAAGAACACGCTTATTATATAATATTCCATTTCTGCTTGTATATCCCCTTAAATCCTACACACCGGACCTTTAATAAAGGACAATAAATATATAACCAACAATCTAAAGCAACACAGAGGGTAATAAGGGAGCAGGAGGACTGGCAGCATGCTTGTACCAACAGCAGCAGCAGTACTAACAGCAGGCAGAGTGTAAGCAGTAGCAGACAGTAATAGTAAGTGCAGGGACTACTGGTGCTAGTAGTGGAAGTAGTGCAGTAGCAGTAGAGGTGACAGCCATGTGTCACTAAACATCACACACAGAGATGCACAAATATGTTGATATTTTCAAAATAAAAGTCCTGGCCGTAACACGCGAAGAAACAAAATAAAAGGTTCCGATAAACGAGCAGTAAAACATGAAGTTGTGAATGTTTCATCCAGCAGAGAGGTGAGTTCAGGTGTGTGTGTGTTTGTGTGTGTGTTTTGTGATGTCTGACCTTGACTCTACAGTTGTCATGCTCAATCCTCAGCCCCCGTGCCCTTGGCGATGTGGTTGTCATGGCAACGGCGGCAGCTAGCAGGCTCATTGGCTGGCAGGTTGAGGAGGGAGAGTCGATGTCGAAAGGAACGTGTGTGTATGTGTGCATGTCGGTGTGTGTGTGTGTGTGTGTGTGTGTGTGTGCGTGTGTGCGTGTGTGCGTGCGCAGAGCAGACAGCATCCCTGAGATCAATGAGGCTTTGTGGCTGACACACCTGTTCTATTTCTGTTCTGTTTTAGTCTTCTGTTATTTCCTGCAAATGTTTACACACTTCTGCCAGCAACACTGACCTTCCCTGACTCCACACACACACACACACACACACACACACACAGTATACTTTTCTCTTTTACGTTCCATGTCTTGAACGTCTCCCAAACACCAGACTGAGGAAGATGAGAGGACATGTCTGTTAAGATGTCAGATCTGGTCCTCATTGAAGTGAAGAGAGAAAGGACAAGGTCACAGCCGTGACCACACACACACACTTCAAGCATCAGAGATCATTACACCATCAACAGAGCGGAGAGGAGACCGTGTGCGTGTGTGTGTGTGTGTGTGTGTGTATGTGTGAGTGAGTGAGTGTTGATAATGATGCCATTAAGCAGTGAGTGTATTTATAGCAGAGGCTTTGTAAAGGAGAACACACACACTGACCCTCAGAGAGATAAAGACGAAGACAAAGACAGATTTATAAAAAGTGTATTGTTTGAACTAAAAGTTGGTTGAGGATGAATATGTTTATGTATTTTACATATTTTTGTCTTTGTTTATTTATTCATAGATGTGTCATATTTCACCCTTTGTACGACACAAAAACAAAACAGAATGCAGCACTGGGGAATAAATGAGAACATCTCTTTTATTTATCTGGCAGCTTATACTACAAATTAATATTTTACAGATATTTACAAACCAACAATATGGTCATTTATGTAATATTGTTGCAGATTGAACTACCAAACAGAAGTGTTGGGCAGTAGTGTCACCACAAGTAGAGACGTTACTAATCTAACTGCGTTCTCAGAAGCATGGTGGTAACGTCACTAGTTCCTGAGTCAAATAGCTTTTCAGTAGCGAAGTTTATTAATTGATAAAGTAGCCCAGGGTGGGGGTTTGAACCCATTTCTCCCTGTGTCAGTGTGGGTTTTCTCCGGATACTCCGGCTTCCTCCCACAGTCCAAAGACATGCAGGTTAACTGGTGACTCTAAATTGTCCGTAGGTGTGAATGTGAGTGTGAATGGTTGTCTGTCTCTATATGTCAGCCCTGTGATAGTCTGGTGACCTGTCCAGGGTGTACCCCGCCTCTCACCCAATGTCAGCTGGGATAGGCTCCAGGCCCCCACGACCCCTAACAGGATAAAGGGTTACGGAAAATAAATGAATGAATAAATTAACGACATCCACTGATTGGTCATAACTAATAACCAATTTGATGGAAGAATGTCGAATATGTTTATTTTTCATTGACTCTTCTCCCTTCATCTTTCCTCCCTTTACCTTCTATCTTTATCTCTTCCCCTCCTCCTCCCGTCTCCTCCCCTCTCAGCCTGGCGTTGCACCCGGAGCGCTCCCTGGTGGCGACGGGTCAGGTGGGGAAGGATCCCTATGTGTGTGTGTGGGACTCCTTCACCGTCCAGACCGTCTCTCTGCTCCGCGACGGACACACACACGGCATCGCCTGCCTCGCATTCAGCGCTGACGGACAGGTGACACACACGTCTCATGTTTGAAATCACACACACACACGCGCACAGTGAACATGATTAATGATGCATAATCTGATTCACCAAGCAGACCTCTGTGGCTGTGTGTGTCCAACAGATGGTTTTAGTCATTAAAGGACACTCGTGCATCAACCTAAAGGTCATAGAAGAATAGTGCTACACACACACACACACACACACACACACACACAGTGAAAGCAGCAGGACAAAAGAGGGTGAGGAAAGGAGAGCAGGAGTGATGGGAAAGGACAAAGTACGATCATTATTAATGACTTTAGTTCAGTAACTTGAACAATTGTTGGCTGAACAAGAGCGAGACGCAACATACATGACGTACACAAACTAGGCACAACACTGACACTGTGGAAAACCCAAATACATGTCTCTCAACTCTGTTTTGTTTTATAAAGCTGACTTTTTCCAAAATTGAAAAAAGAGGTATAAATGTGGAATAAAGACTCTACACATGCAACTGATCCTGAAATGTAACGGCGTGTTATGTGGGACGTTAGACAAGCTGTTGGGGTGTTGAGCAGGTGTTAAAAGTGTTCAGACTGACGTAACTAAACACAGCCCACTCATTCCTTTCCAATGAGATGGCGTAGGTCCCAACATTCAAGTTCAGGCAAACAGCACGGTGTCATTTCGCCAGAAACTTTGAATGTGGCTCCACTGTAACCATGGTAACACATACTGGTAGATAACTTTGCAGCACTTCTACTGTTAACCTCCTAACTGTGGAGACCAAGGACGAAACATTTGTTGACGTGATAACTTGTCAGAGATGTGAAGTCCTGTTTCTGCAGTTATTTGATATCTGATGAACCTTTAAACTCAAGAGTCTGTGACTCTAACTGGACGTCCTGGATCATATTTTATCATCTCACCAGTGTCTGAAGCAGCACACGTACTTGAATCTTGTATTTTATTTATTTTTTTTAAATATTTTGTTTGTGCTGCTTTTGCCCTGAGCGCTCAGTTAGGGTATTAAGGTGTTCTGTAGAGTGTTAGGATGTGCATTAACATAACGTTTCAAGGGTTAGACAAGTGGTTAGGGTGTATAAGAAAATTGTTTTGGTGTTTGGAGGCACATCAAACAATGTATTTTAAGTACAGTGTTAGCAGGTCAAGAGCGATAAGCCCCAAACACACCCATCCTACATCAAAGAACTAGTGGTGATGAAGGCAGACTGTTGTGTTGCCTCACATGGCCTGCATCTCAGCAAAAAGTTGTACTTGAACACACCATAAAGACTATAGCCGATGGCCAACCAGCATGTACGTTCTGCTCCTGCACGAGAGGAGATAACTCCACACCAGCACGCGGCAGTAGTCTATATTCGTCATTAAAAAAAGTTGTAAATCTATGAGAATAAAGTTGTAGATCTACGAGAATAAAGTCAAAATATTATGAGATTAAACTCGTAACTTAAGGAGAAATAATGTAATAGATTAGGACCAGAAAGTCGGGTAACATGTTATGAAAAGTGACAAAGTCTGTACAAACAGTGTTGGGGGTGACAGTAATATATGTTTTAGTAGTAGCAAAGTAATATAATGCATTACCAACCAGCTTTAAGTGAATTTATTACATTTACAATGTCACGTAATGCGTTATCACCCAAAATAAACTGTTTATTGCTTTCATTGTTCATTTTTTGTTGTTTCTACTAAAGAGCTCTATGGTTAAAAAAAACCCCAACTTATCTCATATTACAAATTTGTTTTGATTTCATTCCCTCTTGACTTTAGTCGTTTGTTTACTTTCCTCACTTCTGCTCCTCTTCTCGTGCACTGTGCTGAACTGCCAATCAGAGGGATTTCCCTCAATGCCATTTCCGCCAGGCACTGTTAGCTCTGACCTTGGTTCAATAGGCTGAATTAGCCAAGAAAAAAAAGTTGACAAGGGCTGATTAATTCCAACAATGCAGACGCACTGGAAAAACTGGGGGGACATCAAGTCCATTTTTATGGCATGCAGTTGTCGCACATTTAAAAACAAATACGACCTCATGCTGTATCAATCACATTTACACACTGACTCTTTGGTCCGTCATTGAAATGTTCAGAACAGGGTCAGTTTTTTCCACATCTATCGGAAGCCTTTAGAGAGCTGTTTGACCAAGAAGTAAGAAAATGTGGCATCTGCAACAAGAAAGAAACAGGGCACACAGTATCACCTTGTTTCTCAGATAGCCTACTTCAACATGTCAGATAGTAACATTCAGGTGGATAATGCTGTGGAGGAGGTTGTGGACAGCACACAGACAGAGAAAGTCAAAGTGTGGAGACAGAGAGGGAGGACAGCTTGGCCCCTTCATGTAGCTGTGGCGCCAATGGAAGACAAGGCCAGCAAGTAGCGACAGCCAAGGAGGTAACTCCGGTGGAGAGAAGCAAGGGAGCCTTGTATTGTGATTTTTCACAATAAATAAAACAAGTAAATGCATCACAGTCAGTGTGAAAGGTTTTAACAAAGGAAACGAGCAATACAGACTTGTGCAAAGGCCTGGTATGAGTCGAGTGTTAAAGGGTGTCGGAGCATTAAGTAGAATGTGAAGTTGTTGGACTGGGTGTTGGGATGTTAGGAAAAGTTTTAGGGTATTTGGTGGGGTATTAGGGTGTTAATAGGCATGATAAGATGTTAAGAGTATGAGAGAGTTTTAAGCACATAGCCTACTGTATGTATAGCGGCATGCATAAGTTTGGGCACCCCTGGTCAAAATGTCTTTACTGTGAATAGCTAAGTAAATCGAAGATGAACTGATATCCAAAAGCCATGAAGTCAAAGATGACATTTTTTTTTAACATTTTGAGCAGGATCAGTGTATTATTTTAGGTTTGTACAATTGAAGAGTGGAAAAAATGAAAGGAGCAACATGCAAAAGTTTGGGCACCCAAGGCATTTGAGCTCTCAGACAACTTTTACAAGGTCTCAGACCTTGATGAGCCTGTTAGGACTCTGGCTTGTTCACAGTCATCTTTAGGAAAGGCCAGGTGACGCAAATTCCAAAGCTTTACAAATATTCTGACTCCTGAAAGCTTGTCCCAAGCAGCCATGGGCTCCTCTAAACAGCTGCCTAGCACTCTGAAAACTAAAATAACTGATGCCCACAAAGCAGGAGAAGACTATAAGAAGATAGTAAAGTGTTTTCAGGGTTTCCTCAGTTTGTAATGTCATTAAGAAATTACATTTAACAGGAACTGTGGAGGTCAAGTTAAAGTGTGCAAGAAAATTTTCTGAGAGAGCTGCTTATAGGATTTCTAGAAAGGCAAATCAAAACCCATGTTTGACTGCAAAAGACCTGCAGGAAGATATCACAGATTCTGGAGAGGTGGTGCACTGTTCTACTGTGCAGTGACACCTGTACAGATATGATGTTCATGAAAGAGTCATCCGAAAACAATCTTACCTGTGTCCTCACCACAAAATTCAGTGTCAGAAGTTTGCAAAGGGACATCTGAACAAGCCTGATGCTTTTTGGAAACAAGTCCTGTGGGGTGATGAAGTTAAAACAGAACTTTTTGGGTGTGTTTGGAGAAAAAAGGGTGCAGAATTTCATAAAAAGAACACCTAAACCCTCAAGAGGTGCAAGCTGAAGGTTTTGCCGAGGCCCTCACAGTCCCTCGACCTACAGTAAACATCATTAAAAATCTGTGGATAGACCTCAAAGAGCAGTGCATGAAGACAGCCCAAGAATCTCACAGAGCTAGAAGCCTTTTGCAGGAAGAATGGGTGAAAATCCCCCAAACAAGAACTGAAAGACTCTTAGCTGGTTAGAAAACGTGTTTAGAGACTGTGTGACTCGCCAAGGGGATGCTACACAGAACTGACTGTGCAGGGTGCCCAAACTTTTGCTTCAGGCCCTTTTCATGCTTCATCTTTAACTTCATGCCTTTTGGAAATCAGTTCATCTTCTACTTACTTAACTACTCACATTAAACGAAATTTTGACCAGGGGTGCCCAAACCTTTGCATGCCGCTGTATGTTAACAAGTTAAGGGTACAAAACAGGTTGCAAGGGCATTAAGTAGGACATTACATCATTAGGCTGGGTGTTTAGAGTAATAGATGGGGGTAAAGAGACATGTTGAGGTATTCAGCAGATTGTTTTGGTATTAAGGGTGTTAACTTGAGCTCTTTTATTGATAGAAGAAGTAGCATTTTTGAATGTTGTAGCTCATAAAACAACAAAATACAAGAGCTTATCTTCTGATTTCTGCAAAGTAACCAGTAACTCCAGTTATTAGATGAATGTAGCAGAGTTAAAAGTACAACACTTTGCTGTAATGTAGGAAAATATGCCTAACTAATCAGTAATTCTATTTGTATTAAAGCCCTTAGGTAAATCTACTTGCATTATCTCTGGTGTGTTCACATTCAAAGTGTTTGGTTCTTAAAACGCAGCAGATTTGATTCCATCGTCATCGCCCTGTGCAGCCTGTGCAGTCGACCTTGTTAAAATTGAGCATGTTCAAATATTTCCATCACACACTCACCTGCAGAGAAATCTAGTTGATTTACATTGTGTGCGGCTCCATCATCATTTCCTCCCACTGACTCTCCACTGTGACTCAGTTCATCTGGTGTTAACGTCATCAAACAAACATTCTTTGAGTCATGAGCGAGTTTGTTGGCGGCGAGATACCTGACAGCAGGGCGACAGATTCAGGAGAGTTGGGTTGTTTTCAGACAGGTGTTCAATCAGTTTGCAGGTTTGCCTCCATCTCCCTAGTTTCTCCCACATGTCAGTCAACCTGCGAGAATGAAACACAGCTCAGGGTGTTGTCAGAGAGCGGTGTATGAAATCAGTCGTCTCTGGCTGTGAGTGGGCGGCACTCTGAGTAAATGAACAGAGTATCTCAGTGCTTCAGTCTCACACGTACAGACACAAAGTAGTAGTCAGTCTCTGGCTGTCATGAAGCTGGAGCTTTGTAGGTGAGCTGCGTGCATAATTTACATCCTCTGCTCTGACTGGACAGTTGTGTTCTGACGTATCCCAGCGGCCACAGGAGGCAGCTGTTCATTTCCTGTTGCCCAGTTTGTTCCTCGAGATTACTGTTTGTTGAATGTATTGTTGAAACAGTTTTAATAAAACAATGAAGCAGGCGAGACTGTCCTGCACTGTGGTCCTGTATCTGCGCCTTAAAGGTCCAGTGTGAAGGATTTAGGGGGATATATTGTCAGAAATGGGATGTATTATCACCTGGAAAAAAGATTTGCTGTATGAAACTGCTTTATTTAGTGTTAAAACAGCCTGTTCCATCTGTGTTTAGAGGGAGAAACCTCTGTCTGTGCTGATAATTTGGCTTCTGGTAAAATGTCCCAAACATCATAAATAAGGGGAGCACACATTAAGTTATCAGAGAAGCACCGGGCGGGCGGCCTGTCTGCAAAGTGCGTAGAAGCATAGCATAGAAGAAACACTGATTTGTAAAGTGGAAGTGCTGTATTTAGGGTTTTTATTGGTTTTAATCACCTGGTCTGTTTGTTTTGGAGAGGAAGAGACCTCTGCGGATACTTCTGCCCTTGGTAAAAACCTCTCGAACGATGAACACTCAAGGAATTCTAACCAGGAGACGTTTCAGCTGGTTGCAGTCAGTAATCCTCACTGCCAGACGCTACTAAGCCTTCCTAAATTTTACACACTGTTCCTTCAGGCCCAGATACCGCAGAAAGCATTTTAGCAGCTGGAGGCAGCTTTTTGTAATTGTTTTGAATGAGAATGAAGCTTTCTGCTTGTGTTTCTGTGCCTGGTGTTTTTGCTGGAGCGTGTGTCGCATGTTGGACCACATTCTTTTTGTCACCTCAGTAAACCTCAAATCATCTCTCCCTATTTATACTGGTACAGTGTTTTTGTAGAGAGTGTGGAGTCCTCCGGCCTTTCACCTCATGATATCATTCTTAGTAATTCTGCTTCCGTGTAAGTTGCTCCGTCAGCTAAATGCCTGGACTGTAAATCTTATCTGGCAAAGCCCGGTGTTCGTTCTGTTCCAAATCTCCCGCAGATATTCACATCCAAACAATACAAACAAGGCTGGAGCAGCTGAAGTCATTATGGCTGGAATAAAGGATGAAGTCACATGATGTTATTACAGAGAAACAAGCACCGAGGAGGATGGATGAGCCAACAAAACATCAGACTCTAACATGAGACGCTGCTGTTCGCTATCCAACAAAAATAAGCTTTAACAAAATGACCTTTACATGAGTTTTTGAAGAGTAGTCACACTCCAGAAATTAAGAGTAAAAACATTTAAACCTACTGTGAAAACACTCCAAACATTCACCAGTAAATTGAATTTGAATTTATTTTGCTGAGGCAGAAAATATTTGAAAACCAGGCTTTTAGATTTGGCAGTAAACTGCATGGAGTTTAGTTTTCCTTGGCTGTGCTTCTGAGGGCGTATTCCCCTCTGCCCAACTGTTAAAAATGAATGAAATGAAATCAGAGTTGTGAAGTGACTCTGTAAATGATCCGAGCTGTTGTGTCGGCAGTTTTTGCTTCTGGACGGAACTTAGCCACTGTGAGTAAATCAGGGTAAACACAGAATCAATAAAATAATCATAAATCCAACTGAATAATAAATCAAGCTCTCAGGCTTTTTGGTGCAGCTTATTTATTATTAAGTCAGACACAGAGTCTGAAAGACTTTATATTCTGCTTTCAGCTGCTCCGCTGCCCCTCACAAACATCTAATGAGCTTCAGCTGTAAGAGAACTGATTTGGTCCAGAGCACCTTTTCATGATGATTTAACTATCAGCATGTTAAAGAAAAGAAATGTGCTCCAACTAATGAGCTTTAACCAAAAGTGAGTGAGTTTTGAGGAGTTTGATCTTATTCTGGGATTCATTATGAAGTCAGAAAGTTTTGTTAGATTGTGTTCTGTATTTCCAACACATTCTCACTCCGACCGCCTCACATATCCACGTTTGGTCATAGACTTTCCACGTCCACATACGATGTGCAAGGTACCCTGGGTGCATTGGTTGCTGACGTTCTGGGACGCTGTATCAAGTTCTGCCTGTTACATGTTTTGTTTTCTTTCAAGATACACTTCTGTTTTCACAGGAAATTTAATGTTTACATACAGTCTCTTTCAAAATAAAGGCACTACGTCGGTACAACAATGTGAACTGACAACAACAAAAACACATAATTAGTTTTAGGATAAAAGAACAAGGTTTGGCTTTAGAATCTCACGGGATAGGAACAACACTCTCTCGGGTTTGTTTATTTGTTTATTTTATTTGGATCCCCATTAGCAGCTGCACAGCAGCCGCTAATCTATCTGGGGTCCGCACATAAAATCACAAAGAATGAAAGACGAAACAAAACAAAACAAAACAAAAATAAACAAAGTGAAAGTCGGTGTTTGTTGGACCCATCCACCGCCACTCCCACCTGCCCCAGTCGGACTTTCGCTGCCTTAGCTTTCATTCTTGTCCCGCCCTGTTTCCCCCTGACGCCGCTGGGCACTGTTAGATATACACAAGGATGTCATATGCGGTAAAGCCCTCGGAGGCAAATTGTGATTTGTGATATTGGGCTTTATAGATAAAACTGAATTGAAAATTGAATTGAACTGTAGTTGACATAGTGTTGTAGGACTCCAGATCAAACGTGGTCTCAAGATAACTTTTTGAAGGTCTCATTTTGGACTTGACCACTTTTTTCCTGGTCTTGTTTTGGTCACAGACAAAGAGGACTTGAGACCACAACTGCGGAGACATCACTTAACTGCCTGGGTAAAAAAGGAGCGTCGAATAAAGATGGTTAAATTGACTTCAGCTCCTTTGTATTTATAATTGTTTGCTCACAGAGAACAAAGCAGAGTTGCCACACATAAACTCAGCCTCTGTAATGCTTTTGGATTATTTTACAGTGTGGCAATAATAGAGGTGAATGAAGCGGAATTTTGATTTGTTTTCTGTCTGTGTTTAAATGGCAATGTAGATCTTTCAGATCAATTTAAGGAGTGACTCATTCAGTGTGGGATTCTCACTGGTCTAGTCTTTGTCTCAACCCTTCAAAGTCTTGGTCTCGGTCTTGATGCTCTCTTGTCTTGGTCATGACTTGGTCTTGGTGTAGATAGATAGATCTTTTCTGATGGAGAAACCTGCTATAAAATGTTATCAAATGGGGGTCTGTGACCTAACATGTATCAGTTTAGAGGCTCTTGATACAATAAAGGTTGAGAACCAGTGTTCTGTAGTGTAATATATATTCGCACATAGCAACAAAAGGATGGTTAATGTTTTTATGGTTCTGTTTAAGCAGCTCAAATCACCTGGTGAAGGTCCAGGAATGTTTTATATATATCAAATAAATATTTAGTATTAAAAAAGTCGATGCAATGTGACTCATTTTCTGTCTCTGTCTTTCTCTCCTGTGTAGCGGTTGGTCTCAGTTGGCCTGGATGCCAAGAACACAGTGTGTATCTGGGAGTGGAAGAGAGGGAAGATCCTGGCTACAGCCACCGGACACTCTGACAGGGTGTGTGTGTGTGTGTGTGTGTGTGTGTGTAACATAGACTGTATATGTGTGCTCATACTGTATCTCCTCTGTTCTCCAGATTTTCGACGTCAGCTGGGATCCGTTTCAACAGAACCGTCTGGTGAGCTGTGGAGTCAAACACATCAAGGTAACACACAATACACACACAAATGAATACGTACTGTTGGCTGGAGCCCTTCTGTGTGGAGTTTGCATGTTCTCCCCGTGTCAGCGTGGGTGTTCCCTGGATTCTCCGGCTTCCTCCCACAGTCCAAAGACATGCAGGTTGGGTTAATTGGTGGTGCTAAATTCCCTGTAGGTGTGAATGTGAGCGTCTGTCTGTCTCTATGTGTCAGCCCTGTGATTGTCTGGCAACCTGTATCCTGCCACTCGCCCAAAATGTCAGCTGGGACCGGCTCCAAATGGATGGATAGATGGATGAATCTCTCCTGGTTGAATCGTCAGTAGCCTACTAATGCTGAAAACAAAATAATCTGGTTGTTTGATAAAGGTCGAAAGGTTCAAGATGCTCGTGGACAATGACTGGCCTTCTCTTCATAGATACTGCTGCAGGGGATCATGGGTACTGTAGTGTTTAGAGCCGTCCACCAAAGTGACAGAATTAAGACAAAAAGATTTTCAGAATTGAAGTTGAAATAGTTGAAAAGGTCCACGTCCTCTCTTGTTCCAGAGCTTTCAGATGCATCACATGGTCTTCATCAGAAGCTAGTGTTTGCCTGGTTGTCATGGAATCAGAAAAGGTGTTCAAACTATAATTATTTTGAGCATTTCTTAGGACTTTATGTACACGTCAGCTTAAAATTTGAGCTTGGCATTTCAGTCATGGGACTGGGAAAAGGCAGCTGGTGACAAACACAGTGTGGTTAAAAGTCTCCTCTGTCTTTAACAGATAGATGAAGCCAGCAATGTCTCATATCCATGTCTGTAAAGGTCTCATATGTCCCCTATGTCTCTCCGTAGTTCTGGTCTCTGTGTGGTAACGCTCTCACTCCAAAGAGGGGGATTTTTGGGAAGACGGGCGACCTGCAGACCATCCTTTGTGTTGCATCGGCCAAAGATGACATCACATACTCCGGGGCGCTAAACGGGGACATTTACGTCTGGAAGCTTCTCAACCTGATACGAACAGTTCAGGCTGCACACGGGGTGAGAAACCTTTGATGTCCATTTAAAGTTCTCAGCTACAGCAAAGGAATACTCCAACCATAAAATGAGATGTTTGTATATCAGTTAGTCATGTCGTGTTACCTTGAAATTGTGAAGAAAACATTTAACAATACAAAAATATAAACCATCCCAAAACGTACTAATCTTACAAGATTCATTCCTTTCTAAATGAATTCATGGCTCCTACACACATATATGGAAATTTGCATGTGTGTGTGTGTGTGTGCACAGGCTGGTATCTTCAGCATGTACTCCTGTGAGGAGGGTTTTGCCACAGGAGGCAGAGACGGCTGCATCCGACTGTGGGATGCCGACTTCAAACCCATCACCAAGATCGACCTGCGAGAGGCTGAGCAGGGATACAAAGGTACACAACAACACGACTACACACCAAAATACATTCAAAAATGAAATCTATACAGTTAAGACAAACTAATGTACAGTCCATATATCAGCATGGCTTTAGGTGACTCTTGGGAGACTGCTATGATGTGCTTGACCAGGGTCATGTGACCAAGGGGGGTGGGGGGTAGCCAAGCCAGCAGGGTTTTAGTTAAGTTAAAGGAACAGTGGCTGAATCCAAACATCCACCCTCTGGACTGGAGACAGAAGCTGCTGATAGACAGCCCTCAAGACTGTCTTATATGTTACCATGGAAACGTTCGAATGACAATTACAGTCATTGTAACTGCTGTCATATTTTGTGTGCTCATCTGTCCCTGCAGATAACAAGATATAAATCCTATGTACAGGGTTGTTCTGTGAGTGAACAAAAAATAATTTCTGTATAACATACATACTGCAGACATACAGATACAGAGATGTTTGTAAATAAGGACCGGGTTATGACTGAATAAATTGGGCAGGCCTATAAGTTACAGTAGAAGATCTTTAGTTATTTTTTGGCCACTTTTCCAGCCTTTACATTTGGCATTACACTGTGCAACCCATAGGGCAGGCTGCAATAATACGATGCATTTTGATTTCCCTCTATAGCCTATTTCTACATATTTCTGTATCATGATGTTGCTGAATATTATTCCTTACCTACATGATTCAAGTGTTGTTTTAATAGGCTACAGAAACTGTTTTATATATACAGAAGTTTTGTTTTTTTAGTCAGCCCTGATAAAGGTTTTTTTTGGGGGAGTTTTTCCTTATCCGCTGTGAGGGTCCAAAGGACAGAAGGATGTTGTATGCTGTAAAGCCCTGTGAGGCAAACTGTGATTTGTGATATTGGGCTTTATAAATAAAATTGATTGATTGAAATTGAGCTATTGAAAAAGAAACTGCCACGTCACGTCCATATTGCAATGACTTGTAGGCAATTAAATCAGTGGAGTCTGCTGAAGTCTGCACCCCAGACGGACTCTCTTGAAGTCTGCAGGGAGTCTGCTTGAGGCCCCTTGTGGACTGGTTGAAATGTGAATTTGGGCCGCCCTCAACACTCCCAGACTTCGCGGTAAAGTGTCCGCAAAGTCTGCGAGTCTGCAAGTGCGGTGAAGCGTGGACATTTGGACTGAGCCAGTGTGTAAGACTGAGATGTAGTGGTGTCTATTGGTGAGGACTGCAGGTTCCAACCAGCTGAAACTTCTCACACCTTCAGTGTTCATTGTTCAAGAGTTTTAACTGGGAGCTGCATTATCCGCAGAGGTCTCACACCAGTAAAAACACTGCTTTAAGTAGTTTCACATTACAAATCAGTGTTTTTCAACACTGTTTGGCATGTTGCAGATAGGCCACAAGCCCAGATCCTGCTAATATGTGCTCTACTTTTTTCTGTGATAATTTAAGATCCAGATATTCAGGAGGTTTTTGGAGGGAGTCAAATTATCCACAGAGGTCTCTTCCTCTCCAAAACTGATAAAAACCCTGAATAAAGGAGTGTATTTGTGATTATGCTCATCGCAGATGGGCTTCTAACTACAGTGGCCATTGCGCAAAAACGTGAATGACCCTATCTAGAGTCAGTGTTTGGTCTGTCTGTTCTGGGCTACTGTAGAAACATGGCAGTGCAACATGTTGATCTCCGTACATGAGGCCCCACTTCCTATATAGATATAAACAGCTAATTCTAAGGGAATGAAAACACAGTGACTCTTATTTTCAAGTAATTATACACTAGGCAAGGCAAATGTATTCATATAGAACATTTCAGAACCAAAGTGCTGTACAGGTTAGTCAATCAAAGTTCATTGTAGCCCAATCCCAAAGCATGCCGCTAAGGGATGAGTAATTTCCGTTCAATTTCAATATCAATTTGATCTATAAAGTCTCACATTACAAATCACAAATCGCCTCAGAGGGCTTTACAACATACAGTATCCTGGGACCCTCACAGCAGATAAGGAAAAACTCCCCCCAAAGAGACAGAAAACTTACTTTTTAGATTTTATTCCATTTCTGCCAATATTTCCCTGAAATTCTGCACACTGGACCTGAAAATATCACTCTATCTCTTTTTCTAAAGGCAAACTCTGCACGTCATCCTCTTTACAAGACAGGAATAAAGTGTCGAGAAAGGGTCACTTTGAAATCAAAGACTCTTTTGTCAGTTGAAGGTTGTGACGCTTCAGTCTCCCTTTGATAAGCTGCAGAGCAGGTGGGAGCTTAAAACCCTCACCTCAACTTCAGTCCCTCTCTTTTCTCTCTTAAGATATCTGTTGTGACGTTTAATTGTCATCTTCTGTCTTTAGTTGGAGACAGGAACAACCTGGTTTTCTGTCTTTGAGGAGAAGTTTTCAGGAGAGCAGGGGTGGGCGTAAAAGTTTGTCTTCAACAGGAGAAGGGGCCTGACCTGATTTTGGGAAAAGCCAGAGGGGGGTGAATATTTGAACCCATCTCCTCCTTTTCCATTGTCGTTCTTTGGCAAAAAGATAGAGATGTTATTCCTTTAGGAAAAGCTGCGGGGGTGAACCATTAAGCCCCTGGCCTTCTTCTTACATCTCCTCTCTGAAGATTTCTGGGGAGAACCTTAGAAAAGAAAAGAGAGGAGCGAAGGAGGTAAAGGTGCTGTCATCTCTGTTCCCAGTCAGAGCTGGAGGTGACCTCGTTCTGGAGAAGTTGTAGAAGGTGGAAGTTTGACTTCTTCACCTCTCGCAGGGCTTTAGAGAAAGTTACTCTCAAGTAGCAGACGGCTTCCTCTACAATGAGGGTTAAGGACAGGGCAGGTTCTCAGTCTTTTTCCTTTCTAAAAGTGAGAATGTTAAAATGTATGAGACAGGTGGAGTGTCTTATTATCAGACATGTTAGAGGCATTGTCTGCCAGTCTGTCCGTTCACCACTTTGGTTCTGAAACTTGACTACTAGATGGAATACCATGGCATTTTGTACAGACATTCATTATTCCCAGAGGATGAATCCTACTGATTTTGGTGACTTTTTTTTTTGCTAGTGCCACCATGAGGTCAACATATGTTTATCTCAACTACCTATTGGACTGTTGGATAAGTTGTGATGAAATGTGTTTCAGACATCCATGTTCCCCTCAGGATGAGTTATAATGACTTTGGTGATCCTCTGACATTGCCTCTAGCACTATCATTGTGGAGATGGGGCTTAAGATTTTGAAGTACAACCCAACAAATCTGCTAGCATGTTTGCAGACTCTAAAGACGTTTTCAGACCCAGCAGTTCTTGGCACTCCTTGAAACCCCTTTTCCACCAAAGTAGCTCTTGTTCTTGTGTCCGTTCCATTTGGATTCTTGGAACCTTGGTGCTATTCAGCAAACCAGCCCACTTTTCCACTAGTTTTAGCAGAACCATAGTAATCAGGGATGTTTCATTAACGGAGGGCGTCACACGATGCACAACAGAAGTAAACAGAAGTAGCAAAGTGGCAGATCGCTTTGATTACCTGCAAGCTTTTGTTCTCCTTTTACAAAATATCTGTTTTTATAAAAAAACAAGGCACGGATCAACTTTTTTTCCTTGACTATTTCTCACTTGATTTCTCCATTTTTGCCTTCTCCATCCTCTCTTTTCAACCTGTAGAATATGACACAACCACTTTTGTTTTTTGTGGTTTGCACTTCAGGTCAAAGAAAACCTGTTTTTTGGTTCCAGCTGAGAACCTACTTTCCACACAAGGGGGCTCCCACTAGCTCACCTAGTAGAGCGGGCACCCCATGTACAAAGGTTAGGTCCTTGCCGCAGTAACCATGGGCTTGATTCCAACCCTGGCCCTTTGCTGCATATCATCTCCCTCTCTCTCTGCCCATTTCCTGCCAGACTTTCTTATTTCATAAAGGCAAAAATGGTGTTTTGGTGCATTGGTTGTGTTTGACTTATCACTGTACACATAGATCACTCAAAGTTCTTCCTGTGCTGGGAGAGTGCCTACTTTGAAATACAGGAGCTTAAAAAAGTCCCCCAAAATGGCGTTCTAAGACCTTCTTCCTAGGTCCTTGCAGTATAGATGTATTAAAAAGGGAGTTCTTAGAGCTATAAAAACGTTCCTTCGATCTGTAAAAGTCTTGTGTCTTGCGTACACCTCCTCTCTTAACATTTCTGACATGTAAGAAAATGATATCAGACTCAGTGTGGATAAGGTTATGGCTGAGTTATGCTCCAAAGAAGTGGTTAGAAAATCGATAGAGACAATACTTGAATAAGAGTGGAAATAAAAGCCGTCACAGAGAGGTGAGAGACACAATATTTTCAAACAGTCTCTCCTGAAGGACATTCATATTGTTGCTGTGTTGTTCACATGGGAGATGGCAGAAATAGTTGTGTAAAGAATATTAACACAGACAACAAAGTTTCCTGAATATGAACTGTGATAATTTACATAAACACATTTTGGTGGAAGATTTTTGTTGTTACAGCCCAAAGGAATGAGGCAGTGCAAAAAATCATTTTCCACTAAAGTCTGAATTTTGAATGAAGGCCAACAAGATGACTCCGTTCCTACTCAACTGACAGATGTTTCTCCTGAAACAACTCAACTGCTAGAAAAAAATGTTGGCTTATTACATTCCTGCAAACCAAAGATACGTTACATTTGCATATTATTATGCAGCGAATACACTGAAACTTCACATTAAACAATGCTGCGGTTAAATGTGTTTAGGTTTGAGCACAAAAACCACTTGGTTATGGTTAGTATAAGATCATGTTTTGCCTTAAAATACTCGTTTTTTTGTGATGCTATCTCGGCTGGAAAAATAGTGACAGGTTTCTAAAAAACACTGGAGTTCAGTCAGGAACACTTTAGTCAAGGAAAACTTTTTTTTCTAAAGATATTTTTTGGGCATTTTTTTGCCTTTAATGGACAGGACAGTTAAGTGTGAAAGGGGGAGAGAGAGAGAGGGGGCCACAGGTTGGACTTGAACCCGGGACAGCCTTGTACATGGGGCGCCTGCTCTACCACTAAGCCACCGACGCCCCAAGTCAAGGAAAACTTTATTTCCATTTGTAGTGTTATATTTGGCGGTATGGCTCTGTTCTGGGGCCCCTCCGCCTTTCCTCAGGCCCAAGCAAAAAGCCTCTTCCATGCGCCTACATGGAAAGGCGGAGAGAGCACGCCTCTCTGCCCTTCCACATGCAGACAAGGAAAGCCTGAGGCAGAGAGCAAACCTCCCTTCCCTTCCATGCACCTACATGGAAAGCCTAAGGCAGGTGGAGCAGCAGCAAAGACCCCCAGGGACAGAACAGAGCAGCAACAATGACAAACAGAAATTACACTGATAAGTCAGACACAGCATGAAAAGGAGGAGCTGGGGTGGAGGAGGGTTGTGAAGCTGCTTGCAGAGGAAGCAGCAACAGTAGGCAGACCAGAGCAGTTTAAATAGGGCGCCCTGAATGAGATTCACATATTGGTTGCATAGAAAGGAATCATGTGATCTATCAGCTGACTCCCTTCCATCAATCAGCTGCTCCATCAGTTGATTGGGCTGTTTGAGATCAGCTGATGTAGCTGGGATATGAGCTGAGCTTGACATCGTGTCCTGCCTGAACTAACACTATGCTCAATTTTTGGTGCTAAAGAGCTGCTGGAAACAGCAATGACTTATTAAAACACAACCAGTTTTGTTGGTACAAACAGTACCAACTGTGGTCTGGAGCTAGACGAGCGTGTCACTGAGGTGACACTCCCTCCATCATCCTCTCCTTGTCCCCATGATAAAGTTAGCTCATATGCTATGTCACTTTAAACGTTGAAATGATATGTTTGAAACATGCAAATGTAACATATTTGGGGTTTGCAGAAACGCACTGTGCTGACATTTTCTTCTAGCGACAGTGCTGCCTGCAAACTAATCAATCAACATGAGAGTAAACATCAAACACTTAAGTGTGGAGTGTGATAAACATGACTGCTTAAGTGTTGTCTCTCAGGAGCAAAGTGTGAGGAGGAAGAGAAAATGTCAAAATGAAATGAGAGCAAAACATGATAATTCTTTTATCACTTTTTTCCTCCCTCTGGGCGGTGACGTTTTCCTCCCTGCTGCCTTCTGGCTGCTGTTAACACTTCTGAGACGAAACAGAAATCCTTCCTGCGGTGCTCTTACAGTGCAAGTCTCCAATTTGCTTCATAAACTCGCTTGGTATCAGGATCCTTTGGCTCGTGAACCGCCAAGGAGGAGATTCTAACAAAGTTACAGGACGCCTCACATGCTGATTCAAGCCGTCAGCGACAGCAGGCGCTCTAATTGGCGGGCGCAGTGCTGCTGAACGGCTCTGCAAATTCAATTTTAGATTCTGGGGAGCAGGAGTTTGACCGAGAGGGTGGAAGATACTGAGAAAGAAAAAGTGTGTGTGTCACTTCCTCTTACATTTCCAAAAGTTAAAATATTTCATCTAGTGTGTGACTTCTAAATTCTCTGGTAGATGATAATAAACATGTAATATTTTCCTTTTAAATAAATGTATTGAAGTAAAGAGTACAATGTTTCCCTTTGAGATGCAGTGATGACATTTACAAAATATGATGTTACTCCAACAAGTCAATAAACCAAGATGTTGTAAACGATACCAATTCAAGCCAGGTTAGCCATTGTTAACTACCATTTGACAAGATCCATTGATAAGAATGCATTACGCTGTATTTTTTCGCATACAAACACCATAGCAACATGTCCACAGATACAAGTTAGACAGTATTATGTGTATAGCTGTTATTGTGAGACACAAGTGAGACAGAAGTGCTAATACACCGTTTATTACTACAGCTTTCAACCTGTTGATGCACAGAGCAGCTGTCTTTAATCTTGAGGTTGTGGTTTGTAAGATTTTTTTTGACTTTCTGAGTCAGAAATCTGATTTTAGGGGGCGTTCAACTGGGAACTTGTAAATTCCGACTTTCTGTCTTCAGGGGGAATGCACCATATGACACCAAGACCTCAAAGAACATCACAGAAAAATCCATGCTGTGACTTGGTACTGAAACCTTGAGATTTCTGTAAAAACTGCATTTTTTGGATGGCTAGCACTTATGTTCTTGAAACTGCTGAGAAACCCCCGTTATTGTCAATATACCTATAAAAGCCAAACATCCTTTGAATACCTCAAGTGTCTAGTTTGGTGTTTTTAAGTTTCACAGGGCTGTGATTATCCAAGAAGTCACAATAGGTCATTTTATACAGTGATGCACATTTCCAAAAGGTCTCTCTCAATTATGGCTATGATGGGGACTAATATCATCATACATAATTAAAGCTGGGCTCATTAAATCCACAAGAGTCTCAATTTTCACTCACCAAAATATAACCTAACTTTGGAGCATTATTTTACCCCCTGCTTGAGAAGCTAGCGTGACATGATTGGTACTAATGGATACCCTCAGTCTTCTAGTTTCATGTGATACCAGTATCAGTCTAGTTTAAACTCAGCCTGCTGCAGCCTCTTACAGACAGTAATGTTGGCCGGGATCAAAAAGGTGTGTTAGGGGCATGCTTACCTCTCTGTTACATCACCTTTACTTTTAACAACACTAACTAAGTGTTTGGGATCTAAGGACACGTACTGTTGAAGTTTTGAAAGTGTAATTCTTTCCCATTACTGCACGATATATAACTTTAGTTGCTCCACAGTTCATTATACGCCTCACGTGTTCAGTGGGAGACAGGTCTGGACTGCAGGCAGGCAAGCCTAGTACCTACATTCTTTTCATACAAAGCCACACTGTTGTAACACATGCAGAATGAGTCTCATTGTCTTGCTGGATTAAGCAGGGATGTCTCTGAAAAAGATGTCGTCTGGATGGCAGCATATGTTGCTTTAAAACCTGTCTGTGAGCCTTAACTTCCCCATACCATCACAGATGTTGGCTTTGAACTTTAATCTGGTAACAATCTGGATGGTCCTTTTCCTCTTTAGCCCCAAAGACACGTCGACCATGATGGACCGGTCAGACCACAGCACACTTTTCTTCTTTGTGTCAGTCCACCTCAGATGAGTCTGTGGATGTTGTTGACGGCTACGCCATATGTATGGGTGTTCTCATGGCCTGAATGGAGAAGGACAGATCCATCATGCAGCACTTGGTGTCCAGAGGCAGTCTGGTGACTGTCACTTATCCCCAGGATGTCCAGGTGGTATCTTTTCATCTGACTGAGGACTTGTGCTGTCTTGGTGGTCTCGTACATGGTTCAGACATTCCATGTTCCAAGGCAAATCTTGGATTTTGGACCTGGTAGACCCTCTTACCCTCTTTCTCTTTCCTGCTACCGTTTAGGTGGCTGGGGTCTACTAAGTGCCTGGTGTCAATACTTTTGCTCGTTGTAATTACTGTAACTGTGCGTTCACACCACACGCGATGTCGCTTCGGGCGATGCGTTTCAGGCGATAAGAGCGATGCAATGAAGCCATGACGCGTCCATCGCGTGTATGGCTTGAAGTTGAAAAATTTGAACTTTTCAAGTGACATCGCGTGACGCTGTGCCGCGCCATCCAATCGGCGTTGATATCCAACCATTCATAAAGAAATTATATGCTACTAACCGGAGACAGATGGACAGGCGCTCCGCAGCTGGGATGGAGCGCCTGTAGTTGGTGTCCAGGCGGGAGATCCTCGCACCGATACGGGCCAACAGGTCCTCAAACTGGGCCAGCATCAGCCTGAAGTACCGCTGGAAACGACCATCATTCAGACGCAGCTCTTGCAGGAGGTGATGATATTCACCCAGCTGTGTGCGTTTCTGGAGGATATTGTGAACCCAGACACGGCGGCGTTTGGGTCTCCGATCCAAATCAGATGTCCACAACAGATAAAGAGCAGCTACGGTAGTTAACTCAGCCATGGTTGAAGAGAAAATAGCGGGAGGTGAAGAAAATTGCGGGAGGAGGGTTGCGTCATCGCGATTAAAGCGATGAAGCGATGATCAAAAAGGTGGCATTTGTGATCAAGCGACGCAATACTCGCGTTACAGGCGATGACCTCGCGTCCATCGCGTTTGGTGTGAACGCACGCTAACAGTTTATTTTTTATGGGGCGGCGCTGTCAGCGCTACGCCCCCAAGCCTGGAGGGCCAGTGTGCTGACTTTCGCGTGGCTCCTCTCCTGAGACCAATCTAGTATGGCTGAACATGACCAGGAGCCACAGACCCACCCCCAGCATAGCTTTTAGCATCCTAGAAGCACACAAGGTAACAGCACAGGGAGAAGTCTGGATGCTGTTGATATTTGTCTTTCACTTTGCATGGTAGAGGCTTAACTTGCATTTGTAGATGCAGCGACGAACTGTGTTCACCTACAGTCATTTTACAAAGTGTTCCTGTTCCTCCAGTGTTTTAATGCAGTGCCTTCTGAAGGATTGAAGGTCATGGGCAGTCATTATTGGTTTTGAGATTTCCCTGGATCCTCTGAATCTCTTGGTGATATTATGGACTGTAGATGGTAAAATCACTTCATTCCTTGCAACTGTACGTTGAGAAAAGCTGCTGTTAAGCTGTTGGACTGTTTGCCCGTGCAGTTTTACACAAAGTGGCCTTCCTTGCTTCTGAACAACTGAGCCTTTGGAGGATGCCTCTTCAATACTTATTAATTCTACCATTATTTCAATCAGGAGAGACAGAAGATTGGAGTAAATGTAATATTTAATACAGAATACGTATGTACAGATTAACAGATGATTTGTGCTGATTAAGATTTAACAGAAGTGTTTTGGCACTTGGACACCAGAGGGAGATATTTTCAGATCGAGGGACATCTGAGCAGCAGCAGGATAAATCCCCCCATGGAGTCCAGACACTGATGGTGGTGGCGGCTGATGACTCTGAGGCTGCTGAGGCAAATGAGGCTGATGAATCCCCAAAGACTAGGTGGTGATGGGGAGGTGGAGGGTGCACATGACGGCAGCAAGAAAGACCTACTGCAGTTACATATCAACCAGTATTTTGTTGCCCTTTTTGTGAAGAATTGCAGGCATCAACCTCAGAATGAGTGTATATTTCTTAAAAGAATAATGAAGTTTATGAGTTTGAACATTAAATAACTTGTCTTTGTACTGTATTCATTTTAATATAGGTCAAAACCGATTTATGAACCGTTGCATTCTGTTTATTTATGTATGACACATCATCCTGACTGTTTTGGAACTGGGGTTGTAAAAGATTTAGGAAACTCTCTTTTTGTGTTACTTTCCCTCCACTGCAGCTCAGCAAGAAAACACTGTCTGAGAAACAGATTTATTTTGTACTAAAAAGGCTGTAACGTTTGAAGAGCTGCTCATTAGCTGGAGTTAATGAGAGCTGAGAGGTCGAATCTGAAACGCCTCCTCATCAACAATTATCGATCTCACTCTGGTTTTCTGCCACTGTTTTTTTTTTTTCTTCACTTCCAGCTAGACTTAATCTTCTCTCAACAATCCAGCTCTAGCTTTCCTCTCTTTCTTTATCTCCCACTCTCTTTATTTTTTACCTTCTTCGTTTTTTTCTGGATTTTCTCCTCCTTTTAAATCCTTCACTCACAGTCCCTCCTCCATGTTGTCTCAACATTTCTTTTTCTGTAGCCTTCCTCCACGATCTTTTCCTTCTTTGTCCTTAATCAGTTTCCTCTCTTAGACTCTTTTCTCTTTTCCTCTAGCACACTTTGTTTTTAGATTTACATCCTTTCTCAACCTCCTCATCTCCTGTCTTGAATCTTAAAGTCTGTCGAGGTGTTCGTGGTGTCTGTTCTGTGGTTTCTTCAGATATTATGACCTTTATTTACAGCTGATCTAATCCTCTTCCTCCTCCTCTTCCTCCTCCAGGTCTATCTATTCGTAGCGTCTGCTGGCGAGCCGACCGGATCCTGGCGGGAACGCAGGATAGCGAGATATTTGAGGTGAGAAAAGAGACAAAGGATAGGAAACAAAAACAGCCCCATGCTGTTCCTTCTTGCAGAGATGTTTTCTATTAAGAGTTTTATTTTGGTGAGGTGAACGCTGGCTCCTCATTGGCCCTCACGTAGTTTACCTCACTATAACAGGTTATACCAAGTCAGTGACAGTCACATGAAAAAATGAAGGGTCATTTACTTAAGAAAAGCCCATATGATAGAAAATAACATTTTGTGCTTTTAGGAGTGTAAGTACCTCGAATTTGTATTTAAGTACAGTGCTTCAGTAAAAGTACTTAAAACTGAGCCTGAACTTCATAGTTAACATTTGGAAGTAGCATCATTTAACAACAGTGGTAGAAAATGACGAAGCATCTGTCTGCATGTGTCCAGGTGATGGTGAGGGATCGGGACAAGCCGCTGCTGATCATGCAGGGACACAGCGAGGGCGAACTCTGGGCGCTGGACGTTCACCCCAAAAAACCTCTGGCAGTCACTGGCAGCGACGACCGCTCCGTCAGGTCAGTGCAGGAACACACATACTGGGAGCTGCCCAGTATAACCACAGGCTGTTGCAAGTAGATGCTTCCCGCTCCACTGGGAGGGATCACAGGTGTGACGGTTTCTGCTCGTCTCCAGCATCTGCTCGCTATTTGCAGGAGACTCCTCAGAGACCAATTATATATAAACATAGTCACAGTCGGCTGAACACAGGTGATAAACAGCAGCAGTAAAGACAGAGAGACGTGTCTGGTTTCCTCGTTTTCTTTGACTTAAGTTATAGGGTTTTTTTTCAAATAAATTGCTACAACAGTCAAGTATCAGTTTTAGAAGGACCCAAATGCAGAGCAGCAGGCAGGTGTGAGGGATAACAGAAAGTCCAAATGACAGGAGAACCAAAACTAACTGAAAACCTACCGGGATAATTCGGTGAACTCAGGTAAAAAATCCAAACACAACACAAGACACCAGGCAGGAAACATTGCAGGGAATGACACCAAGAACACGGGGATGAACACAGACTAACTGACAAGGAAGAAAGGGAAATACACGGGTATATATATGAGCAAGTCTTACTCTGAAGTCGTCGAAATCTGGCGCTTGGACAGTGACTTGCAGTGTCAGACACAGACGATTAAAGCCATCCTTTAATGCTGGCATGATTCGTGGTGGGTTGCTGTTATAGTTTGACGGCGCCCAGCGGCGTTAGGGGGAAATGTGGTGGACTGACACGCCACATGTCCGGTCAGATAGGTGCTACTTTTATATATTTCGTGAATATGACCTCTGGGTTGTAAAACACAGTGGACATCAAGACTAAAGTTCAGGTAATAGGAAACGTATGAGTTGTTAAGTTCCTGTAATGGTCTATAAGAAGTGTGTGTCAGACTAAAGGTATGTATATCTGACTGTCACTGTGTCCACAGGTTATGGAGTCTGGTGGATCACGCCCTCATCGCTCGCTGTAATATGGAGGAGGCGGTGCGGAGCGTGGCGTTCAGCGTGGATGGATACCAGCTGGCTCTGGGCATGAAGGACGGATCCTTCACTGTGCTGAGAGTCAGGTAGTACACACACACTCACACACACACACATACAAACATGGACTGAATTACAACCTAACACTGCTTTATTGTAATGTGTCTCAGAGACATGACGGAGGTCGTTCACATCAAAGACAGGAAGGAGGTGATCCATGAAATGAAGTTCTCTCCAGATGGAGCATACCTCGCTGTCGGCTCCAACGACGGGCTCGTGGACATCTACGCTGTCGCCCAGAGATACAAGAAGGTAGGGATGGAGGCACATCGTCAGGTTAGGTTGGTTAAGGAATACTTTACCCCCTGTGGTACGTTTAATTTGTGAAGAAAAACTGAGCATAGCGTTAGCTCAGGCAGGACATGATGTCAAGCTCAGCTCACATCCCAGCTACATCAGCTGATCTCAAACAGCCCAATCAACTGATGGAGCAGCTGATTGATATAAGGGAGTCAGCTGATAGATCACATAATTCCTTTCTATGCAACCAATAGGTGAATCTCATTCAAGGCGCCCTATTTAAACTGCTCTGACCTGCCTACTGTTGCTGCTTCATCTGCAAGCAGCTTCACAACCCTCCTCCACCCCAGCTCCTCCTTTTTATGCTGTGTCTGACTTGGAAATGGAAATAAAGGTTTCTTTGACTAAAGTGGTCCTGACTGAACTTTGTTGTTCTTGCATTCCTCCATGTTAAACAAAGAATCCAAAAAAACTGAGAAAATTCTTGATAAATTTATGTCATAGACGACCACATTTACCAACACCAAAACTGTTTCAAAACATTTACAGACTCCCACACAAAGTTCAGACAGGGAACCCTCTGAATGAGACTTAGATTATTGATATATAAATGATCATTTCAGGGGTGAAGGCTAATTTAGAGTTGAGAAAATAGCAATCAAGGTCCAAAAAATACTTTAGAAATTAAAGTTTTAAAACAATGCCTGGGAATTTTCTCTCATCTGAATCAACAGAAACTCCCTCTCACAATCTGACTGGTTATTTCCTCTGTCTGCCTGCCTACCTGCAGGTAGGAGAATGCAGTAAATCCACCAGTTTCATCACTCACCTGGACTGGTCTGCAGACAGCAAAATCCTGCAGAGCAATGACGGCGCTGGAGAACGCCTCTTCTACCGAATGCCAAGTGAGTCTCTCTAGTCTTTCAGCCTAATGCTCCTCAAATTTTGGGAACTTTGTAGAATCAAGAGAGATTTTTCCATATTACTGCTTACAGGGCAACGATGTGCATCATTCTGGCCTTTGGACATGGCGATGCATGATGATGTCAGAGTAACGAAGCTGCACTCACACAAATTACAACAAAACATTCTCTCACGCTTAAAGCAGAGTGTTAGTCAAAATGTTTTTGTGAATAAAGGTGTGATGTAAGAATAAAGTCTTGAGAAAAGGGAAAAAATCATGATCATACCAAGGAAAAAATTATAATATTTTGAGGTAAAATCATAATTTTACAAGAAAAAGTAGGCTGTGTGTTAAGGACTAATGTGGATCTCTTGAAGTTATATGTTGTATCTATAAGAACCTTATTATCTTTAGGGTGCTTTCACACCTAACCTGCTTGGTCCGGTTAAAACAAACTCTGGTCTGTTTGTGCTGTTAGCACGGCTCGTTTGGGTTGATGTTAAAGCTGTCAGTCGAACCCTGGTGCAGACCTAACAAGCGAACCGAGATTACACCAAAAGGTGGGTCTCTGTCCACTTTCAAACAAACTCTGGTACGGTTTGTTTGTGGTGTGAAAGAAAACGAACCAACCACAGGATTTTATGATTATAAATATGTGATTTTAGCAACAGCTAAATCAACAATAAATCCATCTGCTGATGGTGAAATCTGCCTGTGATCTCATAATTGATTCTGATGTCCCATAACCTATACTAATGCATACATGTAACCATGGTTACACATGTGCACATCAGTGAGGGTATTTCCCGATTAAAAAGTCGTTAAAACTGCCATTGTTGAATCCAACTCTGTGTACTTTGTCTATTCATTAAGTCCATTAAAAAGTGCATGACAGTGATCCCACAGTATAAAGCCCCGAATCATTACTGTAGAAGACGCCTTCTTTCATCCTGTCTCTGTTAGTCATTATTCATAACATACATTTGATTTGCAACTTAATAACAGCCTCCTAATAATGCTTACAATCACTTATTTCTCTATGAGCTCTTTGTGACACCAAAGAACAGAAATATAAACACGTTAGAAGCATTAAAGTGCTGCTGCATTTATTTCTCCTAGGATCTGAAAAATGTCCCCTTAGATCCCGAGTCCCCTGTTGGAGAATGTGTAATGATGCTAAGACACACTGTTAGATACAAGTGCACACACACACACACACACACAGTCAGATTCATGCATGTATTCATGAACTGAATAAAATGGTATGTCTCCAGTGTACCTATCAGAGGAGGGAGGAGACACATCGTGATGTGACAAGATAAAATGACTGAGATGGAGTGAGGCATGAGGCCGACTGTGACATAAATTATTATAAGATGGAGTGATGAAAATGTTTAAATCCTTCAGCCCTTGTTGACTTGGTGACACTTGTGGTTACCGTGGTAACAGCGAGTGCGGTTTGAATACTACATTACTCTATTCCGGGGGCAGCAAACTCTCCTTGAGCAGCTACTTTGTCTTTGTTGTGTTGATAAAGAAGTCAGCCAGTAATTGTCCTTCCTTGTGTTTTCATGCTGCGCACACAGACAGTAGTTTTCACAGCAGCAGCAGCAGCAGTGAAAGGAGTTGGTTATGTTGAAGAGGAGCTGGAGGTGTGCAGCTTTTCATCTGCTGCTGACTCTTCATCACCCCCTGACACATTTACAACTTGTCCGCTGACACCAGCATCAGCTAAATCACTGTCGTTGGGTTTTCTAGACACATTTTTGATGAATGATCACAACCAGTGCTAAACTCAGGAATAAATGTGTTGTGTTTCTGTGTCTGCCTCACAATGAACGCCATCCCCTTGTTCTGAGACGCTTTTAATGTGAAGCAGCAGCAGTAGGAAATTAGTGGGTTAGAATTAGCATTAAGGAGGAGAGTGAGCAGTAAACAGTGAGGCTGATATTAATGAGATTAAACTGTGTTCGATTATTTGCTGCATTGTGTCCTTTGTATCCCTTGATCATGTGAGGCCAGATTGAATCCAGCACAAATTCATTTAAAGAGTTGTAATTACAGAACGTTAATACATTAATTGAAAAAAAACATCCATCCATACATCCCTCTCCCCACCAACTTTTTCCAGGTCCTCCTGGGGCATTGCAAGGTGTTCCCAAGCCATGTGTTGTGTGTTCACCTGGGGTCTCGGATGTGCCCAGATGAACCTCCAATTTTTTAGAAGGTTTTATTGCAGAAAAAATGCCAACCATAAATGGCATAGAACATTGGGTTCAGTGTAATGAAAATCATAGGGTGCTTTCACACCTGCCCTGTTTGATTCGGTTCAGTTGAACTCAAGTTCGTTTGCCCCCCTAGGTGCAGTTCATTTGGGCAGGTGTAAACACAGCAGTCGCACTCGGGTGCACACCAAAACAACCGGACCGAGACCTCTTCAAAAAGGTCTCGGCCCAAGGCAAGAAACGGGCAACTTAGCTACAATTCCTGGTTTATATTTAATCAGCGCTGCTTATTGTTACTGTTTGATCTCAGTTTTGTCAGCCTCCATTTTCACTATACAGGAAACAATATAGCACCCACTTCCTGTTCACAATCTCTCACTATTAAAGCTAAACGGGGAACTAAAATATGTTTCTGAAAACATAGAGGTACAATTGTAAAAAAAAGGTACAATTGCAGAATAGAGAGACAGAGCTGTCTTGCCCTTAAGCTGGTATTGGAGCTAGTGACAACACCAAAACTATGTCAGTATAAATGGGACAGCTGGCAGGATGGCATCAAGAATGGCACAGGTGTGACGTGTTATGCATGCAACCCATTGAATGGAGATTTAAAAAGTAGCTGATAGCAGTTAGCAGCTAACTCAACTCAAAGAAGAAGAACAGTGGCCAAAAAGGTCCTTAAATTTGGAAATCAATGAGGTCCAGAAGCTCCTTACCCTCAGAGCATAGGTTGAGATCAGTCGCAATATAACAGAGATGAAAAATGTGGCTCTGTGGCTCTATAGGGCACTCTGTGTAGAAATGGCTTTTGTGTCAGTGGTGGTGGCATGGGTGTCTGGAAATACAAAAATGCCGAAGAACAGTCTGTAGTTCAAGCAACAAGCCAAGAGCCAGCGAAATGATCTAGGCTCTAGTTAGATGGAGGGCATTTACTCATAGGCCAATCTGGAAATCCATCGGTTTAAAAAAAAAAAAAAAAAAAAAAAAAAAAAAAAAAAAATTCTTCCTTTACCGCTTGAGGAGCAGCCCGGAGTTTTTCGACTAACCGGAAGTGAAGGGGCCTCACACCCTTCATTTCCGGCGGTGCCCCAAGGGAATCGCTGTGTTGTTTACAAATACTTCAGGTAAAAACCCAGCAGAGTTTAGCTATATATCACATTTTTCACGTCACTATATCACCGTGTAGACTAATCTGATGTTTGTTAAGTCTATAAACACAATGACTGAACAAACGTTACTATTTCTGTGTGTACGTAATTAATATGGTTATTGTAGATTAGCTGGGCTAACCGTTAGCTGTTAACGTTAGCCGTTAGCGTTGTCTATAACCATAGACTGTATAAAAATAAGGTAATAACTCAATAAACGGTCCATGAATAAAATATTTTTTCCAGCAAATATCTTAGTTACAACATGATTGAGCTAGCAAAGCAGTGTTGTGTTGCTACGTGTGGTATTTATTCAGTTATGGGAAATCACAATGTCTAGAAAGCATCAGTGGCTGCAGCTGACAGGGACAGTTAGCAAAGCTAACATCAGGGCGTCATCTGTTAAAATCCTCCCCTCATGAAACTACTCCAGTTAGCTCAATCATGTTGTAACTAAGACATCCGCTGGAAAAAATATTTTTTTTCACGTTGACGAGACGGCATTACTGGAGCGGTCGCTATGGACGCGCTATGGACGCGGAGCTTGCTGTTTCTGTAGGTACACATTTCCTGGGGACAAAGCCCCGCCGTCCCCCCCCCTCTAGTCGTCTTTCACACAGGGCTGCCGACAGATTCTACACTGTAGATTGCAGAATCTGTCTTGAGAGATTACTCATAGGCTAATACCCACATTATCATGATACAGAGCTGGTTGAAAATAGGTGAAGTATCCCTCTCAGGATTTTGACTTTTAGGACAGAAATAGCAAAGAAAAGCAGTCAGGGAGCGAATGAAGGAAAAAAGACAGGATCAAACACACACTTAAGACTTCAGGAGACAGTGTGGGCAGTGCTGATGTAACAGACTGTTAATTGTCTCCACATAAGATTTTACACACAAAACTTCCACTGAGAGAAAACCAGCTCTGCAAATCAACTCGGAACAGATTTCAGTATGGAAGATTAAAATCTGCACCATCCACGTTTCCTTTTCTCGCTTCTGTCCATTACAAATGATTTTAACTGATAACAATGTGCATAGAGGCTGTTTGTTATCGTTAGCATCTACACAGAGATAAACTGGTGAAAAATGTGCTGCAGAAATGAAAAGGTTCATTTATTATTTCATTGCAGTGGGGAAGCCAATCGTCAGTAAGGAGGAGGTGAAGGGTCAGTGCTGGGCATCCTGGAGTGGCGTCCTAGGCTCAGAGGTCAGCGGCATCTGGCCTAAATACTCTAATCTAACCGATATCAACGCTGTGGATGCCAACCACGCTGCTGCCGTGCTGGTTACCGGAGACGACCTTGGTCTTGTTAAACTCTACCGCTTCCCCTGTCTGAGGAAAGGTCTCTACCTTCTTTCTTTACATGTCTTTATACTCTCTCATCTCTGCTTTGTTGTTAAATGTGAGTCATCTGTTGTCTCCAAGGAGCCAAATACAAGAAGTACATTGGTCACTCGGCCCATGTGACCAATGTCCGCTGGTCACATGACCTGCAGTGGGTGCTGACCACAGGTGGGGCTGACCACGCCCTCTTCCAGTGGAGGTTTCTACCAGAGTCAGTCATGAATGGAGGACTCGATACCAACATACAAGGTAGGGGAACTGGGTGGAGGAAATCTTTGGGGTGAAGCAGGTCAGAGGAAGAAGAACAAAGTGGAGTCATTCAGGAATTAGAGTCAAGTCCAGATTACAATAGAGTAGATGCTGTTGTTCCAGTGGTCACTATCAGGGCTGTGGACTTCCGTGAAGTGGTTCCAGGTTTTCTTGAGAAGGTTTTAGGGATCTTTTTGGAAGTTAGAAGTGCCCTGAAAATGTTTCTTTGGTGAACTTTGGGGTTTCTTGAGATTTGTCTGTTTCTACTTTTCCACTGAGGCAGTTTGTGTGCTGGTTCAGACCCGGTGCCTTATCTGGAACCAGTTGTGGAAAGTCAGTCAGCTTTAGAAGTCCTTGGGAAAGTTTCAAGGCTCTCAAAAATGGTTCCAGGTTTTCTTGAGCATGTTTTAGGAGACTTTGAGTTCCAATGGTATTGTAAGTGTTTCCAGGTTTTCTTGATTAAGCTTTAGGGCTCCTTATGAGCTTTTCAAGGGTATCAGAGGTGTTTCCAGGTGGTCTTTAGCAGACCTCATGAGAGTATATTGTATTGGGTTTCTTAGGTAGGCTTCAGAGGTTTCTATGAGAGTAGGCTCCAGTTTTTCTTGACAAGCCTTTATCGGTCCTCAAGAGAGTTTCAGAAATCCTTTTCAGTCCCTCTAGGATGTTGCAATTGCACCAGTTTCAAATTCAGCCAACCCATTTGAGTTCTGGGTAACCTCCCAATTATGTAACGCTACCGCAAATTTGACTATTTAAAACTGGCGAAATCTCATATTATTGTAGAGCTGCACACAGTGTTTTAATTCACTCAGCCCCTCCTTTTCTTGCCCCTCCCTCTGTTTGCTCATGAGGCTACTGCTGCACCTGTGACACACAGCAACAGGTATAACTGCTGGCATTACACCGCTAACATTACCTAAAGTTTATTGATGGGTTTAATGACAGAACTGAGTCGTTTTGGTGTTGGTGTGAGTTTGTTGGGACTGTTTAACTGGTCACTGTTGGATGTTAGCGGCTGCTGCTGTGTTAGCTTGTGCTAACAGGGCAAAGAGAACAGAAGGAAACCCACACCCCTACCATCACAAACAGATTCTAATTCTGTGGGAAACACTGAATGCTCATAAGAATAGGCTCCAAATCCGAGACAGCGTCAATACTGTTTTTGAAATTTTCACTTGCCTTTCAAATGCCTTAAAATATGGTAACATGCATCAAAATATTTTAGAAAAAAATGCAATTAATCATGATTTTCAGGCCGCAACAGCCACAAAAACAAATCAAGGTATCCTGGAGGGACTGCCTTTATATGGTTCTGCTTTTCCTTAAGTAGGCTTTTCGGATCTTAATGGGACTTGCAGATGTCCTTGAAGTAGTTCAGATTTTTTGAGTTGCCTTTAGGGATCCCTGTTTGTTTTTCTGAGTGACTGAAAAGGTCCCATCGGTGGTTATAGGTTTTCTTGAGTTGCCTTTAGAGTTCCTTTGTGATTATTTCAAGGGTCCAGTAGTTGCCCGCTTGTCTATAGTAGGCTTTCGCAGACCTTTTAAGAATTCTTTAAGAGTATATGGGTGTCTTCAGTAGGCTTTGGAGGTCCAAGAGTGGACCTAAACTGGTTTAGATCAGTGAGTTTAACAACTCTTCTCTGTCTGTGTCTCCTCTGCAGACAGTCATGGGGACTCAAACAGTGAGGAGTCAGACAGCGACGTGTCGGATGTCCCGGAGCTCGACTCCGACATTGAGCAGGAAACACAGATCAACTACGACAGACAGGTACGGCCTGCACGTCAGAAGCGACTGTTTCCATGGTGATCCATAGTCCCTGAGCAAGGCACCGAGCCCTCAGCTGCACCAAAGTGGTTTCTCAGAGCTGCTTTGAACATGTTTAAATGTTTTTGCTGCTGAGTGTATTTTAATGTAGGGCTGCACCGTATCAGCTCCTCGTTCTTATTCCCATCAGCCACAGCGCAGCAGGGCTCTGTGCAGTTGCCATGGCAATCCCAAAACACACCTTATCTCCAATGCCAGCCGCTGCCTGGCACACGTGCCTGTGACTACCGTCAGTAGTCACAGGCATGCGTGCCAGTGTTGCAACAATGTGCTGTTTGGAGATAGAGCTCAAAGTGTGTGTGTGTGTGTGTGTATGACAGACGAAGAGAAGGAGTGCATGTGTGTTTAGATTTACCACAAACTCCAAAGTTTAATTGGAAAGAGCAGGAAAACATGAATTATTATAATTATTTTATTTCCCCATCCTTGAGCTGCCTTCCTACTCTCCCTGTTTTTTTTTTATCATCCTTCCTCCCTTCAGTTTCCCCCTCTCTTCTTTTCGTCCTCGTGGTCAAGACTGAAATATTTCAACAACTATTTGATGGATTGGCTTAAAAAAATACAAAGACATTTATGTTCCCCAGATGATGAATCCTACTCAATTTAGTGATCTCCTGAAATTTCCTCTGGTGCCTCCATGAGGTTGACATTTTGGGCATTTCATTAAATGTCTACACATGCATTGGATCCATTGCCATGAAATTTTGCATATATGGTGCTCAGAAGGTGAAGCCTAGTCTTTCTTCAGAGAAATATCACTTGAATGGATTGTAATGAAATGTAGTTCAGACATTTATGTTCCCCTCAGGATTAGCACCTCAGCAAGATGCCTGATGAGCTGCAGATCACTGTTTAAGACAAACAACAATGATTTTTTGGCGACCTTTAACAAAGCTTCCACCAGTGTTTGTGGCACCGACCCTGGCTGTTTTTTTTTTTACCAAACCTGTGTGTCTTTAGGAGCATATCGCAGTGTCTCCCCATGGAATTTGAGCCACCCAATGTGTACTCATCTTAACTTGTCAAATATCGCCAATTTGTCAGTGAACTTTCACGTCTACGTACTGTATGATGTGCAAGGTATCCTCCTGCGTCTGTTTTTGATGTTCCAGGAAGGCTTGTCAATTACGCTTGTTATATGTATTGTGTCTTTTTCAAAATGCAATTCTGTTTTCACAGGAAATGCACAGTTTCTGCTTGTTTGATTCATACCCCTAATCCCAAATGGATCCCTTACAGACTCGTTGACTCAAGCCCTAAGCCCTTACAGACCTAGGACCAATTCCATTTCTTCCCCTTAGCGCTTGTCTTGGCCCTTCCCATTGTTTTTGCGCGTTCACGTGAGGGGAAGTGGTGTCCCAATTCTCCGTCAGGTTAACCTGAAAAATACACTTACAACGTAGGTAAAACATCTCATTTTTATGTTTATGTTCTTGTGCAACAAAAGCACATGTTTAAGTTTAGAATAAAACATATGACGGTTTGGCTCACCATTCACATGGGATGTGAACAGCTGGCTCCGGACTGAAAGTTTGATGTTTGTTGGACCCATTCATCTTCCCTCCCTCCCATCCACCCTATAGGGACTTTCCAGTTCTTTATATTACGTAGTAAGCGGCAACGTTACACGCATCATATTGCAGCAAAAGGCGCCTTTTTAGATGTCTTCTGCTGCAATGTTTGGCTCACACACACACCCAGAAAGAAGAAGAAAATATGAATATGGATATGGATATTATATTCTGATAATTTTAGATGATTTGCAGTGAGGAGCAAATAGGAAAAGTTGTGGAGAAAACAGGAAGTCTAGATTCCAGTCACAGCGAAATGGTGTGTAACTCACAGCGCTGATCGACCATGACGCTCCAGAAATATGCAGTCTCTTGTAAATGGAAAGCAGCGTGAAAGTGGAGCGCTGCCAGTCCCAAACCTCCTGGGAGCAAAGTCTCTCCCTGTGAAACTCTCAGACGGCTGAAACACGCCAACTCACCCTCAACAGAATAATTTGCATGAAAAATGAGCGGGCGTATTTTCTGCTGAGGGTGAAAAACAGGCTGTGTTCAGTTTCATTTTCTAACTAATAAAGAGAAGCAGAGAAAGGCGTGGACAGTAGATGTCATGCCGTTATTTTGAGGTTATGTATCGATTATTTTGTTGTAATGAAAGGGTCTTTCAGGAGATGATCTATGATGTCATCGTCTTGATAAATACATTTCAAAATGAAGTTAATCAATGAAGGAAAGGCAATCTCTGACAAATCAGTCCGTCACCCAGGACACCTCATATCCTGTTGATGGGACACTCTGAGACTTTACATCACAAAATATTCACAGTGCAACATGAATAAAGATTATACTATTTTTTTCATTTAACTTTAATATTATTCTTCATCTTACCTCTGTTTGGGGGATAAACAGGCTCTAAGTTTTGGAACTACAATTTTAGGAGGGTTGTAAATGGGTAGTGTAAAGTATGGATTCAGTGAGTCATCCACTGGTATAGCATATGTTTACATTTTGACAAAGTGGTGCCATTTAAAGTATGCCAAATTATCTTTTAGCAGATCCATTAACAATGAATTCTCAAGGAAGTTCTGCACTTACAAGGAGCAACTTCATTCTATAACTTCTAAGCAGTTTATGTGAGTTTATTCATGATGTACACTCGATATGACGATATCCTCGGGAAGCATAAGTCACCCTAAATCTAAAAATATGTGTATCATGTCAGTGTGTTCAAATCTGAGTTATGACTCTAAGAAATGGTATGGATTTTGATGCAAATTGCAGCACTTGAGTGCTAAGGGTTTTAATTGTGATCCAGAACAACATCTTCCAAGGACAGAAACAAAGATTAACATAAAATGTGTTGTGCATATTTAAGGTTGAAGGATGAGGATGTTCACAAGAAATATAAAAATCTAGTAGACCTCTGCAGTGAAATTTCACATGACACATTGTTTGGGTTAAACATGAGTATGTTACAGTTCTGGAGGATTATTAATGTACACCTCCTCCTGTACTGCCTTAATATGCACATTCAGCACATCCAGTGCATCAAAACATTGTTTTCTAGTTGGAGCCGCGCCTCGTTTTCAAACTGTATGGTTTGACTAAAATGAACAATGACAGCAATATAGTCCACGATGAGCAGCGCTAAAATCAACCTGCGTAGTTGTCCCTCCATTGTGACATTAGAAAGTGTCACATTTATCTTGCAAGTGTACTCTTCTTCAACGTTTGGTTTACTTCCTGGATTTTTCCCACATGGAAATTCTGACCAATCAAGAGCTTTATCTGGTCCGCTTGTAAATGCTGCCGTGAGAACACGAACCAACTCTAGGCAATTATACAACTTTGGAACAAAATTGGTCCCTGATTCAGACCAAAGCAACATTTTTATGTTAATTTTTAGTTGTTGAACCATTAATAAGAATTTTCTGTTGTATGTGTAGGAAATGAACATCTCTGTGTTTGTTTGTGTGTGTGTGTTTATGCAGGTGTATAAGGAGGACCTGCCTCAGCTGCGACAGCAGAGCAGAGAGAAGAAACAGCAGGTTGGATCTCTGAAGAGACAAAAAGGACCAGATCAAGGCCTCCGGCTGCAGTTTGTGCACGGGTAACATTTCAGTTTGTCACTGCTTGTTTATATTTACAGCCCCTTTCAGACCTGCACGTCTTTACTCACTGGCAGTTTTACAAGCACCTGAGTCACTTTACGTTAAAGAAAAGGCCCCAACATGGGTAGAGTGCTCAAAAAGCCTGGATTTAAAAGTTTGGTTTTTATTTTTAATCACGCTATTTTTACATGAATGTTGTGTGTGTGCAGGTACCGTGGTTACGACTGCAGGAACAACCTGTTCTACACACAGAGCGGGGAGGTGTTGTACCACGTGGCGGCGGTGGGCGTGGTCTACAACCGGCAGCTGCACAGCCAGCGCTTCTACCTTGGCCATGACGACGACATACTGAGCCTTAGCATCCACCCGCTGAAGGACTATGCTGCTTCAGGACAGGTGTGCGCACACACACACACACACACACACACACACACAAGATCTGAATAAATGATCTATATATTTGAGATTTGTAATCTTGAATGCAATCAGTGGATTCAAAAAGCATGTAATGTGTGTGTGCAGGTGGGGAGGGACCCAGCCATCCATGTGTGGGACATCCAGACTCTTAAGTGTCTGTCTTTGCTGAGAGGTTTCCATCAGAGGGGAGTGTGTGCTCTGGACTTCTCAGGTAACCTGTGTGTGAACATCTGTCTTTATGAGGACTGATTTAGGTTTCAGTCCTTAAAAGTGACTCCTCAGATCTCTCACTTTTTGGCCTTCAGGTCAACATACACTCTTCCTTTTTTTGACTCAGTCAGTCCACCACTTTGATCCAGACTGAAATCTCTCTGCAGCTGTTTGATCTGCATTAATGAAGGAGGTAGTCAGGAACAGCAGCTATGATCTGTGTGGTGCATCCTGATGAGTTCATACACATTGATCTGTGATGACACTCGTCAAGATGCTCTCAGTTTGCAGTATTAAATAGAAAACAGCAAAGATAAACAATGTGTGTGGGTGTTTTGAAGCGCGCCACATACTGCCTGTGTGTGTTGCCTTTAAGTCTTGTTAGTCTGTATGCACCTAGGGCTTCATTTATAACTGCTGTGTGTGCTAAACTCCTGCACGGGCCCTTTTTGAAAACCCACACCCAAATATACCCGTAAAGCTCAGTGTCAGAACCGACCTGTTACCCGTCATTATGTCTAAGCCAAAGCCGCACCCGCCCTCACCTGCAACCTGACCCACACCCATGATTAAACACACACAGGCTACAGTCACTCACATTAAGCTAGGTTCTCTGTTCTTGAATTACAAATCCAGTGGAGGAAAAATCTCTTTCACTGGCTGTGCTTGATGCAAAACATTCAATGACTGCCAGGTTAGGAAACATCTTAGCATGCTCCCTTCACCACCATAAAACCTCAAAAGGATCCTCCTTGAACTCGATGTAGGCCGTCACCTCATCCCTGGGCTGCAAAGTTTCATGGCTCCACGTCAGTGATTAATGTGACGACGGGGTCAAAGGTTCAACTTGTGTCATTGACTTTCAAAATAAAAGCAATTGCAGCTTGATAATAGTGATTTAGATGTCAAACCCGACCGTGTGCAGGACCCTGGTGTGCGCACTAAAAAAAGGCTTCTAATGTGCGTGTGCTTCTTGCAAAGCAAAAATGGGATTTAAAGAAAAAAACTTGGCGAGGGAATGTGTGCACCTGTATGGAAATTCTGACCCATGTGTATGCACATTTTGGAGACGGGAATTTCACAACAAAGATTTTTTTTCTTTTTGGTGCTTGTGACCCATACCTTTTCCATAAGCACCTTTAAATTGTAAAAATTATAAGATTACTTAAACCTCAAAACAAATTCCTACCTCCACTTTAAGATCTGACCTTTTTTTTTTTTTTTTTTTTTAAAGTTCAGGTATTGTTTTTTGTGTTGAACTTATTACATTAACCGCAGCAGCAAGAAGCTTCCACTCGCTGGATTTGTTTGTTTGCAACCTCGGAATATGAGACAGATTCATGTTTGGATAATTCCAAGTTGATGTGGGATTTATAAAAGGAAACGACGCACTGGTAGGTGTACATTCAGTTTCATAAATCAGAATATTTTTTTGGCGTACGTAGATTTCCTCATTTGTACGTGCGCAAACATTTAGTGTGGATTCTCTACAAAGTTTAATAAATGACATCCCTGATGACTGAGAGACCATTTATATCTCACAGATCCCCTCAAAGTCTCCGAAAACGGAGAAGTAAAGCACCAGTCCTCTAAATTATTCTTAGTTAGTCTCGCCACCAGACAATCAGAGATCTCCGCCTTCTGATAGTCTGGGGACACTCCTTTCTAAAGTGTGTTTAACACACCGGTGAAACGGCCGGCAACAAAGCAACGCCTCTTGCATTTTTGAAAAGGACACGCCTTCTCGGAAATGTGCGCTCCTCCTTTTTTCGTCCGCAAGGAAACAAACACACAGAGAGCTTGAAAATGGATGCAGAGAGATTAAACTCCGTTTTATCAAACGTGTGCTCATCCGTGAAGAAAATATTTTTTCCAGCGGGTGTCTTAGTTACAACATGATTGAGCTAACTGGAGTAGTTTCATGTCGTATCCGACAACGGGAGGCTTTTAACAGATGACGTCCTGATGTTAGCTTTGCTGCTGCTGTTAGCTGTCCCTGTCAGCTGCAGCCACTGATGCTTTCTAGACATTGTGATTTCCCAAAACTGAATAAATACCACACATAGCAACACAAAGCTGCTTTGCTAGCTCAATCATGTTGTAACTAAGATATCCGCTGGACAAGATATTTTTTTCACGGACCGTTTAATGAGTTATTACCTATTACAGACACCGCTAACGGCTAACAGGGCTAACAGCTAACGGTTAGCCCAGCTAAACGTGCACACAGAAATAGTAATGTTTGTTCAATCATTGTGTTTATAGACTTTACAAACATCGGATTAGTCTAAACGGTGATACAGTGATGTGAAAAATGTGATATATAGGCTATATATATAGCTAAAAGCTCTGCTGGTTTTCTACCCGGAAGTATTTGTAAACAACAAGGCGATTCCCTCTATAGTCCGGCCGGACGGATGAGTCATGGCCTTGTAAAAGATTATGTTTGTTTCTTTTAGTTGGTGAGAATGTGTCGCCGCAAACGCGACAAACATCCACTAACTTTGACGGAGTTTTCTGCGAGCGCGGCTGAGCCATTTTGTACCGCTACACGTGTTTCTAGTGGGACTATGTTTACAAGCACAAGAGTTCAGCGAGCCGCCGAAGGACTGCCCTGCAGATTTACTATTGGTTCTGCAACGTAGGAAGTTTTTTTAAACTCTGAAATTGTATCCGACCATCTAAACACAAAATCAGGGAGAAAGTCATCAGTCTTTAGTTAAGCAAAGCGTCTAAAGACTGACTTGTGAGTCTAATTCTTACGTACAATACTTTAGTAAAAGTATTAGATTGAGATTCAGACACATGCAATGAAATTCAGGTGCACTCAAGGACCGGGCTCATATATAAAAATAAGTAAATAAATGCCTCCATTCCTCTCACATTCTACACAGTTGTAGATACCACACAGTCATTGCCAATGTATGCAGTTAAAATGGGGTAAATAATAAAAAGTTCTCATGCATATTTTTGCACATGAAATAAATGATTGTGCGGAGGTTCAAACAGGTGATGAGCAGGCTAAAATTAATCTTTTAGGAGGTGAAGATGTCATCCAGGGCAGGTAGCTGTTGTTGTATAATGCTCTGTGCAGTTTTTATGATTCTCTACAGAGGCTTTTTATCTACCATACCACCACACAAGGATGCCGTATGTGAGGACACTCTCAATGGAGCAGCAGTAGAATGACACCAGAAGCTGCTGTGACAGGTTTACCTTCCAGAGCGTCCTCAGGAAGTGAAACCACTGTCGTGCCTTCTTGACTAGCGCTGTGGTGTTTGTCATCCATGATCGGTTCTCTGAAATGTGTGTGCCAAGGAATTTAAAGCTGGTCACCCTCTCCACCCTCTACCTGTTGATGTGCAGTGGTGGATGGACGTCCTGTTCTTTTGTTTTCTTGATATTGAGAGTAAAGTTATTTTCTGTGCACCAACTGTGGCTGTGTCCTCTGCAAATGTAACTGTGGTGTTATGGGATGGAACACAGTCACAAGTGTACAGAGAGTAGAGGAATGGGCTCAACACACAGCCTTGTGGGGCTCCAATGCATCTGAGTGTCAGAGTGGAGGACTAGTGGGGGGCCCATCCTGACTGACTGCCACTAGCCAACACCACACAGTCACAGAGCACATAGCTGTGATCAGAGTTCAGGTCTGTGCGTTTTGGTTTGTGTGTTTCTTTGCTATGATTGAGTCTGTGAACATCTTGGAAACCAAACAGCTGACCACACTCAGAGTTTCCCTCCCTGCTGTTAAAGATGACTAAATCCTATGTGGTGAAACCTCCTGTTGTGTTTCCTCTCTGTGCTCCTGATGCAGCTGATGGGAAGAGTCTGGTGTCAGTGGGAGTCGACGACGGACATTCAATTGTAGTCTGGGACTGGAAGAGAGGAGAGAAACTCGCTACTGCCAGGTAATGTAAACAACAACAACAACAAATACAACTGTAACTCATACTCATTTGGGCACAAGCCAGAGTGGTTCCAACTTTTTCCTTGAGGGACCCCTTTTTCTCCCATCAAGTAAAATGACGACCCCTGACTCAGTGACATATTTTATAAATATTTAATATATAATATCTACAGGATGATTTAAATGAATTTTAAGCAGATTATTTCCTGTGAATATTATAATTTTTAATAGGCTTCTTTTATGTGACAGATTCACTGTTTTTTCTTCCTTTTGCTCGCTCATTGGTTTAACTGCTGCTTTTCTAACGCAGGATGAGGCAGTTTATCAGAGAGTGAAGCCTCTGTGAATATAGCTTGTGGTCATGTCTTCACTCTGCCATTATCCTGTGAGATTTGATTTCCATCTTGAATATTAATCTAAAATTTAAAAATAACCATTTCCTTCACAGAAATGAATGAAATGCTGAGATTTGGCCGACTGTATATTTTATAAGATCTTACAACCCTCTGTGAAGCTTTGGCGGGGCCCCAGGTTTGGAACCAGTGACCTGTGACTTGTCTGTTTTTCCGCAGGGGTCATAAGGAGAAGATATTTGTGGTTAAGTGTAACCCCATGCTGATGGACAAACTGGTCACTGTGGGAATCAAGCACATCCAGTTCTGGCAGCATGCAGGTAAAACTGCAGGACAGATGTTTCACTCTGCAGGGTTAGAAACTGCTTAATTACACTCACTGTTGTTGCTGCAGCAGTGTTGTTTTGTGTGTCTGGACCCCTAAATGTGGAAGTTGCCTCTTATTGTTTGCTGGTGGTTTTTATTTGTGTTGTGTCTAATCCCTAATAGACTCACCGTAAATAAATTTACACTCTATTGTCCTTTGCTGACCTTTTGCTGCTGCAGCCGGCGTCCCAGAAGAGACAATTAAACTCTTAAATTAATTTAATGTAGGACGGAGAGGGAGGGTTGGATGATGCTGCACATTGCATCAAAATTGGTACTCCATCTCGGAGCTATAACTCCAGTCAAATCTGAACACACAAACCTGATACACACATTTTCAGATTAAGTGTGACTGGGATGTCATTATCGAATAAACGTCTATAAATTCACTCGGATATCATAGAAAAAAGACGCAGCAGAACTCCCTGAGAATAGAGTTTTCTTCATTATCTGCACAGCCACCAGTACACTGCAAACAGGAACTGTTAATAGCTAATTTAGCATACTTTTAATGGAGACTATTTACCAAAATGTAAGCAAATAGAGTCTAAAAAAGCTGGCTTGTGTTGAAGCTGACAGCTAACTAACTGAATCTGTGGCTACATTATACTTACTCTCAAGGTCCCCTAAATTATACTAACTTAACTTCATGTTTATAGCTGCAGCAGTTATTTTTGTTGTTGTGTCTGATGGAGTACTTCTCTGTCCGTCCCTCAGGTGGCGGTCTGACCTTCAGGCGTGGTGTGTTCAGGAGCATCGGCCGGCCCGAGACCATGATGTCGGTGTGTTATGGCCGCAGCGAGGCGCTGGTGTTCTCCGGAGCCGCCACCGGAGACGTCTACATCTGGAAGGAAGTGCTGCTGCTGAAAACAGTCAAAGCCCACGATGGACCAGTGTTTGCCATGTTCTCCCTCGACAAGGTGAGGAGGACAGGTGTGTCTGTGTCTGTGTATGTTTGAGAGAGAGAGAGAGATTTTGACGCGATGGAGAGGCGGCTCTATTCCGAGCTCCCTCCAGATGTCCGAGTTCCTCACCCTATCTCTAAGGCTGAGCCCAGCCACCCTTCTGAGGAAACTCATCTCAGCCGCTTGTATCCGCGACCTCATTCTTTCAGTCACTACCCAGAGCTCATGACCATAGGTGAGGGTTGGGACGTAGATGGACCAGCTAATCGAAAGCTTTGCCTTCCAGCTCAGCTCCCTCTTCACCACGACAGTGTAGCACAGCGCCCGCATCACTGCAGATGCCATGCTAAATCGATTCACACTCCATTCCACCCTCACTTATGAACAAGACCCCGAGATACTTGAACTCCTTCCCTTGGGGCAGTGACTCACTCCCAACCTAGGGTGAACAAGCCACCGTTTTCCTGCAGAGAACCATGACCTCAGACTTGGAGGTGCTGGCTTTCATCCCGACCGCTTCACACTCGACTGCTAACCACTCCAGTGCCTGCTGGAGGTCACAGTGTGGTGAAGCCAATAGAACCACGTCAACTACAAAAAGCAGAGATGCAGTTCTGTTGTTCTTCCTCCTGAGCCACAGCTGCCCCACAATGAAAACAGGACCTGCCACTAGCTGATGCAGATTTGCCTAAAATGTGCAGAAATATATGAGTAATGTGTGTGTGTGTGTGTGTGTGTGTGTGTGTCTGGACCTCCTCCTCACGTGTCCTCAGTGTTCGTCATTTGGACCAAGAACGTAAGCTTAACAGCCAAAAACTAAATGACAGAGTGAGCAGTCGTGTAGTAGATTTAAATTATTTTGCTGTCGGCGTTTCTTCTTCCATCTGTTTCCTCCTCTCCTCTCTTTCTCTCCCTTCCTCCCTTCCTCTCTCTGTCTCTCTGTTTATTGTTTCAACTCTGTCTCTTCATCCACCAACTCTCCCTCTCTCTTTATGTAACGGGATTTACAGACAGACGAGCCAATAGAGGGGCCGACAGGAGAGTCTGGATTTACCAAAAACTCCTTTAAATCCACTATCCAATTATCTACGTTGCATCTCCCACTAAGGTCCAGAAATTAGAGTTAAATTACTAAGAATTTAAAAAGTGGTTTGGGTTTCAGCTTGGATGCTTCAGATTCAGCAATGTGTTCCACCACCACTGCATTTTGCTTTTAAGCAGACTTCTGCATCCCAAACAAAATCTGGGCTTGTTTCCCAAAATAATAATAATAATCTTTATTTACAAAGTTTAAATTAACTTAAAACTCGAGTAACATCAGGAAAGGCTCTCTGATAAAAAAGAGAGAGAGCCTCAGAGCCCTGACAACAAACGCTCTGCCCCCTTTAGTTTTCAGCCGAACCTCTGGAACAGACAAAAGACCCCTGAGCGAGGACCTTAAAATACATCCTGGCATGTACAGCACTAGGAGGTCGGAGATATATATAAGCCTAAAATCGCTCATTAGATGAATGAACTTCCCCTGGTATGTCCTCAGTGTCGAAAGTCTCCAGAGGATCTCAGTGCCGATTGGCTACCACGGCATGAATTGGTCGCTGTAGTTCAGATTTTTCAACTCTCACTTATAAGTATATGACGCGAAATCGTGCTACTCACTTCATTAGTGCCGCTTAATTCATGTATTTCACATCATTCGTGACGCCCATCATGTTGCCTGGCAGGAATTTGTGTCTAGTTGCGTTTTTACATTGACTTTATGCACAATTCAATCGCACAAATTGCTTTATTCGTGCCCCGTGTGAGCACAACATTACAGCTTAGCTGAGGATGAAGTCATTAATGTTTACATTTCGCGCTGTCACAGCACGAGCCTTTCATCCGTGAGTAGATGCATGCTTCCTTTTGTGTGGTGATACGGATGGTAGGTGTAGGTCAGTAGAACGAAAATTGTTCCCTACATGAAGCTGCTCACGACATGTCATGATTTCTGGGGGGGGACATTGCTGTTGAGTTTCTCAAATACATTTTTTGGTGCTTTGAGCACCACAAGCTGAGTGCCATCTAGTTCTATTGTATCCTCCTGAGACCCGAACTTTTGTTTGGTATGTATTTTTAATTTCTCCTAGCTATTTGGAATCAGTAGGAACCAATAAGTATAAAAAACTAAACATTGTCAATGATAATTAAGTCGCACTGTCCTCAAACATGTACTTTCTAATTAACAGTGTTGTAGCTTGTTTCCGTTGTTAAAATTGGTTCAATTTGTTGCCATATGAAACTTTCAACCATAAAATGTGTGATCAGGTTTTGGACCTTGTCCACTTTTGTCTTAGGATCGGCTGCAGACTGACTTGACAGGGATGGCTGCCATCTTGTTTTTAAATGTATTAGTGTATTGTGTTCTTACTACCACTAGATGGCACAAAAAAGTGTCCATGAATGAGGACAACAGGTCTGAGTTAAGTAGAAGAAAGTATAATGTCAAGTTAACCCAAAATGTGATGTCTTCATATGAGGACACAGGGTCTGAGGAGGATATTGAAGAGAAGGCAGACATCTCTAAAGCTGATATCTCTAACACTCGGCAACTCACACCAAAACAATCTAGACTAATAAAGAGAACTACAGGTAAGAGGAACGATGTGTATTTTTGATTTTGGGATGAACTGCTCCTTTAAGAGATGTTACCTGAATGCATCATTACTGAAAACACTTACAAATGATGGTAGAGTAACGACTGCCCCCTTCACACTCTAGAGATCCTGCTGGAGGAACAAAAAGTGGCATCTTTTATTTAGGTGTTTGTCTATTTATACTTCTACTTGTATAATCCTGGACTGATCTTTGTTAAGGGATGTTCAATGTAAACTTAGGCCTTAAAGAAGAATGATTTTACCTTGTGACTCTTAGCCTCGGGTGAGGAGATTTTAAAACAAATAATCCCCTGTGAGTTTGTGATGTCACCCACACTTTCAACTTACTGGAGAAAAGAGAAAAGACAGAGCCTGCTTCACTGCTCAGTCACCATGAGTAGTTGTTCTGCAAGAATTTACGACTCTCATGATAAAAATGAATCTATACTCGAGAAGTTTAGTCTTCCAAACAGCACACTGTCTACTTCCTAACGCTCACTTTTACAGAACATCATCATCATTATCAGTGCTCAGGGTGTCAGTGAATGTTTTATGACTCTCAAAGTACAACATCATAAAAATAGACTCTTTCCAACACAACGTCGACTGAGTGAGGAAATATCAAACAGATGTGAAGATCTCAGGCTGAGTGGGAGGACGAGAGAGAAAACCTTTCAGGGGAGGATGACAAGACTGAAGGATGACAGCTCTGACAGAGGAAGGAAGGAAGGAAGGGAGGGAGGAAGGAGGAAGAGAGAAGGCAGATGTGACAGTCCCCGAGAAGGATGTGATAGGGTCAGATAGTTGACATATTCCTGCTTTGTTTTAGTAAAGTAACAATCTGTACTCACCACTAATTTATTTAACTCATTCAGAAGCAAGGATCAGGCCACAGCAATGTGATTTTAGAGTTTTAATGAAATGAGGAAGTTGCCTGTTGGATGTTGAGGATGCACAGATGAATGTGAGGGAGGGGATGAAGATGAGGGAGGAAGTTTAGGCCGATCTGGGACGGATATATTAAAGGAAGAGACTCAGTGTGGGAGATAAGTCTCTGGAGTTGAGTCTTCTGAGCCAATCAAGAGTATGAGGGATGAGGTGGGTCGAGAAATGTGAGACAAAATAGACAAGATGGGTTAATCAGGTGTAAGAATGTTTGACAGGTGATGGGCGGACTGATTGTTCTCATGGTATTGGTTCCTTCCAGTTGACACATGCAAACGTAGCGAATCTTTTGAGCTCTGATGCTTTCTGCAGTTTCTCCAAGACACCAAAGCACATCTCTTCAATGCATTACCAGTCATCAGGTGTAAGTTTACATTAATAAAGATAAAATGTTTATGTTTATGTTCATTCCTGTGAAAGTTGTTGAGTGGCACATGAAGCCAAAACGGTTCAACTGCCAATAGAGAAGGTGCACTAGAGACTTTCATTGCCAAGCGGACTACTTCTGGTTTAGCCCTTTGTGACACTGAATGAGGACAAAATGATTCAATTGTACGGCTCTTCTAGACTTTCTAAATGTTATCAGACCGAATGGGTTAAATCCTGACAGTTATGACGCTCAGAAAAATGTATCCACTGATCTAGAAATGTCTCTTTTGCCATTTAAGTCAATGGCAAAAAAAGTCTCTTTGGGCTGCAGGGCATCATGTGAAAGTGACGGTGTAATTACACTGTTTGAACACTATGAAAATTGGCGTCAAAGCCCAGTGCACTTCTGGGGGGCTGTTTTTTAAAGGGAAAAGAGTCACCTCAACAACTTTGTGCTGCATTCATGTTGAAAAACAAGTTCCCAATCATATTTCATGGCTCACCAAGCCCATTTTCTTTGGTCTTCTTGAGCAACATGTTTAAACACTCTGAGCAGTAAAATACAACACATCTCTTTTGAAGCATCCATGCCGTTTCTACACTACAACCTACAGGTCACGAACGCACCAAAGCCGGTAGAACGACCATCCGAGGAGCACAGTGTTGTGTCAAAGACGGTTTCCCGGTTGATGTATGTTTCTCCCTACCTAAATCTGAACCAAAGTTTCAGCTCTGCGGTTCTTGTTGCTGCACTACGTTACTGCATGACAACATATTAAGCAGCAGGAAAAGGAGTGCCATTGTGGTAGGAGACTAATTAAGTGGTAAACTAACCGCTCTCATCTTATTTATGAAATATAGCCTGAAGTGTTCTCGTCAGATATTCCAGTCAACAGGAGGCTGGTATTGCTGCAAAATAATGTTTTTGGATGCACAGTAAGACCAAGAGATGTTACAGAAGTGTGATTTGACTACAGTGATTTGTTATCCCTGGGCAAGCAACAGATGCCCCTCCTCAAGTCAGCAATTTATTTGGTCTTGTGTAATTTGTGAAGCCGCCAGGCTGTCTGAACTCAAGTTTGATTCAATCGCTTCTCTTTCACTCACCATACAAGCAGCGTGAGCAGTACGCTACGGTTACTGTGAGTGGAAAAATTGGGGATTCATAAGGACTCAGGTGTTCGACAGGCTGACCTGACACTGAAGAGTTGTTTAAAAAGATTTGTTTGTTCACTTTTGCCCATCACTATTAGCAACTAGGCTCTGCTCCCAAACCTGAGTTAACCTGAGAGCATTTACACAGTACTGTGCTGAAGAACAATTTCAATGTACTTGTTTTTTACTTTCCACTGCACTGCGTTCATCTGACAGCTTTAGTTACTTTTCAGATTACATTTTTCATCTCCTTCCTGTCCAGTGAAAACTATGCATCTCCAGGTGTGTTGATGTTGACTGTTTGTGATAAACTGAATGATAAAGTGTTTCTTTATGTGCTGAGAAAATTCTCCTTCTCAAGCTAAATAAACTCTTAAAAACAACCTGTTGGATCAGCTGAAAAATGCATCGTCACAAAGCTGAACACAAGGCTGTTTTCCCAATGAGTACTTAAGTTATTTTCTGAATGCAGGACAGGAGTATTTTCACACTGTTGTATTAGTACTTTCACTGAAGCAAAGTATATGAAAACTTCTTCCACCACAGCTAGATTATTTCTTATAATTGTGAAATCAATAAATATAATAATTTACTTTCAGGGCTTTGTGACGGGCGGGAAGGACGGCGTTGTGGAGCTGTGGGACGACATGTTTGACCGCTGTCTGAAGACTTATGCCATCAAGAGAGCAGCGCTGTCCCCGGGCTCTAAAGGTACACACAGCTGCAGTATATTTAACCCTGATACCAAGTGTGAGCCCTCGAGCATGTATTTGAAGAGGCGAAGACATGACAACAAGTCCTCACTTTTCAAAAATGCTTGATGAAAGCATTCGTTTGTGGGGAAATAGCAGAGAGAGCTACAGCTGCAGCCTGCACCTGGTTGATAAATGCTACTGTCTATCTCTGTCACTATAGTGTGTGTTTGTAAGCACTTATTGTTTTATTTCAGTGAAGTCAATAACTTAATGAATAGTAAAACAATGCGTTACACTGGCCGCTGTAAGAGGTGTCTGTTATGTAGTTCGGTTTGTACATTAAATTATGGTAAACACAGTTATAGTTGCTGTCCTTGTTTAGGATTCTCAGGCAATAGAAACAGTCAAACTCTTTAATCCAACACTGCCATCTGGTGGACACATGGTGACACACACCTCTGTACACAGAAATGTCTCTGTTTTGGGAAGTTACTGACTTTATTCTGTGTGTCTGTGTGTGTGTGTGTGTGTGTGTGTGTGTGTGTGTGTGTGTGTGCAGGCCTGCTTCTGGAGGACAACCCGTCCATCAGGGCCATCACTCTGGGTCACGGTCACATCCTGGTGGGAACCAAAAACGGAGAAGTTCTGGAGATCGACAAGACCGGACCCATGACGCTGCTGGTGCAGGTATGTTGGGAGTCATAAAGGTCTGGTTTGTGTCTGGCCACTGAGTGTCTGTGACAGTCAACACATGGATGGATTACTGAACATGCAGAGCGGGCACAGGCCCAGGGGTCCAGAGTTTCAGAGGTCCCCACTGGCCTTCATCTGCATCAAACTACTGGAACACTTACCAGAGAGGAAAAGACTCAAAATGGCCACAAAGAGACACAAAACAACTACAAAATGATTTTAAAGAGACAAAATAAAACAGAAAAAGATGCATAATGGCAACAGAGAGTTACAAATCCACAGAGTCTGTATCATGCTCTGATGTAAGCGAGGAGATGCAGTCTTGTGCATATCTGTGCCCAGGGGCTCATTGTCTCATAATCTGCCCCTGACTCAACAGTTTAACCTCTGACCAGACCAAACCTCAAGGCACATTAAACTGTGGCGGGTAACCATGGCAACAGTACTGATGCTTCTGGCTCTGTTAGCAGTTAGCGGACTCTCCTCGGTCAGACACAGTCACGTGTCCGTTAAATCTGAATGTTTAGCCACTGGGTTCGCTTGCTCACAACATTTCCCAAAATGCAATACGTGATGAACACAGAAGCCCTAAAGTCTCTAAGGTGATTTCATTTATCTTGTTTGCACAAGATAAATAAGTTCTCCCCACAAAATAAATCACCTGTCTCCACAAGATAATGAACTTGTGCAAACAAAAAAGAACAGAAAAATCACCTTTGGGGGGATTAAGGGGCTGTGGAGACGAATGACTGGAGGTTCAAACTTTCATTATAGACTGTTAAAACAATCTCACCTGGAGATCTATTCAGTGGCTGCTCTGGATCTGTTGATCACATCATATGATCCCAGTTTTAATGGATGTGTAACTTTTAAGATCTTTGAAAATTGAACATCTACATTTCCATCGTCCATCTGCTGAGGAAGATTCATGTCCTCGTTCATGTCCGTGTGTGTGTGTGTGTGTGTGTGTGTGTGTGTGTGTGTGTGTGTGCGTGTGTGTGTGAGGAAGAGAGAGGGTGACCTCAGGTATTTTTAAATGTCTGGTAGTCTGGTACGGCACCTGTTGCCATGGTGAGGAGAGCTGTCTGCTGCAGATCGATCAGACACACGCGCACACACACACACACACACACACACACACACACACACAGATCTCCACACTTTTTTGGTCTAGTCTTGTGTGTGTGATGTTTTCTGAGTGCTTTTAGATGCTGGTTGTGATGTGATGCATGCAGAAGTGTGTGGTGATGTGTGTGTGTTCACAAATGTGTTGTGTGTTTGTGAATGTGTCTGTCAAAGATTTGGTTTTAGGAGTGAAGGTTTAGTTTTCCCAATGAAGTTAGCAACCAGTTAGAACAAAATGTATTAGATGGATAGATAGATAGATAGATAGATGGATAGATAGAATGAAATGCAAACACTCTGTCCCAAATGAGCCTCTGGGGCTCTCTGGCAGAAATCTAATTATTGATCTTTTGATCTTTTTCCTAAACAATTTTCTTCCTGCAAGTAGTCCTTCAATCAATCAAAGTGAGTGGGTCCAGTATTGACTAGTGTGTGTGTGTGTGTGTGTGTGTGTGTGTGTGTGTGTGTGTGCGTGTGTATGTGTGTGTGCAGGGTCACATGGAGGGTGAGGTCTGGGGTCTGGCCCCTCACCCCCTCCTCCCCGTCTGCGCCACCGTCAGTGATGATAAAACCCTGCGACTGTGGGAGACGTCAGCCAATCACCGCATGGTGGCCGTCCGCAAGCTGAAGAGAGGTAAAGAGACAAAGAAGCAGACTGCCAGTTTTATCATGGTTTTGCCCATCAACTAAGGCTCCTGTATATTTGACATCATCTTCCAGTTTATACACAGCCGCTGGTTTCACTTTGTTTCTTTGAAAATCAACTTGACTTTAAACTCACTTCAGAGAGATGATCCAACACTGGTGTTATTCTCCTTCGGTTCACAGAACGAGCTTCGTTCAGCTCTCACATCTGAGTTATAAGAGTCATCTTCACATCAGCAAGCTTTTCAATGCAAGAAGTGACCAAATACAAGCTATTAATTGTGTATGATGATGGATTTTTGTTGGTTGGTTGATGTGGCTGGGCTAGAAGTTTCCCTCTGCTTCCAGTCTTTGTGCTAAGCTAGGCTAAAGACGTCCTGGATCTATGTCTGCAATGGGGCTGAAACTCATATCCATCTTTTTTATCTGACCCTGGGAAAGACAGAGAACAAGAGGGTTTCTATGATTGTTGGACTGTTTCCATCCATCCATTTTCTGCCTCTTATCTGGGGCTGGGTCACAGGGGCAGCAGGCTAAGCAAAGCAATCAAAACGTCCCTCTCCCTGGCAATATTTTCCAGCTCCTTCTTGGGCAGGGGTCCGAAACCTTTACCATCAAATCAGCCATTGTTGGACAAAAAATAAAAAAATCTGTCTAGAGCCTCAAAATATGTTGGAGCCTTACGATGAAGGCAACACACCCAATTACGCCACATTACTAATACGTCTTACTGAGCATTCATTAATACACTGCTCAAAAACAGTAAGGGAACACTGTATGGTCACAGTCCAAAACCAAGTCAGTCAAACTTCAGGGATATCAATTTGTCCATGTAGGAAGAACAAGTGATTGTGAATTCATCTGCTTTGGTGCAAATGAAAGTGACAACAGGTGCAATGGAGAGACAAAAGCAAGACAACCCCCAAAAAGAGAATGGTTTTACATGTGGTGTCCACAGACAGTTGCTCTCTCCTGACTGATTCTTCTCTAGTTTGTGTTCCGCTAGTGTCCTTGTCACTACTGGTAGCATGAGGCGCTACCTGCAGCCCAGTCAGGCTGCACAGGTAGTCCAGTTTGCTGTGTCTCCCAGTACAGTCTCAAGAGCATGGAGGAGATACCAGGAGACTGGCCCTTACACGAGGAGAGCTGGACAGGGCCGTAGAAGGGCATCAACCCAGCAGCAGGACCAGTATCTGCTCCTCTGTGTGAGGAGGAACAGGAGGAGCACTGCCAGAGCCCTACAAAATGACCTCCAGCAGGCTACTGGTGTGCATGTTTCTGACCACACTGTCAGAAACAGACTCCGTGAGGGTGGCATGAGGGCCAGATGTCCTCTAGTGCACCGTGCAGCTGGATTGACATTTGCCAGAAAACACCAGAAATGGCAGTAACATCATCCAGCATGACCAGTTTGGTGGTGGGTCAGTGATGGTCTGGGGAGGCATATCCTTGGAGGGTCACACAGACCTCCATGTCATAGCCAACAGTACCCTGACTGCTGTTAGGTACCAGGATGAAGCCCTGCCCCTGTCCTGAGGGAACATCTTGAAGTTAGGAGGTAGAAGTGTTTTGATTTTTAGGTGATGTACAAGTAGCACCCTCTCTCAGTCAGTTTGAGCATTCTATGGCTCTGTTTTATAGTGAATAATAAAGAGCTGACGGGAAATGAGGGGCGAGACAGAATGACATGCAGCAAAGCTCCCTGGCTGCACTGACATTGGCATCAGACTATTTCCAAGTCACAGAGTAATCAAATCACCGCAGTGATTAACTCGATTATTAACAAACAAGGTAACCACCTGACTCTGTGTCTGTGTGTTTTCCAGGCGGTCGCTGCTGTGCCTTCTCCCCTGATGGGAAGGCATTGGCGGTCGGTCTGAGCGATGGCGGCGTGCTGGTGGTGAACGCAGACACACTGGAGGATCTGCTGAGCTTCCACCATCGCCGCGATGCCATCTCTGACGTCCGCTTCACACCAGGTACACACACACACATAAACACAAATATAAATCTGACTGTTTAAAGATATAGATCCACTCATCTGATTTTCTTTCTTACACACGGCGTCAGACTCAGGTAAATTCCTGGCGGTGGCGTCCCATGACAGCTTCGTGGACATCTACAACGTGCTGACCAGTAAGAGAGTGGGGATCTGTAAAGGAGCGTCCAGTTACATCACACACATCGACTGGGACGTTCGAGGTAACACACAGTGCTCTACATCTTTACCTGCTGCCCATTTATATAGTCCACCTCCACCCACACATGTTCCCCCTCATTGTGCAGAGTGATGTCTGTGCAGCATCAGGCACTTAAACTTTTAAAATAAAGAATATATTTACATATTCATGGACTCTGAATTTTAACATGATGGCAAACGAGGTGATTATAATATAATAGTCTATTGATGAACTTTTAAATAAACAATTCAGCATTTGTAGGGAGATTGCATTATGTGTGTGTGTTTGTGTGTGTTGCAGGTAAACTGCTGCAGGTGAACACAGGAGCCAAAGAGCAACTTTTCTTCGAAGCTCCGAGAGGAAGAAGACAAACCATCAGGAACTCTGAGGTCAGTGTGTGTGTTTGATGTGACAGATAAACACCAGGGGAAAAACAAGGGTGGATAAACTTCTTACAATGTGAATGGCAACTGAGCGTAATGTTCTTCACTATCTTTTTAATGTAATTAAGTCAACAAAATAATCCTGCTATTTGCAACACTTGTTACGGGTCATTCAACTGAAGTGTTATTGTCCTTTTTCTCTGTTTCTCTGTGGAGCATTATTTTACCTCACTGGTGACTGATCATGTGTGTTATGTCACTGTGTGTAGCTGGAGCGGGTGGACTGGTCCACCTGGACGTGTGTTCTGGGTTCGAGCTGTGACGGGATCTGGCCGACACACAGCGACATCACCGACATCAATGCCGCATCGCTCACCAGAGACCGAACGCTGCTCGCTACCGGAGACGACTTCGGCTTCCTCAAACTGTTCAGCTACCCTGTTCGAGTACGAGAGACGGAGTCACTGGTTACTGTGTAGAGTCACACTATACATGTGAACGTTTGCACGAGAGAAACACTGACTGTTTCAGCTCAGCGATACAAAAACATCAAGACGTTAACAGTATTAGAGAATTTACTGACCCTGAGCAAGACTTTCTTTACTTCCCCTCTCTTCTTTACTGCATTGTTGAATTCCTTATGTCTTTCCTTGCCTCTTTCTTTCCTTGTTTCCTGTCTTCAGCTAATCTTGGAACAAAAAAAATCTTTTATTACCAAAAAAAAGAAAGCTAAACTCTCCTCTTCCATACTCCTTCATCAGGTCATCGGGTGTGTTTCTGTTCCCCCTCCAGGGTCAGTACGCTCGTTTTAAGCGTTACGTGGGCCACAGCGCCCAGGTGACCAATGTCCGCTGGGCTCAGGATGACTCCACCCTGCTGACGGTAGGCGGGGCCGACACCGCCCTGATGATCTGGGCGAGGGAGCGTGGAGGAGGGGTCAGTGGAGAGGGGGAGGGGCCTCTGTGCCGCGACAACAGACCGGTTGTCGACAGCGAGGAGTCAGACGATGACATTGAGGAGGATGGAGGTAAGTTCTGTGACTAAAGACCCCAACTGATTGAACAGAATTTGAAGACACAGGAAAACAATAACGAGAATCCAGAGATGTAGAAAATGCCCTAAAATGACATCTCTTTACGCTCAAGGGACATAAACCTCTCGTGGGCGTAATAATTTTGACGAGAGCAAAACAGGAAGTCAGGTGACGTTGCTATAGAGTGACAAAGTCCACAGACTGAGGAGATCTGGGTGGATGGATCAACAACACGTGTTTGTTTCCCATTTTTCTAACTGACATTACCAGTATTGTACACTCCCCTAAATCATGAGTTAATAACCCTAGTTTTAAAAATGTTTTTTATTAATGCAAGCACATAATTTTATTTCCAGCATGCTATCTTGTTAATGTTATTGAAAGAGGACTTTGTAACTTTATTTTGAAAAGTGCTGTCTACAATATTGTTTATTATTATTGTTCTTAATATAATAATAATTATTACAGAGGCAGTCATTTTAAGTTTTCCTAAATTTCAACAAGTAGTTATTTTCCATGCTTAAACCCAACCAAACCTGAACCACAGCGATGCAGCGACACAGTGACATTAGAGAACAGGTTAATTTTTTTAACGGTAAATTTAACATGACGGGAGCTCAAAGCTTTATACAACAAATTTCTGATTCATGAATGTTTGTGCACGTGTGAAGGCTACGACAGTGACGTTGCCCGGGAGAAGACGGTGGATTACGTCACCAAGATGTACGCTGTCAGTATCAGAGAGATGAGAGGAACCAAACCTCACCAACAACTGAAGGAGGTTTCTGCAGAGGAGAGGTATGCACACACACACACACACACACACACACACACGGTTGGTTGTTTTTAACAGCCTGTATCAGATTTGTTAAGTCCAGAGTTTAAAGCTGCATCACACAGCTTTGTGTGTTTACGCCCCCTTGTGGCAGTGACAGTGACCAATGTTAAGTTGACACTCGACTTTTCTTGTAGATTTTTCACATGTAAACCATCCTGATGTAGCCTGAGTGCAGAGTCCTGCACGGGTCCAGTTTTCAAGATCCGCCCCGACCCGACCCGGCGACGTACAAACCCGCACCCGAACCGCAAACTCGCGCATCAAGGCCAATTAGTACCACAACCCGGTCCGACCCGTTGAAACACAACCCGCAGCCCGACCCGTAACCCGGATTTAAAGTAATCATTTTGGGTCATATTGGCTGAATATTGAACAGCATATCGCCACAGTTAAGGTGCCAGTAAGTAAACAACGACCTGAATGAAGCAGCTCTCACGAGAAAAACCTGACTTCAGCTCCATCATCAACCCTCTGTGTTCTTCTCCCATACAAGTGTAAAAGCACTCGTTTGTTATGTTTAATGCTTTTAAACTTTCAATCTACGTAAAGGAACTTTAGCTACATGTGTAATAATAGACTTACTTTCTGTCCAGAGCGACATTCAGCAGTTACGAGCCGTCACGTGTTTTTAGAATCCATCGAGGAGAGAAGTAATCCATCAGGGAAACACTTCAGAAACATTATAAAGTGATAGTTTTCTCAAATACCTAAATAATTATTTACTGTTTTGGAAGCGGCGCATGTTAGACGGTGGCAGCCATGTTGATTCTGTCGTCCAATCACAAATGGTGAAACGCGTGTAAACAGCTGAACCAATGACCATTGCGAAATAGCGGAGGCGATCCTCAGAGAGTAAATAATGACCAAGATAGCTATCTGTAGTTTACCGAACTAATGACTGATGTGTTTATCTAACACCCGCAATCTGACCCGCATGTTATTTTTTCCACCCAGATCCGAACGTTCCCAACCGAAAAATGTTTTTTTAAAAACCACCCGCAAATCAGCTGTTTTTGCGGGTACCCGACCCAGTGCAGGACTCTGCCTGAGTGTCAGACTGAAGCTCCCAGAACCTTCAGTCTGACATTACCTCCATTGAAGGCGATTTACAAGGTGGAGGGAATTTGATTTTTCCCTAACCAATCAGTAGAGATCAATGACTCACCCAGAATCTGACGTCATTAGTATCCATGCCTCGGGGGTGCCGAAAACGTCTCCGTCATCGTGCACGCCCAGCTGCATCGCAGTTAATTCCAGTTTAGCAGCTTCCTTAATTTGGTCCTCCATTAACGCGAGTAGTGGTGAAATACCTCGATAGCATCATTAATGTGGTCTGTAGGATCTGTAGCGGTCGCCATTGTTGCTATCCTCACCAGTTACCCACCGGCGTACAGCTTGACATCAGCGTGGTGCTGATTGGCTAATCGCTAGACCCGCCCCCACCCCCGGCGTTCATACGTCCTTCCATCTTTTGGACGAGATAAATCGCAAATTCATTGCAGTATGCCAGACCAGAGATGCAAGCCTACTCAGTTGAGTGGGCGGGGTCTGTGGTCTGGAACCAGGCTAATCCTGATGATGAACAAACGAACGATGGATAGCTACGGCTCCTAAGTATGGCTGGTTGGGGAGAGCTACTGCCCCAAGAGAGGGAGTTCAAGTATCTCTGGGTCTTGTTCACGAGTGAGGGGAGAATGGAGCTTGAGATGGATCGGCGGTTTAGTGCGGCTACTGCTCTGGACCTTTATGGTGAAGAGGGAGCTGAGCTGGAAGGCAAAGCTTTCGATTTACTGGTCCATCTACGTCCCAACCCTCACCTATGGTCATGAGCTCTGGGTGGTGACCGAAAGAATGAGATCGCAGATAGAAGCAGCTGAAATGAGTTTCCTCCGTGGGGTGTCTGGGCTCAGCCTTAGAGATAGGGTAAGGAGCTCAGACATCCAGAGAGAGCTCGGAGTAGAGCCGCTGCTCCTTCGTGTTGAAAGGGGTCAGTTGAGGTGGTTCGGGCATCTGATCAGGATGCCTCCTGGGCGCCTCCCGTTAGAGGTGTTTCAGACATGTCCAACTGGTAGAAGGCCTCAGGGCAGACCCAGAACAAGCTGGAGGGATTATCTCGTCTGGCCTGTGAACGCCTTGGGGTCCCTCAAGAGGAGCTGGAAGATGTTGCAGGGGAGAGTGCGTCGGGGGTGCTTTGCTTGGCCTGCTGCCCCCACGACCCAGATTCAGATAAGCAGGTGAAAATGGATGGATGTAATACTTTTATTGTGAAAAGTCTGCTGGAAGTGTTGAGATGCATTCCCGGTTACTTAACTTACTGCGTGACAGATTTTAGAACAAATACACACTCTGGAAACACTGGCATTTTTCAAACTTGTCTGTTTCAGTTTCTAGACGTATAATCTTGTTGCAGCTTTAAACTTTCAACAGTCTGTACGCTGCTGTTGTTGACATTCAGTGTGATGTCCTTTTAACTTTTGTGACTCTATAACACTGAGAGTGTGTACGAACTGAGCTGAAACTATTTCATCTTATCATTGATGTATCATCAGTGGTTACAGTGTGTGTGTGTGTGTGTGTGTGTGTGTGTGTACGTGTGTTAGTGTGTTAATGTGTGGCCCTGTATACTTGTATTTATTTATAAGTGTTTGTACCTGTGTGGTAAATCTGAAGGATTTTGCATCTCTTGCATGCACGGCTTCTGCATGATCGGTGAACGTTTTGTCTCGTTAAACAAACTTTTTGCCTCAGTTTTTCTGTGTTTGCACAACACACAGTAGATCGTTATGATTTCAGTGAGTTTCAGTCTTTAAAACACTCAACAACAAAGGGCACCTTAAAGGTACAAGATTATTCTGCAGAGTACAGCTGTCAAGCATCGAAAAACTGGCGTCTAATGTTACGAAAATATGACTCAAAATCCAACTTCCATGATACTTTAGTAACTTTAAAGCCCAGGGTCACATGTAAGAAAACCATGAGATGCTGTTCTATAAATGAGGAAAGAGATTATGATTATTTTTTTAAGTTTGCAGCACTGCAGAGACAAAAGTCGGCACTTCCACTACAGGAACTTAACGACCAGTAATGTCAGGTGTTTCCACGTCACAAGTTTCAGCACTGCACAGAGGATGACACTAAATCCAAGTTTGTTTGCATCATGAGAAACACCACAATAACGCAGGATGTGTGTTTAGATAAGTGCTACAAGCTGCACGTCCACCTCTGTTCATTTAACGACACTGTTGTTTAAAATTAATCACACGTAAATGCATGAATGTCAAAGAAAATCTTCATTAGCCCCACTTTTTCTATTGTTGTCTGTCCCAAAAGTAAAATTCCAACACCTACAATTTGCCAGTTTAGGTTATGAGATGCTCCAGTTCTCAGGTCGTCAAGTTCCTGTAGTGGAAGAGGTCTGGGTGTCTCAGTACCCTGGTGTGTTTCTAACTCTAAGACATTTTTTGTCCCTTTTGGGTTCCCTTACTTCCTGAGTGTTGCTCTCTAGCCTTGCTTGTAGAGACTCTTAATATCTGTGTTGTGTTTTAACTTGCATTCCCCTGGAGGCAGGGCATTGTCAAGTAAGTATGACCTGATACTTACTGTGAAGATGATTTTCAGACAACATATATATTATAAGTCTAGTTAAATTTTATGTTATCTGCATATATATCAGTACAAAACATGTAAATCCAGTGAGTTAATCACAGAAAATAACAACTTTATTTATCCAGATTTGATGATCTTGATTTTAAACATGTCACTTTATGCTTTCTCTGACTTTTATTTCATTTAAGGATGAAATGAACAAAGGTTTGGTTTGTGAGCGGCGCCAAAATCAGCAGGTTCTGTTGGCGTACGTTCAACTTCAGTAAATAAATAAAGACACAGAGAGAGGACACATTCGTTTTAAACGTAGTAAAAAACATAAAATAGCAAGAGAAACATGTTTAATTTTTACATGTGTTTTTATATAAATGTAATTTTTAGGGAGATGTTACAGATGCAGCCTGACGAAGACTAGTCAACACAACATGACCACAGGTTTACTGACAGCTAGATGGATAGTAGTGTTTTCTATTAGGGCGGCCCTCGACTAAGAATTTTCCTAGTCGACCAATAGTCATCACTTAGAGCCATTAGTCGACTAGTCGCCCGCATGTTTATGATGAATGTAATTATTAAATGATATATTTTGGGCGGGGCAACACAATGGTTTGACTTGAAGGTGTGAGAAAGAATAGTATCAGTAACATTGTTAACACTGTGCTACATTACAGAGAAATACAAAACCGTACTAATGAACCTTCATTAATATAGGCCTATATTTTATCTACAAGTGCACGTCACACACTGAGCGAGCCGCCTGTGAATGACGCTGTGGGCTAATGGGCATGTAGCTACTTCCATGTTTCAGATGATACGTCATGTTTGTAGTCGACCAATGAAGATGAGTTGACATATCACCTTGGGTTCGTCCTTCACCTTCTCAAAATGATCCCACACTTTGGATTTCCTGCCCGACATGTTATTAACTAGCCTGTGGAATAACCGCAGGTACCAGCCCTGGAAATTAACCGAACTCCTGACTGACTGCTGAGCGTGGACACTTCCTGTGTCTGTCCTTTCAAATTAAATTCCCACATGGTCCAGTCATATAGGTTTTGATTTATTTTGACAAAGCGCAGCTCCTGACAGAGTTTTTTTTATGACTAAGTAACCAATGAAATCTTGCCAACTAACAACCTTTCTGGTCAACTAACATTTTGTCGACCATTAGGGAGCAGCCCTGTTTTCTATATCCTGAATACTGAGGTTACGTGTTCAGAATCAACAAAGTGTTAAGAACTAAGACACAGATAAAAAGACCAGAAAAAGTAAAAGAAACTTTAGGAAAATGATGTTGATCTAACTGACAACTTATAACTGCAGAACTTGCCTGAAAATGATCACGTTTTCTTCAGTATCAAAGTGATCCAGCTAGCATACATCATACTTCCTGTTTACATCCCCCAAAGCATTATGGGAGCTGTGGTTATAAATCTTGGCGCATGATGTGGTTGTGTGAACAGGGGTCCACAGTTGTTAGACCCCTGCACTAATCCACCTCTCAGAGTGACTGTGCATGTTAGCCTGTTAACACAATTAGCGACGCTAGCATGTTAGCCTGACAGCCCAAAGAGCACCAGCAGCATGTTAGCATTGTGTTAGCATGTAGCTATAGCACACAGCGAGCCAGTTTCAATGAGGCATGAGGCCTTTGTGTGTGTATGAGTGAGTGTGTTGCTGTGTGTGTGTGTGTGTGTGTGCGCGCATGTGTGTGTGTGTGTGTGTGTGTGTGTTTTCTAAAGCTCTGTACCTTGGTTCTGTCCCTCTGCTGTCCAGGGGATCCAGGTAACACCTGTCCACCTGTGTGTCCACCTCACACTTGTGTTTATGCGACGCCTCTTCATTGTGCGTGTCTGAGTGTGTGTGTGTGTGTGTGTGTGTGTGTGTGTGTGTGTGTATGTGAGTGTGAGACGCTCCTGTTGGCATTACCTCACACTGTTCTTAACTTCATATCTAAGGGGAATGAATCTAGATTTTAGCATTAGAGAGTCTTTATATTTATTTGTTAGTACTGATAATGGTACTACTACTACTGCTCATTCATTCATTCATTCATTCATTTTCCATAACCACTTATCCTGTTAGTGGTCGCAGGGGGGTGGAGCCTATCCCAACTAACACTGGGCAAGCGGCAGGGTACACCTTGGACAGGTCATCAGACTAACACGGGCTGACACATAGAGGCATACTACTACTACTACTAATGATAATAATAATAATAAAATTAGCAATTGTTAAAGTTGTAGTTACAACAGTTACAACAATATTATATTTCGCTAGACAGCAAAACACTCACAGCAGAGCAGCGTCAGCCATTGGTGCAAGTTGTGAGCTGTAATTCAGCATTGAATAATCAGCTGTGTGTGTCTGACTGTGGACGGTGGAGCTGCTGAATGGATTTGTGGAGTTTGTTCGTTGCAGCTGTGGCTGTTAGCAGTTAGCTCCGCTCGTTAGCCACTGAATGGCGGCGAAGCAAGCAGCCACTGGCTGCTGGACTTCATGTGAACCCTGCAGGACTCCACTCAGGAAGGTTTCTGGGTTGATGGTGTTTGACAGGCAGGTAGGAGGCTCAGTTATCTGTGAGTGCAGCTGCGTTCAGCGGAGGTTTCTGTGACGAAGATGAAAATTTAAACCTCCAGACTGACAGGTTGCAGATTAAGAAAGAATTCAGGATTAAATGAATTTAGTGTTCTGGTTCTTAACAGTGAGATCAATAGGTCAGAGTTTAAACCTGGGAACAAATCCTAGTTGTCTCAGATTAGTTATTTGTGGTGTCAAAGTTTTTGAGAGCATAAATAGAGAGATGTCGAGCTTTTCAAATGATGATCAGTAAGTGTGTACTCATAAAATAGCCCCTCAAAAACTGCTGGAGAAATGACAGTTTATAATATTATCAATATTACTAGTAGGCTATTGCTGCACTGCTACTACCAAATCTATTCAGCACGCCAGTGCTACTATTAGTAATGTGTAGTGTTGTATTACTGCCGCTAGTTTTGCTTCTACTTTTACTACTAATACTCATAATGTATTAAATGTACTAACTTGTGTAACCACTGCCAGTTTTGCTTCTTCTGCTACTACTGTACTGTCACTACTACTTGAAACATAGGTTTGTGGCCAATGTCAGAGGCCAAGTTGCATGGTACTAACTTGTGTAAGTACTACTAGTTTTGCTTCTGTTACTACTACTACTACTACTAATAGTACTAATACTACTAGTACTGCACAGCAACTACTGCTACTGACAATGAAGTAATTGTACTCAGTATTCGTAGTACCGGTAGGTTTGTGACAGAGGTCAGGGGTCAAGTTGTAATCCATGACATATGAGAAATCATCTCTCCATTGCTGACCTGTCTGTCTCTACTGTCTCATGTCCGTCTGTATGTCTGTCTGTCTGTGGACTGACCAAGCTGTCTCACTGTTCCTTCATGTGTCTCTGACTGATTGATTGATTAATAGACTGATTGATCCTCCAGGCCTCCAGTGAGTCGAGCAGCACCGCAGCCAGAGAAACTCCAGAAGAACAACGTCTCCAAGAAGAAGAGGGTGGTGGAGGTATGTCTTTCTCTCTGAAGCTGCCTGTCTGTCTCTATAGCTGTCTGTCTGTCTGTCTGTCTGTCTGTCCATCCGTCTGTCTGTCTGTCTGTTTATCTGTCCTCTCCCCTCTGTCTCTCATAGGACCTGGTTTTGGATCACGTGTTTGGTTTTCGGGGCTACGATTGTCGCAACAATCTGCACTACCTCAACGACGGCACCGACATCGTTTACCACACTGCAGCCACCGCCATCGTCCACAGTCTCACCACTGGTAACCACGGCAATGCGGTCATAATACACCCTTTTGACCTTGTGTGACCTGTTGAATTACTTTGTTCTTTGTATTTCCTCTTTTTTCTCTTAATTTCCAGCCTCTATCATCAGCTGTAGTTTCTGTCCTGATCAGTGAACACGTCACTACAACTGTGTCAGATTAGGGAAGACATGTCCACATTTCGGAGTCGAACCCCCAACCTTTCAGATCAGAGTGATGTGTTTAAGTGTCTCCTTGTGCTGCAGGAACCCAGAGCTTCTACCTGGAACACACTGACGACATCCTCTCTCTGACCGTCAACCAGCACCCGAAATACAAAAATGTCATCGCCACTGGACAGATCGGTACACTGAGTACATGTGTGTGTGCGCGCGTGCGTGTGTGTGTGTTTCTGCATGTTAGTGTGTTTCTCTACTAACTCGTCTGAACTAAATGAGTCCTGCTTTTCTCTCCTGCTTCATGTTTAACCTGCTTGCTTTACTTTTTCACACTACGAGAACAGAAAGACTGAAAACACTAACACAGAGAAGATTTGTCTTTTGTCCATTTGAAAAAAGCAAAAAGGGACTGTAGGGAAAGTATCAGCTGGGAGGAACTTAATGTGCTTAAAAAAATCAGCAGTGATGGAGGAAGTATTCAGATCCTTTAGCTGAGGAAAAGTTATAATACCACACAGTAAAAATACTTCAGTAAAAGTATGTAAGTATAAACAGGAAAATGTAACTAAAGTATTAAATGTATGAAAATGTCCCCTGTGACTGTTATACTATTATCCATGATGTCATTAGATCATTATGACTCATGCATTAATGTGTAATGTGTGTAGGATGTTAGTTGGGAGATGATGGAGCTCATTTTAAATTATTAGCTAGTGATTATCGTGTTTTGTTTAAATGGTGAAAACAGTGAAAAATATTAGTCACGATGACTCAGAGCTCAAAGTGACACCTTCACAGTGTTTGTTTTGTCCAAACCTCAACATTATTACTCATATTTCACAATTATTAACATTATTTAAAAGGAAAAGTAGCAAATATTTACATTTGTGACGCTGATACCATGAAATATTTCTACATTCTTTAAATATCTAAATAGTTTCTCTTTTCTTTAAATGTCAGTCGACGACTTGATTAATAATCATTTTAGCTGTACTCATTTAAACTGTTGTGGAGTTTAATTTAAGACAAAACATATTTTTGCAAATCTTCATGTTTTGTTTAAGCATTGTGAATATTGTGGCTGACCCATATGATCTACATTGACCTGATTTACGCAGCAGCAGTCACCCGTTAATATCTCTCTTTACTGTCATGGCTGACGTTGGCCTGTTTTAAAACAACTCACTCCAGGTTTTTATCTGTTTTTTGTTTTGTTTTGTTTTTGTGCGTGTGTTTTGGCTGGCCTCATTTGTCACCATCGCTCTCACAACACCTCAGGTGACGTCAGTGAACTGCCAGGTAAAAACCAAACCGCCCCCCGCCTCTCCCACCACGACAGACACCCAGAGACCCAGAGACCAGCGGCATAGCTACTCCATTGTGATGTAAGAGTGTTGTCTCTGTGTCAAAAGGGTGAAGCAGAACAATCTGGTCATGTTTTAATATCCAGCTGTCTTATTAGTGTGAATTAGAAAATGTGTCCAATGAATCCACCATCAGTGCAGCCCTGATGTTGGTCTGGTTCTCAGGGTGTCTGTCAGCTGCATTGATCCCCTCACTGCTCTGTTTCTGTCACTTTCTGTCGTCCCTGCGACGTATTTAAACTTTACAGCTTTACATCGTGCTCTCCTCGTGTCTCGTGATCTCTACGTAGGCACCACTCCCTCCATCCACGTGTGGGACGCCATGAGTAAACAGACTCTGTCCATCCTTCGCTGTCCTCACACTAAGGGCGTCGGCTACGTTAACTTCAGCGCCACGGGGAAGCTGCTGCTGTCTGTCGGAGTGGAACCTGAACACACCATCAGTGTGTGGCGCTGGCAGGAAGGTCAGACTGACATCTGATCAATAATCAATAAAATACACCCTAATGTGGTGCCTTTATGAGGACATTTTATCCAGTTAACTTCATTCTTCAACAGGCTGTTTGTGGGTCAGTCACACCCTGTCTTTACCAGCTTCTTACTATGAGTGATGAGGTCATACATGGACACATAATTAAACAGTTTCTGATATTCAGACAAAGATATTTCTGTATTTCTATTGTCCAGTGGTGGAGGAAGTATTCATATCCTTTACTTTAGTAAAAATACTAATAGCATATAGTGAAAATACTCTGAAAATGTTACTTAAGTAAAATTATGTAGGTGTAATCAGGAAAATGTATTTTAAATATCAAAAGCAGAAAAATGTCCTGTTACTGTGCAAAAATCTTTATTTGTAAAGCTTCTAAAGCTGTCAGATAAAATGTACTGCAGTAAAAATTACAATATTTCTGTGGGCTTAGAAAAGTTCCCAGAAATATTGTAATTTTATTAATATTTTATTATTTAATTTATTAATATTTTTTGTTATTTTTAAAAAATATTTTTTTATTTTATTTATTTATTTATTATTTATTTATTTTATTTTATTTATATATTTTTGCTTAGCTGGCTCAGCTAACTAAGACTGAGATAAAGTCTATGTTTTTTTCTGTTTCTTTTTTTTTTTAATTAAGTTAATTATTGCCACAAAATATTAGTATTATAATACTGGCTATGATACTAATGTTGGTCTTTTTTGGTAATAAAACACTGCAGTGGGTCAAAGTAAGTACAGATGACAGGATATAAGTGTGTATGTTCAGATTCAGATTCAGAAAACTTAACTGATCCCTGGGGGGAAATTGGGAGACATTATCAGTTGCTGTTATAGTGTATATATAGACATAAAGAAATTATAAAAAGATAGAAAAGAAATAAGAAGTATGAGAGAGAAAAAATGTGCATTATGCTATAATATAACACAATATATACATACAAATATAGAAATATAATTTTTTATGTAGCATAAGAAATATAAAAATAATAAAATGTACAAATATGTGCTTTGTGCTACAAGTTAGCTAAATATATGACAAGTAAAGGTAAAAATTAAATAAGAGTTGTGTATTGCACAGTGTGTTGCAAAGTTGAATTATCATTGCTCAATAATGTTGAGGGCTTTAAGTCAGTATTGCATATTGTACAGTTTTGCAGTTGAAACAGTATTATATCGTTGAAATATAAATAATAAATAATATAATAATAAATAAATTATATATTATAGTTGCTGCTGATGGTTAAAATACGTCCAGGGGCCTGAGTCAGTGTCTAACACTTTGAGGGTGAAGATTTTTGTACAGATTTGCGTGTGTTGGTGCTTTTTCATTAATTTCTCTGTGATAATAGAATAAAAATAACAGTGGCGTCTCCTCTGCAGGATCCAAAGTGTGCAGCAAAGCCGGACACCCGGACCGGATCTTCGTAGTGGAGTTCCGGCCGGACTCGGACTCCCAGTTTGTGTCGGTGGGAATTAAACATGTGAAGTTCTGGACACTGGCCGGCGGTGCTCTGATGTACAAGAAGGGCGTGGTGGGGACGGTGGAAGACGGCAGGATGCAGACGATGCTGTCTGTCGCCTTCGGTGCTGTGAGTTACCTGCTGACTTCCTGTTTGTAAAATCTCTGCTGCACGTGACACGAGACACGACTCTGACTGAACATGACCACTGACACAACCAGTGAAATCAAAGAGCAACACAGCAGGTTGTTTAACAGAAATCAGAGGGCAAGACACTAGATACATGCCAGACGTGTAACATAGGTGCAAAAACTCAGATTGTCTTTATAAAGTATGAACACTTCACTCTGTGTGTGTTTTTATTTCACTTATAGCAGATTATTATTTTACACAGTAGATGCTGTTTGCCTCATCCTGAGAAAAACACAGTGAAATTATTTTTAATTGGCTTTGGTCTGCAGAATAACTTGACGTTCACCGGAGCCATTAACGGGGACGTGTATGTGTGGCGGGATCACTACCTGCTGAGGGTGGTGGCGAAGGCTCACACCGGGCCGGTCTTCACCATGTACACCACGCTGAGAGACGGACTCATCGTCACTGGCGGCAAGGAGAGACCGTGAGTAACACACCAGCAGATGATTACTGATGAACTGAAAACTTTGTCAAACAGCAGCATCCAATCTATCTTCTTTTATTAGATTATAGTTGTCTTCATTATAATAAGACACTGAGACTGTGGAGATGCGTTGAGACCTTTTCTTAAAATAGAGACAGTTTTCTTTTATACTTGTGGTGATACTTACACAGTATCCAGTGTTGGGGGTAAGGTGCATTTCAGCAGTAGTGAAGTAATATAACGCGCTACCAATGGGATCTCGGGTAATATCATTACATTTACAGTGTCATGTAATGCGTTACCACCTGATATAAACTGATTATTGGTCTCATTTTTCATTCATCCACACCGCTCCACTTCCGCCAGTGTACCACCAGAAAAAATATCCCTCAAAAGTTGTTGCGTGTTGTCATGTCATGATATGCTACAAGAAGCCGCCCGTGATCGGCACATCTGGGTCATGCTGCACTGTGTATTATCATGTTCAGTGCGTGTCCTTTCATACACTAGTCCTGGTGATCAGCACATCTGGGTGATGTTAGTATATGTTAGATGTGTTTCCATACATCGGCACACAACCCTGTTCTTATGCATTACTCTGTCTGGTGCTGTGGTAGCTGACTGTCACAAAGGGCTCCGGTGTATTCATTTGCGCTCGTCACAGGGACTTAATTGTGTGCCAATCTGTTTGTTGTGCTAACCTAAATATTTGTTTATTGTTTCATATCATAGGCCCACAAATATTTATCCATATCTCATATTTATCAGACTTTGATCCTCAGCCTGACCCTCCCTGTGTCCAAGACTAATCATTTATTTTAAACAGTCTAGGCTATTAATTGTTTTATATCATCACACTTATTTATAACCACTGTATGTGAATGCATGAATAGGTCAGACCTGCTCAGCACTGGATTCAAAATGAACTGTAATAAACTAAACTGAACAAAAACGCAAAAGTAGTTTAATAAGTAACTTAGTACTCTATACAGAGAGTAATATTGTTAAGTAACATATTACCTTCAAATGAAGATACCTAGTAATATGTAGTATATTACATTTTGAGAGTAACTTGCAGAACATTGACAGTATCCCTACTTAAACCTAAACCTAGTTAGTTGGACACAACTTAAATGCAAGTATGTTACAGAATATATTAGACTTTTTTCTGTGTGTGTGTGTGTGTGTGTGTCAGGACTAAGGAGGGCGGTGCGGTGAAGCTCTGGGATCAGGAGATGAAACGCTGTCGAGCCTTCCAGCTGGAGACGGGGCAGCAGGTGGAGTGTGTCCGATCCGTCTGCAGAGGCAAGGTGAGAACTTTTGATTTTGATCTTCACCCATCACTCTTCATCAACATCCTTATTATCAGCCCACGTCCTCCTCCTGCTCCTCCTCTTCCTCCTCCTCAGGGTAAGATCCTGGTGGGGACGAAGGACGGGGAGATCATTGAGGTCGGGGAGAAGAATGCGGCGTCCAACCTGCTGCTGGACAGCCACGCTCGGGGAGGGATCTGGGGTCTGGCTGCTCATCCTGTGAAAGAGCTCTGCATCACCGCCAGCGACGACGCCACCATCAGGCTGTGGGACCTCGCTGACAAGGTACACACACAAACTGCCCCAGAGTCATTGTTGTCTGGCAACAATAAAAAGATACAGGGAGTTTTTTCTTGTTTTGTTTTTTACTAGTTGCATTCAATTTTGAAAATAGGCAGTGTGGTGTGCGACACATTTTGCAACGTGCAAAACACTTTCTGTGTGATCAGGGCCTTATGAGTCAATCATTAGTAAAGTGTAGGTTACCCAAGAGGCACAATAAAAACAAATATAATGGTCAGAGTTGTCATGTTGACAGTTAAGGTGTGTTGATTGATTCACATCGTCAGCTCCTGCATTGAGTAACATTAAGTTAAGAAGTTAATCCATCCTTCCTCCAAACTGATGTGTTGATAAAAAAAGAAATAAAAATAGTAATAATCTTTTTTTTTCTTAAACAGTGTAATGGGTGATATAGATAATTTTGGTTTCCTTTTCTCTCTCGTTCTGTAGAAACTGCTGAACAAGGTGTGTGTCGGCCACGCAGCCCGGTGTGTGAGCTACAGTGCAGACGGAGAGATGTTGGCGGTGGGGATGAAGAACGGCGAGTTCCTCCTCCTCCTCGCCAACTCGCTGAAGATGTGGGCGAAGAAGCGAGACCGCAGCGTCGCCATCCAGGACATCAGGTAGGAGAGACAGTGGAGGAGAAAGAATTTTTAATATCCAAAAGAAGTTATTTCACAAATATTTAAAATATATGTAAATTAACATAAACCAGTGGTGAAGGAAGTATTCAGATCCTTTACTGAAGGAAAAGCATGACATACTGCACTGTAAAACCAGAATATACCAGAATGTTATATTGTTTGAGTGTTTGTGTGTGCAGGTTCAGTCCGGACCGGCGGCTGTTGGCGGTCGGTTCGGTGGAGAACACCGTGGATGTTTACGATGTCAGTGGAGGACCAAGTCTGAACCGCCTGGTTTACTGCAGTGACATCTCTGCTTTCATCCTGCAGCTCGACTTCTCTGCTGACAGCTGTTACATACAGGTATACACACACATAATATATATATACGTACTGCTGACAGCTGTTATATACAGGTATACACACACATAATATATATATACATACTGCTGATAGTTGTTATATACAGGTATATACACACATAATATATATATATACATACTGCTGACAGTTGTTATATACAGGTATACACACACATAATATATATATATATACATACTGCTGACAGTTGTTATATACAGGTATACACACACATAATATATATATACGTACTGCTGACAGCTGTTATATACAGGTATACACACACATAATATATATATATACGTACTGCTGACAGCTGTTATATACAGGTATACACACACATAATATATATATACATACTGCTGATAGTTGTTATATACAGGTATACACACACATAATATATATATATACATACTGCTGACAGTTGTTATATACAGGTATACACACACATAATATATATATACGTACTGCTGACAGCTGTTATATACAGGTATACACACACATAATATATATATACGTACTGCTGACAGCTGTTATATACAGGTATACACACACATAATATATATATACGTACTGCTGACAGCTGTTATATACAGGTATACACACACATAATATATATATACATACTGTTGATAGTTGTTATATACAGGTATACACACACATAATATATATATATACATACTGCTGACAGTTGTTATATACAGGTATACACACACATAATATATATATACGTACTGCTGACAGCTGTTATATACAGGTATACACACACATAATATATATATATACGTACTGCTGACAGCTGTTATATATAGGTATATACTATACACACATACACACACACACACATACTGCTGACGGCTGTATTATACAGGTATATATACATATATACACAAACTGCTGACAGCTGTTCCTCTTGAGACCTGGTATATACACATACACACGCCTTTGTTGGTATATAGTATCTGTGACCGAACAAACAAACATTTTCTGTGGGTACAGGTGTCCACAGGAGCTTACAAGCGGCAGGTGTTTGAGGTTCCTTCAGGGAAGTTGGTGAGCGACCAGACCATTATTGATAGAATCACCTGGGCTACCTGGACCAGGTAACACACACATACTCACACGCAGTTTTCACATGAGCTTAAAAACTTGAAAGTCTGAAATGAATTCTATTTTATATCGAATGACACAAACCTGCACGTTTCATTTGATTATTTTTGGTTTGCATAAAAAAGTCATAGAATAGAATCAATAAAAGTAAAGTTTCTCATTACAAGTCAGAGTATAATATAATAAAACTCATAGGATAGTATGTCATGAAATGAAATTAAAAAGTTGTAGTATTTTGTTAAAAAGAGCATATACTATAGTATGTCAAAATAAGTGACAAAACGAATTATAGTATAGTGTGCCACAAAAAGTGATGACAAAGTCATAATATAGTAGGTCATAGAAAGAGACAAAAAAAGTCATGTTTAATGTGTCATAAAAAGTGACAAAAAAATCCTAGTATTATATGTCATAAAAAGAATGTATGTCAAAAATGTCACAGAAATGTCATAGTATGGTATGTCGTCAAAAATGTAACAAAAACAATCATAGTATAGCATGTCATCAAAAATGTGATAAAACGATCATAGTATAGTATAATGTCAAAAATGTGATAAAAACATCATAATATATCATGTTGTCAAAAATGTCACAAAAAAGTTATAGTATAGCATGTCGTCCAAAATGTGATGAAAATGTCATAGTATAGTATGTCACTAAAAATGTGATAAAAACTTTGAAGTATAGCATGTCGTCAAAACTGTCATAAAAATGTCATAGTAGAGTATGTCGTCAAAAATATGATTAAAGTTTCATAGTATAGTATGTTGTCAAAACTGTCATAAAAACATCATAGTATAGTGTGTCGTCAAAAATGTGATAAAATTGTCATAGTACAGTATGTCTTCAAATATCATGAAAAAGGTCATAGTATAGTATGTCACTAAAACTGTCATAAAAACTTCATAGTATAGTATGTTGTCAAAAATGTGATAAAAAAAAACGTCATAGTATAGTTTGTCATCCAAAATTTGATAAAAATGTCATTGTGTAGTATGTCGCGAAAACTGTCATAGAAACGTCATAGTATAGCATGTCATACAAAATGTGATTGTATAGTATGTCGTCAAAAATGTCACAAAGATGTCATGGTATAACATGTCGTCAAAAATGCGATAAAAACTTCATAGTAAAGCATGTCCTCAAAAATGTCACTAAAACCTCAAAGTGTATTATGTCGTCACAAATGTGATAACTATGTCATAGTATAAAATGTTGTCAAAAATGTGATAAAAATGTCACAGTAAAGCATGTTGTCAAAATGTCACAAAAACGTCATAGTATAGCATGTCGTCCAAAATGTGATAAAAATGTAATAGATTTAGTATGTCATCAAAAATCATGAAAAAGCGTCATAGTATAGCATGTCATCAAAGCTGTCATGAAAACATGATACTGGGGCCCTGGTGGCTTAGTGGCAGAGCAGGCGCCCTATGTACAAGGCTGTTGCCGCAGCGGCCCGGGTTCGAATCCAGCCTGTGGCCCTTTCCTGCATGTCATCCCCCCTCTCTCTCTCTCCCCCTTCACGCTTACCTGTCCTTTCCAGTAAAGGCAAAATGGCCAAAAAAATATCTTTTAAAAAAATTTAAAAAAAAAATAAAAACATGATACTAAAGTAGGCTTTGTCGTAAAAAATGTGATAACAATGTCATAGTATAGTATGTCTTCAAATATCATGAAAAACGTCATAGTATAGTATGTCACTAAAACTGTCATGAAAACGTCATACTATAGTATGTTGTCAAAAATGTGATAAAATGATCATAGTATAGTATGTCGTCCAAAATTTGATAAAAATGTCATAGTATAGTATGTCGTCAAAAATGTCACAAAAATGTCATGGTATAGCATGTCGTCAAAAATGCGATTAAAAACTTCATAGTAAAGCATGTCCTCAAAAATGTCATTAAAACCTCAAAGTGTATTATGTCGTCAAAAATGTGATAACTATGTCACAGTATAATATGTTGTCAAAAATGTGATAACTATGTCATAGTATAATATGTTGTCAAAAATGTCACAAAAACGACATAGTAGAGCATGTCATCCAAAATGTGATAAAAACTTTATAGTATAGCATGTCATCAAAAATGTGTTAAAAACGTCATAGTATATCATGTTGTCAAAAATGTCACAAAAACGACAAAGTATAGTATGTCGTCTAAAATGTGATAAAAATGTCATAGTTTATCATGCTGTCAAAAATGTCACAAAAACGACATAGTATAGCATGTCGTCCAGAATGTGATAAAAATGTCATAGTATAATATGTCTTCAAATATCATGAAAAAATATCATAGTAAAGTATGTCACTAAAACTGTCATAAAAACGTCATAGTATAGTATGTCGTCAAAAATGTCATAAAAGTCACAGTATAGTATGTCGTCAAAAATGTGATAAAAATGTGATAGTATAGTATGTCATCTAAAATCATAAAAAAAACATCATAGTATAGCATGTCCTCAATAATGTGATAAAAGTTTTGTAATGTAGTATGTCATCCAAAATCATGAAAAAACGTCATAGTATAGCATGTCGTCAAAAATGTGATTAAAGTTTCATAGTATAGTATGTCTTCAAAAATCATGAAAAAACATCATAGTATATCACTAAAACTGTCATAAAAACTTAATAGTATAGCATGTCATCCAAAATGTGATAAAAAAAAAGTCATAGTATAGTATGTTGTCAAAAATGTGATTAAAAACGTCATACTATAGCATGTCATCAAAAATGTGATAAAAACATCATAGTATAGTATGTTGTCAAAAATGTGATTAAAAACGTCATACTATAGCATGTCATCAAAAATGTGATAAAAATGTTATAGTATAGTATGTTGTCAAAAATGTGATAAAAAAAACATCATAGTATAGCATGTCATCAAAAATGTGATAAAAAAAAAAGTTATAGTATAGTATGTCATCAAAAATGTGATAAAAAACGTCATATTACAGAATGTTGTCAAAAAATGTGATAAAAACGTCATAGTATAGCATGTCATCAAAAATGTGATAAAAATGTTATAGTATGTTGTCAAAAATGTGATTAAAAAAAGTCATAGTATAGCATGTCATCAAAAATGTGATTAAAAAAAAGTCATAGTATAGCATGTCATCAAAAATGTGATTAAAAAAAAGTCATAGTATAGTATGTCATCAAAAATGTGATAAAAAAAATGTCATATTACAGAATGTTGTCAAAAAATGTGATAAAAACGTCATAGTATAGCATGTCATCAAAAATGTGATAAAAATGTTATAGTATAGTATGTTGTCAAAAATGTGATAAAAAAAAGTCATAGTATAGCATGTCATCAAAAATGTGATAAAAAAAGTCATAGTATAGCATGTCATCAAAAAATGTGATAAAATGTTATAGTATAGCATGTCATCAAAAAAATGTGATAAAATGTTATAGTATAGCATGTCATCAAAAAATGTGATAAAATGTTATAGTATAGCATGTCATCAAAAATGTGATTTAAAAAAAGTCATAGTATGGTATGTTGTCGAAAATGTGATAAAAAAATGTCATAGTATAGCATGTCGTGAAAAATGTGATAAAAATATATCATGTCGTGAAAAAATGTGATAAAAAAAGTCATATTATATAGTATGTCATCCAAAATGTGATAAAAATGTTATAGTATAGTATATCATCAAAAATGTGATAAAATTGTTATAGTATAGAATGTCATCAAAAATGTGATAAAAATGTTAAAGTATAGCGTGTCGTCAAAAATGTGATTTAAAAAAAAGTCATAGTATAGTATGTTGTCAAAAATGTGATTAAAACATCATAGTATAGTATGACATCCAAAATGTGATAAAAATGTTATAGTATAGTATGTCAACAAAAATGTGATAAAAATGTTATAGTATAGTATGTTTTCAAAAATGTGATTAAAATGTCATAGTATAGCATGTCGTCAAAAGTGTGATCAAAAAAGTCATAGTATAGCATGTCATCAAAAATGTGATAAAAATATTATAGTATAGCATGATGTAAAAAATGTGTTTAAAAAAAGTCATAGTATGTTGTCGAAAATGTGATAAAAATGTTATAGTATAGAATGTCAAAAAAATGTGATAAAAATGTTATAGTATAGCATGTCGTCAAAAATGTGATAAAAAAAAGTCATAGTATAGTATGTCATCCAAAATGTGATAAAAATGTTATAGTATAGTATGTTGTCAAAAATGTGATTAAAAAAAGTCATAGTATAGCATGTCATCAAAAATGTGATTAAAAAAACATCATAGTATAGCATGTCTTCAAAAATGTGATAAAAATGTTATAGTATAGTATATCAACAAAAATGTGATAAAATTGTTAAAGTATAGAATGTCAAAAAAATGTGATAAAAATGTTATAGTATAGCATGTCGTCAAAAATGTGATAAAAAATAAGTCATAGTATGTCATCCAAAATGTGATAAAAATGTTATAGTATAGTATGTTGTCAAAAATGTGATAAAAATGTCATAGTATAATATGTCATCAAAAATGTGATAAAAACGTCATAGTATAGTATGTCTTCAAAAATGTGATAAAAATGTTATAGTATAACATGTCGTCAAAAATGTGATTAAAATGTCATAGTATAGCATGACGTCAAAAATGTGATAAAAATGTTATAGTATAGTATGTTGTCAAAAATGTGATAAAAATGTCATAGTATAATATGTCATCCAAAATGTGATAAAAACGTCATAGTATAGTATGTCATCCAAAATGTGATAAAAATGTTATAGTATAGCATGTCGTCAAAAATGTGATTAAAAAAAAAGTCATAGTATAGTACTGTATGTCATCCAAAATGTGATAAAAAATGTTATAGTATAGTATGTTGACAAAAATGTGATAAAAACGTCACAGTATAGCATATCATCAAAAATGTGATAAAATTGTTACAGTATAGCATGTGTTCAAAACTGTCATGGAAACGTCATAGTATAGTATGTTGTAAAACAAAATATGATAAAAATGTCATATTATAGTATGTCTTCAAAAATCATGAAAAAACGTCATAGTACAGTATTTCCTTAAAACTGTGGTAAACACGTCATAGAATAGCATGTTATAAAATGTATTGTATGCTCTTCAAAAACTGTAAGAGCAGATCAAGAGGATCTAACAAAAACTTTACATCAGAACAGTTTTATTGGTCAAACGTGAACACACACAGTGAATTTGGTTTGTCATTGCTTCCATGTACTTACACAGAAATTAAAATAGGACAATAAATCTGAACATTGTAACATAAACATATCAATACTACTTACAGATATTAATATACATATATATATACAGTGTGCTAAGATTTCTTTTTGAAAGTGATGATTTATCACACAATTTAAAAACTGTATTGAAGTACATAATTGACAAGGTACAGTGCATGTTAGTGTTAACAGGGTAACTGAACAGGGATAGTTTGGGGGTAGTAGTGCTTTGAGACAAAACTTCTTGTTTTTTTTCTCCCTCAGCATTCTGGGCGATGAAGTTTTGGGGATTTGGCCACGAAATGCAGACAAAGCGGAAGTCAACTGTGCGTGTGTGTCCCACGCCGGCCTTAACATCGTCACCGGTGATGACTTTGGATTGGTGAAACTGTTCGACTTCCCCTGCACAGAGAAGTTTGTGAGTCACCAACATTTACATTTGAGGTTGAAACAGGAGGAAAGTTTAGTATGATTAGTATCAGCAAGTATAAAAACATCACAGCACGCTTTGTATGAGAATAAAAAAGATCAGCTATTTATTTATTTATTAGTGAAGAGAAATGTGAGTATTCTTTTTTGTTTGCAGGCCAAACACAAGCGCTACCTCGGCCACTCGGCTCATGTGACCAACATCCGCTTCTCCCAGGAAGACAAATACGTGATCAGCACAGGAGGAGACGACTGCAGGTAAAACTGATCACTGATCGATAACAGACGATCATCTGAATACATGATACAAGAGAGATATATTGATATTTCTATCACTGCACATGAGTTGCTGTGTTCAAAACATGATGGGTGAATGGTCAAGTTACGAAAAGTCTAACAAAACATTTTATCAAGGAACAAATCATGATAATGAAATATTATAATTGATCATATGTTTATAAAAAAGGAAGAACATCACAAAAACTCATGGTATATTATTAAGGAATATCTTTTAATGAGATCACAAAAAAAGTCATAGTAAAGTCGGTGAAAAAAACATATCACTAAATGTCATAGCATTGTATGTTGTCAAAACTATGTATGTCGTCCAATTCGTGAAAAAAAACCATAGTACAGCATGTCGTCCAAAATGGTGTAAAAATGTATAACATGTCCAAAATCATGAAAGAAACATCATAGCATAGTATGTTGTCTAAAATCGTGAAAAAACACCTTAGTATAACATGTCGTCCAAAATCGTGAAAAAACGCCATAATATAGCATGTCGTGCAAAATCGTTAAAGAACATCATAGTATAGCATGTCGTTCAAAATCATGAAAAGACTTTATAGTATAGTATGTCGTCCAGAATCATGAAAAAACATCATAGTATAGTATGTCGTCCAAAATCACGAAAAAACGCCATTGTATAGCATGTCGTGTAAAATCATGAAAAACGTCATAGTATAGCATGTCGTCAAAAAACGTGAAAAAATGTCATAGTATAGCATGTCGTCCAAAATCGTGAAAAAACATCATAGTACAGCATGTCGTCCAAAATCATGAAAAAACACCATAGTATAGCATGTCGTCCAAAATCGTGAAAAAAAGTCATAGTATAGGCATGTCGTCCAAAATCATGAAAAAACGTCATAGTATAGCATGTCGTCCAAAATCATGAAAAGACTTTATAGAATAGTATGTCATCCAAAACCCTGAAAAAAAAGTCATAGTATAGCATGTCATCTAAAATCATGAAAAAACGCCATAGTATAGCATGTTGTCCAAAATTGTGAAAAAAAAGGTCATAGTATAGCATGTCGTCCAAAATCATGAAAAGACTTTATAGAATAGTATGTCATCCGAAATCGTGAAAAAATGTCATAGTATAGCATGTCGTCCAAAATCATGAAAAAAACGTCATAGTATAGCATGTCGTCCAAGATCATGAAAAAAAAGGTCATAGTATAGCATGTCGTCCAAAATCATGACCAAAAAAGTCATAGTATAGCATGTCGTCCAAAATCGTGAAAAAACACCATAGTATAGCATGTCGTCCAAAATAGTGTTAAAACACCATAGTATTGCATGTCGTCCAGAATCGTGAAAAAACGTCATAGTAAAGCATGTCGTCCAAACTCATGAAAAAATGTCATAGTATAGCATGTCGTCCAGAATCGTGAAAAAACGTCATAGTAAAGCATGTCGTCCAAACTCATGAAAAAATGTCATAGTATAGCATGTCGTCCAAAATCGTGAAAAAACACCATAGTATAGCATGTCGTCCAAAATAGTGTTAAAACACCATAGTATTGCATGTCGTCCAAAATCGTGAAAAAACGTCATAGTATAGCATGTCGTCCAGAATCGTGAAAAAACGTCATAGTAAAGCATGTCGTCCAAACTCATGAAAAAATGTCATAGTATAGCATGTCGTCCAAAATTGTGAAAAAACGTCATAGTATAGCATGTCGTCCAGAATCGTGAAAAAACGTCATAGTAAAGCATGTCGTCCAAACTCATGAAAAAACGTCATAGTATAGCATGTCGGCCAAAATCATGAAAAAACATCATAGTATAGCATGTCGTCCAAAATCATGAAAAAAAAAGGTCATAGTATAGCATGTCGTCCAAAATCATGAAAAGACTTTATAGAATAGTATGTCATCCGAAATCGTGAAAAAATGTCATAGTATAGCATGTCGTCCAAAATCATGAAAAAAACGTCATAGTAAAGCATGTCGTCCAAAATCATGAAAAAATGTCATAGTATAGCATGTCGTCCAAAATCATGAAAAAATGTCATAGTATAGCATGTCGTCCAAAATCGTGAAAAAACACCATAGTATAGCATGTCGTGCAAAATTGTGAAAGAACACCATAGTATTGCATGTCGTCCAAAATCGTGAAAAAACGTCATAGTATAGCATGTCGTCCAGAATCGTGAAAAAACATCATAGTATAGCATGTCGTCCAAAATCATGAAAAAAAAAGGTCATAGTATAGCATGTCGTCCAAAATCATGAAAAGACTTTATAGAATAGTATGTCATCCGAAATTGTGAAAAAATGTCATAGTATAGCATGTCGTCCAAAATCATGAAAAAAACGTCATAGTAAAGCATGTCGTCCAAAATCATGAAAAAATGTCATATATAGCATGTCGTCCAAAATCGTGAAAAAACACCATAGTATAGCATGTCGTGCAAAATCGTGAAAGAACACCATAGTATTGCATGTCGTCCAAAATCGTGAAAAAACGTCATAGTATAGCATGTCATCCAAAATCATGAAAAAAAAAGGTCATAGTATAGCATGTCGTCCAAAATCATGAAAAGACTTTATAGAATAGTATGTCATCCGAAATTGTGAAAAAATGTCATAGTATAGCATGTCGTCCAAAATCATGAAAAAAACGTCATAGTAAAGCATGTCGTCCAAAATCATGAAAAAATGTCATATATAGCATGTCGTCCAAAATCGTGAAAAAACACCATAGTATAGCATGTCGTGCAAAATCGTGAAAGAACACCATACTATTGCATGTCGTCCAAAATCATGAAAAAATGTCATAGTATAGCATGTCGTCCAAAATAGTGTTAAAACGTCATAGTACAGCATGTCATCCAAAATCATGAAAAAATGTCATAGTATAGCATGACGTCCAAGATCATGAAAAAAAAGGTCATAGTATAGCATGTCGTCCAAAATCGTGAAAAAACGCCATAGTATAGCATGTCAAAAATATATTTGAAAAAATCACAAACATTATCTATAAATAAGATTCAAACAATGTTCATTTGTGTGTTGCAGTGTGTTTGTGTGGAAATGCCTGTAAAACACAGAGACTTCGCCGCCTGGTGACGCTTTTATCCAAAGCGCCTTAACAGCACCACAAGTGGATCCAGAGGGAATTGAACCCACAACCTTGAATCTTTGCTCTGCAACATTTCTTGAAGAGTTTAGAAACTAAAGGTGGAGGAAGACTCACCGTAACACAAGGTCGACTTCAGCGATGAGACGTTTAGTTTCTGTTTTCTGGTGTCGACTGCAGCCTGAGACGCTTCACGATTGATCACATGACCTTGAACAGGAACAAATGAAGACACGTAAAGAACCAGAGGAATCTTCAGATGGTTTTTCTTCTTCTGATTTTGGTCCATGTGGATTCACAACTGCCCCGTCAGAAGCCAACCAGGGCTTTGGAACAAAGATCATGTGACTCAGTACGACACCACCACCACAGTGAAGCAAAGGTTAAACTTACTCTCATGTTGTTCTGCTCCAGCACCATCCCTCTCCTTCTACCCAGAAGGCCTTGCACAGTATTGTCACTGTAGTCAGTGCGCCTTGAGATCATTCATTGATCATGTGACTGATCTGGAGTCACAGAAAGAGGAAGCGGGTTCAACACAAAGAAAAATCAGAAACCATCAGTCCAGGGGGCAGATACAGAAAACTCTGTGTGCACACAAGACAGAAATATGTATTTGTATTTGTCACATGTATGAAGACTGACTGTTTTTCTCACATGCACAAGCCTTATTTCCACCCCTGACATGTAACATGCCCTTTAAAGGACAAGTTCACATTTTATCACGTCTTTTTTAAAATAATAAACATGACTTTGTGTCTATTACTGTTGAGAAGTTTGTAATCTTGCTTAACTAGCTCCAGTCAGATGTCTGAGAGGACAGTCCTCTAAAAATACACTTTACAGTACCCACTGAGTCGACTGCAGAGGGCCCAGAGAAAAAATACAAACTTAATATTTAGAGCCCAGTTACACTGTTGTGGTGCAATAAGGATCAAGGGTCAATGACGCCTTTCAAATTCAACAAATTTGTTCTCCCCTGACATACAACACTGTGGAGACATCGACTAAATGGAAGTTTGAATCATTTAATTCTTTTTCTTTTAGGGCCAAAAATGTAGCTAACACATTTGGAATCTGTTAAAATAGTTACTCTTAACAGAAATAATAGAAAAACATTATTAATGTGTTAATACACACTTGCAGGTGCTGACACCACAAAAAACTAAATAAAATCCCAAATTCAGATTCAGTCACTATGAAACTAGCCGCCATAAACACTAGTAGAGGAGGAAGTATTCAGATCTTTAACTTCAGTAAAAGTACCAACACCACTGTGTAAAAATACCCAGCTGACACCGGACATCAAAATGATGTCAGAAAGACTTTGGACGCTTCCGTCGGTCAGACGTTAAATTTTGTACTAACGTACTAGCTTAAATGCACTTAGTTACATTCCACCACTGACAAACACCGAGCTTTAACCCTTTGAATCCTGCAGCGACATCACTTGTCTTGTGCTGCTTTCAGACGCCTTTTGCTAGTATTTGAACATCTGAACCCTCCCTGAGCAAACTGGTGCGATTTATTCAAAAACATGGGAAAAAAGACAATGAGTAGCTTGGTAAGAAATGTCACATGCATTGCAAAAAAAGTAACAGATTTGGATTTTTTTTTTTACATAGAGGGAAAAAAGCTGCAGAATAACTACATTTATATTAATAATTATTATTACATTTTAAAATTTATTTACAGAATTATTTTAATTCTGAAGCACACTTTCCATTTCCTTGTTTGTTTTTAACTTTCTCTTTTTCTTTTTTTTCTTGTTTTTAATTTTCTCTTTTAACTAATTTTTCACTATTTTTTTTTTTTGGATCATTTCTTGTTTCATTGCTAATTGTTTTCTTCCTAAAAAAGAAAGTAACAAAATTAGGAAATTATTTAAAAAATAAATAGGGAGAAACAAAAGATGGGGCAGAACTATATATCTAAAAATTATTTATTATTACATTTTAAAATTATATTACAGAATTAGTTTCATTTTAAAGCACTCTTTCCATTTCCTTGTTTGTTTATTTTTTATTTCCTTTTTTCTTTTCTTTCTTTTTTAATACTAATTTTCTCTTTTTACTCATTTTTTTTTTTACTATTTTTCTTTGGATAATTTCTTCTTTTGTTGCCAATTGCCTTCATCCCCCCAAAAAGTAATGGATTTAGAAAATGATTTAAAAAAAAACAACAACTAAGGAAAAAGCTAGGGAAGAACTATAATTATAATGATAATAATTATTACATTTTAAAATTATTTTACAGAATTAGTATAATTTTAAAGCACTCCTTCCAGGTCATGTCCTTGTTTGTTTGTTTTTAACTTTCTTCCCATGTTTCTAAAAGAAAATGATTCATTAATTTGCTCAGGTTTCAAAGGGTTAAAGCAGAGATTAATTAGTGTGTTTAATGTCTGATAAAATGTTAAATAAAATGAATAAGAAGGAGCGACACAAAATTAGTGTTTAACCTGAATGAATAATGTTGTATTATTAGATTCTGAAGGTTTGTGTTTGTGTCGACACGTCTTTTATACATCTGCCTCCTGGACTCAGACACTGATGCTGCATTCAGGTCACCCTCGGAAAAAACAACATTTACAGAATGTTTCACAGCAAACAAAACTGATGGGACCATTTAAAGGACAAACGTTAACACACTGGTTTATAACTGGTGTGATGGAGCTGCTGACACGACCCTGCTGTTAGAAATCATACTAATCATTCTGTACTGGGATCACTGGGAGGTGACTGGGAGAAAAGATTTGATTTAAAATCACATTTCATTTCAAAGAGCCTTTACTGTATCTGTTGTTGGATATCATCACACTTAAGTGCCTTTCTGGATCTTTCTACCTGTGTTTGTTTGTTTGTTTTCATACACTGTTTTGTTTTATTTACTCCATGATTGAACTTATTTTGTACTCTGTCTGGTGCTACACTGAGAATGTTCAAACTTTTATTCATTCACGGAAAAAAACATTTTATCTTTGCTGCTGCTTTTTGTTTTTAAAAAACGTGACACATCCAAAGCATCGTGATGGTAAAACAACACAGGACGTCGGAGGAAGAGAAAAACACGCTGGGAGGAATATTTATGGAAATATCTAAATGTTATTTATGCCTGATTTACAGTGTGGATGAGTTTATGTGTCTGAATATTAACTGTTGTGAAAAGTGTCAAGAGTTTGTGCGATAAAAAAAAAAATGCAGATGTTACACACCTGATTTGTCGACTTGTTCACCTTCGACATGCTCGGTTCACTGAGGTCAAAAGGTCCCTGATGTCATCACAGAGGCAGGACTGTTCTGTCTGAGAGGAAAAAACACGACACATGACAGGCTGTGAAATTATTCCTGGACATCATTTCACATGTTCAGAATCCAGCTGATAATCATACCTGAAACATGTTAAATCACACCGTGGTCCTTTAAAGCTGCAACGACTCTGTGTCCGACCTGTTCTCACTCCCAACTCGTAAAATACGGCCACTTTGTCAGTGATTTCAGCGTCCAAGACAAATGCAGAGAGACACCTTATGCAGAGATATGACACGCACCTGGTGTGTCAGTTTTAGAGGCAACAGGCAACAACCCAAGTCGTCAAATAGCGCTGCTTTGTCAGTGAACATCAGCATCACACACAGACGCAGAGAGGCACCTTTGTGTTGGTATGATTTGCACCAGTTGACAACAGTTTGTAATGCCGGCAACTATCGTAATGTAAAGACTGCATTCCCACGCATTTTCGTGGACAAATTTTAAAACTTTTTCATGAGTTTTCGGGAGCCCATAATAAAATTTAGTCTGTCTTGCCTCACTTGCTTGGCGTTTTTCAAACATAATGGATTTAAACTCTATTCAAACATAATTTCAGCTAGCTGACACGTGAAGATAAAGAGGGAACGTGGGGAGAAACTGAAGAATTATATGTGATGGTAAACAAAATTTCAGTGCATATTAGAGCAACAACGGCTACAGAATATAAATTTAATTTAATTTTTCTGACTACCCCTGGCCATCCATGACTTTTCCAGGTTTTCCATGACCCTGAGAACTATGTAAAGAGCGACAACACTCGTGCAGGGAGGATGGGAGGGTTAAACAAACTGCGGACTTTCACTTGGGAGCCAGCTGTTCAGTTCCTGTTTGAATTTTAAGCCAAACCGTATTTTTTCTAAACCTAATCAAGTGCTTTTGTTGCCTAAACCTAAGGAAATCAACCTAAAAATGAAGTGTTTCACCACGTGGAACATTTATTTTGAAAGACTATATCGAAATAGCAGGAAATGTTGCCATTAGGTAATCGTTTCTTTTTACTATCTTATAAAAACACGTTAGTTTCGTTAGTCAGACACAAACGCAGACAGGAATCCTTCGCCGCAGTATGGTACCAAGCAGCATCAGTTTGTAACGCTGCCAGCAACTACTATAAAGAGCAAGAAAGTCCGTATAGAACAGGTTGATGGGTCAAACAAACTGCGGACTTTCACCCAGGAGACCACTGTTCGGTTCCTGTTTGAATTTTAAGCCGTACCATGTTTTTTTTTTCAAACCCTAACCACATTCTTTTGTTGCCTAAACCTAAAGAAATCAACCTAAAACAAAGTGTTTTACCTACATTTAAAGTTTATTTTGAAAGACTGTATACATGTAACATGTAAGAAACACATGTAACAGAAAAAAATTGAGACGACATCTGTGAACGTGCAAAACAGATGCAGGATGTTATCTAGTGCCTCATATTTAGACGTGTATGTCCACTGACAAAGCGGCGGTATTTGATGAGCTGGGATGAGAACATCTCGTTAAATCTCATTTTATTGCACCAACGTTAAAGTTAACTTTACACTGTCACCATTACAGGGTTGGTTTAATGACATCAGAAGATAAAAATAAATAAATCTGTCATTTTCACAGAACAAAACTGTCAAAGTGTTTCCTCGTGATCGCAGGGGAACAGAAAGTCTAAAGTACTGACACATTTGTCCTCTCTGGCCTGCCGTCGTTTTAAAAAAATAAAAGGATTTCATGGCAAAAAAAAGTGTCTAAAAATGCTGAAGATGTTCCTGTCATCTAGAAAAGATAAAATATCTGTAAGTGATATCTTAATGTTGCCAAAGAGAGTCCTAAAATAAAGTGGACTGTGCTGTTGACTGAGATGCTGACAGACTGGCGTGCAGAGTGTCTGTGCAGAGTGCATGTGTGGCGCATTTCTGCACGACTGTAGCAGATACTCGTTTCTAAAAAGACAAATATATCAGAAGAGGCCAAGGAACGTCCACTATAAAAAATAAATAAATCTATGTTGCAGTTGTTGAAGATGTGAAATGCTGCACTGGGATCAGTTATAGTTTGTAAATGTTTTCCTGTGTACAGGTCGTCAGGTCGTGTAGCTCTTTGGTTTTGTATCATACTGTACATGGAGATATAAATGATGCTCAGATGCATGAATTTATTTTTAAACTAAATCATGTTTGTGGATGATTGATGATGATTTTATGGTGTGAATTGTGTTCACCGGTTGATTTTTATACCGAAGTGTATGTGTGTGTGAGTGTGTGTGAGTGTGTGTGTGTTAGCCAAGTGTACAAACAGATTAAATGAGACTCGTTCAAGATAACTGGCTGTTTGTCTTGTTTTTTGTAGCAAAATGCAACTTTAATGAACAAATTTGAAAGTTCACATTTGTTTGTTTTATAAATTTTAAGTTTCTTTAATTAGTTAATTACTTAAGTGATCCAGACGAGGAAAAAAAAGCAGTGAAATTGAACTTTTCTGTTTCTGACAGTGCGCTTTAAACTTCAGAGTCTGATCCAGGTTTTAGTTTTACAGTGTTACAGTGTTCCTGTTTTGGTGTGGTGGTCTTTCATGTAGACCTAGTCTAAGGTGTTACGGATGGTTTTTCTTAGTGTAGTTTATTTATTTTATGTAACTATTCTAATCATATAAAAATAATCAAAATAATGGCAGGTTTTTCAATAACTTTTGTGTAATATGATCCAGAAACTTAAATTTATATATAACATAAATTAGTAGCCGAAGCTATTATTGGCTTAAATCACTTAAGTATATAAAGCTTATATTTGGGACAGGCCTTAATTCTTCTTACGCAAAAAATTTTGCTCAGCAAAGCTGTGAAATACGATCAAATTGTTTATGTGAACCAGTATGAATATTTCTTCTTTAAAAATTAGGTTTCAGATAATATTAATTAATTTGATCTAGCTCTGAGAGACAGGGCATCAAAGAGAGAGAACGTTATGACACTCTTTTTAAAGCACTCGAGGATTACGGCACCGGCACTTTATCCTGTTAAAACAATTCTCACAACTTGGATTCATTTTTATGAAAAGACCCTTTTGATTCTTTTGATCTGAGGACCCTTACAGACCAATGGAATATGAATACCTTACAGGGTTATCAAGGTTTACACACACACATATTCACGACAGCTTCTGAGGAAGGGAGTCGCCATTTTTTCATCATACCAGGAAACACTGAATGAACCATAGTTTTCTCTGGTGCTCATGGTTTCATTAAAATGAACTGAACGATTGAACTGTGGAGGATCTCACCGAGATGACGATGTGTAGCATCTCCATGTTGACAAATGTTAAACAGTTATATTTGTTTGTGCGATCTAAACAGCTGACATTAGCTCATGTGTGTAGCCAACAACCTGTTTTATACATCAAAGAAAGTCTGTAATAATGAACCACTTGGCAACCAGACCAGGCTTCTAATTGAGACAGGGCTTTATTTGTCGATATGTGTAGCCACACCAGGCTGGTGAAAGGGACATTTAATTAGGACTAGGCTTTTAATGTACGTTTTACGATACACACCTCTGTCTCCAGATGTTTGTCCATGGATAGTGTTTCTCCAGTGATCAGGATGTTGACAGGCTGTGATCCGACGCTCTGAGGTGAACCTGGTCCAGAGCAGGTCAGCTGTTCAGCATCAGTTACCACGGTGATTTGACCCTGTAGAAAGAGAACCTGCTTCCTGGTAAACCCTGAAATTACCTCGCTGAGCCCAAATCCTGCTTGGTAGTACATATTCATCAGGTCGACACAAAAACTTAATTAATGATCATGTTGCTCTGTGACTGCTGGATGTGGAAGTAGTAAAATGTTGAACACTTTAAATACAGCTCCTTTTTAAGGTGATATGTTGGAGCTGTGTGTCTGTCAGCTTGAGGCCACAAATCTATCACTGCAGCTTAAAGACAGTGAAACAAGCAAGTATATGATAACAGTGTTCCTGCATTAACTCTTCTGTTATCTGTTGATACATGCCAAACACATGGAAGTAAAAGAAATATTTGTTTATCAAAGTCACATTTTAGATGTTAAATTATCATGTAAAAACAAAAACTGCACGAGGTGACTGGAGTTACTTATATTGTGTTTTTGTTTCTGCTGTTTTCAAGGACGAAGATGAACTTTGAGTCTGAATTAAAACAGTTTACCACATTTGTTCAGTTGCTCTTCACATTCATGATTCTTAAAGTGAATTCATGTCTGTAGGACAAAGCTGTGGATGAGTCCCAGCATGAATCATACTGTGTTTTGTACTGGAAGCATCACTTCAGTTCAGTTTAAACCAGAATGACAAACACATTAATCAGTTTGACTCCTCACAATCAGGATCAATCTCAGCTCAGGAGACTGAAGTTGGCTTCTGATTAACAAATATTTCTCAGCTTGTTTTCTGGTGTTTCACCACATTTACTGTTAAAGACATCATTCAGAGACTGAAGGCAGAGTTAAACACATTTAAACCAACTTCAGTCTCCTCTACACAGCTGGAAATTAAAACCTCTGACAAGAAACCTTCAACTATGGAAGCCCATTTCTGACAAAATGTTAGGAATCTCAAAGATGAAAATTTAAGCAAAACTACAAGACGGTAATGAAGCAACAGATCCCTGCTAGTAAACTTCCGTCTTTAAGGTCAGTGTCTCATAATTTACGCTTGCAAATTCAATTTTATTTACCTATTATCCTGTAACTTTGACCTGGAATCTTGTAATTTTAACATTAATTGTTGTCTCAGCATCTCAATTTCAGTGTATTAAGTCAAAACTTGTACATATTATCCTATATTACCATGACTGGCAGGGTTCCCACACATTTTTACCATAATATTTTACTCCATTTCCATGATTTAATTCAGTGATGCACCCTTATAATAATATTTAAGCACCTCCCAGGTATCTGCGACTAAGCTTATAGACCAGACAGGCACAAGTGTCAGGGCTGTGTCCCTTTTTGAGGATGGAATATCCTATAGATATCAGTGTGATTATGGACATATCTAATAATAGTTTTGAGCTCTTGCCTGAACCCAAGTGGTCGAGATACCCCAATAAATTAAGGCTGATCGCCATCAAGCCCTTTCAGGATTCCCCAACCAAGTGGATCAGAGACACAGTTGCCAGATATTGCTTATCCGGACATCTATACAGATGTCTGGATCATGATACCCTGTGACTCAATCTAATAACTTGTTGAATTACTGGGTATCCTTATGGTAACTGTTTATAAATAACCTAACTGTTATTCGCCAGCTGTTTGATCTACAGGTTGAGACGTAGTCGGAGACAACTGTCTGATGCTGCTGTGCTGTTTAACTGTAATGTTTCTGCAGCAGCCTCCCAATCAAGCTAACGTTAGCTATTCATCAGTAGAAACTGTTGGCCTCAATTAGTGACACGGACAGTGAGTATACATGTCCAACTAAATCTCAGTGTCAAAGTCTTGGTTAACAAAACAGCTTCTCAGCATGGTTCACTCCGAACCATTTCCAGGCCTTTCATGACCGTGGGAACCCTGCTTTGAGAGTTAAAATTTTTGACTTAATACCTCGAAATTTTGGAGTAGAAAGTCAAAATTGTGATTTTGTATGTCAGAATTTTGACCTAAATAATGTAATGAAACTTTGTTTGACATTATGACTCAAAGAGACACATTTTTCATGCATCTTTTTTTGCTCCCTTTCATTTGTCTGGTTGAAATGGGCTTCCATATGTAGCACACTGAGGCTAACACAGGCTAACCGGAGTTAGCAGTTGATGGACAGATGAGGGGGCGGGACTTTTCTTCGTCTAGAAGCTTTATTGATAATTGTTTACATCTCACAATGCATTCCACAAACACGGCTCCCGGCTGGAAGCTTTTTATCGTCACAATTGAAGTATGAAGTTTATCATTCACAATTATACTTGCATAACAAACAAATGCTCGAAGGTTTATCAAAGTCACATCAAGTTGCAACTTCATTAAGATATTGGCTCCACAGACAGTATGGTTATTTATTTTTTTCTTTAAATCCCATTTCTTTTTTTTTTTTTTACTTTTTATTATTTTATCTGATGTGGATGAATGTAAACGTGTTTCTTCCAGAGTTTTTCATTACTAGACAGCTGCAAATGACATGGAAATAACGACTTTGATGTAATTAATGTGTTTTATTTGTCTGGCAAAGGTTTTCTAGATGTTTCTAGCTAGAGTTACTCAGAAGCGATGAAGTTTTTAAATGGTAGTACAAGCCCCCACCCCTTCGCCCCACCTCTCCCCCGCTGCCTCATCAGGACTCAAAGACGTCGTTCACATATCCGTCACGTCGAGGCAAAACCGGCAGGTTACCGAGGAAACGAGCTCGAAGCTTGAGGGACACGACGGTGTTTCAGTTAAACAGCAAAATCACAAAATACTTCTAACTCAGTAATCATACCAAAAAAAGAGAAAATACAAATGAGGTGCTGTTTGCTGCTTGCTCAGGTCTTTCTCAAAAAAACAGCAGACGAAGGAAAAAATAAATCTCTCAGTTCGGCTCAAAAGACGACAACGAAAAAATAAAGAACACCCGAAGCCAACTGAGGGAGCGTCTGAACTCCCACAATGCACTAGGTGGGTAGAGGGAGGGTTGATTCAAGATTAAAATGTGTTTCTGTGAGTTTCACAGAAACAAACATTTCAAACTTGATACATACATATAAAAAAAAGGTGCATCGTCGAGCCGACCTCGGTGTCGTGAACCTCAGCTGAACTCCGACCTGCTTCAACTTTTCCAGAAAACACAAAAAAAGGAATTCTGAACTGGAAAAAAAAGTGTTTTTATTATTTTGACAAATAAAGTTAGAAGGGCTGCGTCCACGCCAGACCCCTCCTCTCCTCCTCCAGCCTTCCTTCATATCCACCCCCCGACTGCCCTCCCTCACCCACCCACACACCCTCCCCTCCAACCATCTCTCTTCTCAGGACATCCTGAATCCAAACTCTGACTTGTCGTTACTTCACTCTGCTTTGCGTTTCATCCCAGGAACCTTCGCCTGGATCCTGCAGGACGACACAAAGTTAAAAAATATATACATTAAAAAGATTCAAAGGCAGGAATGGAAAAAATTAGAACCTTTAAAATAAATTTTGGATGGATTATTTCATCTTTTTTTTTCCTCAATACTGTTGTTGTAAAGCATTTTTGAGTATCCTGAAAAGCACTATATTAATCCCATGTATTATAACTATTATTATTACTATTATTATTATTTCCATTTTCCATTAAAATCTGACAGAAGCTGCCAAAATAAAAAAATAAATACATTGACTCAGTAAATAAATTTACCATTAAATGTACCAAAAATGTAGGCATTAATTAATTGATCAAATATGACAAATTATTAATTTTCCTATTTATTTTTACTCATTTTTAAATAATTATTTATTCATTTTAAAATTCACATTTCAGTCCAATTTTAACATTTAATGCCGGTATTAATTTTTAATATTATTCTTGGTAATTCCATCTTTTTTCTTTTTTTTAACTGAGTCATGTATAAACTTTTTAATTTGTTTTTTATTTTGGCAGCTTCCGCCTTCCATACATTAATGCATTAAATGTAAATGTACAAGCCCAATTCCCAAAAAATTGGCACACTGTATAAAACATAAATTAAAAAAGAATGCAATTAGTAGTAAATTCTTTTTGTCTTACATTTAATTAATTTAAGTTTTAGCTTTTGAAATGCTACTTGTTTAATCATAATCAACTTCCTTGGAAATTAAGAGACAGACTCAACCCAATTGAGTTTTATGTTGCTGCTGAATTTCTCCCAAGATACTGAATTCTATTATTTTGACGAAGTGAATTTATTTTTGCCACTCCTGACATTTAAATTACTTTGTCTTTTCTTGGGTTTCCATACAACAGAGATCAGTCATGAGGAGAAATCTGAAAAGCTGTTGACAAACGTCTCTGTCCACAATCACAGTTTTCTGTTCAGTTGTTTCATCAGTTTAAAACCAGTTGGTGCATTAGCGCCACCATGTGGTCAGCTGTTGGGTTGGTTCTTCCTTTTAGTCTGAGCAGGTTGATAATAAACATTTTCATTTTGTTAGGTCCACTCTGAAACATTTCTGAAGGACAGCAGGTCACACTACTTACTTTCCAACGATGTCTTTGACCTGGTTGTTGACCAGAGCCAGGTAGTGGTCGATCTGAGCCTGAAAACACAAACAAACAAGTGTCAGGATTTTACTTTAGTACAGCACTCGAACTGTTCTTAGTTCACTAGTTTGTGAAAAGAGCAGTAATGAAATGTGGCTGTGAGACTGCTGAACTCTTGCTTTCAAGATAAAAGTCTTTAAGTTTAATGAGTAAATAATAATAATGATGTGTGAACAAAGTCTAATTTAGCTGAGTCCCCCCCCCCCCCCCCCCACACACACACACACACACACACACAGCCATCAGAAAAGCAGCAGAAAAGTGAGTTTAATGGAAAAATATTTTTGAAAACAAAATATGTCTGCTGAGACTCATCTTTTATTCACTTCCATTTAAAAACTCTACAAAAGGAAATGCTGTATTAATGGCAAAGACTGTTGTTCTTACCTGGTGTTTCTCATAGATGATCGGGCAGGTGAACGCTGCGATCAGACCTGAAGACAAAGAAGCAGACATTGAGTTTTACCACCTGCTGCTTCCTGTTAGTCTGATTTACAACAGACACTGAATCTATCACAGAGAAACCAAAACTCAGATCACAGTTTGAAGTTACTGTGTGTACATTTTATGATCTTTAAATTATTCTGTTTCTAGAAGAAGTCAGTGTGATTCTTGATTTCACCAGCAGATGGAGCCAAAGTAGGAAAAGCATCTAAAGCATGATGGGAAATGAAGGCTTTATACTGACACACTGTCACTCACCCAGAATAAGAATAGTGAGACCGTTGAACAAGGAGCCAACGTAGGTCAGAATCCACATCAACACAGCAAACTGCAGAGAGGAAAACAAAAACGAATTAATTATAAATGTCACAAACATGAAGATCTAAAATAAAGGACTTGATATTTAAAGGTGAAGTGTGTGAGGTTTAGGGGGATTGGTGGCGGTTAGCAGTGAATTGCAACCAGCTAAAACTTCTTCCAGCTAGAATTCAGTGTGCATCGTCCAGGAGGTTTTTTTTGTGAGGTGAATTATCAGCAGAGGTCTCTTCCTCTCCACGACAAACAGACCAGGTGATTTAAACAGGTAAAAACACTGAATAAAGCAGTGTCATGTTACTTCTTTGTATTTTTAGGATTAGGGTTAGGGTCATAAATGCCGTACTTAAGAGGCAACCTATCACTGCTGTTACACGGTACAGTTCATTCCCAGTGGTGGAAAGTATCAAAGTAAATTTAATATAAGTACCTCAAAATTTAACTTCAGTATTTCCATTTTATTCTACTTTATACTTCCTCTTCTCTACACCTCAGACCACCACAGTTCATATTCCTGAAACAACAATCCTTTTACTGACCTAAGGAAATAAACAGGTCTGGTTCAAAACCAATTAGAGAGTTTCCCTTACAGGAATAAGTTAATGATCTCTTTATTTACTCATAGAACTTGTTATATTAGGTCACCCTTTAAATAAACAGAGACACTCCAAGAGCAAATCTAAAAACTGATCAGACTGAATCAATGTGTCCGAGACGAGTCGTCTGTTTCTCTTTATAAACAGTCAAGAATATCGAAACAGAAATATCTCAGCCATGTTTATTATATTTATTTATATGATGGTCCAGTGTCTGCCCTCACCTCGCTCTGTAATGTTCCTAAGACCCAGTGTTTCCTAACCTTTTACCTTCAGAGACCGCTTTTCTATCGTTGAGTTAACTGTTTTATGGATATTTCATATTATATTCACTGCAAAACATTAACACAACAACTTTACACTTAACCCACAGTGTCACAGAGTGATCGCAATAACTGCAGGAAATTTGTGTAAAATAAGTGATTTGGATGAATATAAGCAGATTATTTCCTATGAATATTAAATCAGTGGTAAGTTTTCTTGTTACTTTTGGGAGCGTTTCGTGTTTTCTTCACAGAACTGAATAAAATGTTAGGATAGCAGCCCACTGTATGCTTTATCTTTTAAGTTTTCTTGCACCTCTTCTTTTTGGCAACCCCTAACCAATACAATGATTGATATGACTTAGCTGAGAGGCAACACCTCTTTATTCCAACTTGAGTACAATGTTATAACGTGTGTCTGAGTCCGGTCAGAAAATAAAAAAATAATAAATCCATTTCAACACTTGGTGACATTTTTGAGGGTTCAAACAGGCTCAGGATGCAGAAACAAGTCTGACCTTTGTAGTGTAAAACTGAAACCCTGAAGCTGTTTTAATATGAATGCTTACAGTGCTGTAATAAGATGTGACAGTTTTCTGCTCGTGTTAATGATGAGCATTGGAAACAGCCTGGAGCCAACATGGCTGCCAGTGCAAAGACCCTGCACAGTTACAACGGTTGGATTCCTGACTGGAGGCTTGTGTGAGAGAAGATTGTGACATTTTAATGAGCTGCTGGTGCGGTTATAAACTGATAACAGGAAATTAATTACAGGCAGAGGAATAACAAGAATATCCCATAAGGCATCCAGACACACATGCTCGTAATCTGGCGAGAGTTTTCAAACATTCCTGAGGCTCAAACTTCCTCCTGATCGGATTAAAAGAATCAGTCTCTTTTACCCTCTAAGGGCACTGTGATAGTCTCAGATCTGTATTTGGACTGCCGGCTGGAGGGTGCAGGCAGCGAGGTGACGACAGGCCTCTGACAGCTGCAGAGCTCTGAGAGCTCGTCTGTTACCAACACTGATCTACAGACACATTAACCCACTGTAGGTGCTACTGATTAACACCGCTGATCTTTTAAAACACACTGGCTGAAAAGACAGCAGGCCAACATCTATAATCGTGTGCAGAGGGGCAGAATGTTTACATTAAAACTCAACATTAAGTGTCTAAATTAAGCTTGGGAAAGTTTTCACCAACTTGCACTGATGTTTTAATGTTTGACAAGCGGTAAGGAGCATAAAGTTTACGATTCACTGATGGTTATGACCCCACAAAGAGAATGCCAACTATGTTCTTGTAGCGAAACAAACGTGGACGCCATCCAGCAGCTCGCACTGTTTATATGGAGCAACATTTGGACTGAAAAAGCCCCAAAAAAGGATGAAAAAAGCTCAGTTTGATTGACATCCTGGATTGAGAGCTGTATAAGGACTGGAGAGCCTACAGAGAAAACTGGAGCTGAGATGAAGCTAACTTAAGGTAAAGCTGTTCATCTACAGGTACGTCTCCCTCAGTATATTCTCCACAACCCTTCCATACTTCTTACCCATGTCAAACCTGATGTCTATTTTGATCTCAACTACACACATATTAAGTTTTGTGACTGCATCTTGAAACACACCTGGCAAGGTACTCAAAACCGCTTCTATGGTAGTTCCTGCAACGACAGTGTAGAGCTTTGATCAGCCCAAAAACAAAATCATGCCTGACGCTACATGACCCCGCACAGTTTCTGTCCAAGCACTACCCGAGCAGAATTAAAAACCTAAATCTCTACTCTAAAAAAAAATATAAGCAATGGTTGATGCGTTTCCTCGCACCACTTCTTCGCTTCCTTCTGCTTTTTTCAATGGTCTGTCAATGACTCTGCGTCTCGCTCACAAAAGGTTCAGAAAGAACGGGCTGCGCCACTCAGTGCGTCTCTGTCTTTGAGTGTACACGACAGTCCCTGGCAATGCAGTGCGCAGATGATGATCACCTGTCTATCCCGCATGTTACGCACATTTCTCCCATTGCTGGGGAAGCAGAAGCAAACTATGCCCATCATTTTCCGTCCCTCTCTTGCTTGTGCTCTCTCTGTCTCTCACTTACAGTTCTTAACAATATGGCTCTGTTGCTCTGACATTCATCCTTTCTCTCTATAGCGGAAATAAATATTGAGAATATTGAGAAATCATCCCGCACAAAGCACAGCAGATAAAAGACATGTTGGAGGTGAGCTGTTTGCAGAGGTGCAGTAAGAGCCTGTTGTCTGCAGCTTTTCATCTAACATTTCACTGTAGCTGTTTCTGCTTTGACTCTTCTTCTCTGTGGTATTAGTAGACCTGTTTTTTATTAAAGAGAAGCCATGGAAAAAAGTGCCAATGGAAAAGCCCTAAAGGTGTCCCCAGGATAACAAATTTACCATGATGACACACACAGAGGGTGAAAACACTACCAGCCATCACAACTGGTGATTAAGTTTAGGCACTAACCTCCTGCTCTTTTATTTAATTCAGTATTAATGATCATTTCTGGGTCGAGCTGGTGTTAACCGGAGTTGCTCTCACCTTGATGGAGTCGACCAGGTCCTCGACCAGGAACAGGCGCCTTAATTCACCGATGATCTTGTTGAGCTTGGCCAGAAACATGTCGCTGTACTTGTGGACAGTATCCTCAGGCAGTGCCACCTCCTGGTCCAGGTACTGCCTGTGAGGGACAGCAGAGGAGCAGAGACGACAAAGATTGATTAGAATGTCATACAAACTGATGCATACACTAGGCTTGGTGTAATTTTTCCATACCTCCCTGGCATTTCATCAGGGTATACAATATACAGTGTTTTTTATGTAAATAAATAAAAGTATTTGTAGCCCCCCACCTCTGAGTTTCAGCTGTAAGATGTGTTCGCTACACTCCACAAGCTCAAATGTCAAGAAAGGAAATAGTCTTACACCTATTTTTCTTATTAAACGGAAAAATAGAACTGAACCTTCTGAATTCACTCAATTCACGTGCTTTATTAACTCATTGTAAAACACGCTCAACTCAAACTCAACAGAAAGAGAATAAAACTCACCAAAACCATCTAACTTTGTCTAGTTAGTTATCTAGCTACAGCTGCTCCAACAATAACCAACTCTGGTTTGGCGGAAATTAGCTCTTAATTCAATGAGTAAGATGTAATGTTATCCCCACAACTTGTAGTCACTATCTTTCTCAGTTAAGCTGCCTGTTCCACTTGTACAGTCTGCCCTCTGGTGGTGCATGCTGTGCACCACAGAAACAGGAGCAGCTGTACTTTTGATTGTATTTCTAAATAAGCTGCCATACCATAATACCTTTACACAGCTCAAGCCTAGCATATATTGTGATTGAAGGTGTACAGATTTTGAGGTTCACCTGAAAGTATTAAACATCCCCAATGGTGCCGAATACTCAATAAAACCACCTCAACATCTCTGCGCACGTTTGTTCACTGTGACATTTCCTCCTGCCTCTTTAATGCAGCTTTCCTTCGTCTCATGGAGGTTTACAAACTGTCAAATCGGTAGAAATCAGCTTGTAATGTGACTCTTTGAGCTCACTTTATTTTCCCCAGCTTATGTTAATCTGAGCTAATTGGCCTGCAAAGTGCTCTGAGATCAGTTTGCTGAGCAGCAGGTGAAAAAAAACACAGTAAGAGGGTTTTGAAAAAGAGCCAGGGCGGAGGATGAACGAACAAACAAACAACCAACAAGAGGTGGAACCAACAGGCTCAGTAAACATCAGCTCTGTGCAGTAACTACTTTACAGATCTCTCTGAATATGCAGAAAGGTGTTTGTGATGCTTTGCCATGTAGCTTCTTGTAGTGTTGCTAAAAACACAAAAAATCTAATACAATACAAAACTAAAAAATAAATAGCTCTGTAAGGCCTGAGACACATAACAGCAGCAGACTGCCTAAAGCACTGACTGATAGTTAGGATTAATCGGGTCATTGATTTCTGTGATGTGTCTGGCCGAGTTTAACTCCCAGTGAAACCAGACTGCATTAATGTTTGATTCTGAGGGTTATTTGAGGGGGAAAATGGTTCCAACAGTATTCTCCTCTTTCATGCAACACTGTGGGGACATCAACTAAAGAGAAGTTTGAATTATGTAATTCTTCTTTTGGTGCCAAAACTATTTAAAACGTAAATAATACATTTAGTATTTGAATTATGCTGTTTTTCTCTCTGTTAAAATACTTGCTATTGAAGGAAAGACGATACACATCACAAACAGCTATGACCCAGCTTGTTAAGGGAAATGGAAGTTAGATAAAACCAGATGTTTTTGGTAAAATGAAGTTATTCATTAACAAGGAGGTGCATTTCTAACATTCATGACCCTGAAAACTCTCTCGGTGGTACTCACTTGAATGGGTGGCCCTCATCTGACTTCTGGATGGCCTGCAGGATGCCCTTGTATATCCTGAAGCAGATGGTGACTGAGAGCAGAGCCAGGCCGATGTAGGAGCACACGCTCACGATGCTGCACACCGTCAGGGAAAGGAGGAGCAGCAGGGCGGCGCCGAACACCACACCCGTGGTCTTCACATCACGCCAGTAGAGGAGATCCACCACTGCAGGAGGAAAAGGAAGAGGAGTGATAGTTAGTGTCAATTATCCAGAGACAGGGTCAGTTTGCCCTTCAATGAAGCCTGGAGGTTGTACTGTGCTGTATATTTGTACTCAAATACCTAACTTACTTCTATTGTGCTGTTGTGTTTCAACTATTCATAGTTAACATGGCCATAACTGATAAAGGAAGTTCCTTGACATTTGCAGGACCAAAGGGTATTTTTCAAACTAACTCAGTGAATTCTACAACTCTTTCTGATACACAAGATGAGCTCAGAAATCATGAGACTTTAGTGGGAAGTGACAGAGATGCACTGATGAAATTGAGGATCGATTCGTTTTGGGACCAGACAAAAAAAATAAGCCTCATATAATGAATCAGTATTAAGTGAACATCCGCTCCAAACAAACACTGTTTGTGCTTTTACACTACTTTACTAGAGTTAAATTTTCTGCTTCAGTTCTCTCTCACATTGTTGGTGCATGCGATGGTGTGGAGGTGGAGCATCTTTATGTCTCCTCCATCAATGAAGTCTGTGCTGCAGTTCTGCTGGGGGTCAGAGGTCACACACTGTCATCCCTCACTGCAGCTTCTGACTCACAAACTTCCTCATCTCTGTGCCTTCTGGACTTTTACACTTTCCACCCTGATGTCACCATGACGACTTCCAAGTGATGTAACACCAGCTCCGCCGGCCCCTTTTGGAGGTCATCAGCTTTAACTTGGATGACCTTCATTTTATCATGCTGTCCAAAAATCACAAAAACTCCAACCCTGCTCACTGTTGGTGTTATGGAAGGTTTGATTCAGATTGCTGTGGATAAACACTGAATCTCCCCCACCCTGCTTCCTGTGCTTCTGCCAGGTTTGTGATGGAGAACAAAATGGCTGCTAACAAAAGAGGGCTGACAATAACAATAACAGTTGTGTCATGGAGAGAAATAAACTTCTGAAATAGGATCACAAGATCTAAACTTTCTGTCAGCATTTTACACCTGTGGATAGTGAGTCGTAGCCAAAGCACACCCGACCTGTGTTCAGTAAACTGTTTAAAATACATTTTATCATCACACAGAGCAGCACAGACATCATTTAAAATGTCTAACAGCCATTAACGTACAAAGACGAGAGCAGGTCAGAGTTTACATATCAGCAGCAGAGGAATGAGACACCTCTGCCACAGAAACTAACTACGTCATCATGAGGTTTTCAAAGCTGAACTGTGAGTAACCACACAAACTGCAGTAAGAGTCAGTCATCACTGCAACATCTGGCAACAGCCCTCCCTAAAATGGATCCACTGACCAGACGCCACCAAATATGTCCTGGCATTACGAGTCATCAGAGTGTCATCAGAGTGATAACAAAGCTCTGCAAACTTGGAGGTGGACATTTCCTAAAACTACTTCACAATAAAAGCTGCCCAAGCACTTGATTGACCACATAATAAACACATATGATCACCGACTGTGAAAAAATGCTAATATACCGTTCATTTCCATCTCCATTTTAAATATGGGGTCTTCCTGGGTGCTGCAGGAAGCTCCTTCGCCCTCTAAGGACCCAGACAGATGGGTGTTAGTGAAGATGGAGATAGTGGGTGGGGGTCGGACTCTCCTGGGAGACAGCTGAGCTCATGACCTGAGTGCTGCACTGAGCATGCTTATATTTCACCAGGGAATTCCAGGCAGGTCAGTGGACAATATTAGCAGTGAAGGAGTCCTGGGTCTCCTGCAGGCTCTGACGTCGCTCACAGCCAACACATGCTGTACTTTGCGACTCTGAACGACCAGAGCGTCAACCACACGCTGGAATTTGACAGTTTAATGTTTCTGCCTCGCTTATCGGAAATTACAGCTAAAGAGGACTGGTAATTGAGACTTACTTTAAAATTCAACACCACAATCCACATCATAAACCAGTACAAAATAATTGAGTCTCAAGGTCTTACATGCATCCAGTGATAAAGAATGTTTGCTGATAAGCAAAGAAGCATTAAAATGCAAACTGAGGCTGCAGAGTGAGCTCATGATGTACAGGTGCATGCTGGCCAGCACTACAGGCCGACTGACCGGCCACAATACATTTGGCTGCTGACCAAATATTCAAGCCAATAAATGAGCTTAAGGGGCTGAAAACCTCAAATCAGATTTCCTGCAACACCTTGTTGCCAAGTGGACAAATCCGACTGACTGCTCTAACTGCAGGACACCTGCACTCACATTAATGTAAAACATGTTCATTCTGCAGACATGGGACGCTAGGAAACAAAGATTAAGTGCTGAGCTGACATGTCAGTTGTCAACAAAATAGATAGCCTAATCCATGAAGTCATTTAAGTCATTAAGATTGGACTAACAAACAAAAAAAAGAAAAAAAAAAGACAAGCCTTAGTTACAGCCATAAAAAGATTAGGCTAATAATGTATAATAGTTAAAAATTGCAATGTTGTGCCTCTCAGCTTCTATTAAGCTAAACCAATTTAAATTTTTGCTGCAACTAATAATAATGCATTTCTCATAGCCCCAAATTATGTCTTCATCCTGTCTTCACTTTCAGTCTGATCAAATATATGATAAATATTAGATTCATTGGGGCCTGTGTCCAATATAGTGATTTTTCCATGTACCAGCCGCTCTGACTGCTTCAAGTTGAAAATCTCTGAACTTTTCAGAAAGGTGACGGTGACGTCACTGCCACTTTTTTAGCTAGGCTACTGTCTGCTGTCACAACAGACAGAAAGACGATTGGTGGGAGCAGATCCGTGGCGAAAACGGAATGTTGCTGGTGACTGTTGTGTTTTATCACTGAACCACTGTAAGCTTGTTGTCTGTGTAGTCAACTAGCTAATGTTAGTGTGAAGATACTGTTGTCATAGAAACAAAACCCACAAGCAGCACGTCATTAAAAAAGGGCTGGGATGTAGCACCCCCCAGCATCCTGCCACCACTTTTCTACTGAAGAAAAACGGCACAGGCCCTTTGCGCGAGGTCACGGCATTTCAGTCTACTGTGAAACATTTTGCTTTTCTTTGCGACATATGACTGATAATTTCATGTCTTTGGTTTTTACGATTGTTGTCCAACAACACATGAAGATGTCACGAAAGTGTCTGAGAAATTATGACAGGCAAATTTAACATTTTCTGGACATTCCACAGGTGGAAAATAAGGTCAGCAGATTGAATTAGTAATGACTTACTGTAAATTGATCCCCACTTGAAAGAATTCTTTGACAATCAATAATCTAAGTGTCATTGTTTTGTGTTGATAAATGACATTAATAACCATTAGTAAAGCCAACTACACTGCAACAAATCTATTTTAACTGTCTTACACATCAAGTTCTTCATATGTTAATGATGTATTCACATCTCTGACTGTTCAAACATTATATATAATAAGCCCATCTATTGGAGTGGTATCCATTCTGCACAGTTTTTACCAGAGTTATCTTAAAAACCGTGCTTTTTAAAATGATTTTCAATGCTGCCTTTTTATGATGACACAAACTACAGTGTCAGTGCTTTAAACTGATCCCAGAGCAGATAAGACAACGCCTCTTGGCTGCTTTAGAGCAGCAGTAAAACCGTGTGTCAGCTGGCTGCCTGACGGTTATTTAGACACAATAATCATTAGAAACAGCAGCTGCATTTTCGGGAAGCTTCTTGCTTATTGAGCAAAGCGGAGTGTGCATGTGGGCGTTGACAGCAGGTTAGCATGTTAGCTGACAGCTAGCTCTCCCCTCATTATCTAACCGCTCAGTATGCTAACTCGGTGTCAGCTCTGTTAGCCACATAGCAGCTGTGGCCGGTAGGTTTGACACAGACCTGGTGTCTGGATGTAAAGACACGGACCGAGCAACCAGCATGGGAGGAGGAGGTGGTGGTGGTGGTGGGGAAGGAGGAGGAGGAGGGTCCGCGGTCCAAATGTGGCTGCCTGGCTACATATGGTAGCAGGCGTGCTAGCATCGCCGAAGCCTGGCTAAAAATAGACCCCGCATCACAGCCAGCTAAACCCGCTGATCTCGTTTCACTACTCGCTATGTTTAATCGCCAGCCCTCTCTTCAACCTGGTCCCTAAGTGTTTTATTATCCGCACCGGGATGCCGTCTGGTGGCCCCCACCGGCAGCCCAGTCCTCACCGCGGGGACTAAACGTCAAACCGTCCGGCATGACCTCCGCAGGCGGCCCCGATCCGCCTCCCTCCCTCCCCGGGCTGAATCCAGCCACAGTCCCGGTGCTCATGCAAATACAGAACCGGACACATAACCGTACGCAAATGCGGCATGTAAACGAGGAGAGAGAGGGTCGGTAAACAAAAGATTATGACCACACTAACCCTGTTTGGCGTCCATCTTGAACCTCCGTTAAGCATGCAGCAGCACGGCGGCTCCGCCTGGCTGAGAGGTGAGACCGAGAGACGAGAGGAAGAGGAGGGAGGAGGGAGGGAGACATGCGCAGCTCGGCGCTCTCTGGGTTTGGATGGATGGACTACACATTTAGACTCTAATTAATTTAATGTTTTAAAATATATAAAGCAGCACTGTTTAGATCCATGACACACACTGAACACTATAGAGAGGAAATGCTCCAATCTTTAGTTAAAGAAGATCAGATTTCAGCCAAAATATATGAACTAAAATCACCTTTTTACCACTTATCTTTGTAAAATTGTATTTAAAACAACACTGTCTGGGGGGGAAAAATCAGCAACACTTGATTTACAGGTACCATTCTTCCACATAACTTCCTTTAAATTAACTGAGATGTAACACAAATCCATTAAAGTAATTAAGTGCATTCACTCAAGTACTGCACTTGATTACTTTACCTGAACATTTCCCTTTCCTGCTACTTTATATTTATGTTAACATACAGAAAAAGCAGGTGCCCGTTCATGACAGATTCATGAATAACTGCACAAAACTTCCTTCAATAGGATCCACATCAACCGCCAAAAAGCAGGTTCATAATTAAACATAATTACTCTGCAAATATGAACGACTTCAGAGTGATGGGAACACGTCATAACTGCTTAGTGACACTACATGATGTTCAAAGTATACCCACTGCAGGCAGAGGCGTGTATATATATGTGAAAGGCCGTCTGTTATCATGAAGAAACTGGTTTTCTAATAAGGATTATGACTGCAGGAGGAGGAGGAGGAGGAGGAGGGTGGAGGTGTGTTGCATAACCCGGCTGTAAAAGGACAACCAGCTCCAGAGATGCCAAGCAGAAAAGATAAAAGTTAGGAATTCAAATCCAACCCACTGGAAGAGAAGAAAGAGTGACTATGCATCAGTTATAAACCCATGTAAGGACCTGCCAGCTGTCCAGGAACATCAGGTGCATGCTGGGAGAGCCATTGGCTCCAAAAGAAAGTGAACAACTAGTACTTAAAATTAGGCCTGATTATAGTTGGCATTTTCCTACATTAATGATATGATATGTGAGCACCGTGTGCCTGTTCTGACAGAGTTTTGTTTTTAATATCACTTGAACATAACTGTGGAACAAAGGCCGAAATCTCTGGAGCCAATACAAACATCCTGGGATTTTATGGAGCTTTAAGTAATGATTTGACACTAAAAATATATGTACATAATTAACATTATATTGTATGCAACTGCGGTCGGTTTAAAGTCTTGAATTTTCTGTGCTACACGAAACAGAGCCTTGTTTGAATTGTCAAACTGCTCCAGGCTGCAGGACCCGAGGCAGATAGAGACGTTCAATACATTCAGAGAACCTGTGAAACCTGAACAACAGTATCACCTGCAGGTTAACGCTTCAATACCTGAACAGGGATTCATCTACATAGGATCCACTCAAAAAGACAAAGTATTGATATGCTTAAAATATTTTAAGATTTCACAGTAAGACATCTGATCTTCTCTACACAAAAGACACTACTATAATCTTACAGGAAGTATTGTAGAGTTTAAAAAGTTGCAGGACTACATGCAACGACAATTAATTTGTAAGGTTGTATTCATAGTATTGGTAGTTCATCTTAAATCAACATGCTCTGACTACTGAATGAGTCAATTTGGTCTTTTTCCTCCCCCGATGAACACATCACAATGACTGCAGGAGGAAGGTGAGTCATTGTGTCGGTGAAAAAAGATTCCTCATTGCCAACGACCGATTACACAGTGCTCAGTTTAGCTTACAACATAAAGCTTGATAATATCACCATTACTGCAACCACAGAGTCTGTTACACATACTCCAAAAACTGCTTATTCATTGTGCGACTCGGCCTCGTGGTGTCACACAAACCCTCCTGACAGAAACACAACAGCTTCTTTCAGTCAAACGGCGGACACTTCGCGGTCCTCGCTCGTTACCGGCTCAATGAATGACGACTCGATGAACTGAGCTGAGCTGACACTCTGTTATGAAGCACAGCACCGACACACACACACACACACAGCACAAAGGCCTCAGTGTTGAGATGAGACGCGACAGCAGCACTATGATGCAACGACAGCAGGACACATGAAGATCAGCAGACAGCAGCACGCCGCATGTGATCACACTGTCAGTATATGTATGCTGACAGATCCTTTTCCTCTGTATGATGTACTTATAAGGTTCACTGACAGTGCTTGAACGTTAGGGGATGTAAATATAATTTTACTGCAGTTTTGTTTAAATAAAAGGATGAGAGGTTGATTCCCATGATGCAAAGCGACTTGAACTACAGCTGCATCCACCTCATGATGAACCAGACTCACTCCACAGCTGTTTTTATCCCTTTAAATGGTGCAGCATTCAAAGCTACAAAGATAAGTCCACACCTCTACGATTTAATCAAGAAGTAATGTAATCATTATTTCATTTCAGATCTAAACTGCATGACTTTACATTTGGGGCCTAAAGGCTGGAAAAAACATCTGGTAATTTCTTTCATCTCTTTAAGCTTCCGTAACTTTTAATAAGCATTTTTTTATTATTCAATTACAATTAATAAAAGTGCTACTGATAACATGAGCCACTAGATGTCGCACTCCCCCTCCCCCCTTCCACTGCATTCACGTCACCACACCACCGCTGCTTTAAGAACAAGTGATTCCCAGTTTGTTGCATCTACATATTTCATACGTCATGTCAAGTGTTGAATCTTGACTTTATTTTGCAGCACGTAGCTAACTTTATATATTAACAACAGATTTAGGCTACTTTGCGCAGTAGTGTTTCCAGATTAATGCAACGTAATCCAATGTTCTGGTAATCTTGGAATTTGGCTAGCTAGCTTCAGGTAACAACAGTGTCATGACAAAAAAAGCTTCACCCTTATTGGTTTTATGTCTCATCATGTTTGGGAGGGAGAATAGCCAATCATTCAAACTGCAGATAAAGTAAACACTGTTGTATATCAATGGGCTACATCCTTTCCTTTTTTTTTTTGTTACCCCTGATATCTGGCGTCGGCTCATAGTAGCATTGTTTAGTCCCTCCAGGATTTTGCTAGCCTGGAACTCCAGACTCAAATCTAGAAAGATTTTGAAGTTTGTTTTGGGGATTCTTGCGGCCTGGTATGTCTGATTTCATGGCAGATTTTCTAAAACATTGCGATGAATGTTGCTTTGTTTATAGGCTTTTTTTTTGTTGCAAAGAAATTGCAGCTAGTGCTGCTTAATGGTCATTAGATAGATAGAGTTGAGCCATCTTGGTGTCGGTGTGAGTTTGTTGGGAGCATTTAATGGCTAGCTGTGGGATGTTAGCCACCGCTGCTGCTGTTACCAGGCAGACATTGAACCGACTGGTAAACTGTTAAAGCCCACCCCCAGTTGCAACTACAAAGACTCTTGATTGGTGACTACACAGAAATACCATGTGATACTGTGATGCCACGTGTCATCATACTATAATATATAATTATACATTATATCGATAATATTTTTACAATGATTTATTCACAATGATGATAGATTTTTTTAAGGAAAAGCAATACTTTTATTCCGCACCTTTCTTAAAGCTCTGTGATTGTTTTTTTTAATATTTTTATAATTGTTTGTCTACATAAAGATTATCTATAAAACCTTTAATTTATTGTAAATCCAAAAATAAGACAAATACGGCAAGAGAGTTGTTGTTTCCTCGATTAACTGATTTTAAAATGTCAGAAAATAGTGTTCATCATAATGTCCCACAACCCAAAGTGTTCTACAGATTGCTTGTTACACCCTAATTCCTTTTACATGATTTATGACAAGGGAAAGCAAAACATCCTCACATATCAGAAGCTGAAAGCATGAACAATATTTACTTGAAAAATGAACCTTTTACCCAAATAGTTGCTCAAGAATTTTCTGCTGACAGACAGGTCTACGATGAGGTGACTCAAAATGACAATAATCCACAGTTTCAGCTGTACAGACACACTGCGACTGTACGTCACCTGTTCTCTATTTTTTAATTTAGAAAATGACACAAGAGGCGGGAACACAATATGATCCATGAACTCTACAACACCAAACATGTTAGTTTGTTTATCACACGCTCAGTAAACATGGGGCCAGTGCAGAAAGCTGCCAAATTACTGAAAGCTCTATCCTGACTCTCCTCCAGCTCATTAGCATATCCTCGGCACACGAGCCAACCAATGAACTGCCAGCTAACGTCACAAATCCCTTCCTCCTCTTCTCTACTGTCTACCTTTGGTCACAGTGGCTGACTGGCTGACTGTCCAAAGGTCCTCTCTGTAGCTGCTGCTGCAGACCTGCACACAGTCGCAAAAAAAAAAAAAAAAAGCAATCATGTTATCTGTGAGGACTCGGAGCCTCCAGGTTCGTAGGCAAGAAAACAGCACAATCACGTACAAGTTACACTGTCGACAAAAAGTAGTCCCTCAGATGAATGAAGCATGATTTAAACTATTTGGCAAACCTTAATTGTGCTCTTTAATTTCCCCTATACGATCCTACCACTGAGTAAATATTCACATTCAAAACACCCCATGAAATCAAACACAGATATCCTCTTCATCCTGACATCTTTTCTCTCAAAGTTCCCAAACCTCAGCCTGCAGTGTTTGAATCAATGGACCCAGCAGTGGGTCGGCTAAATGTGCTGCAATGTCTGACTCTGTTTAACCAATCGATCAGTCAGAGTTCCTCTCACTTTAAGCATCAGTGTCAAATCTCCTTTTCCTTCAGTCAGCATGAAAAAAAGCCAAAGCAATAAAATAAAGAACAAGCTATCTGGGATGGCGTTTTCACCCAAAGCACCTTGCAGCAGTGAGCACCTCCCACACTGAGGGTGGAGGTGTCACTGTCCTGCTCCAACCACAGCAGAGAAACTGTCCAACAAGACAAAGACACAAAGGTGGAGGTATATACCCTGTTCTCTCCAATGCTTTGCAGCAGGCTCGCACTCCTTTTTGTCCACAGAGTTGTTCTCCATGCCGTCCGATCAGCAAACACACATTCCAGACAGAGACGGACCGAGCAGGAGGCAGTAAATGTGTGTGTGTGTTTGGCTGCAGGAGGAGGAGGAGGAGGAAGAAGAAGAAGAAGAGGAGGGAGGGAGGGGAGAACCCGAGCAAGGCTTCCTGTGGGGGAGACGACTGCAGCGAGCGAATGAACTCCCTCCTGTCAGCTGACTGTCTGCTGCCAGCGCTCTGACGCAGCAACTATAAACGTCCCTGCCTCACCCCCTCCCTCTGCGCCTCACCCTCCTCCCTCTATGCTCTGCCTTTTTGGCACACTCTCCTTTCCCTCCTCCTCGTTACCACTGCCCAATCTGACCTTCCCTTCCCCCTCCGTTTTTTTCTCCAACTTCCAGCCCCCCACTTTCTTCATGCTTTATCTCACCCCTACTTTCCCTTTGTCATCCCTCCTCCTTCTGCTTTCTCAAATCTGCTGACGAAGCAGTGAGACGTAGCAGATGAATGACTTCTGACTCTATATGAATGTGATTCAGTTGTATTTACTGTAGCAGGATGAATCAACAGACCTATGGACATTTTCTAAAATTAAAACAGGTTGAAAACAAAAGTAAACATTGTCCTCAGAGGTATGAAAGTACTGCATTTCACCACCAAACTACAGGGCTGATAACCTGTAGGGCTGTATGTCAAACCAAAATACATAGGCGTGTCTACAACACTGAGTATCAACTATAGAAGTGCAGAAAGATGGCAATAAATATCTGGTCAGATCTTTTTCGGGCTGCAACAAATTATTATTTTCATTATCGATTAATCTGGTGAGAATTAGAAAATTCTGAAAAAGGCAACAGTCTAAAACACAAGATATTCAGTGTACAATGTTATAAAATCATTATATACATCAATAAAAAAGTACTGAACCTTCATGTGACAGTCAATTGTCTGTCAGCCAGCTAATCAACTTTGTTTGATTGATCAGATAGTTCCTGAAATCACTACATTTCACTGAGTCAAAGTTCTCTCTCTCATATCTGAGAACTTTTGCTAAATAAATAAAACCTTCGTAAGAAAGTACAAGCTATCTTAAAACCTGGAATAATTCCATATCTGCACTGAAATTCTGGATGAATGTTTTAGAAAATAATACCTTGACCGGTGTAAACTGTGTAAGAGGTTTCCAGTCACCTTCACTGTTGCCAACAAGCAGCTAAGGGATAAAGAATAAAGAATAATGGCTGGTTTCCTGCCAAATTAGCTCATTTTCCAACTGTTGCCAAGATAGCTCAGTTTGACGACAGTGCTGAACATAATGTACGAATCAGAACAAAGAAATACATCTGAATAATGCTGGTGTGTGTTTACAGACTGAAATAATCTGGTGTAAAACAAGTAGAAACAAAACCTTATGTTGCCAGTAGCATTTGATTAAGTGGTCATCAGCAGTTCATCATCTAGGTTGTACTCACTGAATTCCTCCACTAGAGGGCACCTGTCTCATTATATAAACCCCTCTGCCTCCCCTCTTCTTCAAAGGCCCTTACTCATTAAGGTCATTTAACTGTGACACAAAACATTGACAGGAAGACAGAAAATGCATCAGTTATCTGTGAATATCCTTCATCTAGAGGACAGGTCCACAAACAAGAGCACATTTAATTTAAAAAAAGTTAGAGATTGGAGCTCAGCACACTTAATGTAACCAACATTTCATCATATATGCTGAAACTGTCACTACATTCACACACTTACCAAACATTAACAAAAGCAACCAATAAGAGCAGAGGAGTCTCTCACGCAGCTGTCAATCATGTCAATCACTCTGAACTGTGGTCAAACTGTCAAACTAGGCAGTGCTGATCAAATATGAATCAAGATTCTGTTAATGCATTGCCTATTTCTCACCTCAAATGTTTTCAGAAACATACTTTAGTGCACTGTTCAGATTTAAAATGAGAAAGTTTGTGATCCAGCCACCATGTTAGAAACAATCGAGCTGAAATGGCTAATCACAGGAGAGCCCCACTGCCAAACTGCTCATAGTTTTCCCTTGTTATTTTTGGTTTTTATTCATCTATTTTTCCTTTTGCTCTGTATACGTGCCTCTGTATCAGTGACAAACATTGACACCTGATGTACGCATACAGTATGGATTTATATCACAAGCAGTGATTGACATGACTGACAGTTGTGTTATAGACTACTGTCTTTCAGCCATGGTAGATTCTATTAAATGACATAGGAGGCAGTAGAAAGAGGAAGAGGGACATGCTCTCATGTACTTCTCTCAGAATATACTGACAGTTTCAGCAAATACGACACAAACTTTATTTTCAGAAAAGTTACTGTCACTTTAAAGGGGATATTTCAGGATGGCGACAGAGTGTCCATCTGACCTCCTGGCTCTCTTATCTGGTGCCCTGCTCCACACAAAGCTGCAGAGGGTGAATTTTGGTGGTGAAATAGACGTTTGCATAAAAAGAGAAGTACAAAGTTTGTGCTGCTGTGTCCTCAGAGAGCCGACATAACTCTTCACCTTGATAACTATGCTCTGCATTGCTGATGACACACACGAGTCATTGTACACATCATAAAGCTAGAGTTAGACTACGGTTTGATTTATTATTGATTAATTCATCATGGTTTTCCCTTTGAAAGTGAATGTAAAGCTTTCATTAAAGCAGAAGCTATGTGACATGTCTCAACTGCCCAAAATTCAAAACATCAAACTGCATATTAATGAAGTCATTTAAACACATGATAAGGGAATATTGATTTTGAAGTGCAACCACTTCACCTTAAATAGCTGATTAACTAACAGTGAGAGAGATATCAGGCATATTATTATTTACATAGTTGGAGGAGCCTGCTCTAAATCAGCTCTCTGCAGTTTCAGGATGTGCTCAGACATTAAATTTCCAGTGATTTGTTCAACACGCTGCTCTATTTATTAATTAAAAATTCATCCCATTGTTGGGGTCAATGTTACGGTCTAAAGTACGTTGTTAAAACAAATGGCAAATTAATAAATCAAAAACAAAATTAATCATTCATCAAGTAAAAATGTTGAAGTATCACTGTGGTTAATGTGTGATGGACTTTCCATATTTCTTTTGAGGCTTAATCTACAACGGGAACCATTAGCGACTAAGTAAACAGTGAGTTAATTATGGCACGAGTTGTCTGGTGCATGCACACTTAACATTAGGTGCTGATTACTGCAATATCAGCAAATCTTTGTTGACATGTTCTGTTTCATGTCACTGTAAACTGAGTCTCGTTGGGTTTTAGACTGTTTAGACTGAAAATAAAAGCTCTGGGAAACTTAATTACAAATGATAAAGTAAAACAAAGATCACTTGCAGCACTAATAATAAACTTTAAGACATAAAACAACTGAGGAATGAAGAACGGTTTAAAAACAAGTATAATTCTGGTATCAGTATCAGTAAATCTTCTTCAGATTGGCAGAGAAAAAGTCTGAAATGAAGCGAGCTGCTCTCAGCATGAAAGGAGATTAATGTTCACGTCGCAGCCCTGCACCTCAAGTTGTATAATGAAGAACATTTGCTGAGTGGTTTCTGGGTCGGAGAACCCTTTGTGGGCCTGCCAGTGTCGCAATGCAGGGAGGAGGAGGAGGCTTTAATTAACAGGAGATCCCTCCAACACACACAGACACAGTTAAAGCGTCGGCAGCTCGTCCCAAAGAGCAAAGTCCTACTGCTCCAGTTACACAGTAGCTGTCTGCAACACTGTGGATGGCATTAATACGACTGTGTGTATATTAACTGATCAATATCAGTTTAAATAAAACTGAGTCATCCATTAAAATGAAGACTTAGCGCTTGTTGTCTTTAGAGACGCAGCAGAGCCTCAGGGGCCATTCAGTGCTTTCTAAAAGCCCTGAAGATCTCTGCATCTGTCTGACAAACTGTCTCCTCAGGGTGCAATAAAGATCTACTACAAACACTGAGGTTTACATATCAACAAGGGAAGATTTTAAACTTGCCCTGGATGAAGAGAAGGAGGTGTGGTAGCACCAAATGGCCTCTTTCTATCAATTACATGAATTATGTCCACAATAGAGGACATAGCCCTCCCAGACAACCCAAACCGATCCTCCTCAGAGCTGCGACTGACAATTACTGAATGATTCTTTAGAAAACAAATGAGGACACTGCTCAATACAGGTTCTGAGAGCCCAACAGGATGTCTTTTAATTTTGTCCAACAAATAGACCAAAATAGTGATGTCAGTTTCAAATTATTTTGTTTACAAAAGCCTGACACCAATTAACAGGTAACTAAATGGGTCACTTAAGAAAAAGCACAATATAACATGAAAAACGAGAGGTGCTTTCCTTTTAGTCCTGTGCTCTATCGACTCACTTAGTTTTAGCACTGAATTTTGAAGCGCTATCTATTTAGTGATGGTGAAATTTTTATGTTTTGCGATGTAGATGTCTTGACCTTCATTTTATTTTTTGTTGGCTGTGCTGATAAACAGTTAGCCACGTTAAAGTGTGAAAATATCATGCCCACTCTCAACCCTCCAGTCTGTGGTTAGCTACCCTTGACCGTTCTGCACTGAGCACCAGGTGGGAGTTAGCTAGTGGCCCTGCTCATTTGTTGATTACGGCTGGTAATGCCATCCTGACCCATGATGGCTCCAGTGAGAATACAGCTTCATTTTGAGCTGAAAAAGCCCTTTAGCATTGTTAGCACCACTAGCCATGCTGATGCTGCTATCAGTGATAATCAAGCTAACTATGCTAAAGGGGTTTTGCAAATCAAAATGAAGTTGCTTACTTACCAAGTTGACCATAGGAAGACTGGAGAGTGGGCACTGTGTTTACGCCGCAAAGTCATCCTACCAGTATGGGCTGGGACTGTGTTACCAGCAGTGACAACCACATGAGCAGCGCCACTTGCTAGCTCCCACCCAACCTGGGTGGTGTGAAGAGCAGAGCAGCCAAGGTTAGTTAACTATTGTAGCATGAATATCTTATTAGCTTTATTCTTAATGTGGTACAGCACATTGCTAGCACTACCACTAAACTTAAGAGTGGCAACATAAACCCACACGCATAACTGGTCAAAAATATTCTGGGTGGTTAAACAATTACTAGGCAACCATTGACATCCTCAGTTCAAAACCTGAAGATATTCAGTTTGTGCTATTTGTGTCTTTTTTTGATTAAACATCTTAAATTACTTCTTGATTGGGTTTTACATTTTTTTTGTACTTAAGCAGTGTGACTTTCCCAAGAAACTCATTTCCTCTCATGTGGACAGAATTCACTGGTGCATCAAGAACACCATTTGAGCTTTCTACCATTGCTTTTTTTTTAATTAATTAATTTCAAGTCTGGCTTTTATGTGAACGCTACTTGTGATCTAAGGCACCTGAGTATAGTGTGCACTTGATCTTCCAGAAACCTTAATCTGTCATTTATTATTAGAATTAACCAGTTTTAAAAAGACATCTGGCAAAATAACTCGTTTAGGTTAGAGTGGCTGCTGAAAAGAAAGTTCAACAACCTCTAAAGTCATTACAGCTCAAGGTATTTGGCACAGAGGTTGATCTTCAGTTTTTAGCCTCAGGTGCATAAAATCTGATGCAATCAGTTATTACAGGGTGTGGGAGAGATTATGAACCACATAATAAATCAGAACCAGTAACTGGGTGTGGTTAGTAGCTCTGGGTGTATGAGTGTATATGCAGTTGTAAGTGGTTGCTGGGGTCTATAAGGTGGTGTTGGGTTTCAGATTGGCATCTCGAGTTATTTCCAGAGCCGAGAGAAGCTAAAAGCAGGCAGAGAAGTAATTCGACAAGGAGAAAAAATGGCTGTATAAGTGTTTGTGGTTGGTAACACCTGTCTGTATCCCACGATTTCTCATTTCTGCTCATCATACATAAAGTACGTTAATATTAAGCATCTTTTTTCAGTGGATTTAAAAAAGACAATCAAAGGGGGATCATGTTTCAAAAAGAACAGAAATAAAAATGACCATTATGACGTAGTACTTACCACATCTTAAAATGTAAAAAAGCAAAACTAAAATGATCACGTACACAGAAATGAGGTTATTCTGATGAGAAAGAAATGCACAAAATGCAACAAAAGCAAAGAGGTCGAATCACACAACCACACAAGTTATACCAGAGAAATGCGAGGGTTAATGTTCAAAGAAAATGCAAAAAAAAAAAAAAAAAAATGGACAATGCAAGAAAGGAAAGGAGATGCTAAGGGGAAAGAGATGGGATCTACAGTAAAATACTGGCTGCTGGTTGGTTGGTTGGTTGGTTGGTAGGAAATAACTGAGGAGAACAAAAGCGTGAAGATGAATATTACGTCGATGAACATGGAAGTGCCAGTGAAAACTGAGGAGGATGTGGGAGTGTGGTTTCCATGCCGGGACTGATTTTTTTTACCTGCTTTTATGTTCACGTTTGGCAGCTTAAACCCTTTGTCGCCCTCCACGCTCTTCTTAGCGACCACCTCCTCTGGTTTGCCGACAGGGGAGTGGGTGAGGGGAGCTTGGGTTGGAGGCTGCTGAATGTCGAGCTTCTCCAGCTCGGCTTTGCTCTTCTGGGGGGAGGCTTGGGTGAGGAGGCGGTAGGAGCTCTGGCTTGGAGCCTCCTCTTCGACCTGGGGAGGTGGAGCTACTTTTGTTGCAGGTGGAGCAGAAACTGGAGCCACATCTTTCTGCCCAAAGCTTAGATCATCATCCATGGGGATCTCTGGGGGCTTGGAGGAGGCAAACTTGGAAGTATCCAGAGCCTCAAGAAACTCATCAATGACTCCTCTGGGTGGTCGCTCAATGAACTCAAACTCCTCAGAGGAGACTTCATGCTCGGAGACCTCCTCAGCTACTTCTGGTTCCTCCACCTCCATTTTCTGGTCCATCTTCTCAGTTTCCACCTGGAAGCTGGCGGGGTTCTTGGCCATTGCTTCTAGGACCGGGGACAGGGAGTCTGCTGTTGGCGACTCTGAATCTGAATCCTCAGCGGGGGTCTTTTTGCTCTGGAAGTCAAGGGGCTCAAACTTTTCGGTCATTTTGGGAGAATCGTGGCTTGAAAACCAATCTTTCTGCTCGATCTTGACTGGTTCCTCTTCTTTGACCTTGGTGGGGGTGGTTTCCTCTGCCTCTTTGACAAGATCGAAGGCGCCAAAGCTCTTGTCGTCTTCCACTTTTGCTTTGTCGGCCGCTCTCACTTCCATCTCCTCAGTCATCTCTTTCAGGAGTGACACTTTAGCATCAAAGGCAAACGGGTTGTTAGCTGACAGATTGATTGGAGGGTTGGGTGACTCCATCATCCTCCGTTCAAGGATGGGACTCTGCTCCTCCGGGCTTCCCTCTGAGGAGCCGGAGTCCAGTTTGTCGGGGTTGAGAGGGGAAGACTTCAGGATGTCCGGAAGCGATGGTGGCAAAGCAGAATCCTCTTCTTCCTCTTCATCATCGTCTTTCAGACCAGATGAGAACTGATTCGCTGACTGCATGAGCGAGTCGGCCGCCATCTTGCCCGTCTCAAATGTTTTCCCCTCGTCTAAGAAAGATGGTGGGGTATCCTGGGATTCTCCAGTCTGGCCATACTGGACCAGATCGGGAGTGGGGGACTCTGACATTTTTGAGGCCCTGCTGTCGGACTTGGAGTCTCCAAAATGGGAGTAGCCACTGTCCGCCAGTGGGGAATAGCCTTCAAATGGGTTATTATTCTTCTTCACCTCATACATCAGGTCATCGTCTTCATCAGACTGGTTGTCGTGCAGGTCTTGCTCATACCTGGAAGAGCTAAGGGGCGCTGTGTCCTTGGAGAAGGTATCCATGGAGACCTTGGAGTTGTCTTGAGATGATAGGAATGGTGAATCCCAGTGCTCTGTTGGGTTAGAGGAGGCAAGGTGAGACTCAGGGACCTTCATCTGGGGATTCACGGGGGAGGGGCCAGTGGAGGACCTGTCTGAGCTAATCATCTTCTCCTCAGGTGAAAAGGAAATTCCGCTGTCTTCACACGGGTTATGAGGCCCTGGGTCTTTCCCTAAACTCAGGTATGGACCAGCTAACGGATCTAGAAGGTCTTCCTTAATCTTACTACGGCCCGGTCCAGAGTCACCCTCTTCACCCACCCAAGGCATGTCCTTGGAATGAGTAGTGGGGGGTTCAGTGGAGAAGGAGCCCAAGGATGCAGCGAATCCTGAAGTAGGGGGCTGGTTGGGACTCTCGGTCAGAGAGAGCTCCTCCAGAGAGTCAGGGGAGTGAAGAGGGGAGATAGGAGAGATGGGAGCAGGGGAATCACCCTTCTGCCCAAGTGCTTGAGTAGAGAGGGAGGAGGGAGAATGCAATACAGCACATATCAAAGACATACTCCATTCCTTACAGTGCCCACCACACCTGGGTAGAACAGTTACTATACACATTTAAAAGAAGATAAGACCAGACAAGTGCTGCTAAAAGGTTGGCTGGGGCTGGTAGACAGTTCACACACCACTTGGTAAATGACTGACCCGTTCTGGCTGATTTTTCTGTTAACTGTTAGGTTTACACTGTCAGCTAAAAAACTTAGAATGTTTTAAATCATGTGTACAAAGAGTTTTACAAGCTAGCCAGAATTATTCATCTATTGATTGTTAATTGAAATTATGTTGATAATAACTGTTTTGAATCTTCCTCAGATTTGTGAAATATTAAAATGACACGCAAAAGATTCATGGTCTCATTTTATGTGTTCCTTCATTGTTACTGGTGTTATTTGGTTTATTTGGTCAAAACTGAAGAAACCAGTGCAGGGTTTGCCTCAGACAATCATCTCCTGTGGTGGCAAGCCACCCAGGTCTTGATGCATCTCACCTCATCTTCAGTTTAGTTAGTAGATGACCAACTAAACGAAGATCACTGCATCTGCTCATGTTCCCTGATGATTTCATAAAAGTGAATTACTTTTATGATGTTAGTGGAGATGGTCTTTGTTTCAGCAGGAGAGGTGGCCCACCTCCACTATAAAACACTGAAGGAAACCCTGAAGTGGCTCTGCAAAAGTTTTTGATGGATAGAGTGTAAAGACTATACTCTCTCGAAATATGTTTGATGTCCAGTTGTTGCTTGTCCTACTTCATGTTGCTAAAGTAATGTTGCCCCACCTTCAGTTCTTAGCAATCAAGAGGAAAATGTAAAAGCCAAACCTGCAAAATAAGACCCTATAAAGACAAAGAAATATCTTTTGAGTGTAGGCGCAACTCGAGTAGGGAAGGAAACTAATTTGTAGTCAACCCACAGCCTGAACAATCAGCTGTGTTTTTTAGAATCAAACAGGACAAAAATATCTGGTTTCCAGTGTGGTTTGGGAGAGAAGACTACCTTCCACAGTCAGGATTTGGCAGCATTTGTCTGGTGGTCTGTATTTACCACCCTGGTTTGATGCATGGTGGTAAATTATGTTTTTGCCCCAGGTCTGGCGCCAATAAACCATGCCCAATCCATCTTACAGACACAAACTGTTAAGTGATGGTAGATAATGATTCCTCTCAAAGAACGTTCATTAAATATTGTTAGGTATAAAAATTAGTGTTTCTGTCAATCTCTGAGGAGAATCATTATTCCTACTATACTACTTGTGTAAGTTCATGTCAATCTATTCTACAACAACAATCACATGTGAGTCACAATGCAACACAAGCAAAGTCAGACATCCAGTTTAGTGTTTAAAGATACAAACCCACAAGCATCCTATGTAAATGCTATTATAGGCAACAAATATCTACGGCTTCTTACATGCAGAGGGTTATTTTTGCCACTTCAAATGACAAACGGAGGGGGAAAGAACTTAAGAAGTGGTGAAAGAAAATAAAGGAGGACATGGGGAAACACAGCGAGCAGAGAGAACTTGCCTGTAGGGAATTGCATCAGAGGATGAGGCTGAGCTTTAGAAGGAGAAGGTACATCTGTGGAGGAAACAATAGAAAGCAGCAGAAAGTGAGTTTAGTCAGCCCAGAAGAGAAAGACCAGGGGAAGTGACAGATAGCATCTCCATTACAAAGGGATGGGGTTTGAGGTTTGTACAAAGTCTGAAGGCTGATTTAAAGTTGTGCGTAGACTCTACATCAGTGGTTCCCAACTGGTGGGTCGCAGGTCCATTCTGAATGGACCGCAACTGTGTCAAGTTTGTAAAAAAAAAAAACCACACTTTATTTTGAAGTACAGTGCATTACCGGCACAGAGCTTTCATTTTGAAGTGCTGTGTCCTGCTGTAGAGCCAGTGACAAGTGGACAGCTACTTAACAGAGACAGCAAACTAGCTTGACAACATGGCCAAACGCAAGTATGACTGTGAATATATTCAACTATTCAACAATTAATGACTAATTAATTAATGACTAAGGAGAAGTCAGGACCCTGTGGCTGAACCAGTTAAGAACCACTGCTCCACACAGAGTCTACGCTGTAGCCTACACCGGTATGAGCATTATACTTGTGCGGTGGTGTGTCTACCACTCTGCAATTACACCTCTAAAACACGAGTTGGCTCACACATAAAACAAAGTTTAATAAAGACAATATCAAACACAAGTACAAAATTTGGCTCCACTGTAAGACACAACGTTCACAGACAAAATACTTGTCTTATACCAGACACATTTTCCCCGCATATACAACATGCTAACATTATTAGAATGAGCCTATGGCTTACTTGCATAAATTACCCTTGCAGCTAAAAGAGCTCTGTCTGTGTTGCATTCAAGGACGCGCAAAAATTAATAGCAAACAAAAATAAGTCTGCATCACCAAGATTTGAAGTTACATTTCTGGGGAGGTGCACGTCAGGCTATGCTGTAGGTTACAGTGTAGGGTACGCATCTAGCAGAGTGTGTGCCATACAAACGGCATCCACTCAATCTTGCCTAATGTGGAAACCACATCCCCAAACTAACATAATGGTACATGTCAGCAATTCTCAGCTGGGATGTCTTAATTACTGCTTCTGTGTGTAGTTAAGAAAAAAACCAAAGGGGGACACATGAGTCCCTGCAGGATACTCTTCACCTAATTTTAAAATGCTCTCCATAAAACACTGGCTACATAACTAAGGCTGGGTATCAAACCTTAATGCTTTTTAAAGAGCATAACATTCATAGGATGCTGAAAGAGATACTGTATGTTTACAATGCTAACTCAACAAGTTCTCTGTTGTATTTGAATATTTGTTAAAGGCTTTATCTGGCAGTGAGGGGAGGGCAGAACACAGTGAACGTCAGTGTCATAGCAGCACATGACAGTTTGCTGTGAAGAAAGATAAAGGAGGCTGAAAGCACACAAAAGAGGACAGCTGTCGTGATGAGACACAAGAATGGAAAGAATTTCCCTCTGATCAGGAGGAAGTGATTACGCTAAGTTGTTCGTAATCCTCAGATTTCACAGAAGTGAGCAACAGGAGGGCAACACGGGTGATTCATCTGCACACAAAACACATTACTGAACAGAAATGTAAGGAATACGATCCAAATACAGTGATATACTTTCAAAGCTTCAGTAGTTCTGTAATTAACACAGCACT